>NC_057412.1:22974180-23574180 GCF_019320065.1 Cervus canadensis | reverse complement strand
AAGAAAACTTGAAAATTCTTTCCATACAATAGGTAGAAATTCTGGAAAAATAAAGATAAAATTTGAACTTCTTGTTGTTGTTCTTCACTCACTAAATTGTGTCCAACTCTTTGCGAATACATGGACTGCAGGACACCAGGTATCCTTGTCCTTCACCATCTGCTGGAGCTTGTTCGAACTCCTGTCGACTGAATCAGGAATGCCGTCCAACCGTCTGACCACTGTTATCCCCTTCTCCTCCTGCCCTCAATCTTTTCCAGTATCAGGGTATTTTCTAATAAGTCTGCTCTTTGCATCAGGTGGCCAAAGTATTGGAGCTTATTTCAGCATCAGTCCTTCTAATAAATATTCAGGATTGATTTCCTTTAGGATTGACTGGTTTGATCTCCTTGCAGTCCAAGGTACTCTCAAGAGTCTTCTCCAGCTTCACATTTTGAAAGCATCACTTCTTCAGGGTTCAGCCTTTTTTATGGTCCAACTCTCACATCCATACATGACTACTCGAAAAACCATAGCTTTGACTAGACGGAACTTTGTTGGCAAAGTAATGTCTCTGATTTTTAATACACTGTCTAGGTTTGTCATAGCAGTTCTTCCAAGGAGCAAGCATCTTTTAATTTCAAGGCTGCAGTCACTGTCTGGAGTGGTTTTGGAGCCCAAGAAAATAAAGCCTGTCACTGTTTCCATTGTTTGCCCATCTATTTGCCATGAAGTGATGGGACTGGATGCCATGATCTTTGTTTTTTGAATGTTGAGTTTTAAGCCAGATTTTTCACTCTCCTCTTTCAACTTCATCAAGAGGCTCTTAGGTTCCTCTTTGTTTTCTGGCATAGGGTGGTGTCATCTGCATATCTAAGGTTATATTTATATTTCTCCTGGCAATTTTGATTCCAGCTTGTGCTTCAGCCAGCCCAATATTTCACATAATGTACTCTGCATATAAGTTAAGTAAGCAGGGTGACAATATACAGTCTTGACTTACTCCTTTCCCAATTTGGAACCAGTCTGTTGTTCCATGTCTGGTTCTAACTGTTGCTTCTTGACCTGCATCCAGGTTTCATAGGAGGCAGGTAAGGTGGTCTGGTAGTCCCATCACTTGAAGAATTTCCCACAGTTTGTTGTGACCCACACAGTCAAAGGCTTTATCATAGTCAATGAAGCAGAAGTAAATCTTTTTCTGGAATTCTCCTGCTTTTTCTATGATCCAGCGGATGTTGGCAACTTGATTTCTGGTTCCTCTGCCTTTTCTAAAGCCATCTTGAACATCTGGTAGTTCTCGGTTCACATACTGTTGAAAACTGGATTGGAGAATTTTCAGCATTACTTTGCTTGCATGTGAAGTGAGTGCAGTTGTGTGGTAGTTTGAATATTCTTTGACATTGCCCTTCTTTGGGAATGAAAACTGATCTTCCAGTCCTGTGGCCACTGCTGAATTTTCCATATGTGCTGGCATATTGAGTATAGCACTTAAACAGCATTATCTTTTAGGATTTGAAGTAGCTCAGTTGGAATTTCATCATCTCCACTAGCTTTGTTCATAACGATGACCCATTTGACTTCACATTCCAGGACGTCTGGCTCTAGGTGAGTGATCACACCATTGTGGTTATCTGGGTCATTAAACTATTTTTGTATAGTTCTTCTGTGTATTCTTGCCACCTCTTCTCAATGTCATCTGCTTCTGTTAGATCCATACCATTTCTGTCCTTTATGGAGCCCATCTTTGCAAGAAATGTTCCCTTGGTGTCTCTAATTTTCTTGAAGAGATCTCTAGTCTTTCCCACTCTGTTGTTTTCCTCTATGTCTTTGCATTGATCCCTGAGGAAGGCTTTCTTATCTCTCCTTGTTATTCTTTGGAACTGTGCATTCAGTATATCTTTCCTTTTCTCCTTTACCTGTTGCTTCTCTTCTTTACTCAGCTATTTGCAAGGCCTCCTCACCCAACCATTTTGCCTTTTTGAATTTCTTTTTTCCTGGGGATCATCTTGATCACCCCCTACTGTACAGTGTCATAAACATCTGTCCATAGTTCATTAGGCACTCTGTATATAAGATCTATTCCCTTGAATCTATTTGTCACTTCCACTGTATAATAAGGGGGTTGATTTAGGTCATTCCTGAATAGTAGTTTTCCATACTTACTTCAATTTAAGTCTGAATTTTGCAATAAGGAGTTCATGATTTGAGCCATAGTCAGCTACCAGTTTTGTTATTGCTTATTTGTTATTGGTTTGTTATTGTGTAGAGATTCTCCATCTTCAGCTGCAAAGAGTATAATAATCTCACACACTTGCAAAGTAATGCTCAAAATTCTCCAAGTGAGACTTCAACAGTATGTGAGCCATGAACTTCCAGATATTAAAGCTGGATTTAGAAAATGCAGAGGAACCAGAGATTAGTTGCCAACATCTGTTGGATCATAGAAAAAACAAGAGAGTTCCAGAAAGATATCTCCTTCTGCTTTATTGACTATGCCAAAGCCTTTCACCGTGTAGATAGCAACAAACTGTGGAAAATTGTTTAAGAGATGGGACTACCAGACCACCTTACCTGTCTCCTGAGAAATCTGCATGCAGGTCAAGAAACAACAGTGAGAACCAGACATGGAACAATGGACTGATTCCAAATTGTGAAAGGAGTGAGTCAAGTCTGTGTATTGTCACCCTGCTTATTCAACTTATATGCAGTGTACATCATGTGAAATGCCAGACTGGATGAGGCACAAGCTGGAATCAAGATTGATGGGAGAAATATCAATATAACCTCACATATGCAGATGATACCACCCTCATGTTAGAAAGTGAATAACTGAAGATCCTTTTGATGTAAGTGAAAGAGGAGAGTGAAAAAATTGGCTTAAAGCTAAACATTCAGAAAACAAAGATCATGGCATCTGGTTGCATCAATTCATGGCAAATAGACAATGAAACAGAGAAAACAGTGACAGGCTTTATTTTCTTGGGCTCCAAAATCATTGCCGATGGTGAATCCAGCCATGAAATTAAAATATGCTTGCTCTTTGGAAGAAAAGCTATGGCCAACCTGGTAAGCATATTAAAAATCAGAGACATTACTTTGCCAACAAATGTCAATCTATTCAAAGCTATGGTTTTTCGAGTAGTCATGTATGGATGTGAGAGTTGGATTATAAAGAAAGCTGAGCACCAAAGAATTGATGCTTTTGAACTGTGGTGTTGGAGAAGACTCTTGAGAGTCCTTTGGACTGCAAGGAGATCAAAGCAGTCCATCCTAAAGGAAATAAGTCCTGAATATTCATTGGAAGGACTGATGCTGAAGCTGAATCTCCAGTATCTGGCCACCTGATTTGAAGATCTGACTCACTGGTAAAGACCTTGATGCTGACAAAGACTGAAAGCACAAGAAGGTGAGAACAGGGGACGAGATGGTTGGATGGCATCACCGACTCAATGGACATGAATTTGAGCAAGCTCCAGGAGTTGATGATGAACAGGGAAACCTGTTGTGTTGCAGTCCATGGGGTCACAAAGAGTTGGACATGACTGAGGTACTGAACTGAGTGTTTTTTCCTAGTGATGAACACTTTGGCTGTTTTATTATTCATTACAAAGAGTGAAATATAAGTGTTTATGATTCACAGTTTCAAAGACAAAGGCAAACCAATAGCTTGGAAAGAAAATAACTATGCTCTGTGTTCAAATGAGGGAGAAATGTCTCCAGCTGATCCTCAATGCTCCATTAAATGCAATCATTAAATTTACCTACATTTCCTCATAAAATCCCAGAGAACTGTCTTGGCAGCACCAATGTGAGGGATCTAAGTATATAACTTTATGTTTTTACAATATCTATTTATTAAATTTTTGTTGAACACATTATATCTCAGGTACTGAGGATGCCTGGCCAGAGGGATTCATATTATCATATCCTAAAGGAAAAAAACAAACATATGTCAACAAATAAAGTGTGATGTGATCATTAAATATGACAAAGATATCCACAAAACACAACAGGCTTAAAGAGAAGACTAGGATAAGTAGCTTAATCTGAGCAGAGTTTTTTCAAAAGAGATTAAACTTTACAGAAAGATAAAAATACTCTAGTCAGAGACGTAATACTGTGGCTGGGAGAGTTCCAAGAATAGGAAATACACCCTTCCTATTCTCTAGAGTTTTTAATTTATTTAATTACTTATTTCATTTGCTGATTACTTTATTGATGCTTATTTATAGATATTTATTGATTACTTTCTTTGTTTTTGGCACCATATTAGGTAGGTGGAATGCAATAGTGATGATATAGGCAACTAATTTCCTAAAACACAAATATTATCAGGTCACTTATGTTATAGATTTTAAAATATATACTGACTCTTTCTTGACAAAGGAAGTGTTCTATAAACTGAGACAGTTATATATCTTGGCCACAGTAAGACTCTTAAAGGAATATGAGACTTTAATGAAGCACATTTCCAGTTCTTCAATTTTCATGTATATTTTTTCATACAGTAAACTTTCCTGAAAATGATCTTTCTGTCTAGAAATCCTCCTTTCCCAACACTCCTTTCATAATTACCATTGTCCTTTTTCTCATACACCTTGAATGGTATTTTGTACATTCCCAAGGTACAGATATCTCCAGAGTTGAAAAACAAAATGGCATTTCAAGAATTCATAGCTTCTGAGAGTGATTTCCTTGAGAAAAAAAGCCAAAAGTGCTTCATTAAGAAATGTTAAAGGTTGATTCCTCCAGTTCCATTCTTCTTTCTCAAGATTGCTTTGACTATTTGAGGTTTTTTGAATTTCCATACAAATTGTGAAATTATTTGTTCTAGTTTTCTGAAAAATACCGTTGGTAGCTTGATAGGGATTGCATTGAATCTATAGATTGCTTTGGGTAGTATACTCATTTTCACTATATTGATTATGCCAATCCATGAACATGGTATATTTTCCCATCTATTTGTGTCATCTTTGATTTCTTTCATCAGTGTTTTATAGTTTTCTATAAGTAGGTCTTTTGTTTCTTTAGATAGATTTATTCCTCAGTATTTAATTCTTTTCGATGCAATGGTGAATGGAATTGTTTCATTACTTTCTCTTTTTGTTTTCTCATTGTTAGTGTATAGGAATGCAAGGGATTTCTGTGTGTTAATTTTATATCCTCCAACTTTGCTATATTCATTGGTTAGCTCTAGTAATTTTCTGGTGGAGTCTTTAGGTTTTTCTATGTAGAGGATCATGTCATCTGAAAGGAATCTTGAGGAAGAAAAATGGAACTGGAGGAATCAACCTACCTGACTTCAGGCTACACTACAAAGCTACAGTCATCAACACAGTATGGTACTGGCACAAAGACAGAAACATAGATCAATGGAACAAAAGAGAAAACCCAGAGATAAATCCACACACCTATGAACACCTTATCTTTGACAAAGGAGGCAAGGAATATACAATGGAGAAAAGACAATCTCTTTAACAAGTGGTGCTGGGAAAACTGGTCAACCACTTGTAAAAGAACGAAACTAGAACACTTTCTAACACCATACACAAAAATAAACTCAAAATGGATTAAAGATCTAAATGTAAGACCAGAAACTATAAAACTCCTAGAGGAAAACATAGGCAAAACAATCTCTGAAGTAAATCATAGCAAGATCCTCTATGACCCACCTCCCAGAGTAATGGAAATAAAGGCAAAAATAAACAAATGGGACCTAATGAAACTTAAAAGCTTTTGTAAAACGAAGGATACTATAAGCAAGGTGAAAAGACAGCCTTCAGAATGGGAGAAAATAATAGCAAATGAATCAACTGACAAAGAATTAATCTCAAAAATATACAAGCGACTCGTGCAGCTCAATTCCAGAAAAATAAGCGACCCAATAAAAAAATGGGCCAAAGAACTAAACAAATATTTCTCCAAAGAAGACATACAGATGGCTAACAAACACATGAAAAGATGCTCAACATCACTCATTATTGGAGAAATGCAAATCAAAACCTCAATGAGGTACCATCTCAGACTGGTCAGAATGGATGCTATCAAATTGTCTACACACAATAAATGCTGGAGAGGGTGAGCAGAAAAAGGAACCCTCTTACACTGTTGGTGGGAATGCAAACTAGGACAGCCACTATGGACAACAGTGTGAAGATTCCTTAAAAAACTGAAAATAGAACTGCCATATGACCCAACAATCTCACAGCTAGGCATGCATACTGAGGAAACCAAATTGCAAGAGACACGTGTACCCCAGTGTTCATCACAGCACTGTTATAGCCAGGATATGGAAGCAATCTAGATGTCCATCAGCAGACGAATGGATAAGAAAGCTGTGATACATATACACATTGGAATATTACTCAGCTATTAAAAAGAATGCATTTGGATCAGTTCTAATGAGGTGGATGGAACTGGAACCTATTATACAGAGCAAAGTAAGTCAGAAAGAGAAATACCAGTACAGTATATTAATGCATATATATGGAATTTAGAAAGATGGTAATGATGACCCTATATGCGAGATAGCAAAAGGGACACAGATGTAAAGAACAGACTTTTGGACTCTGTGGGAGAAGTCAAGGGTGGAATGATTTGAGAGAATAGCATTGAAACATATTTATTATTATATGTGAACTAGATCAGCAATCCAGGTTCGATGCATGAGACAGGGTGCTCAGAGCTGGCGCACTGGGATGACCCTGAGGGATGGGGTGGGGAGGGAATTGGGAGGGAGTGTCAGGATGGGCAACACATGTACGCCCATGGCAGATTCATGTGAATGTATGGCAAAAGTCACCAAAATATTGTAAAGTAATTAGCCTCCAATTAAAATAAATTAAAAAAAAAGAAAGAAATGTTAAAGGAGTCTTTATCTTATTTCGGCCAGATAAATTATTTTTGTCAAGGCTCCATTTTGTAATCCACCTGTCTGTCTGATGATTTTTCAGGCAAGAAAACTTCAATGGGTTTGCATTTCCTTCTCCAGGGGAATCTACCTTACCTGGGAATCAAACCTGGATTTCCTGTATTGTAGGCAGATTCTTTAGTTATTGCAGTATAAGCAAAACCTTGTTTACCTACACATCTACCTATATATCTACTTGCTTAGATATGGATGGTGGGTTTTAATGAGAAGACATCGTTTATTTACCTTACATGAAGGATATTTTATTTAAAACAGTGTGGAGATTTCTTAAAAAAAACTGGAAATAGAACTGCCATATGACCCAGCAATCCCACTTCTGGGCATACACACTGAGGAAACCAGATCTGAAAGAGACACGTGCACCCCAATATTCATCGCAGCACTGTTTATAATAGCCAGGACATAGAAGCAACCTAGATGCCCATCAGCAGATGAATGGATAAGGAAGCTGTGGTACATATACACCATGGAATATTACGCAGCCACTAAAAAGAATTCATTTGAATCAGTTCTAATGAGATGGATGAAACTGGAGCCCATTATACAGAGTGAAGTAAGCCCGAAAGATAAAGAACATTACAGCATACTAACACATATATATGGAATTTAGAAAGATGGTAACGATAACCCTATATTCAAAACAGAAAAAGAGACACAGAAATACAGAACAGACTTTTGAACTCTGTGGGAGAAGGTGAGGGTGGGATGTTTCAAAAGAACAGCATGTATACTATCTATGGTGAAACAGATCACCAGCCCAGGTGGGATGCATGAGACAAGTGCTCGGGCCTGGTGCACTGGGAAGACCCAGAGGAATCGGGTGGAGAGGGAGGTGGGAGGGGGGATCGGGATGGGGAATACGTGTAAATCTATGGCTGATTCATATCAATGTATGACAAAACCCACTGAAATGTTGTGAAGTAATTAGCCTCCAACTAATTAAAAAAAAAAAAAAAGAAAGAAATGAGTTAAGGTGAAACAATAAAAATAAATAAATAAATTAATTAATTAAATGAGACACTCTGGAGCTCCAAGGTATGCAAATACCATTGTTCTTTAAATTTGTGAGGGATTGGTTCTAGGATGTGCTGTGGACACCAGGATCCTTGGCTGCTTCAGTCTCATAGTTGGCCCTCTGTATCAGTGAGTTCCATAACCACAGAGTAATGAATGACTGATGGTGTATTAAGTTTGTGGTCCATCGTTGGTGTAATCCAAGGATGAAGTACCTGAGTATAAAAAGAGCAGATGGTATATGTTTTGAAAAAAATCTGTGCATAAGTAGACCCTTGAAGTTCAGACCAATGTTGTTCAAGAATCAATGGTACAACTAAAACATGTATATAATATAACAGAAATTATTCTTTGGCTGCAAAGCATGAGGGATCTTAATTCCCTGACCAGGAATTGAACCTGAGTCCCCTGAAGTGGAAACACTGTCTTAACCACTGGACCACCAGGGAAGTCCTCATAAATTATCTTTGAAACCATTTAAAATTACGATAAAATTTTTGATGTCAATTTGGAAATATAAAACAGTATATAGTTTTTCTTGACAATATAATATATATTTTTATACTGTATATAGTATGTAGTATACACATACATATTACATTACATGGATAATTTTTAACATTTTGAGTGTGCATGAATGAAAATGTATGTGCCACTGGTATAAAATTAAGGCTTATCTTCTTGTCATGATAAAGAAATCTTAAAACCTGGTTAAATCCTCCTTTCTTACCAGCTACTCTTTTCTCCTTGTCTTGCACTCCATGTGCTTTGCCACATGGAACCATTTGCTCTCACAGAACACATTTTGATTTTATAATCCTTAATCTCACAATTATTATTTTCATTGCCTTGAAAACACTTCTTTTTTTCTCAATCTTGTCACTTTCCAAAGTCTTTCCTGTAATTTACATGGTTACTTCCTTCTCTGTTCTCCTTCAATCAGTGTAAGGGCTTCTATTGTGCTAGGTTATTACAAGGCAGTTGTCTGGTCATGGCTATGTCTCTTTTCCTCAGTACAGTTCTGTGATGGCAGGGACTGTATTATATATTTAGCTATAACCATTCTTATTATGCTAACTATAGGATGTAAACAGAAAAATAAGAAAATTGCAATTTCTCAAATTCTGAAATGTCCCCTCTTTCAAGACTCTATTGACAACTTGATGAACACCTTTGCATAGTTTCTCATACACAAATACAGAAACACTTTAATGATTATAATTTTATCTCTTCCTTTTCATTGTATAGGGGCTCCCCTGGGGGCTCAGATGGTAAAGAATCTGTCTGCAATGCCTGGATCAGGAAGATCCACTGGAGAAAAGAATGGCTACCCACTCCAGTATTCTTGCCTGGAGAATTCAAAAGGCAGAGGAGCCTGGTGGGCCTACAGTTCATGGGGTCATAAAGAGTTGAACATTACTGAGTGACTAACACTTTCCAGTATCTATATCTTTGTTTGTTCATTGCTTCCTTCCTTTCTTTCTTTTTATTTGCTGAAAATCATTTTATTGACCAAGTATTTGAAGAACAATTGTACTCATTATAAGTAGAATATTTTCTGCTACATGTCTTTTCTCAAAGTAGCAATAATAAGTGAAACTATAAAGACTTTGGGAAGACTCAATACAAAGCATTTCGTTTTTTTTTTTTTTTAAGGGAGAAAATAATTTTATTTGTAGACTGTACAATATAATACAATATAATATTATATTGTAATATAATATAATACCTTAGAAACCAAAGGCAATCAGTGAAAAAAATCAATGCATACTAGACTTTTGAAATATAGTGTCCATATAGGGAACTTGTTTCTGAATTGAATGAAACTACCTCTAGTGGTTCACTGTTTCAGAATAATCTCTGTAATTCTGTAACTTCTAATTTCTACTTTTTGTGTTATTTTCTATTTCCAGCTTGCCAAAACAAATGTCAGAAATACTTGGAAATTATCAAAAGACACTTGTCACCTATTCCCATGATTATATAATTTTTTTCCTTTCAGTTAATAACAACAAACAAAAAATACTTATTTTTAAACCATCTTCATATTTATAGGATAAATTATATTGTACATAAGCTGCTAGTCACTTAGTCATGTCCAACACTTTGATACTGCATGGACTGTAACCCACCAGGCTCCTCTGTTCATGGAATTCTCCAGGCAGGTAAGCTGGAGTGGGTTTCCATTTCCTTCTCCAGGGGAGTGTATTATTATTTTAGTGTACATTAAAG
The DNA here is from genome assembly GCF_019320065.1 of Cervus canadensis. Classification (NCBI taxonomy): domain Eukaryota; kingdom Metazoa; phylum Chordata; class Mammalia; order Artiodactyla; family Cervidae; genus Cervus; species Cervus canadensis. Next base: position 23,564,024 of record NC_057412.1, on the reverse strand, counting down.
TTACCATTATTTTATTTAATCCATAGTTGTTTTCTCTATTTTTATAGTGAGCAATGACTCTATCTTAATTTTATTTTATATTGTTGGTATTTAGCATAAAGGTGTTCAATAAATATTCCTTGAATAAATGGATAAATAGATATTAATAGCTGATATTTTTACTTGTACATAACTTTGATATGCAGTTCACTACATTTATTTAGCATTCTCTCATTTGTGTCTATCTTCATTTATTCATTTGTTTATCTACTCATTCACCTATTCAGCAAATATTTGCTAGCACCCTGTGATGTGACAGGCCCTCTGCTAGGAGCTTGTTATATACTGGTGATAAAAACAAACGTGGAAAACAAACAAACAAACAAACGTGGTCTTGATCCTTGTGCAACTCTCAGTCAAGTATCTATACCATCATGAAGTCATATTAATGACCTGAAGAAATCTGTATTTTTTATTAGAAACCCCTAAGACACAAAGTGGAGAGTAGCAAATCAAGCATGATATCCACACAAAATGTTTTATAGAATTCCAGGTTAGTGTATGACAATTTTAATGTTATCCTCTTGCTATATTCAACATTTTATCTCTATTAGAGGACTGTGACCAATTTGAGGCTCCTTAAGGAGTTTAAAGAACTTTGTGTAGAATTCATTGGAGAACCACATAAATGAAAGAGTTGAAAAATTATACTTATGAGGAGAAATTAAAGGAATTGAAATGATTCTGCCTCTAAAATGAGAGACCAAGACCAGTTTAAAAATAATCCTTAAGGGCTCACTCAGAAAACAAAAAGAAAAACAAAACAAACAAACAAAAAAAAACTGAACAGCTCTTCTAAATCTACTGAGGATAGAATTCTACTAAACAATCTTTCAGTTCAGAATATATTTTGTTTATTGCCTCCAGATTAGAGAAATTTACTGAAGGTGAGAATGGATTAACTTTGGAGTATGCTATGAAAAGAAAATGTAAAATAATCAAAAGTGGGCAAAACAACTACACTGGTTTACTTGCCTTGGAAGGGTGATGCTTACTTACTGACCAAAGATGGCTCAAGAGTTTTCTTAGGTCAATAGTAATAAATAACAGTATTAATAACAATAATCTAATATTTATTGAATACCTACAGTTCTGAGTCTACGTGTTTTCTTTGTGTTTTCTCATTTAATAATGGACTTCTCTGATAGGTCAGTTGGTAAAGAATCCACCTACAATGCAGGAGACCCCAGTTCAATTCCTGGGTCAGGAAAATCCCCTGTAGAAGGGATAGGCTACCTACTACAGTATTTTGGGACTTCTCTTGTGACTCAACTGGTAAAATATCCACCTGCAATGCTGGGCACCTGGGTTCAATCCCTGGGTTAGGAAGATCCCCTGGTGAAGGGAAGGACTACCCACTCCAGTATTCTGGCCTGGAGAATTCCATGGACTGTATAGTCCATGGGATCGCAGAGTCAGAGTCAACTGAGGGACTTTCACTTTCACTATTTTTTATGGGAAGGCCATATGTCCTGGATTCTCTTGAATGATCCAGCTTTTTATGCCTTTTTTAAGAGTAAACTTACTATTAGCTTTCTCTACCATTCACAAAACTCTCTCTGTGTGGAAAATAAATTGCATTTATTAGGTAGTAAACTAGCTACCCTACTTAATGTCTATTTTTCAGCATGAATCCTTAAACTACATAGAGGTTAAGTAATTTACCAAGGTCACACAGGTAGTAATTGGAAAGCTGTGAATTTATGATTAAATGACTGCATATTCATGACCTACACTGAGGACCCTGAAAATAAGAAAAAAGGCTTAGCACCTCACATCCTGCAATTTATTAATTAAATCACACAATTTCTGTGCCTAGGTGTGGCAAATGCATTTCTGGACATAAATAGAGAGGAAGCCGTACAACTCAGTAATATTTAAACTATACTTAAAATTCTGTGTTTAATGCATTAGAATCTATATATAAATATTACAATGCTCTTAGTTCTCAGAGGACATATTCTTTCAGTAAGTCTTAGAAGTAAGCAATTGAGGATAGTGTTTGAAACCCAAGTTAAAAAAGGACCCTTGACTTTAAAAAGTAAGAAAGGTGACCTTGACATGGAATATGCAACAAAAAGGGCAGCACCAGCAGAAAATAACCAATGGAGCTGGAGGAGATGAGAAAACTCACAGGATGAAAGATAGCTTTACTATGGGTATCAAGCTTCTGCATATAACATCCTTTCCCCTCCTTTATTAAAGGGGAACAGAAGGCTTGGATCTAAAACACAAAGGAAACTCCTGGAAGAATAAGCTTCTTTAATGATGTAAAGGCCACTAACTTTCTACCTGACTGGCTTCCCTTTCCCTCATCCTTGACCCAATGCACTCACAAATATAATAGTTAGTAGAAACAAAGGGATATTTTCGTGAATGCATTTCTTGGCATGTTTGGATGGTACACAGATCAGTGTTCTTGGCTTTGACACCTGAAACTGGTAAATTGTGAGAATAATTTTTAGAAACTGTATTTTCAGGGTGAATCCTCAGTTGAAGTGGAAAGCCTAACAGTTTTACTTTGTTTTGTCCCTTCATTCTCTCACTTACTGAACACTGAATGAACAGCTGTTACATCACAGGCATCAAAATATATGCTGAAGATACAAAATGATGTCATGTCTCTTTCTGCAGAGAGCTTGTAGCCAAATGAAGGAAACATAAAAGTGAACTCACAAGAAAATAAACTGTGTGAAAATTTAGAAAAAAAAAATAAAAACAATTGAGAAAATTTAAACTAAGATATTTTATTTTGTCTCTCAGAAATAAAAAAGAAACATCAAGTTCTTGATTCACTTGAAATTAAATTCACTAGCAGACACAGCTGCTCACTGCCTATTTTATGCATTTTCTTCACTTGGATTCCAGCACAAGACCCTCTCCTGCTTTCTTTGTGGGAGTTTTTTGGCGTTTGCTGCTTTCTCCTTTTCTCTTACTGCTTCTTCTTTTTTAAAAAACTTTTTATTGAAGAATAGCTGATTTGGGAAGCCTGGTTACTCAGATGGTAAAGAATCTGCCTGCAATGCAGGAGCCCTGGGTTTGATCCATAGGTTGGGAAGATCCCCTGCAGAAGGAAATGACTACCCACTCCAGCATTAAGAAATAATAAGATATTTGTTAAAAAAAAAAAAAAGAAATAACAAGATATTTGTAGTAGTTTATTCATTCATTTACACATTCAACTAAGACTGAAGATGGACAAATTTAAAGGACAAAGCTACTAAGACATAATTCCTTACCATGAGATGCTATTATCTAGTGTAGTGAACAAGTATGTAAACAAGTACATACAAACAAATACTTCAGCTTTGATCTGTACAAGTTGTAATAGAAAGTTGAGGAGGAAGATACCTATTTTATATGAGGATATTCAGTAAGACTGATCCACCTCAAAGAGCAACTAAATGAACTATTTATGGGACACATGATAATTTAGAGTTCAAAGAGAAAAGATTGTTAGAATATTTAAGAAATTCTCCTCTAAAACTATTTTGCTTACAAAAAGGTCCCATTGCAATAACAAAGAAATATAAATCAAAGTTTTGGAAGTTTTAGCATATAAAAGGACAAGGTTCATGAAAATTCTATCATCATTCCCCTCTTAGAAATCATGTATCTGGTGTGTGTGTGTGTGTATATACACACACTCCATGGAATACTACTCAGTCATATAAAAGAATGGGATTTTACCATTTGCAGCAACATTGATGGACTTGGACAGCATGATGCTAAATGAAATAAGTCAGACAGAAAAAGATAGTTTATAAATATAATATCACTTATATGTGGAATCTGAAAAATATAACAAACTAGTGAATATATTAATCAAAAAAAAAGACTCATAGATAACAAATTATTGGTTACTATTGGAGAAAAAGAAGAGGGGAGAGGCAACATAGGGGTAAGAAATTAAGAAAGTGAGCATGTCCGACTCTTTGCAATCCCATGAACTGTAGCCCAACAAGTTCCTCTGTCCAAGGAATTCTTCAGGCAAGAATACTGGAGTGGGTTGCCATTCCCTACTTTCAGGGGATCTTTCTGACCCAGGGATTGAACCCAGGTCTCTCACTTTGCAGGCAGACTCTCTACCATCTCAGCCACCAGGGAAGCCCATAAGAGGCACAAACAGTTATGAGTAAAATAGACTATAAGAATATATTGCACAATATGCAGAATATAGCCAATATTTTATATCAGGCCTGACTGCTCAGTTCTTAGCATAACTTGACAATTGTGGCTAGACAAAATACATAAATGTTAAAAGATACCTAGTCAGCCAGACGTTCATAGATGGTCTACCAGCATCACTGAACAAATAAAACTGTACAAAACATCCCACTCTCTTCTCCCTTTCTCAGAAGAATGTGAGAAAGACATTTTTGTGTGGTATTCATCTCTATGATTCTTAGCCCAAGAGACTGCCTGGCATATTTGTTTTGCAAAATTAAAATTAATTGAGAAATAGTATTGAACCAAAAATGATCTTTCTGTAGTACAGTCATGTCACAATTTAAAATTTTTAGCTTCACATCTATTTTAATTGCTGAATTTAATCTTCAATATGTTTAACATTTTAAGCTATATGTGTGATACAAATTCTCCTTCTGCAGATTAAGATCAAATGAAAAGATATTATCATTGATATTACTTTTAGATCTGATTTAATTCAATGGTATATGGGATTTAACAATTGAAAAGATTAGAAAACTGAGCTATATATATTTGTGTGGAGCAAAATCTGGATATATTTTTGTAAATGGGGCATTACATGTTATACTGTGATTTTGTGAGATAGGCACCTTATACTTTTAAGCTACTGTAAGCTGCTAATGAGTCAGAAAAAAAATGTGACTACATGTTTAAAACATCTAGCAAAAGATATGCTTTGACTCACAGCATTGCAGAAAAAAAATCATTTCATAGAGAATATGACATTCATATAGAAATTTATATATTAGAAATTTATAAATTAATATAATTCAATTTATAAGGGCATGGATATTTTTATTAGGGAAAAAAATAGCCTTTAGTATTCCATATAGCCTCTCCTGCTTCTCACTATGATGTTACCAAAGTCTTTTGAGAGTTAGCAATTTCTTGGTGACGCTCAAATATTTCAGACATCAAAAATTCCTTGGAATTCTTTACACTCCTGACTTAGTATTGTCCAATAAAACTTTCTCAATCATGGTACAATCAAATGTACTAACAACATGGTAGCCACTAGCCATGTGTAGCTATTGGGTATTTGAAATGTCACTACTGCAATGGAGCAATTTATAATTTTATTTATTTTTAATGTTTCCATTTTAATTTAAAGATCCCTACATGGCTGGTGGCTACTGTGCAAAGCACAGGTTAAAGCTCCTCTCAGATTACTGACCTCTTCAGTTCAGTTCAGTTCATCACTCAGTCATGTCCAACTCTTTGAGACCCCATGGACTGCAGCAGGCCAGTTTTCCCTGTCTATCATCAACTACTGGAGCTTGCTCAAACTCATGTCCATTGAGTCAGTGATGCCATTGAACCATTTCATCCTCTGTTGTACCATTCTTCTCCTTCCCTAAATCTTCCCCAGCATCAGGGTCTTTTCCAATGAGTCAGTTCTTTCCATCAAGTGGCCAAAGTATTGGAACTTCAGCTTCAGCATCAGTCCTTCCAGTGAATATTCAAGATTGATTTCCTTCACGATGGACTGATTGGATCTCCTTGCAGTCCAAGGGATTCTCATGAGACTTCTCCAACACCACAGTTCAAAAGCATCAATTCTTCAGTGCTCAGCTTTCTTTATGGTCCAACTTTCACATCCATACATGACTACTCAAAAAACCATAGCTTTGACTAAACGGACATTTGTCAGCAAAGTAATGTCTCTGTTTTTTAATATGTTGTCTAGGTTGGTCATAGCTTTTCTTCCAAGGAGCAAGCATCTTTTAATTTCATGGCTGCAGTTACCATCTGCAGTGATTTTGGAGCCCCCAAAAATAAAGTCTGTCAGTTTCCATTGTTTCCGCATCTATTTGCCATGAAGTGGTGGGACCAGATGCCATGATCTTAGTTTTCTGAGTTTTAAGCCAGCTTTTTCACTCTCTTTCACTCTCCTTCATCAAAAGGCTCTTTAGTTCCTCTTTGTTTTCTGCCGTAAGAGTGGTGTCATCTGCATATCTGAGGTTATTGATATTTCTCCCAGCAGTCTTGATTCCAGCTTGTGCTTCATCCAGCCCAGCCTTTCACATGATGTAGTCCTGAATATTCATTGGAAGGACTGATGCTGAAGCTGAAACTCTAATACTTTTCCACCTGATGCAAAGAACTGACTCATGTGAAAAGACCCTGATGCTGAGAAAGATTTAAGGTGGGAGGAGACGCGGACAAAAGAGGATGAGATGGTTCAATGGCATCACTGACTCAATGAACATGAGTCTGAGCAAACTCCAGGAGCTGGTGATGGACAGGGAGGCCTGGCGTGCTACAGTCCATGGGGTCGCAAAGAGTTGGACATGACTGAGTGAACTGAACTGAATTTTGCATATAAATTAAATAAACAGAGTGACCTTTCACCCCCAGATAAAATTAAGTCAACTTCAAAACTATCATTGTACAGAAATAAGAAAAGAATTAAATACAGCAAATCCTGGGGCTCTTGTCATTCATAAGTCATATATGAGATAAAAGTCATGTATGAGGAAAAAAAATCTCAATTTTCTACTTTCCAAGATACCCCTAGAACAAATAATTTACTGTCTAAATTGCAAAATTACAGTTGAGTATCTTTGGATAACATTTTAGCCCTCACATCTTTGATGAGAGTTGCTCCCTGTGCATGTACTGAATATCAGAGCACAATAAAGCCATGCTAGGATTCCCAGGTCCAGCTGTCAATCAAGTCTATGTGTATCATATGGTCTACAACTCAGAAAAAGTACAAATTACTGTATGTTATGTTCAAGTTGCTCACAATCTGAACAGAGGTTAAACTATAGGTTGAATATAATTTCTATAAGGAAAAAATAAGTATATATCTTTCTCAAGGACAAAGAGAATAATTATCTCTGCTTCTGATTCTGTTTGCTGAGTTATCTAATTCTAATACCTGTCTCACTGACAGCAGCTGTTAATATTTGCTTCATAATGTGGTTATGAACAGTAATGTTAAAAGATAGGGTCACAAAATCCCTCCCAACTGCCCATCAGAATGGCTCCTCATGAGCATTCATGATGAATTTTATCATCCTGTGGGTGTTACATGTCTAACTTGTTAGGATACATTTTGCATGTAAGAAGAACCGTAGCACCTATGTGAAGGCAATGGGTAAAGTGTTAAACTTGTCTGGGTATCAGCCATAGTGGGGTGACAGGATACCTGGCAGGATAAGGCACAACCTGGGGAAACAGATGTAGCTACAGAAGGTTTACAATGGCAAGCATTCAAAGATTTTGAAAGATAGACAAGGAATAACATAGAATGTCAATGAGGAGCTGGTTTGTGGTGAGGGTTAATGGGAAATAATGGAGATGGCAGAGAAGATGGAATTGTCAGAGGGATCAGGTCTGCCTAAACAAGTTGGCAAATATTTGTCATCTGGGAAGTCTATCATTAAGAAATAGAAGATGTCTCAGGAGAAAGGTAGACTGTGGTGCTGAAGGGACTGAGGAATTTAAATGGGCACCTAGAATTTAATGGAACAAGGCTGAAGCCTTCTTATCAGAATTAAGATGCAGGGTCAGGACTGGACTAGTAGTATAGTTGATGTGATAGAGTTAAGGCTTCTCTGGTGGTTCAGATGGTAAAAGAATCTTCCTGCAATGCAGGATTCCCTGGGTTTAATCCCTGGGTTAGGAAGATCTCCTGGGGAAGGGAATGGCTACCTACTCTTGCCTGGAGTAGTATTCTTGCCTGGAGTAGAATTCTATGGACAGCTTGGCAGACTACAGTCCTTAGGGTTGCAAAGAGTTGAACATAACTGACTGAAAAAAAAAATACACATACATACACACACACACACACACACCCCATCCTTTTTGCACTTCTCAGATAGCTCTAGTGGCAAAGAACTGGCTTGCCAATGCAGGAGACAGAAGAGACACGAGTTCAGTCTCTGGGTCAAGAACATCCCCTGGAGGAGGAAATGGCAATCTACTGTTCTTTAAAAAAAAAAAAAATTGTTTATTTTTAATTGAAGGATAATTGCTTTACAGTATTGTGTTGGTTTCTGCCAAACATCTACATGAAGCAGTCATAGGTATACATATTCTTGCCTGGAGAATCCCATGGACAGAGAAGCCTGGAGGGCTACAGTCCATAGGGTCGCAAAGAGTCGGACACGACTGAAGAGATTGAGCACACATGCACGCACATCATCTTCCTATCTAAGATAGGGTTTGGTCCTAAAGACTTGGTTTAGGGGAACTCATAGGCACGAATTGATTGGCCACAGCTGGGTTGAAAGGAAGGCCTCAGGGCTTGAGGTATAGACAGAACCCGGCTTGCTCCATCTAAACAAAATGTTCCATCCTCTAAATTCCTGTCAAAGGCCTTACTTAGGATGATCCTGGGAAGCTTTGAACTGATTATTTTAAATTTACTTACAACAAAAGTAACACCCCTCTTTAAAAAAAAATTCCGGTTTGAAATTGTCTAACCGAAAGTTGCAGAAAGAATACAAAGAATTTCTCTGTATTCCTTACCTGGCTTTTCCAAATGCTAGCATCTTATATAACCAAAGCACGGTTATCAAAACTGGGAAATTAATATCGACACAATAGTGTTAACTAATCTGTAGACCTTATTCAGATTTCTCCAATTGTTTCCCAAATGTCCTGTTTCTCCTTAGTTCCCTCTGATCTGTGCTAAAGAAAGACCATTTCTTTAGCATCTGTCTTATCAAAATTCTCACATTTGAAGAGTGCTAAAGATACGCTTTGTTGAGTGTGCCACAATTTGCACTTGTCTGAGGTTTCCTCATGGTGGATATCATGCTATGTATTTTTGGAAATAATATCTCTAGAAGTGGTGTTTATTCTTTCTCACTGTTTCATATCTCAATGGCTCAAAGTATCAATAGTCCAATTAATGGATATAAATCTGTACCAGTTTGTTAAGGTGATATCTACCAGGTTTCCCAATTATAAAGGTAATTTTTCCATTGTAATTAATAAACATTAAATGAAGAGATGCTTTGAGACTATACAAATACTAGTTTCATATTTTACATTTACCCACTAATTTCAGCAACTGTTGATATTATTAGTTGTAAGAATTAGTTAGAATTGTTATCAATCGTGTGTTTCCCAAATAATAGTTTTCTGTTTATGCCATTTTTTCTATATTTGTTCATCACAATTTCACTATAAGGAAGCAAATCCCTTTATCTACTCAAATGCCTATCTTCATTGGGATTCAAGGATATTTATATTATTTTAATGTTGATAATATTATTATTTGTTGTTACTGTGCAGTCATTAAGTCATATCTGACTCTGCCACTGCATGGATTACAGCATGCTGGGATTCCCTGTCCTTCACCATCTTCCAGAGTTTGCTCAAACTCGTGTCCATTGAGTTGGTGATGCTATCAAACCACCTCATCCTCTGTCAGCCCCTTCTCCTCCTGCCCTCAATCTTTCCCAGCAACAAAGTATTTTCCCATGAGTCACCTCTTTGTATCAGGTGGCCAAAGTACTGGAGCTTCAGCTTCAGCATCAATCTTTCCAAAGACTATTCAGGGTTGATTTCCTAAAGGAATCTTAAAAGTCATTCTTAAAAGATTGACTGTTTTGATCTCCTTGCAGTCCAAGGGACCCTCAGGAGTCTTCTCCAGCACTACAATTTAAAAGCATCAATTCTTTGGTGCTCAGCCTTCTTATGGTCCAACTCTTTCATCAGTACATGACTATCTAGGTTTGTCATTATGTATTAGAAAACATGGAGAAGGAAACAGCAACCCTCTCCAGTGTTCTTGCCTGGAGAATCCCATGGACAGAGGAGCCTGGTGGGGCTACAGTCTGTGGGGTCACCAAGAGTCGGACATGACTGAGTGACTTCACTCACTATTAGAAAACAGAGACATCATTTTGTCAGCAAAGGTCCATATAAGTCAAAGCTATGATTTTTCCAATCGTCATGTATGGATGCGAGAGATGGACAATAAAGCAGGCTGTGAAGTGACAGTAGCTCAGTCATGTCTGACTCTTTGTGAATCCATGGACTGTAGCCCACTAGGATCCTCTGTCCATGGAATTTTCCATGCCAGAATACTGAAGTGGGTAGCTGTTCCTTTCTCCAGGGGATCTTCCCAACCCAGGGATCAAACACAGGTCTCTTGCATTGCAGGTGGACTCTTTACCATCTGGGCCAGCAGGAAAGAAGGCTGAGTGCTAAAGAATTGATGCTTTTGAATTGTGGTACTGGAGAAGACTCTTGAGCTTCCCTTGGACTGGAAGCCTTGTAATACACTATCTAGGTTTGTCATGGGGCTTCCCCAGTGGCTCAGTGGTAAAGAATCCACCTGCAATGTAGGAGAGATGAGGTTGATTCCTGCATTGGGAAGATTCCCTGGAGGAGGGTATGGCAACCCACTTCAGTATTCTTGCCTGGAAAGTCCCATGGGCTGAGGAGACTGGAGGGCTACAGTCCATGTGGTTGCAAAGAGTTGGACATGACTGAAGTGACTGAGCACACACACACCCACAGGTTTGTCATAGTTTTCTTTCCAAGGAGGAAGTATCTTCTAACTTCATGGCTGCAGTCACCATCTGCAGTGATTTTCAAGCCAAGAAGTTAAAATCTGTCATTGTTTTCACTTTTTCCACTTCTATTTGCCATAAAGTGATGGGATCAGATCCCATGATCTTAGTTTTTTTGAATGTTGAATGTTAAGCCAGCTTTTTCACTCTCCTTCCACCTTCATCTAGAGGCTCTTTTGTTTCCCTTCACATCCTGCCATTAGAGTGGTATCATCTGTATATCTGAGGTTGTTGATATTTCTCCTGGCAATCTTGATTCCAGTTTGTGATTCAACCATTCCCTTCTCCAGGGAATCTTCTCAACCCAGGGATTGAACCCAGATCTCCTGTGTTGCAGGCAGATTCTTTACCATCTGAGCCACTGGGGAAGCCCAACACATTATAATCAGTACTTACTTTCAGTTCTTATCCTGCTCAAAATCCCCCAGATTTGGCTCTTGTGAATTCCTTCAATCTGGCTTCTATGTCTTTTTGACATGCTCTCATCATTTTCTGAATATTTCTTTTTTTTTTTTAGAGCTATAAAATGTCAAAAAATAATTTTAAACACATACTTCTTCCATTTTTATAATAAAATACTGAATACTACAAATATAATGTACATGAATTGTGTCTGTATGAATCAAAAATATCTGGCTAAGGAAATAAATTGTCACTCTTCCACATGTTTAGACCTAGTCTACATAGAATATTTTGGATTAGTATCACTAACTCCTTGCAATCAGTAATTTAAAATAATGTTTTATTGTATTAGAAAGTATTTTTAATATTTTAAAGTTCTTTTTGTCAATTCTTAAATCATCATACCTTAGAAATATTTGTAAATAAAGGCCAGTGCATGTAGCACTGAAATAGTATTTATACAAAGAGGGTGATCAACATGACCCACAAATTTTTGTCAAGTAGTACATAGAGACATTATTGCTTACTAGATAGACTAGAGATACCTCATTTGTTTACTGACTCTACATGCATCTTTTCAATGAGTTATTGATGAGCTTGTAACTCAAGAGTGGTAGAGCAAAACAAAGTTAGAAAATCACGATGAAAGGTCATCAATAACTTTGTGAATGCATTCACAGCCTGCCAATTGAATATATTATTTATGCAACACTGGTCTCAATATATATTATGTCATCATATGGGAGTTGATGGAGATTTATTTCACTTAATTTGGAGGAATCTTGTTTCAAACAATTGTTTCTGACCTCTTAAATGACTGGCAATTCTGTCTCAAAACATAATTACCAGCTTCACCCAGGATAATTCAGTTCCCCATTTCTGAACATCCCCCTCTTTTTTCCTGTCTCACCACTGAGTTTTCTAGAATATATTTGAACCTTACAGTGTATGTGTCTATAGGGTATGTTTGTGGTGTGTGTGTGTGTGTGTAGGAGTTGGAAATCAGTACAGGATTATCAGTTTATATTTTACACAGGCAAGACTATTTTGTTAACTACTATTTCCTATCACTGTTATTCTATATAGAAATGTTTTAACACTAAACTGCAGAAGCAACATCATTTCAGAATGATCATCTTAGCACATCATTCTTTAAATTCAATACATTCAGCTTTGTGACAAACTCATATATTGCTACTATTTTTTTCCATTTCATCTCAGACTGCTGAACTGAAGACAGAATGAAATGTTTTGGAGAGCAATCTCAAAACTAGCAGATAAAACAACATGTAATAAACAAAAGTAGCAATGGGTACACTACTATTAAACTATTAATCCTTCAGAGAGAAGCCGGATGGCTCATTTTGCAAGAATCATATCTTTTCTTACACTTCTACATTTTTGTGAATACACTTCTGTTTTTTTTTATAGAGAATAGGAGGGCTCTGAGATAAGCTACTCCTATGACTAATTCTAATCTAAAAGGAAGAATGATCTGGAGCTCAGGGTAGTTGTACAAACTTGCTAACTGTTCCCAGAGTATGAGCATGGCCCAAATTCTTCATGAAATATTATCTGCACCTACATTTAGAAGGTTTAAGAATTTCCTTTCACTAGTTCTGCCTTATCAGCTTTCTACGTTCTGGTGGTACCTCTTGCTTTTCCATAACTTCAAATTTAGTCTTACTGCTTAGTCTTGGGATTGATTTTCTTTTGGATGGTCTTGTTCTTGAACTCGATTTTTACCAAACTTTCAACAACACCTGACTTCAAAATTTAAAACCCACAAGTTAGTTCTGCCCTCCACTTTCTTGTCTAATCTCAGCTCTGGGACACACCTGTAAGAGCCAGAGGACTTCTAATTTTTTGAAAATGACCTTCATGTCTGAAGGTAGAAACAACTGACTGCATTCTACTACTGCATAACTAGATTAAACACTAGTTCTGTCCTCTATTTTTATCCCAGCCTTACTGAAGAAGTATTATTTCTGAGCAAAACTCTCTAGCAGGTAGGGTCTTGATTCCAAGTTAGGTAATACATAAACTTGTAGATTTCTGGATGCTTCTAGGACTAAGTTTGAATTTGGCATCCTTGAGCCAACAACGGATATTAGTTAAGTGTCTACTGTTAGATTTACACCTGATCCATAGTCATGGGCATTCCTTTGAGAAGTGATGCTGACTGTCACTTGCTCTATATCCTCTCTTGTAGGTTTAATTTTCTCAGGCTGAATGCTTATGAGTTGACTCTAGAAAAACCTAGAATTTTCAGCCACCTTCAAGCTTCAGAAATGACTATTTTTTGGGACCACCAACAATTCGCTCAATGCTTACTACCCCTTATGCCAAAGATAATAGACAAACTTGTCAGCTGTGTAGAAGTGTTATTAACATTGAAGCAAAGAAGCTGTTTCTCATCTAGGTCTAATTTGTGGCAGGCAGCCAAAATTACATGCCGTCTCCTCTCCAGATTCTGTTCACAAGTGGCATGAAAAAGAGAGTTTCACTCTGGGAGATCCATCACTAAGAAAATCATAGCCATCTAGGGGTGCCTGTAGTTTGGCATTAGTTGTTGGCTCTGGTTAGAAACAGATAACTACACATCATGTTGCCTATGAGCAGGTCAGTTTCAGGGAAGTTTCAGAACCAAGTAGCAGAAAACCCAACTCAGTTTAAGTTAAGAAATAAAAGGAAATTTATGGTTCAGAAAATTGGTAAAGGTTAGTGAAAATATTGGTCACTCAGGCATATCTGACTCTTTGCAAACCCATGGACTGTATCCTGCCTGGCTCCTCTGTTCATGGAATTTTCCAGGCAAGAATACCGGAGTGGGTTGCCATTTCCTTCTCCAGGGGATCTTTCCTACCCAGGGATCAAACCTGGGTCACCTGCATTGCAGGCAGATGTTTTACCGTCTGAAGATGGCTCTAATTTAATGCCCAGTTGAATCAGTGTTAAAATGATGTGATCACAACTTGGTATTCCTTGGTTATAAGTTGTTTTGTGTCAGTAGTATTGGTTCACATGGGTCTAGTCTGTTATTTTCCTAAACTTCTTCCAAAACCATGTTCCTGTGGCTTGTATTTGTTTACATACTTGGTCCAAGAATTAAAGACATTGAAATGTGATGGGCAAATAGCTAGGTTTGACTCATAGTCTCTTTTTTTGGAGATAGGAGTAAAATCTCACCTAAACACATGGATTAAAAATGGGAAGTATGTCAATGTCCAGAGAAAATTTTAATATTAACTCAAGAAATAGGAAGAATGGGTGTTGGTGGCATGAACAGCTGGTGTCTGGAAAGAAATAAATAAAAGAGGCTGGATAGTAGCTATGAAATGAGATGTGCCATGAAGAACTGAAGTCCAAAGTCAGTAAATTGTCCCCTCCTGATCCCCCCTCCCAGAAAAAAAACAAAAAACAAAAAAACAAACTGTTGACTACTTCCTGTGTTTTTAGTTTCTGGATATATATAATTTCTATGAAAACTTAAATTTGGTACCCATGTTCTTCTTTAGTTTGCATAGTGGAAAATGGCCCCTGGTGGTGCAGTGGTAAAGAATCTGTCTGCCAATGAAAGAATTGAGGGTTTGATCCCTGGGTCAGAAAGATCCCCTGGAGAAGGGAATGGCTACCCACTTCAGAATTCTTGCCTGGAAAATTCCATGGACAGAGGAGGCTGGTGGGCTACAGTTCATGGGGTCACAAAGAGTTTTGGACATGACTGAGCATGCATGGATGCACATACATAGTTTTATGATTCTAAGGAAATTTGTCCTTTGCAAATTCAAAATAGATAAAATAATTTTGTTTTGAAATCATTAAAACTCATTTGTCCAAATTTAAAGCTCAGATATGCTTACTCAATTCCTTCTTAACTTTTCTTCCAAGGAGTCTATGATCTTGCCAGTTGTTCATTCCATGTTGTTCTTGTTCAGTCTCTAAGTTGTGTCTGACCCTATGCAGCCTTTGTGCCCCATGGACTGTAGCACACAACTATACAGTCATCTTAAACTATCATTTGTGAGGCACAAAGCTAGATGCTGCTTGATAAAAAGTATATAAAATATGATTTTTGCTTTTCAGATGTTTATAATCTAATTAAATTTTCAGTGTTGCCAAAGGACCAACCAAGAAGAAAGTCAACAGATGCTTGGAAGTTCTCTTGGTCTCTCTATAGGGCTTCTTCACATAAGCTAATTTGATGCCCATAAAGGAGTAGTAAAAAATTAAATGATTTGAGTGTTCCATTTAGAATTTCCAAACTATGTGAGCAACCACCTTCAAAACCTCAATGCCAGAGAAAACTGTACAGTCCCTGAGAATGTACAAGGAGCTTAGGCATGAAATATATAATTGTAGGAGTATGAATAATTAGCCTTCCAAATCACAAGTGCTTTCAACACAGGATATGCCTTTAGTCTCCCCAGTAAAGAGGTTAATGATTAAATTGTTTTTCCGTTTCAAACTTACTTTTCAGATCTTTATTCTATTTCAAAATTTCCGTAATGAGCATGTTGTGCCTGTCACAAGTTGACTTCATCGCTGAAACTTTCATGTTCCTATCATTTACTTTCATCCCCAAAGTCTTAAACTTCCAGTCACTCCCTATAATTACTTCTCCCAGTCACACCTGTCATTAATTATCTCAGAAAAGCCCATGCAAAGTCATAAAATTTGAAGGGCATAAAAAAGATGTAAAGCCTCTGATGGCATCGCCTGTGTTAGCTTATATGAATTGGGAAAATATTGAGCTTTCTCCCCAAAGGATGATTATTGACCCAGCTGGGACCTCAAATAACAAAGCAATAATCTGAGCTAGAAGAATTCTATTCACTATGCAGATTTATGTTTTTATACCAGCTTAAAAAAAGAGTCTTGAATAAAACAGGAGAAAAAAATGAACTTTACTCTGCCAAATACTTCTTGCCAGTTAAAGTTTTAAAATACTTCAAAACATCACATATTCTTCTCTAGACACTGGTCACTTCTTATGAGCATAATATAATTTTAGATGTCTTTTATAAGACAAAAACCTCAGCAAACATTTTAATCTTAGACCCCTAAGCAAATATTTATGGTGATTTCCACCCCCAAGTACCTACAAACCTAACTGACAAAGCTATAAACTAAATATGGATACCGGCTGGCAGTGAATTTGGCAGTAGTTGTCAGGATGAGTGGTACTTGAAGTAGTTTCTTTGCCTTTGTGGAATTATAGGGGTTAGATGAGGAGGAGCTATGATATGACCATCAACTGATTTTCATATACTCAGCAAGTCTACCAGACCACTTCTCAGGATAATAGAGTGATCTCGGTTGATGTCTTAGCCAACCAAACCTAGATTGGATGTTAATTTGATGATACCTTAGAAATTGTTTAAGTTTTATTTTTTAATATTTGGAAGCTAACTCTTTTTTTAATTGATTTTTTTTTTTTTTCAATTTTTGGCTGTGCTGAGTCTCCGTTGCTGTGCCTGGGCTTTTTCTAATTGTGGCGGGCAGGATATACCCTTCATTGTGGTCCATGAGCTTGTGACTGCAGTGGCCTTTCTTGTGGAGCATAGGCTCTAAGGTGCGGGGCTTCAGTAGTTGTCGCTCCTGGCTCCAGAGCACAGGCTCAGTAGTTGTGGCACACAGGCTTAGTTGCCACATGGCACCTGCTTTCTTCCCTAACTAGGGAACAAACTCGTGTCTCCTGAATTGACAGATGGATTGTTTACCACTGATCCACCAGGGAAGCTTAAGGGAGGTAAACTCTTTAAAAAAATCTACTTAGTACTTTTTAAAAAAAACTATCCTATACTATTATCTTCACCCTATTTATATAAATGTTATCACCTGGCATCAAAATTCACTACTTATATGTGAAGTGAAAGTCTCTCAGTCATGTCCGACTCTGCAACCCTTTGGACTATACAGTCCATGGAATTCTTCAGGCTAGAATACTGGAATGGGTAACCTTTCCCTTCTCCAGGGCATCTTCCCAACCCAGGAGTTGAAGCTAGGTCTTCCACATTGCAGGTGGATTCTTTACCAGTTGAGCCACAAGAGAAGCCCAAGAATACTGGAGTGGGTAGCCTATCCCTTCTCCAACGGATCTTCCCAACCCAGGAATAGAACCGGGGTCTCCCACATTGCAGGTGGATTCTTTACCAACTGACGTATCAGGGAAGCCCAAGTTACATGTAATGATTGAGATATCTAAAACATTTTGGATAACAGTATTCAAAGAAATTAGGGATGATAGGATTGTTTCAATAAAGACTGAACGAGGCAAATAAGTGGGAGTAATTAGACTAAGCAATAATATGCATAGACTGTTCTTTATGAAGTTTCTGATTAATTACATGGAGCATTATGAGGAGGAGTTCTTGATATATATGTTCTTATTCCTTAGGAAGTAGAACGAATGCTTCCAAGAACTCTTAAACTTAACTCCTGACCACGGTTAAGTGTTAGTAAATTTTTTAGCTAAAAATAAAAAGATCCTATGTCACTTTTTTTTTTTTTTTTTTGGTGATATAAATAACATTAAATTTTTGTTGAACCTTTTCAGGAAATATGCATCTGACCTTCTCAACCCTTGCATTGGCAATGATTTTACATTTCTCCTTTCTCTAAGTCATGTGATACAAATATGTCTTTCTAAACTTTACGTGACTAAAGTTAAATTTTGGTGGTTTCTTTTGACACTTTTCACCAAATGCTTAATTCATGCATTTTCTAATAATACTAGGATTCTATAAATGCAATAAAACTAACTAAAAAACTATCCTGTGAAAATAATATAAAAAAGCATAAAAGTACATATATGAAATATTTGGTGTAATAATCATATACAACTCACATTAGATTCTTCTAAAACTTAGTATGAGCCTGAGTGCCATGGTCCTCAGCTGTCAGCCTCCTGGGCTTGTATCAGTATCCATCTGGCATATGTTGGCGATATGTATCTTGAAGTATGATGGTATATTGGTTTCACAAATGATTCATTTCTTTCCCAGCCTCCTTCATTGCATTAAATGCAACCACTATGCACCCAGTTGCTTAATCCTGAAATATGAGAGTTGACCTTGACTCTACATTTCCTCACTTCCCCACATCTGGCATATCAACAAACCCCAATTGTTCGTTTATTCAAGCTCCCCAGAGGAACCAGAATTCATCCCAAAAGGTTCAAATGAAAAGACTTCAATAAAAAAGATGAGTTTCAGTGGTGTGAGAATTATGAGACAGACAAAGAACAGTGAGGCAAACAGAGATTAATAGCAGTAGGAAGCCAGTGATGTCCCAGGGGCTGAATGGATAAAGGGAGAAAGGAATATTATCAGAATCAGGAAGATCTGAGAAGATGGAGTAGATGGGGGAGAAATCATAGTCCCGGGGAAATGCAGGTATAATCAGAGATTGAGGCCGGAAGTAGGCAGTGTGTAGGAGAGGGAAAAATACCTTTGCACCTTCTAATTTTCTACTAGCATATCCTATTGACTAAAACCAAATGGAAGACATCTGGAAAGGGAGCGTGGACGATGCAGTAAGAAAGATCAGCCTCCTAACTGCAGAGTAGAGCAGAGAAGAATGAAAAAGGTTGGGAGCCAATAGGATAAATTTGCAATATAGGGCAAGTTGAACCTTAAAAGTATAGCCAAAATTATTCCTCTTAATTTCATCTTGTTGAAACTACTCTAAGCCAGTGTCACATCTCACTTGGCCCTTTTCAATATCATCCCAACTACTCATTCCATAATTGCATGATTACCTCTCAACAACAGATTTTATAAAATTATAAATTTCTCCTGCTTAAAACTCTTTAATAGCTCTCCATTACACTTATAAAACCCAAATTTCTCACTGTGTGGTAGGTACAAGGCATAGGGTTGAAAAAGAACAGAGTGACATAGATTCAGAATTCTTTACCTAAGGTTGTCTATGTCGTTGATGTTGGCTACACTAAACTTTCCCATTTGAGCCTATTATTAACAGTCATAGCCACAGTTCTTGACTAGGCTGCTTATTTATTCACACTGAAAAGAAAGATCTTCCCATGATGTGATGAGGGAATGAAAAATACTTTTGATTGCTTATGTGCTTTATTTAAAATTTTATAAAGGCAATTTACCTCTTTTCCCAAGGCTTCTCATAAAATTATAAAATATGAACTTTAAAATATAATTCAGAAAGTCATTGGTACAACTCTCCAAGTACAACAGGGGGAAAAATGAGTCTTAGAAATGTGAGTGGATTTGTTCCATGACAATAGAGGTAGATAATGGTGAATTATGTTTTAGAATCCAGTTCCTTCAACTTCCAAGTTAGTTTTCCAATGATTATATTGATTTTCTTCATAGCTGACAACTAGTTTCTTATACCTAATACCTTTGAGAACATAGAGTGTGGTGCCTTTGCAACACTTGATATTTATTTTAATTCTTTAGCTTTTGCTTTAAAAGCAAAGTAATAAATAAAATATGTCTCCTTTTTTGCTTTTATCAAATACATCGCAGATTAAAATAAATTGTTCGGTCACTAGAAATAGAATCTTGACAACCAGTAGCTAGTGTTTGGAAAAGTTCAGGATGAGAATGAGTACCTTACTATTATGTTTGTCAGTGCTGTGGCAGCTAATAACACACCTCTAGGTTTCAGAATCATTGCAACCATGTGCAATGAAGCTTCTCCTAATAATCAGCTTGTAAGAGTCTACTGTCGCCACAATGAATTTTTGTCAAGGTCATGTGAAATTTGTCTTTAACTTTATTGTTGTCTGTCTTGGTGCATGTATACATGTTGACAGTAGTGAACAGGTTTGGTTCGGAAGCATGGAAGCTGCCAGTATTTTCTTATAGAAAACTAAATACTTAACACGCATCAATCTATCTAAAAATAGCTACTCCAAAAGAACAATTTTACAATTCAGTTGTGTTTTAGGTGATAGCATTCTTATGATTTACTTAAACTCTTCTTGGTACAACTAGGACAATGGAGTTATTTTTAGACTATAATCAAATGAGCTTAGTCACTCAGTTGTGTCCGACACTTTGCAGTCCCCTGGACTGTAGTCTGCCCGTCTCCCCTGACCATGGAATTCTCCAGGAAAGAATACTGAAGTGGGTAGCCATTCCCTTCTCCAGGGGATCTTCCTGACCCAGGGTTCAAACTTGCGTCTCCTGCATTGCGGGCAGATTCTTTACCATCTGAGCCATCAGGGAAGACCCATATAATCGAATAGTTACCAAACTAGAGTCATTTGCCTGTTATCAATGTTTTAGTTTTTCTTCTTTTCAGAGACAGCTCTTCTTTTCTGTATCATTGTTGCATACTGCTTTTAATTCTCACCCACAATTTATCATAACATAAGAAAAATTTGCTAAGTATCTATTACATACCAATCACTGTGCCAATAATTATAAAGATTAATAGGTCATAGTTAATGTACTCAAGAAACAAATATAACAGAGAATCAAGGTAGTGTTATGAAAGATGGAAATCAACCCTGAATATTCATGGGAAGGACTAGTGCTGAAATGGAAGCTCCAATACTTTGGTTACCTGATGCAAAGAATGAACTCATTGGAAAAGATTCCGATGCTGGAAAATATTGAAGGCAAAAGGAGAAAAGGGAGACAGAGGATGAGGTATTGGATAGCATCACGGACTCAATGGACATGAGTTTGGGCAAACTCTGGGAGATAGTGAAGGATAGGGAAGCCTGGTGTGCTGCAGTCCATAAGGGTCACAAACAGTCGGGCAAAACTTAGTGACTGAACAACAACAACAAATGAAAGATGAAGGGCATTCACTTACTCATTTATTTAGTAATCTATTAATCTTAGCACTGCTAGTTTCTAGGATACAAGGATAAATAGAACAAGCCTCTATCCTCAATTTCACCATCTATTGGGACCAATATACACAGAAACCAGCATAACACACTATGATTATATGTAAGTATAGAGATATGCAAACTGAGTTATGGATACAAAAAGAAAGAGGAGCTGTTTCAGACTTAGAGGGTCAGGGAAAGCTTTCTGCAAGAGTTATTACTTACACGGCAGAACACAAGTAATAAAGATATCAAAGCGAAAAGCAACATGATGCACCTGGAGGATCTACTAGCAGTTGTGATTAACAAAGAGTAAAACACAACATAGGGAGTACTGAGATGTAAGACCAGAGAGTTGAGTAGGGCAAGATTTTGAAGAACTTTGAATGTTATCTCAGAGACACTGACATTTGTCTTTTGGTCAAAGAACAATAATAACATGGTTTTGAGCAGATGAGCTGCATAATTATATTTGTATTTTCATATACCATCATGCCAGTGTATTAGATATTAAATTTCTCAGTACAGAATGCAAAGTAGAGAGCTGAATTACAAGACTGGTGCATTAGAGCAAGCCAGTGATGACCACAGATTAAAGAGAGTGGTAGAATATATGAATAAAAGCTTTATAAATTATAAAGGATCATGTCTATATGGCAAGAGTTTGTGATTGATTCCAATTAGATTAGGGAAATAAGGAGAAGAAAGGAATCAGTCTTATGCCTAGATCTCAAAGAGAAAAAAATCAAGAAAAGCAATAGAGGGTTTTTTTTTTTAATATGGAAAAGGATGATGAGTTTGATTTTAGATATAGACTATAAATTTCAGAAGGGTAGAAAGAAGTCTGTTTTGTTAACAACCATGTGCCTGGTGACTAGCACAGCTAATGCTACACTTTAGGCATTTCATATATACACACACACATGTAGATGATATAATGACAAGTGAATATCGAAGTGTGTTTGTAATATTAACTTGAAATGTTTACCAATTTTTTAATATATGCATCTGAAACTTAGAAAAAAAGAAATGATTAATGTAAAACTTAGAAGTCGGGGTTAAACTTGTGCTGGAAACCATGAACATATGGATGGTGATTGAAACCAAGAGAATGGATGGTATCAGAGAGAGCAAATCATCATAGTTTCAATGTGCTAAGAAAACAGAGAGAGAACAAGATAGAGAGAGGAGGAGTCCTAGAGTTACAGGGAGAATCAGAGAATCATATCTGTTGTCACAAATACGAAGGAGTAAGGATTTTAGGAGGTTGATAATATCAGATATAATGAAGAGATTCTAGGCATGATTTAAAGTATGTTCTTGATTTGGTAATTAGGAAAAATCAAGTTCAGTGGAATATAAGAGGCATCTAGATCGAATAATAAGTGCTTAACAGTAAATAGGAGATCAGGAAGTAAACTCAGCATGTTTAGATTACTCTTGGAAGGAAAATGGCTTGAAGATGAGTATGGTGGTAATTTTGCATCTGAGGATGAGATTTTTCAGTGACAGTTTTAAACTTGAAAATAGGATGAAAAGCAGTTGAATGTGGCAATAGAAAGAGATTATGAAAGAGGGAAAGAATAAAGAGAAAAAGAAATTACATGAAAAGAAATGTGATTTTCATAAATTATTAAGCACTACAGAAATCTGAAGATGAAATGCATTTGTGTTAAAATGTTGGAGAGAAACTCACTCTTCAAAACTAGAAGAAAGGTGAAAATGTCAGTAAATGTTTGAATCACAGAGTGGTCATTGTGTTAGTTCCTAAAATAAAAGACAAGTTTGCTTTCTGAGAGTTCTGAGATCAGGAACTGAGTATAGGGTTTGAAGAGATCTGCAAATAATTATTATCGCAGAACACCTGAAAGAGAAATAACTGAGGATTAATGAAAGATTGACAGTCAGTACTCAGATACCCAACTGTGATCCAAGGGCAGACATTCAAAGTGATAATTCTGTGTAGATTTTCTTCCATAGCTCTCAGTCACTCTAGGCCTTAGACAAGTGAAAGTGGATAGCAATATCAGCCAATGTGATACCTTTTTTCTGGTTGAATACATTTTTAGGGGAAAAAGAAAAGAAGTTCAAAATGTAGTAGAAAAGTAATTTAATATTCATAGGTCTTAGGCTAAATCAGAAAAGAACAGATGTTTTGAGGAAGAAAATTGAGACTTCAAGGGTTTATAAATCTCTCTATATAAAGTTAAAGAGCAGCAGATGTGTGATTCATAAACTAAAGGTTAGAAAGTGCAGAAAGCTGTGGTCAATATATAGTTGAATTCAGGGTTTCAGAAGTAAATGTTGTAGGTGAAAAATATTATAAGGTATGGCCAGGAGAGTGAATGACACAAATACAGATGCGGAGTCACCAAGCTGTGGGGCTAAAAATTTGGATAAATTTAACCATGTGGATTTTGAAGCCACCTAGATGACAATTGGGGGAGAAGGAAATGGCAACCCACTCCAGTGTTCTTGCCTGGAGAATCCCAGGGACAGAGGAGCCTGGTGGGCTGCCGTCTATGGGGTCACACAGAGTCGAACATGACTGAAGCGACTTAGCAGCAGCAGAGGCAGATGACAATTGGATTTAAGGCAGAGATGAAGAATATGACAGAGGTACCAAAGGGTTTAATTAATATGGTGATATAAATAGATCTTTAGAAAATTACAGAGGTAAGTATAGATAGAGCAGAAAGGTATGAGCATTATACATAGATTTATGGAGAGAGACCTGGAGATCTAGAAGATTGTTCACACATCTCTCTACTCAAACATAAGATAATGAGTAAGCTATCTTTGAAAGCACTGATAGAGCTATATGATGTGGCAAACAGATAGTGTTTAGCTGAAATCTAGCATATAGACCATATGAAAGTAGATTAAGGATACAAGTTATTTTATTCTATGGCCTAGGGTGGAAATATTTGATGGGCAATAGTAAGAGATTTGGTTGCCCTAACAATAGAAAAGAGAATATGGTATTGTGAGAAAATAGATGAGGAAGAAAGTAGTGAGGCTAAAGAAGCAAAGGAATTCTGTTCAATTATTACTTGAATGAGGAGTAGCAATTATTCAGGAGGTTGCTATAATTCCGACAGAAGGGACAGCATGCCCCAAGACCAAAGAGAGAAGAGATTATAGTGAGAATGTAAGTTGGTTATTGTGACTTGAAGGGCATTGTGTATAGTACAAGATGAGTGTGTTTACACTTGCGGATGTGTATACACCTGTCAGCATGATATATAATAATGGAGATTTGAAGTAAACTTTTGGGAAATGTTGTGGAGCATTTGGGTTGCCAATTCAAGGTCAGTTCAGATCAGTCGCTCAGTTGTGTCCAACTCTTTGCTTCCTTGTCCACCACCAACTCCCAGAGCTTGCTCAAACTCATGTCCATCAAGTCAGTGATGCCATCCAACCATCTCATCCTGTTGTCCCCTTCTCCTCCTGCCTTCAACTTTTCCCAGCACCAGGGTCTTTTCCAATGAGTCACTTCTTAGTATCAGATGGCCAAAGTATTTCAAAGTAGTACTGTTAAATCTATAGGTAATATAAAGAAGACTTATGGTAATATATTCAAATTTAATAAAGATAACTGTGTGAGCAGTTCAGAGCATGAAATATATGGGGACTGTGTGAATAAAATGAAGAGGACTGGTCAGGAGTTAATGTAATACTTGAAGTGAGAGAGCAAAGGCACTGAAATGAAAATGAGGCTCAAGACACTTATATTTGTAATTGATACAATTTTTAGAGGGGTTAAAGATGACCCCAATATTTTATACTTTGGAACACAGTGAACATTACATAAAATAATGGTAATTATTTTAAATGATATTGTTCAAGGAGTCTAAGGCCTCCCTTAGACTAGTAAAGAATCCACCTGCAATGCAGGAGACCCTAGTTCAATTCCTCGGTTGGGAACATCTGTCAAAGAAGGGATAAGCTACCCACTCCAGTGTTCTTGGGTTTTCCTGTTGGCTCAGCTGGTAAAGAATCTTCCTGCAGTGTGGGAGACCTGGGTTTGATCCCTGGGTTGGGAAGATCCCCTGGGGAAGGGAAAGGCTACCCACTCCAGTATTCTGACCTGGAGAATTCCACGAACTGTATAGTCCATGGGGTCGCAAAGAGTCAGACACGACTGAGTGACTTTGAATTTCACTTTCACTTTGAAGAGTCTATAGCATATTTGATAGAAGATAACTCTTAAAAATTTGAATGAAGATGGCTGGAGCTAAAGCAATAGAAGAGTTTTGAAGAATGTATTTTTGAAAGTAATCTGAGTATACATATAATAGTAGAACTGATGGATAAAGAGTATCATCAAGGCAAGAGTATGACATAAAAGTAAAACAGGACCATGGACAGAGCCCTACATAGTATTAGCATTTCTGAAATGGCTAAGAAGATTAGATACAAGAGGGAGTGGTGGCGTAATCAGGGCAATAAACACAAATGAAAGAGCGTCTTCATAGAAATGTATTGAGAAAGTGTCAAGAACTGTGAAGAATGTGGTAATTTTACCTTGCTTGCCAGCAAACAAGTTAACGTTTCACTATTTCCTGGATGCCAGCAGAAGATGCAAGGCTGCTGGCTCAGAGATGAAGGACTTTATTATTCACATCAAAAGTACTAGCCAGATTCTCTGTGTGGTCATGTAGGTTCTCTGATCTTCAGTTCCCACATGGGTGATACAAGTGGGCCTAGATGGATGTCAGCACACAGAATGGGCTATATTATAAGAGAGAGACACTAAACCTTGGCAACTTACCAGTTTATAGCAGCCTGTAAGCAAGCCTGTATTTTTTTTTCCCAAGGGCAGACCTTACATCATCCCTTAATATTGCTGGCTGCAAACAGAAACATGAGGAATGGCCCTGTGAAAAGTGATCAGGGTCTTACCTTCTTGGTATGTATAAGCAAGATGTAGAAGAGCCCCCACATTCGACCATCTCCTAACAAAGTTTTAAAAAGGAGGGTATGGACAGCATATCACATGGTGCAAGAAGATAGGATAGTTTGGGAAAGAAACTCATGGATTTGGCCTTTAGACCTTTTTGGTAATTTTTAAACAGGAATGTGTTTCATACCTAGCATCACTGAGGTATATATTCCACAGATTGGAATTCACTAAATTTTCAAGAGTTTTGAACATATCCTTGAGATTCATCTATAAAATTTTAATTTCCTTGTTCACTTTTAAAGTATTCTAGAAAAGATGATGTAAGCACATGCTGAATTATTTGTATACGTCTTATGTAGTCATTTTATTTTAGTCTCTCTGCACACTTTTTTTTAATATAGAAGAGCAAGTGATTTTTATTTTTATTTATTGGATGTATTAGGTCTTAGTTGTATCTGTGGGATCTTTCCATGTGATGTGCACCATTCTCTATTTGTGCCCTGCAGGCTTAGTTGTCCTGTTGCATGTAGGATCTTAGTTCCCCTACCAGGGATCAAACCTTGGCCCCCTGCAGTGGGAGGAGGAATCTTAACTGCTGGACCACCAGGCAATTCCCTGTATGCACATTTGATCATTATAGATGTCTCATATACTATTATTTTAGTTGACATATGCTAAAGAGTTTGTCCAACTTTAAAGTCAAATGGTACTATAGCATGCTGCAAGAATGATTTGCATAAGTCTAAACATAGGAAACATTCAGAAAACTAAGATCATGGCATCTGGTCCCAACACCTCATGGGAAATAGATGGGGAGACAGTGGAAACAGTGTCAGACTTTATTTTTGGGGGCTCCAAAGTCACTGCAGATGGTAACTGCAGCCATGAAATTCCAAGCTTACTCCTTGGAAGGAAAGTTATGACCAATCTGGATAGCATATTAAAAAGCAGAGACATTACTTTGCCAACAAAGGTCTGTCTAGTCAAGGCTGTGGTTTTTCCAGTGGTCATGTATGGATGTGAGAGTTGGACTGTGAAGAAAGCTGAGCACCAAAAAATTGATGCTTTTGAGCTGTGGTGTTGGAGAAGACTCTTGAGAGTCCCTTGGACTGCAAGGAGATCCAACCAGTCCATCCTAAAAGAGATCAGTCCTGGGTGTTCATTGGAAGGACTGATGCTGAAACTGAAACTCCAGTACTTTGGCTACCTCATGCAAAGAGTTGACTCATTGGAAAAGACCCTGATGCTGGGAGGGATAGGGGGCAGGAGGAGAAGGGGACGACAGAGGATGAGATGGCTGGATGTCATCACTGACTCGATATGCATGGGTTTGGGTAGTCTCTGGGAATTGGTGATGGACAGGGAGGCCTGGCGTGCTGTGATTCATGGGGTTGCAAAGAGTCGGACATGACTGAGTGACTGAACAGAATTGAACTGAAACATAGAAAAGCCGTGGATCTACACCGTAACACACTATTTGTCATAAAAGTACATCAAACTTGAATGAACTGTGCCATGTATCTCAGGTTGATAAACATGTTGCCATTGTAAACTTAATTTAAGCAAAACATGTGTATGTGCTTGGTCACTTCAGTCATGTCCAACTTTTTTGATCCTATGGACTATAATCCACCAGACTCCTCTGTCCATGGAATTCTCCAGGCAAGAGTACTGGAGTGGGTTGCCATGTTCTTCTCCAGGGGATCTTTACAGCCCAGGGATTGATCCCAGGTCTCCTGAATTGCAGGCAATTTCTTTACTATCTGAGCCACCAGGGAAGCCCTTTAAGCAAAATAAAATATTTTAAATATGGTTTGGCTAGTTATGTGATGCTTTAAAAATCTCATAAGCTGTGTTATTTATATTGTTATATGGTCCAAATATGACTAAAAGAATATAGAAAAGAACTTTTCTATGCCTTTCTCCATTTTCTGCATCATGTTCCTCTCCACACTAGTACACACATATACACCCAGGTTGCCACTGTTATTACATTCTCATCTTTTTTTTTTTTCTTTCAATATGTAAATTGAGTTTCAATTTGCATATAAAAAGCACACAAGAATATATCTGTAGAAGGCAGGATTCTAAAGATGTCCCATCAGATTCAGGTCCCCTGGTTTTTAACCAAAGGCTAATCTAGTGACTACTGTGGGGACTGAGCAATGTAACTAAGGTTACTAATCAGCTAACATTAAAATAGGGAGATTATCTTTGATTATTCTGGGCCTGAGGTCACAAAACCCCTTAAAAACAGAAGAGGAAGGCATAAAAGTAAATCACAGAGAGGAAAGCAGAATAGTGAGGCAGAGGGAAAATCAGAGATTTGAAGAGTGAGAAGGACCAAGCAGCCGTTGCTGGTTTGAAGATCACCTGCCCTCTTAAACTCGGAATGTGAGTGGCTTCTGGAGCTTAAAACAACTCCCAGCCAAAAACCAAGAAAATGGAGACCCCAGTCCTATGATCACAGGGAAAATTGTTCTGCCAACAACCTGAATGAGTTTGAAATGTACCTGTCCCAAGAATCTCCAAAGAGACTGGGATGCCCAACACACTAATTTCATCTTTGTGAGACCCTAACATGAGTAACTTTACAGAAACCATGAAATGATAAATTTATATTGTTTTAAACTGCTGAGTCTGTGGTAATTTGTATGGCAGCAACAGAAAATGAATTATAGTATTTTTGTTTTTCCTTTCCTTTGTGTACAAAAGCATCATACCATCATACAATTCACATTTTTATTTTTTCATGAAACATTGTATCTTGAAGCTGTTTACATAACAGCACTACAGAGTTTTGTATTATTTATCAGCTA
The DNA here is from genome assembly GCF_019320065.1 of Cervus canadensis. Classification (NCBI taxonomy): domain Eukaryota; kingdom Metazoa; phylum Chordata; class Mammalia; order Artiodactyla; family Cervidae; genus Cervus; species Cervus canadensis. The sequence continues at coordinate 23,535,287 of NC_057412.1, read as the reverse complement.
CTTAATACCTTACTGTATAATGTACCTTAATTTATTTGACTAGGTCCCCACTGATGGATATATTTGAGCTGCTTTTCATCTTTTCATAATATATTACAATAATAACTTTTTTTCCATTTATTTTTATTAGTTGGAGGCTAATTACTTTACAATATTGTAGTGGTTTTTGCCATACACTGACATGAATCAGCCATGGATTTACATGTGTTCCCCATCCCGATCCCCCCTCCCACCTCCCTCCCCATCCCATCCCTCTGGGTCTTCCCAGTCACCAGCCCTGAGCACTTGTCTCATGCATCCAACCTGGGCTGGTGATCTGTTTCACCCTTGATAATATACAGGTTTCAATGCTGTTCTCTCTGAACATCCCACCCTTGCCTTCTCCCACAGAGTCCAAAAGTCTGTTCTATACATCTGTGTCTCTTTTTCTGTTTTGCATAGAGGGTTATCGTTACCATCTTTTTAAATTCCATATATATACATTAGTATACTGTATTAGTCTTTATCTTTCTGGCTTACTTCACTCTGTAGAATGGGCTCCTTTTTTCAAACTTTGTTCACATATGTGCCGGTGTATCTGAGAGGTAGGTACTGCTAAGTCAAAGGACATACAAGACATACAAATATAATTTGGATTGATATTGCTGCAAAGGTTGTTTCCTCTATTTTCTGTGCAACTTTTAGACTGTGTTCTTCTTCTACACTCATTTCTATTACCTACCAGATCTAGATCTCTTAACCTGTTTCATCCTGAAATACTATGCTTCTACTACACTTGTTTTCTTTCTGTTTCTCAAATACTCTAACTTCTTTTGCCTTAAAGCTGTTGAATTAGATGCTGTCTTGGTTTATTACAGTCTCCTGTGCTGTGTTTTGCTGCTCAGTCGTGTGTGACTCTTTGTGACCCTATGGACTCTAGCCTGCCACGCTCCTCTCTCTGTGGGATTTTCCAGGCAAGAATACTGGAGTGGGTTGCCGTGCCCTCCTCCAGGGGATCTTCCCAAACCAAGGACTGAATCCTAGTGTCCCGCACTGAGGCGGATTCTTTACCATCTGAGCTGCCAGGGAAACCCAACAATTCTAGTCTCCGCTCTTCTATCTCCACACTGCTGGTCTCTTGTCTGGTTAGGTCTCAGTTCATGTATTCCTTCTTTAGAGAACAGTATGAGGCATCTAGTGGTTGGTCTATACTTTTTGGCTGGATGAATAAAGAAATCATTTACTAAGGGCAGGAGTTCAAGAAGGAGCATCGCCATAAACTCTGCACTGGAGCTAGGTAGACTGGGGCTGGAATAACACTTTCCAAGCATAAGGACAATACAGATACAGATTACAGGTAACTGTGATGAGAATGTCACATAACGTGAAGTTCAGCTTATGGACAAGGAGAATCACTGATGGTTTTTGAATGTAGAGGTGATAGAATAAAACCATCTTGACGATCTTTACCTTCAAAATGAGCTGGGAAGAGTAACAGATTCCATCCTAGCATGGGATATCGTATATGTCAACCATGTAATTACACAGTGAAAATAAATTTTAAGAAAATATATTTTTAATTATCTGTGAAACTCTTGTGTTAGACTTATAGTATTATTATATACAGACATTTTACAAGTTCCTGATGTTCTATGTATTAGTATATTGTAGATATTTGACTGTCAATCATTGCAATTTTCATTAAATATATTTTGTTCTATCCGTGGAATCCAAAAAGACATTATAAAGGTAAAATTCACTCATTAACACCTCAGACTATTGTTAATGTTATTGCTACAAGTTAAAAAGTAAAGACAACTCTTAAAAGGAATTCATGAAGCACCAAAGGTTGTCATAATTGTTCTTTTTTAGAGAAAAAAATAATTTTTGCTATGTCAATATAGAATTTAAAAGAAATGATAGTACACAGCAGAATAAGATAATACGATGTTGAGATTTTTAACAAGAGAGGCAGAGTACACTGGAGATAATGTAGTTGCATTTCTAAAGGAAGTTGAAAGGTTTTTTAAGGATAACATGAATACTGTCAGCTATGGTGCTTATTTATTGAGGCAGTTTGATGTTTTCAGAGAAATCAAAGAACATGAAAGGGTCATTGGCAACACAGCACATAACTACTTTTTGCTTCTAAAGAAATGACAGCGGCTGCGGAGAACTTCTAGTGTCACAAGTTCAGGATGGATTTGACAAAGAAACTTCTCTGGAGAGATAGAATTTTTAAAGAATTGACCTTCTAAGAAGAAAATGTTTGAGAGGCAAGTGGAGAAGAATAAAATATCAGGGTTTGGCACTTCAATAAGTGAGATTATGTTTGTAGAGAAATGTGAGGATTTTGAATATAAGACCTGAATTTCCCATACTTCAATTTTTAGTTTTTTTATATTTTCTCAGAACCATGTGTTTTTACGTTTAAAATAAAATTACCTTAATAATCAGAGATAACAGTTTTTTAGTATGTCAATCTTGTCCAAGAAATGCCTGTCTTCACAGTTAATTCGACAACCAACAGGTTGCGATTCCTCCACCCCACCCCTCACATACAAACACACACATTCTTGCCTCTAAATGGGCCTGTGCTACCACAGTTTCAAACTGCTAGTCCACAAATTTTCTCCCTTTTTGTAATTTCAAGGGAAAAGCAGAGTAACAGTATGATAGTCAGGCCAGGGTAAATGAGGAGGAGGAAGACTTAAGAAGGTAGAGTTTTATCTATATACACAAAAACAAACATCATCGTGCCAGAAAACATAGTGTAACAGATTTGCAGAACTAAAATTAAATTGAAAGCAAAAGCTATTTCATCTTCAAAAAAAATTTTTTTTAAGTCTTGCATGCATGCTAAGTCACTTCAGTCATGTCCTATGAACTGTAACCCACCAGGTTCCCCTGTCCAGTGGTCATGTATGGATGTGAGAATTGGATTATAAAGAAAGCTGAGTGTAGAAGAATTGATGGTTTTGAACTGTGGTGTTGGAGAAGACTCTTGAGAGTCCGTTGGGCTGCAAGGAGCTCCAACCAGTCCATCCTAAAGGAGATCAGTCCTGGGTGTTCATTGGAAGGACTGATGCTAAAACTGAAACTCTAATACTTTGGCCACCTCCTGCGAAGAGTTGACTCATTGGAAAAGACCCTGATGCTGGGAAAGATTGAGGGCAGGAGGAGAAGGGGACAATAGAGGATGAGACGGTTGGATGGCATCACCGATTCGATGGACATGTGTTTGAGTAAACTCCGGGAGTTGGTGATGGACAGGGAGGCCTGGCGTGCTGCGGTTCATGGGGTCGCAAAGAGTCGGACACAACTGAGCGACTGAACTGAACTGAACTGGAAGGTGAGAAGCAATGATTAGAAATACATTAGAAGGCTAAAGTAATGCTGGATTTGTGGGGTTAGCCTAAATCCTAGGTGACAAAGAACTTTCAAATAGGTTTTACCAGGCCCTAAAAATTGTGAGAAGGGAACATTGCTAGTGATACAGAATTTAACTGTAGACAAAGTTCTAAATGTAAACAACGATTCACATAATTTAAAACAAAATGTAAGTTTGCCTCAGTTACCTATGTTTTTCAGCTGAGATGTTTTTGTTTGAATTACTTATTTTAACTGAAGCAATTCTATGTGTTTCTTTGCACTCACAACTAGATTTGGATTCAGAGAAGTGGTTTGCTTTGCTTCTTGATACTCTGTCACACAGCTGGGCTCAGAGCACCCCAAAAACTTCAAAAATCTCAAGTAAAATGGTATGAGTTACATGTCAATTGCACTCAGAGGGGAGGAAAAGGATTTGGAGAGCATATGGAAAATTACTTAGCTGGTCTTTTCAATTATTGATGAGAATGCAGAGTAACCCAGAAAGGGACTGTCTACCTCCCTCAGCTCTGTATTCTCTGATTAAGTCAAGGAAGCTGCTATTAGAGTGTATCTGGACTCAATAGATTGCACCAGAAAAGTCTGCAAAGGATTATATTATTACCAGAGGGAGAATATATAAAGAAAATTGATATGCACAATAAATAGGAGTACATGACAAGTCCTCAAGCAGTGTAACCTCAATGAAAATATTACCATCAAGTATATGTACATCCAAGATGAAAGGTGGAATAGTAAAGTTGTTAAGACAGGTGCTTTACAAAAAGATGTGGGAATACTGAGAAATGACAAAAACTGGAAACTGACAGCATGCACTTTATAGCAAAAAAAAAAATTTTTTTTTTGTTGACATATATTTGGAAACAAATTAAGAACTATAAAGAGCATAAGTAGATTCTTGGATATTGCTGGAGTGTAGGTTGCCAGGACCTTAACAAAAGGAGATGGGGAAATGTTTTTATAGATTGGCAAAAGCTGTAGCAAGGCACATTCTTTGATCCTGGCAGGATTTTAATTACTTTGCTGATGATTGGCATGCAACTATGTTCAAATGAAGGAAGGGCACATATTTTGAGAGCTGTTTCAAGGATTGCTTTCTGATACACTTCATTGAACAGCTTCAGTGGTTACAGGCTATTTTGGACTGTAGCCTAGAAATGGCTCTGAGTAGGATAAATAAGGCTGAAATAGAAGAAAGTTGCTATTTCACACTATAATCACAATAATCTTCCTTTAAAAATACTCTGGAGAGGTCAGGAAAGAAACAAATACATTACAGAGAGAAGTATACGAAATCTTAATTGGAAGAATTCTGAAATACTTTGATAAATTTTGATTGTATCCTTAATAGAAATGAATAGCATCCGTAGAGCTGTTTTTTCCTTTGGGTTTCAAAGCACTTGTGAGTGTGTGTGTGTATTTGTGTGTATGTACATACCCATACAAAATCCTGAGCAAATGATATGAACAAAGAGTTTCTGTGGGTTGCTCTGTCTTTCTGAACGCGCTTCCTAAATGATGAATTAAAACATGGTAGGACAAGACATGACAAGAGCAACAGACAGACCACTGTGTGTTCTTGACAAAGTACATTGGGTACTGTTATTTTCCCAGGGGATTCATTACCCTGCATTATGGATCAGGAGCAGGGGAGTGTTTAGAAGCCAGGATCCTCCATTAAAATTCTGGTTTTTCTCTCTATGTTTGTCCCCAAGGCTAAAGGAACATTTAGAAAGCTCATCTGTATAGAGTCCATCCTGAATATCCCAATTCAGTAATTTGTTTTTTTCAAAAGTGTACACTCTTGAGGTTTGTGGCTTTGTGTAGACTTTTCTTAATAGTATTTGCTTTCACTTTTCATTCAAATGCATCCATAATGTGTCTTATTTTTTGAAATATAGACTTGTGGGTTAATTTTTAAAAGTTATTCCTACAGCTGTCCAGGAGAAGCATATAAGGTCCCCATGAACTCGCTTGATTGTTTCTTCCTACTATCCATCAGGAAGAAGGACAAAACCTTATGATAATTCTAGCATATGGTTGAAAGGACACAAATAATTTTGTTAGGCTTCCTTTAATACCAAGAATTACATTACTGGTTAAAATATTTTATTCCTACATTTTAGTCCTGTCTGCAGGACAGTTCACATCAAGATGAAAATTGAAACCATTGTCTGTCTATTTCCTATATTTGATGCCAAACACCCAGTATGTAGAGAAAATTGAACAATGGGTAATTTTTCCATTTTATCCTGGGTGTTTTCTTTGGAAACTTCAGTGGCTTTATAGGCTATCTTCTTCCTATAAAGAACACATCCTCTAGCTTCCTCTTCTAATCAGGACATTTCTCTAGATTCCCCACAACTCTCTGGCTTCACTGGTTTTGTCATGTTGCCTTCTGCAAGGATTTTAAATAACCTCATCAGACTGTCCCCTCAAGGATGACTGGCATGGCCTTGCGTGTTGGTTCTCCTCAAGATTCTACTTCTTGGACTACTCCTTGTACTCCATAAATTATAGCCATTGGACCAATAATATTTCCATCAGCCATCTGGCTTCAGCACTAGTATATCAACCTAACCAGGAGCTTGAGGGCCTTGCTTCTCTGATATTCTACTGTCAGAACTGTTTGGGGGGCCATGTGAAAAATGACAGTTGTTTCTTTCTATGCAAGAATTGGTCCTGTACTCTAGAGAGAGATTTCCCTACAGCAGAAGAAACAAGATCCTACACTCAGGTTGTTGGTGGAGGAATAATGACCCTGAAAGGAAGGAGAGTTCAGTGTAATCAGCCTCCCCTACCCCACCTTTACTAGGGCAGAAATGTCTCCTTACCCCAACCACCACCACTACACACATAGTTCAACTTCTTCTGTGACTTCATTTTCACTGTCCTTTGGAATTTTTCTGTTTCAAAAATGTTCCCCCCAAAAAGCTTTGATAAGGAGTATTTCATTGCCATCAGTGACAGGGTGTGAAGATATCAGTGTTTCATTGAATGTTCCTTGTGTTTCAGTGTTCCAGTTTCATTAAACTGACCGCCTTTTGTCTTATTTCAGAGTTGTTGAAGTTCAGCCTCACTGTAAAATAAATGTGCATTCAGAGTAAAGGCAAGTGGTAACCTATCTGAACAACTGTCTGATATTCAGGATGTAGAAGGTGGCTTATACGATGTGGGTTAGATAAACATATCTGGCATAAGCATCAATAAATAATAAGCAGCTCACACAGTTCTTCTTGTAGCTCTTTACTTTCTCTGCACTATTGCTTGATGAGATTTGCAGACTTGCCATAAATGAGAATAGGCATCTTCTTCTCCCTCCATCCTTGTTAGTGGAAGCAGTGTCCCCAAACCCAAAGCAAAACCTCCACCTGGGCTTTGATTCAATCCCCTCCTGGCTACTTTGTTACTTTTCTCCATATCAACTATCATCTCTCTTTCCTGTTGGATTCTCAATTTCCCTTTTTTAAACCAGGAATGACAAAAACATTTCTACTTGACTCATCAATGACCTCCTTAATATTTGTTGCTGTTGAGGTTCAGTCACTCAGTCCTGTCCGACTCTTTGTGACCCCGTGGACTGCAGCACGCCAGCCTTTCCGGTCCTTCACCTTCTCCTGCAGTGTGAGCAAACTCATGTGCACTGAATCGAAGATGCCATCCATCTCACCCTCTGTCATCCCCTTCTCTTGCATTCAATCTTTCCCAGCATCAGGGTGTTTTCCATTAAGTGTAAAGAAATTCATTCTTCAGTTTCTCACCATTCTTTTCTAATTGCCTTCCTTGTCTTCTATATTCTTGTTACTTTTGCCATAATTTATTTCACAAGATCTAAACCTATTTATTATAATTAATGCTGCCTTATTGCAATCTTGTTGATTTTTTTTTTTACCTCCTAAGTATTGCATTCCCTTTCATATCATTTTTTTAACATCCCCATGACTTATTCATTTTATATCTGGAAATTTGTACCTCTTGATCAAATGGGTGACTATTTTGCCCACCCCTCAATGCTCCTTCTTCCTCTTTATCTATGAGTTTTGTTTTGCTGGTTTTGATTTTTTCAGATCCCTCACATGAGTGAAATCATACTGTATATTTGTCTATCTCTGTTTGACTTATTCACTTAGCATAATACCTTCAACATCTGCCCATGCTGTTGCAAAAGGCAAGATTTCATTCTTCTTTATGGCTGAGTAGTATTCTACTGTATACATATACCTTATCTTTATCCCTTCATCACTGGTTGATTTTTATGTTGTTTCCATATTTTGGCTATAGCAATGAACAGAGGGGTACATAAATCTTTTGAATTACTGTTTCATTTTCTTTGGATAAATACTCAGAAATGGGATTGCTGGGTCATATGGTATTTTAAATTTTTTGAGGAACCTACATAATGTTTTCCATAGGGATTGAACCAATTTACATTCTCACAAATAATGTAGAAGTGTTCCTTTTTCCCACATAATCACCAATATATTTTAATTTTAATTTTTTTTCTTTTGATAATAGCCATTCTGACAGATGTGAAGTGATATCTCACTGTGGTTTTGATTTGCATTTCCCTGATGATTTGTCAAGTTGAGCATCTTTTCACATGCTTATTAGCCATCTGTATGTCTCCTTTGGAAAAATATCTACTTATATCCTCTGCCCATTACTGGTTACTTATTTTTTGTGTGTATGTATAGTATTGAGCTGTATGAGTTCTTTATATATAATGGATATTAACCCTTTATCAGATAACCTCTTATGTCTTTAACCTTTGTCAGATATCCTTTCTTGTCTTGTTCCTTTGATATCATGATGCTCTATAATCAGAGTTACTTATCTCTACTCCACATCAAGGGATTATATCTGATAGAGTGCTCGAAGAACTAAGGACAGAAGGACTATGGATGGAGATTCTTAACATTGTACAGGAGGCAGTGATCAAAACCACCCCCAAGGAAAAGAAATGCAAAAAGGAAAAATGGTTATCTGATGAATGCTTTACAAATAGATGAGGAAAAAGATAAAAAGAAGTGAAAGGCAAAAGAGAAAAGGAAAGATATACCCATCTGAATGCAGAGTACCAAAAAATAGCCAGGAGAGATAAGAAAGGCTTCCTACATGAACAACGCAAAGAAAGGGAGGCAAACAATAGAATGGGAAAGACTAGAGATCTCTTCAAGAAACTTAGAGATACCAAGGGAAGGGAAAATTTCATGCAAAGGTGGGCACAATAAAGACAGAAACATTATGTACCTAACAGAAACAAAAGATTTTAAGAAGTGGCAATAATTCACAGAAGAAATATAAAAAGAAAAAAAAATCTTAATGACCCAGATAACCATGATGATATGGTCATTCACCTAGTCCTTGAGTGTTGAAATCAAGTGGGCCTTAGGAAGCATCATTACAAACACAGCTACAGGAAGTGATGGAATTCCAGCTGAGCTATTTCAAATCCTAAAAAATCATGCTGTGATTGTGCTTCACTAAGTTTGTCAGCAAATTTGGAATACTCAGCAGTGGCCACAAGATTGGAAAAAGTCAGTTTGCATTCCAATCCCAAGGAAGATCAATACCAAAGAATGTTCAGACTACCACACAATTGCACTCATCTCACATGCTAGCAACGTCATGGTTAAAATCCTCCAAGCTAGGCTTCAATAATATATGAACTGAAAACTTCCAGATGTTCAAGCTGGATTTAGAAAAGGCAAGGGAACCAGAGATCAAATTGCAAACATTCGTTGGGTCATAGAAAAAACAACAGAATTCCAGAAAAATATCTACTTCTGCTTCATTGACTACGCTAAAGCCTTTGACTTGTGTGAGTCACAACAAACTGTGGGAAATTCTTCAAGAGATGGGAATACCAGACCACCTTACCTGTCTCCTGAGAAATCTATAAGCAGGTCAAGAAGCAAAAGTTAGAAGCAGACATGGAACAACAGACTGGTTTCAAATTGGAAAAGGAGTACATCAAGGATGTATCTTGTCACCCTGCTTATTTAACTTCTATGCAGAGTACATCACATGAAATGCTGAGCTGGGTAAAGCACAAGTTGTAATTAAGGTTGCAGGGAGAAATATCAATAACCTCAGATAAGCAGATGACACCTTTCTTATGGCAGACAGCAAAGGGGAACTAAAGAGCTTCTTAATGAAAGTGAAAAAGTGAAAAACCTGACTTAAAACTCAATATTCCAAAAACAAACATCTTGACATCCAGGCTCATCACTTCATGGCAAATAGATGGGGAAACAATAGAAACAGTGACAAGCTTTATTTTCTTGGGCTCCAAAATCACTACAGATGGTGACTGCAGCCTTGAAATTAAAAGACGCCTGCTCCTTGGAAGAAAAGCTGTGACCAACCTACACAGCATATTAAAAAAGAGAGACATTACTTTGCTGACAAATGTCCATCTAGTCAAAGCTATGGTTTTTCCAGTAGTTAAGTATGGGTGTGAGATTTGGATCATAAAGAAGGCTGAGCACTGAAGAATTGATGTTTTTGAACTGTGGTGTTGGAGAAAACTCTTGAGAGTCCCTTGAACTGCAAGATCAAACCAGTCAATCCTAAAGGAAACCAGTCCTGGATATTCATTGCAAGGACTGATGCTGAAGCTGAAGTTCTAATATGTTGACCACTTGATGTAAAGAGCTGACCCATTGGAAAAGACCCTGATGCTGGGAAAGATTGAGGCAGGAGGAGAAGGGGACGACAGAGGAAGAGATGGTTGGAGGCCATGACTCAATGGACATGAGTTTGAGCAGGCTCTGGGAGATGGTGAAGGACAGGGAAGCCTGTTGTGCTCCAGTCCATGAGGTTGCAAAGAGTCAGACATGACTGAGCAACTGAACAATAACTACAACTCCACATCAGTGTGTGTGTTGCTTGAGGACACAGACTATGTCTTGATTAACTTCTTATCCTTATAACTGAGCAGAGTGGCTGGTGCTTTGCAGGCATCATTTTTAAAATCTAATTTGTCAATGTTGTGTTTCTTCCAAAATTTCTCATCTTGGGATGAAGTGTTTAACCCCATTCTGGGCTCTTAGTTCTCATTTAACCATACTAACAGAAAAGGTCTTTTACCAGAAAGTAAAGATGAGGCTATCATCATATCAGTGAAAATAGGCACCTTGTTATGATCTGATGAGGGACTTGAAAACCAAAATAAACAGCTCTCTTGCCCTCACTCTTGGTTCAGTGTTTATATTTTATAATCTGATGGTAAGTTTTATTTTCTGATAATGCTATCTGCCTGCCTTTTCTACAGCAAAGAGTATTACCTAGAAGATTTTTTTTAAAAGACAAACTTATCAAAACAATAGGATTTACGAGAGTTCCAGGAATGTGGCCCAAATGTGACTTTACATTTTGGTAGATCTAACTTCAGACACATTTTGCAGAGAAAGGGTGAGAGCCAGCATTGGTTTGGTGGAAATTTGTTGATCTTTTCTTTCCCAATAAAAATAAAATGGCAGATCATATGTTTTGCCACTAAGAAAAAATATATAAAAAACTGATATCCAAATTTGGATGTGTAATTTTAAGTAAAGAAACTACTTCTGGAAAATGTAAGATAAACTTACTTTTAAATCATATCTTGGCTGTATGTTTAAATAATATACTCCAGTGATCGTTAGCCTACAGACACCTTTCAGATGAAACATCTCTAAATTTAAAGCAGTGGGTATAATTGTTAATCTAATAGAAGTACAATATTTAAACCTTTTTATCCTATGTATTTCTAGATACTTTGACACCTGTATTATATTTATTGTACTGTTTTCAGATTAACAATTGAATCCATTGCTATAAATTTAGAGGCATTTAACCTGAAAACATGTTGAGCGTTATTTGAACATGTAACTTGCATATTATTTAAGAATAAATTTATTCGCTGTTCCCCAGCTTTGTGGACAGACTGAATTATATAGACCTTACAGATAGCATATGTTTAAGGATGTGAGAAACTTCACAGTATCTATGTTAAGTAAAAAAGAAAAAACAAGATATAAACATATAATTATATATATATACTAATATCAAATTTTGTGAATATATTTTGAAAAAATTGTCTGCTCACAATCACTATCTCTATTGATGTGATTTCTTGAATCAGCAAAATTTTTAGAGGAATATTTCTTATTCTTCACAATTCAAAAATTTATTTTAAAATTTTTGTTATTTTCCTGATAATTTTCACAGAAATATAGAATAGAATCAGTACTTGAGAACATTTTAGCAAGTTTGAGAGAGTGGCTTGGGTGTTTTCAGCACTATTCTGGTTAATAGACTGCATTAATATTTGACTTAATCCTGCTTTTGAATGGTTACTTTTGATCATAGTCAAGAGCATCTATTTCACAGTGACAATCTCAAACCTGTTTGATAATGTTTACTGACAATTACAGGCTTAGCAAAGAAGTAACGACAGGGAGTAAAGCAGTCTTTGAATGAAGTTGGCCTCAAATGAACAACAGTAGGGGACTGATTGGCTCAGTTTTATTTAGCATTTTTAAGCCTGGTCTTTGACATTTTCATTAGTGAACAGAATAGTATATTGATGCAGTTCTCAGGTGGCTCACAGGAAAATGTTAAACACACCAGAAACAACTAAATAATTCAGAAGATTCCACTATCTTTAAAAATATAGACATACATAGACAAATTTTAGGTTTCTTAAGTTTTAGAAAATTTAGGGCGCTGTTTACCACTGCCCCTTTCCATCGTTCTAGAGGAGACAGAAATGTATTTGTGCAAATCAATGATTCTGTTGTCAAAATCTCAAAGAATCACTGAAATACGGCACTGTGTTATAAAGTCAGGGAACCGTGAAAATTTCATGAAATTTTGGGGAAATTTTATTCTTGTTTTCTCAACTAATTACTGGAAAGATTTATGAAAATCAAAAATTCTTCCAACATCCTTCTTATCAACTTGAAAACAAAAACCCTAAAAAAAAATGTGAATTAACCAGATAAATCATATCCAAGCAATTACATATGCTGATACTTATTGTAACATAAACATTGGAAAGAGAATAGACATTTTTTGTTGAACTTTCATCAGGTTATATCCTTGCTGCTTTGGTTGCTTACTGCCTATCATTTTGTTTTCCAAATATCAATGAGCACTTTACCAGAGCTATGTGAGATTATGTAGGGAGTTGTAATATCAGGTCACAGAGTGAACATGGGACATTTCCTAAAATTCCATTGTTAAGACATTCATCAATATTAATATTAATGGATATATCAATATTACTGGAGAATTGTCTCTCAATGTTTTTGAAGCTAATGCTTAAGTGACAAGTCAAGAAAAATTTTCCCATATTATTGAAGCTAATTTCCAGCCCTTGTTGAAATGGACCTAAAATTCAAATAACAAAGTTAATACTAAGCATTAAGAATTTAATCTATTCTTAAAATGAGTCACCTGTACAGATTTCATTTGTTCCTTCAGTTATTCACTAATTCGGCAATATCTACTGAGTACTATTTTCAAATTATTATAGAAATTAATTTTTTTTTAACTCCTATTATTCTTGGAATCTGGAGGTCTTAAAGGTAATGTGTCATGTCATCCTTTGAAACATTTTCCTCCACCTCTGTCTTGGGCATAAAGTGTGTTTGATGTGACTAAGGTGTGGCAACATAATGAGAGATTTTGGAATCAGACTTTGCAGATTCAGATCTTGGCCTGAAAACTTACTCTCCCCCACAGACAAGCTCAACATCTCTGAGCTTTAACTCTTCATCTTTAAATGAAAGTATTACAATTTGGCTTTAGCACAGTTTCTTGCCGTGATAAAGACACTAAAATATAATAGCTATTGTTTTTCAAGGACTTCGCTTTTTTTTTTTTTTTAAAGATATGATGAAAAAGAAAACTCTGCAATGCAAGTAATTTCAATTGCTGCCTGTAACTTTCATTAATCTCTTATTGTGTGCGTGTGTGTGTGTGTGCACACATGTGGAGGAAGAAAAATTAAATGTTTATATGGAAAATGGGACAGTCATGTTAGAATGATAAGATAAAGGATTTAAAGGTTAAAGGTCAAAATGCCCTGAAGCCTTCAGTCCTCCATACTGCAAGATTGAAAGACAAACAGGTTAGAGGGGTTCATCAACGGAGAAATTGAAGCACAGTATAAATCTGCTGAAATGCTGTCTCTAAATTCCAAAAACATCTCAACTAGAACACTCTATTCAATATCAGAGAAATTATGTATGGTTGTGCACTGTTATTATATATTGGGAATGTATTCTGGTAAGCTTTAAACAGGCAGGAAGAGATAATACTGATAATACAATGTGGAGCAAGCATTTAAAACAAATCAGATATTTCCTTGTGTTAATGTTTATAAATTAAGATAATGCTATTATTGCCTGATGGAAATTTTTTTTTCAGTTTATTTGAAAACTCAATAATGCATGCTCAGCATTTCAGACCGAAGGGATAATTGGTTTTAGGGGCAATCCTATCAACTTTTAATTAATTCTTTGGAAATCTTGCAACAGAACAGAGAGCGTAAAGTAATGCTATAAATGGGTTACATGACCCTCACTTCCTTCAAAGCCATGTTTCAAAAGGAAATCTATATGTGAAGTACTTCCAAACTTCAACTAAAAATAGTTTTAATGATCAAAATTCTTGAAGTTGAAATAGAAAAGGAAATATGCCTATTCCTTGTTATCAAACTGCTTTGAGGAGAAAATATCTTGAAAATCAAAATGAACGAATCAGTCTCCCTTTCCCAAGAGAATGTATAAAGGCGGGGGGGTGGGGGGGAGTGATGATCTCAAATTCTCTTGGGAATGAATATTGAAGGAAGATTTAACTCAAGTTCATAATTGCACCTAGTACATTCATCTTCTTCACAGAAATAGTAGAACCTTTCTCTCAAAATATAGTCTTCAAAAGATGATACTGTAAAAAAAAAAAAAAAAAAAAAAGATGATACTGATAATAGGACAGCAATGGAGATGCAGACATAGAGAACAGATTTTTGGACATAGTTGGAGAGAGAGAAGGTGACATGATTTGAGAGTGTAGCACTGAAACATATACAATACCATATGTAACATAGAGAGCCAGTGGGAATTTGTTATATGACATAGGGACCCAAAGCTGATGCTCTGTGACAACCTAGAGGGGTAGGATGGGGAGGGAGGTGGGAGGGAGGTTTATGAGGCAGGGGACATATGTATACTTATGGTTGATGGTTTCTGCCATTGAGGTATGGCAGAAACCATCACAATATTGTAAAGTAACTGTCCTCCTATTAAAAATAAAACAAATGGTGTTCATACATTTACACAACTGTGCTCACCTGGGTTAATGTTACATTTTAAATAATAAAAAATGTTACAAATCAATTTATGTCATCTCAACTTGCAATACTGAGTTTGGGAGAGACTTGAACCACATAAACTGAAAAGATCAACTATATGTTCAATAGATGCCTTGCATTGAAGGTTGAAGAAAGTCACACATATACAAGTTCTCAGAGTCATCTTTTCCCCCCTATCATATGTTAGTGTAGAATTTTGACACATAAAGATGATTTTTTTTTTCATATAAAAGATGTTACTTATGACTTGTTGTTCAAAACCTGGTTCTGGTTTTGGAGCATGGTGTCTGTTCCAGCTGTACTGTTTTTAATACCTTCACAAACTTCAATCCTCTTTGTCCCTCTAACAAGTGTCAGAGGTTGAGAAGGAAGAATATCCTATTCCAGTGAAGCTGAGTTCAGGCCAACTCAATCCAGATCATATATGGAGGTAAAGCAGTTTGCTATAAGGAATGTGTGTTACGAGAGAGAAGGGTCAGATCACTGGCCCATATTGCTTGTATTTATGAGCATTATTAACAAATAACTGCACTCTGCCTTAGTTGAAAAAAATTTGATCTTCATTAAATGGCAGAAAGTGAAGAAGAAATAAAGAGCCTCTTGATGAAAGTGAAAGAGGAGAGTGAAAAATTTGGCTTAAAACTCAACATTCAGAAAACTAAGACGGGCATCCAGTGGGCATCCAGTCCCACCACTTCATGGCAGATAGATGGGGAAACAGTGGAAACAGTGTCACGCTTTATTTTTTGGGGCTCCAAAATCACTGCAGATGGTGACTGAAGCCATGAAATTAAAAGACGCTTACTCCTTGGAAGGAAAGTTATGACCAAACTAGACAGCATGTTAAAAAGCAGAGACATTACTTTGCCAAAAAAGGCCCATCTAGTCAAGGCTATGGTTTTTCCAGTGGTCATGTATGGATGTGAGAGTTGGACTATAAAGAAAACTGAGCTTGAAGAATTGATGCTTTTGAATTGTGGTGTTGGAGAAGACTCTTGACAGTCCCTTGGACGGCAAGGAGATCCAACCAGTCCATCCTAAAGGAGATCAGTCCTGGGTGTTCATAGGAAGGACTGATGTTGAAGCTGAAACTTCAAACTTTGGCCACCTGATGCAAAGAGCTGACTCATTTGAAAAGAGCCTGATGCTGGGAAGGATTGAGGGCAGGAGGAGAAGAGGACAACAGAAGATGAGATGGTTGGATGGCATCACCGACTCGATGGACAGGCATTTGGGTGGACTCCGGTAGTTGGTGATGGACAGGGAGGCCTGGCGTGCTGCAGTTCATGGGGTCGCAAAGAGTCGGACCCGACTGGGAGACTGAACGGAACTGAAATAGCATGACTCCCTTGGTCAGGATTCCCTAGTGAGTGGCTCAGGTGGTAAAGAATCTGCCTGTGATGCGGGAGACCTGTATTAAAACCCTGGGTTGAGAATATCCCCTGGAGAAGGGAATGGCTACCACTCCAGTACTCTGGCATGGAGAACGGCGTGGAGAATTCCACGGACTACAGTCTGTGGGGTTGTAAAGAGTTGGACAGGACTGAGCAGCTTTCACTTTCCCTTTCTTTTCATTATTCTGCATTACTTTTCATTCATATATTTTGTATGCCTATATAAGTTAATAGCAATATATCAACTTAATAATGCAGCAAATGCTGACTTTGTTAGTATATTCTTCAAAAATCTTTTTTATATTTTGCCTGTCACTTCCTTCCTCATTCCTACCTTCTTTCTCATATCATTAATCTTCACATTTAACACATACTAAGAGACCCTTATTTCACTTATATGCAGAGTACATCAGGTGAAATGCCAGATGGGATGAAGCACAAGCTGGAATCAAGATTAGAGGGAGAAATATCAATAACCTCAGATATGTAGATGACACCACCTTTATGGCAGAAAGTGAAGAGGAACTAAAGAGTCTCTTGATGAAAATGAAAGAGGAGAGTGAAAATGCTGGCTTAAAACTCAACATTCAAGAAACGAAGATCATGGCATCTGAGCCCATCACTTCATAGGAAATAGATGGGGAAACAATGGAAACAATGACAGAATTTATTTTCTTGGGCTCCAAAATCACTGTGGATGGTGACTGCAGCCATGAAATTTAAAGACACTTGCTCCTTGGAAGAAAAGCTATGACCAATCTAGACAGCATATTAAAAAGCAAAGGCATTACTTTGCCAACAAAGTCTGTCTAGTCAAAGCTATGGTTTTTCCAGTGGTCATGTATGGATGTGAGAGTTGGATCATTAAGAAAGTTGAACACCAAAGAATTGATTCTTTTGAACTGCGGTGTTGTAGAAGACTCTTGAGAGTCCCTTGGACAGCCAGGAGATCAAACCAGTCAATCCTAAAGGAAATCGGTCCTGGATATTTATTGAAAGGACTGATCCTAAA
Source organism: Cervus canadensis (assembly GCF_019320065.1). Taxonomy (NCBI): domain Eukaryota; kingdom Metazoa; phylum Chordata; class Mammalia; order Artiodactyla; family Cervidae; genus Cervus; species Cervus canadensis. Next base: position 23,518,153 of record NC_057412.1, on the reverse strand, counting down.
ACTCAAAACTCCAATACTTTGGCCACCTGATGCAAAGAACTGACTCATTGGAAAAGACCCTGATGCTGGGAAATATTGAAGGCAGGAGGAGAAGGGGATGACAGAGGATGATATGGTTGGATGGCATCATCAACTCAATATTAACATGAGTTTGAGCAAGGTCAGGGAGTTGGTCATGGATGGGGAAGCCTGGCATGCTGCAGTCCATGGAGCCGCAAAGAGTGGGACATGATTGAGCGACTGAACTGAACTGACTGAAGAGGCCACTATGGATGCTGTATTTCTCATATATTCATAAACACATATGTATAGGTACACATACAGGTTTTAGAAGGTCATTATTATTTTTGATAAAAGTGATATAGTCAAACTTTTCTGCCTTTCCTCCCCCCCACCCCCCATCCAGTAGTAGTGGAAATCTTTTCATTTCACCTAGGATAACTTCAACCCTTGTTTGTTTGTCTGCTTAAAGTTCAGTAAAAGGGATGTATAGAAAGTTGTTCCAGCATTTTTCTATTGATGAACATTCATTATTTTTTATTCCTTTTTGCTTTGTATATATCAATAGTTCTGCATTAAACACTGTCCTGCTATGTATATTTTGCATATTTTCACTTTTCTAAGATAAATCTCAAAGTGATATTATAGTGTCTAATTTTAATAGCTCTTATGAAATTTCTTTCCAAAATTACTAACTCATATTTTTCTAGTAATGTAAATAATATAATTTTTCCCACATTCTAGTTAGCAATAGATACAATTGTTCTCTCTATATTTTACCAGTTGTGGAGGGTAAAGTAATATCTTTATGTTCATATTTCTTCTGTTCCTCCTACAGTTCACACACTATTCTAGGTATCATATTAAAATAGTGAACAAAAGACAAGTTCTGTTCTCATGGAGCTTATATTCTAAGAGGGAACACAAGTAATTAACAGGTAAACAAGTAACATAAACTCCATGATGTTTAGATTTAGTCTTCAATAAACTACTAAGATTTTGTATTTTACAGTTGTTCATCTTAAGTCATTGTGTTGAAAGAAATCTTTCTCTAAATATTTTTGTTTATTGACTTTATGATCTCCTTTGTCACATTTTATGCCATTAAATATCTTTTTCTTTTCAAATTTCTGGTTTACCAATATTATTTAAGCAGATTATTTCTACCACTAGATTGCAAATTTAAACCCTAAACTTTCTCCTAATATTTCTGATGAATCAATAAGTATTATAGTTTTTAAATAAAGGCAATCTGGATGATCAGAAAAAAGTAATCAGTGTTGGCTAAAAAATATGGAAAGTGGCTCATAAAGGAGGTGAGATTCAATGACAGTTTTTGAAAGATGATAGAATTTAAATGGGTAAAGAGAAGTTGCAATTTTTTTTGAAAACTTGGAGCCATGCCTGAGAAGATTCATTGCATATATATTACTCTGTCTTGAAGAGATAGATCATTAAATCTCACATATTTAGTGATGAGAATCTGAATCACTTATTAAATTAGACAATTACATGATTACTACACAGTTACTTATAAATAACTTGTCAACAGCTTCATAATATATAGGAATAATTATGAAGACAATAAAAGCACAGCCATAGCTAACTGTTGACCATTTTACTATCATACATTATTTTTCTCATTATAATCAAAAGAAAGAAGTATTCAAACCAGCCAATTTATCTAGAAAGTTTTCTGATGTAGATTATTGGGTGTGTTTTCTACTCTAAAAGGTATGAGTGTTACATTTTTCAACATCTTTTCTGGACAAATTAGACTGCAGTGTTACAAATTATGAAGAAATTTTTGCATCTATTACAAGGTAAATTTGAAATTTGTAGCTCTTTTTAAATTAGGAAATAAAGGTGTTTTTTTTTTTTAATTAACCTGTGAATTTTTCTTTTCTTTTTTTCAAGTCCTTGTCTTATAAATAAAAGCAATAAAAGCATCCTATATATAACTAAGTAATTTTTCCCCACCTATCTTTTTATATCTGGGTTGACTATCATCCATAAGAAGTAAATCAAAATACTCATTATATTAAAAATAGTTTCATACCATTGTCTTCATACAGAAAGAAGACATATTTATTTGTTCCACAAATGTGTATTCACAGTCACATAAAAGAATAAAATTGTTTTCACAATTCATTAATTTTTCTGCCTTTGCCATGTAATGTATTATGTCTCACAGTAACTTATACTTGCATAGCATTTTAAATTTAAAAGAAATTTTGTGTATTTTAACTGAACATTTGAGCTCATTATGGGATAATAGGGTTACCGTGAGTTATTTGAAATTATTTTCTACTTTATTTGCCTTTCATCTCTTTTAAATGCTGGTATATTGTTAAACTATGGCTTTCAATATCGTGTGTGTGTAGCTAAATAGACACACATGTACACACATTTTTCAAAAATTTTGTACGATCCAGTTATTCAACCCTTACTGCTTCTCCATAGCTCTGTTATGAGTTCCCAGAAAAGAATGCAAACTGAGTGACTTGTTTGAGATAACTCTGTTTGTACAAACCTAAATCTCACTGAATTTTATTTTCTGCCTTATTGCATGCAATTTGCTTCTTCTCCTATATATTTTTTCACATCATTACTCCTTTTCAAGTTTAATCCATTAAGTGTTTTGTAGAATTTTCTTTCAGGGTAATAGCCCTGTGCATTTAGAATACAAATTGTATACTACACCCATTTTTCTTACCACCTACTGTGCATTTAAAAGTTATTTATCTGTGCCACTAAAACATTTTAGATGAAGCAGGTATGTAACTAGGTTGGACACCTAAATGGTTTCACAGACTTCTCTAAATATAAAGAGTCCTCCATATTTTATACTTTGAAGAGAGTCAGGACAGTTCCTATACAGAAGAGAAACTCCAGATTTTGACTTTTCTAGCAATAATAGTGTTATTGCGCACCCGCGTCTGACTGTGTGTGACCCCATGGACTGTTGCCTGCCAGGCTCCTCTGTCAATGGAATTCTCCAGGCAAGAAGACTACAATGCGTTGCCATGCCCTCCTCCGGGGGATCTTCCTGACCCAGGGATGGAACCCACGTCTGTTACATTCCCCCACTGGCAGGCTGGTTCTTTACCAATAGCGCCACCTGGGAAGTCCTAACTCTGTTGTAATTTATTAAAAACTTTACTGACAAAATTTGTATTAGCCTGATAAAAATATATTACATTTTTCTTTTAAATTTTCTTCCTTCTATCCTGACTAGCTGGAAAGTGTTAGTCGCTCAGTCATGGGGCTCTTGGAACCCCATGGACTGTAGCCGGCCAGACTCCTCTGTCCATGGAATTCTCAAGGCCAGAATGCTGGAGTGAGTAGCCATTTCTTTCTCCAGGGGATCTTCCCAACCCAGGGACTGAATCCAGATCTCCTGCATTTCAGGTAGATTGTTTACTGTCTGAGCCACTGGGGAAGCCCCCTTAGATCCTCTAATCCTGGGCAATTGCATGATTAGATAGTTTCCAGAACCAGAACAGAACTTTTTGTTTTTGTTGTTACAGGCCATACTCAGGTGATTTCACCACAACACTTGGGTTCCTGCTTAAAAAGAAATAATTTGTAGCTGTGTCTTTAAATAGAGTCCTATAATTTGTAAATTCACTTTAAGAGCTCTTTGTGATATGCAGTGACTACTGGCCTGCCCTTTACATTTTGTCCCTTTATAATTGTAGCATAGTTTCAACCCTAATAATGGATCTTTGATGTTACTTCTTTTCCTTTTGATTAGAAAATTCTAAGACATTATTTTCTAAAATTTTACATCAATCCAATGCTACTGTATGTTGGATAATCCAACATACAGTGTATTTCACACTTTGCTAACTTTGAGAAGATTAGCACAAATTAAATTTCACATTAACCAGCCTAAAGCCATGAACAGGAAAGTAGGCTCCAGGGTATTTGGTTAATTGTGCTAAAAATATATTCATGTTATTTGTGTAGAGCATAAATGTAGCAAAACTAGTTATTTAAATAAAATACTGTGAGCTTAATTTCTTCTGATTTCCCATCCATTTGTAGATGTGAATAATAATGACTATTTTGATATTCTGAAAATGTGGTAGATTATAGTTCACCAAACTGTTATCCTTTTATTATTTTGTAAGTGTTTGAGAGAGAGATACATTGTAAAATCAACATTTTAAATGTATGCTTTTATTCAGGTTCTTTTTTAAATTAATTTTTAACCATTCAATATAAGCATATACTTAGAAAAAAAGGAAAATCATAGTTAGACCAATTATCTTTATATATACACACACAAATTTAATGACTATTATTCATTAAAACTTGAAGTGTAAAGTCACTCTACTCTTTATTACATCTTTTTATTTATTTTTTTTTCATCTTTTTAATTTAATGATCAAAAACAGTATTATTGCTTGTATGAATAGATGTGCATTTCTCTAAGGATGGCACTGTTAAGGCACAAGGGTTTCATTAGATTTTGAAGGGTTTCTGTGTCCCCACATGTTACTATACAAAATGTTAAACATTTCAGAAACTATGATAAGTTTTAAGGAACTTGTAAAATAATTGTGATCCCCAGTGTTGGTCTGGAGTAATTGCCAACTCTTTATTAATGTCATCAGATGAATCCCTAAAATATTCTAAAATAGCTATCAAGGAGGTACACTGAATTTTTATCTCATTTTTCTCTTATTTGAATTTTATCAAATGACTACATAGAAGACAATTAAAGACATTGAGAAGTTTTAAACATAAAAAAGTCAGCATATTCCATCTTTCAATATTGCTTAAACCTTGTACTTAGCATTTTATTTTTCTTGCTGCTACACTCACATTTGCTCATAGACCATTAGCCATGAAAGTTTGCCCTCTTCATTATTTTGTTCCCATTCAGTGGTTTAACCAATCTGTGACAAGGATGATGCTTCCCTTTAGCACCCAGGTATCTTGTATTTTTAATTTAACATTTGAATTGTTAATATGTCTTGATTATCATAAGCTCTAACCCATTGGATTCCATTTCTATACCTGGAAATAGACCCACTCAGGAAAGGAAAATCAGTGGTCCATTTGAATGCTAATTACTACACAAGTCTTGTCTGCTGTATCAAAACTTAGCATAAACATGGTCATCAGGGGAGGCAGAAAAAACCATTAAAATGCTCCCCAGGAGACTGAGCTCATTAGAACATACACTGATATCCAACAAAGAAGAAAAAGAGTTGCTTAGCTGGACCTGTTCCTCTTCTGGATATGTAATCCATGTACTCAGTATGGATTCAACATATTATTCCCTATCAAAATAAGAAAGAAGACATTTTTGATATCTTTCAAAATACAAAAGCTGAAGCTAAGACAAAGATGCTTCAATGAAAAGAAAGAAGACTGTACAAAATGAAGTTTAGTTAAGGTTTGTGTGAAATACTTAGTTTTCTTTCATAAAAAATGAAAACATTTTACATTAAAGAATTTTCTCAAGAAAAAGAAAAGGTGGTAGTTATTGACAAAACACTTGTTTTTGCTAACTTGTGCCTATTAAGCACTTAAGCACAGATACCGGATTATCTTAGCTGGATTGCCTCATGCAGTTTTAACCAAGCTGATTTAGACATTTTGACTAATATTTCTAAAATGTCATTAAAGTTTTAGCTGATACATAAACTAAAATCTTCATTCATGGGAAAGGAATAGGCAATGACACTGGACACAACCAGGTACTGAGGCAAAAATATCACCAAGCCAACATTTTGTTGACTCCTACTTACATTTTGTTGTTTTATTCAATGATAGTTAACTCTAAGATATTCTTTCTAGTATAATTTAATTAGATCTGTACCAGTTTATCCAGAATACAATCCATGTTGTTATTATCAATTTGTTCAATCAGTAGATTTTAAACACTGTGTGCATCACATTATTGGGGATACTGGTGAAACCAAGATTCCTGGGCCCCAGTGCCTGCAGGGAACCTGCATGTTTAAAAACCACTCCAGGTAACTGTGCTGTAGCTGGGCACATTACCTCAGATAAATAGCATTAATTAAATGGTGCTGTATCTGTTCATTTTTGGTGAATTTATCTGTGCTTCACCTGAGACATCTGGATGATATATTGTTGGGACTACCTCTATTTTTTAAAGAGAAGAAAAGGGAATGAGATAACTGGTTTTTTGTTTATTAATGTTTACTGGTGTATATAGTTGCTTTATAATGTTTGTTGGTTTCTTGATATACAGCAAAGTGAATCAGTCATATGTACACCTTCATCCGCTCTTTTTTCCATTTCCTTCCTAATGCTCCAACGACAGCACATTGAGTAGAGCTACCTGTGCTATGGAGTAGTTGCTCTCATAGGTGCCTATTTTATGCAGTGTGTTAGTCACTTAGTCACGTCCAACTCTTTGCGACCCTATTGACTATAGACCACCAAGCTCCTTTGTCCTTGGGGTTCTCCAGGCAAGAATAATGGAGTATGGGTTGCCATTCCCTTCTCCAGAGGATCTTCCCAACCTAGGGACTGAACCCAGGTCTTCTGCATTGCAGGCAGATTCTTTACCACTGAGTCACCAGGGAAGTCCATTTTATAAAGAATAGTGTATATATATGTACACACACATGCATATATATATATATCTCAATCCCAATCTTTCAACTCATCACTGCCCTCTACCCCTCCACTCTTGGTAACCATAAGCTTGTTTTATACATTTGTGACTCTATTTCTGCTTTACAGATAAGTTCATCTGTACTATTTTTCTAGATTCCAAATATAAGTGCTATTATATGATATTTGTTTTCCTTGAGAGGACTGTTTTAAATATCTATAGCATTTTTAACTCAAATGACTGTATTTTCTCACTTTAATTAGATTTTACCTGGTTTTAGCATTTTATAGATCTTTATTTATCATATCATATAGGTTTAATCACATATTATATCATGAAAGCTGATATAACATCAAATTACCTTTTTACACACTCATTAAACAGCATGATAGTTATGGTATAGTAAGAAATATATTAGGACTTTGTCCCTGGTTCCTGGCACAGAGTTTCTAAAACCCTTGGAATTTCTTGAGTGATAGCAGTATCTTCTATTATTCATCAGAAATCCCTTTTGATCTCACCTGAGGTTATGCTAATGAGGTGATTTGAGTTGGGGTCCTACATAGCCTCAGGATGGGGCTGGTCAGTGGAAAGACTGATTAGAGGGTTGGCACTGTCAGCTCCATTCACTGACCTCTAAAAAGGGGGAGATGGGGATGGAGATTAGGCAGTATAAACATTGCTGACCAACAAGATTTGTTAAGCTTCCAGGATGATGAACACAGGTAGGTGCTGGGAGGTTGATGGACACAGAGAGGCTCTGCATATGGCTGCTGAATACTGTGCCCTACATATTCCTTACATCTGTTCCTAGTATTCTTTTATAATAAGCTAGTAAACATAAGTAAAATATTTCCCTCAGTTCTGCGAGTCATTATAGCAAGTTGTCAAACCCAAGGAGAGGGCTATGGTAATTCCAGTTTATAGTTCTTTGATCAGAAGACCTCAACTTGCCATTAGCATCTGAAGGAGGGGTAGTCTTGTGGGACTGAGCCCTTAACCTGTAGGACTGACACTCTCTTCAAGTAGACAGTATCAGAACTGAGTCAATTTGTAGGCTGTCCAGCCAGTGTCTATTGTGAATTCCTGGTATCAGAAAAAAATCCACACATTGGGGGGCTGGAAGAGTTGAGTCTGTGAGTAGAGATAAACAGATTTTCCTTTCAATAATGAAGTGAACCTCATTTAAAAGGTGGAGACATGTCTTTCTTGTCCAAAGGATTCTGTTAAAGACAAGACTCACCAAGATGATAGTGCTCCCTTCACAAACAGATTTTGAAGACCAAAAATAACACATGCCAGATGATGTGCAAGGCATTGGTTGTTCAAAAGACTGGCCCTAGAGAGAACTGGATATCTTGTCTTTTACTTCTTTTCTCTTCTCATTTACCATTTATAAATGATCTGATTAAATACAACTGATGAATTAGTCTATATTCCTAGATATTTGGGGATTAACAGTATTTATATTTTTGAATTTTATGCAGTTGAAAATGGCAATTGTAATATATATGCTCCTAGTTCTTTAGTAATGATTCTTTAGATCTCAGAGAAAAAGAAAACTTGTTAAAACATGATCAGAAGTATTTTGGAAAAAGGAAGCAGCATAAAAATAGAAGACATAAGTTCTCTTATTTACTCAACAACTACTCATTGACTACAGATGTCTAAGTGGCAAATAGTCACTGCATAAGCCTGAGCTGTATTTACTTCCAGATTCACACGTGCTCAGGCATAACTCGGAAGACTGGTTAAGAGCAGAAAGAGGTCTGTTTACATGGAGGATCAAAAAAACCTCCTAGAAAAGTAAAAATTCATCCTAGGGGAAAAAAAGGTCAAGATGGGTAAAGTTGGTTGGAGGTTTATTGGCAAATATTGAACACAGGAGGGAAGAATGATTCTGAGCATGATTTGTGTCCCTGAGATTATTACATAGCCCAGATCTCATTATTTCAAACACAACTCCTCTGGCTAGAGGGCTGAAACATAAACTAAATAGTAGCACTTATAAGAGCCATTGCTCTACAATTGCCATAGGACATGAAGAGTGTGATGCATTAACAGCACTGGTGCTGAGGGTGTTAGCAAGCACTCTTGGGGCATGACATTGGCTGGGGCCGCTATGTAAATGCCAGTAACAGTGTTGGCAACTGCACTGGTGACCATGGCATTAGGAAGTATGTAAATACTGGCAATGCCAGTGTGATGGCCGAAATGTCTTTCAGGCCTTGCATGCTGCAGGGAGATAACAAACATCAGAGAAAAGGTGTTTTCTTAAAAAAATGGTTATGTCATTTTCCAAAATGGAGAAAACCCAATAAGAAGCAACTCAAGGAGTGATAAAATTCCTTTTGTATACATATTGAACTTGAACTGTCTGTTTTATATATAAGCTGCAATTGGATATATATGTGTATTGCTCAGAATGAGGGATCATATCCCCACTTTGGAAGTCATCAATAGTAGCAGATAGGAGAAGTGGTTGAGATAATCCAAAGAGAAAGTGTATAATGCCAAAAGAAGAGGGAAAAGATTAAGAATAGAGGACTGAAGGGCAATGATATTTAATATCTATCTTCCTGGATAAAATAAATCTGGACTGGATTTGAAGGATGAAAGTGAAGTACTCAGTAAGTAGATTGCGGATAAGTTATAAAGACCAAGCCAGGCAAAGACATATAAAAGCAGAGAAGAAGAACATTTAGAGAGACAAAAGCATTTTAAGAACCAGAGGAAGTTCAGTATCATGAAAGTGCAAAGTTTAGTGTTACAGGTTAAAGGATTTTTTTAAAGGCGTAGAAGACAAGGCAGGAGACACAATCAGGGACCTGATCATAAAACACTACACAGCATATTCAGGAGCATATAGAAATGGAGATCATTATAAAGGTTTTAGGCAGAGAAGGGATATAATCAGATTTGCATATTAAAAAGATGACTTTGTTGGCTTACTTAAGGAAAAATTGAAAGACTTTAGTTTAGGTAGAGAGAACAGTTAAGGGGCTATTTCCATAGCCCAGGAAAACACTGACAAGGGTCTGAAAAATTAAGTGAAGGTGATAGCGAGAGGGGATAAAGCAGGACTCCGAAGAAAAAGGGGGCTCACATAAATAGTTCTATTACTGATCTTGTCTTTATTTAGAAATTTGGTGTTTTATCCATCATGGATTTTTTCATTATTTTTGGCTAAACGGTTATCACATTAAGTATTGTTTATCTTTAAAAACAAAGGCGGGACTTCCCTGGTTGGCAATCCACTTGCCAATGTGGGGGATGCAGGTTCAGTCACTAGTCTGGGTAGATCACACATACTGCCGAGCAGCTAAGCTCTTGTGCAACAACTACTGAGCCTTTACACCCTAGAGCCTGTACTCTGCCACAAGGGAAGACACCACGATGAGCAGACCAAACACTGCAATGAAGAGTATCCCCCACTCACTGCAACTAGAGAAAGCCCATATGCAGCAGTGCACAGACCCAGTGCAGCCAAAAGTAAATAAATAAAAAAAATTTAAAACTCTATTAAAAAAATAACAAAAGGAATGGAGGTGTTGAAGATGCCTTTATTTCTGATTTAGGCAAATGAGTAAATTGGGTTGCCCTAAGATAGAAATCTTCCCTGGGTGGGGAAGATCCTCTGGAGAAGGGCATGGCAATCCACTCCAGTATTCTTCCCTGGAGAATTCCATGGACAGAAGAACCCTGCAGTCTAAAGTCCATGGGGTTGCAAAGAGTCAGACACAACTGAGCAACTAACATTTCACAAGATAGAAATACTATTAGAGGAAGAGGAACTTTGAGGAAGCAGATGGAATATAATGATAATATGACACTGATTTGAAGCTGTTCACATAGTAGCTGGCTTGTAATGTGGTTCCCCAAGATAAAGTAACAGAGTGGAATGGATTGCTTAGGGGGGAGGAGCATGTGAAGAAGGATTTCTAGGCACCTTAAATGTACTTCTATTACACAACACACACATCAGATTCAAGTTAGATTATATAAAGAGTTTTTATGCTGTTTTCTTAAACTATTCAAGGGTGAGAATAAGAGTGGACCAGAAGGATAAAGGGAGATAATAACTAAAACACTGTCAGGGTTGTTTACCTCTACTGGGCATTCCTTAGCTATTCCTCTACACAGCTTTATTTTCTCTCTCTCTCTCTCTTCCTCTTTCCCCTCTGCCTCCAAATGCCTCCATTTTGTTGACACATGTGAATATAATGACAGTGGGGCACTTTAATGTTCAGTTCTGGTTCTAAAAATCTGAGGGAAGGTTCTGATGGCCCTAGCCTCAGCCTTCCCATGAAGCATTTTCAGGCAGCAGGGCAGAATCATGTTGTAGAAAATTTCTATTCCATGTATAACAATGTGAATCTTGGTAATGAAATTTCTAGAAAAATGTCCATGTGTTTGCTTAAGGGTAAAGATGGGGAGATAAATATGTAGGCAAAAGGCATACAAAACACTGTGCCAAGTAATGAAAACATTCCAATGAAAACAATCATTCAATGTGATGAAGACGAACAGATGAAAGGTGCAAAGTCAAGGAGATTGAGAAGCAATGTTCAGAGAGAAAGTAGGAAAATGAGGGAAGAATGTATTATGAAAAGCAAAAGAGGAGAGAATTTCACGAAGGTGAGAGAAGCAACAGATTATTTATAATAGATAATTGCACTTACAGTCATATAAACATTAGTAAAGACCCCTGGAGAGGGGAATAGCTACCTACTCCAGTATTCTTGCCTGGAGAATTATATGGACAGAGGAGCCTAGTGGGCTACAGTCCATTGGGTCACAAAGAGTTGGATATGACTGAGCGACTGATTTACTCTCTTCTTACTTAAGTATCTAAACACATTAAAAATTAGGTAGCTTGTGGTCAGGGACAAACAGTTATAGCAAAAACACTAATAAGGATCAAACACATTATCTCAACCATATGCACTGTCCATTAATAATAGTATTGAATTTCTTCTTAGTTCCTAATGGTGCTCTGACTCCCAAGTCTTAGAATATATCTGATAGATTTTATAGCCTTTTTTCTCTTCTTAATGCCATCTCAAGACTGCTTTTCCTTACCAACACATACATATACACACAGAGATACAAATTACTGAGGTGGGTTCAGACAACAGTTCTTGCGGTGGGAGTTTTCAAGAACTAAGGCTGGAAATCAAAAACTGTTATATGCAAGTGTCATATTCTTTTTCATGGTTTCTCAAACTTGGCACTATTAACATTTTAGGCTGTATAATTGTTATTTTTACATAGGGTTGTCCTATGTGTTGTAAGATTAACAGCATCCCTGAACTTTACCTACTAGATGAGAGTGGCAACCTCAATGCAACTTATGACAAACATGTCTCCACAGGTCCTAGGCGGGATGCAAGGATAGGAGGGGACAAAATCATCCTGGCTGAGAGCCATGGTTCTGTGTAGTTTCACCTTCTTTGGAATATTCTCTTGGCTAGCTCCTCCTTTGGAATGCATTTCCTCTGTATCCTTTCATCTTTTTAAATGTCAGACTATTGGTAAATACCTCAGACTACCTTCTGATAAAGAAGAACTCTTCCAGCAGTCTATAACATAACTGTCCTGGAAAGGCATAGGCCTAATAGTAGGCTATAGAAAGAAATATAAGTACTTTCATTAAATTGCTTCTTTCTTTATATCTCTTGTCCTTCCATCAAGTACTATTTTGAAGATAAAATTGGATAATTTATGTTAAAACTTGAACTCTCTTTAGCAAATGATAAGCAACAAGCTTTATCACAAATATTTAAGGATTCACAGCACCAAAAATGCATATGCATAGGTAGAGTGTAGCTGCTATAACTATTTAGTCTAGACAAAATCCTTGAGACTTAGCCCAACTCATAGTCATATGAAGCTTCATCAAAATTTTGGATCCATTATGGAAGTTACACAAAATTTGGGGTCCAAAGTATGGGACAATAAATTATGCTCAATTTTTACACTGAGGGTTCACATTTCAAATATTGTGGTATTTTTGGGTACATGGTGGGAGAGTGAAGGGTTTCCCACATGGCTCAGTGGTAGAAGAATCAGCCTGCCATTGCAGGAGATGCAGGTTCAATTCCTGGGTCAAGAAGATCCCCTGGAGGTGGAAATGGAAATCCACTCCAGTATTCTCGCCTGGGAAATCCCATGGACAGAGGAGACTGGAAGGCTACAATCCATGGGGTTGCAAAGAGTTGGACATGACTAAAGTGACTGAGCACACATGCACACAGGAGGGTGCAGAATTCAATAATCTTCTAATATTTATTTATCAGCATGCTTATTTATTTTTATCTCTTTTTTCCCATCTCAGCAGAAAGAAGTTCCTTTCTTATACTTGACTTATATCTCCATATGCTTATTCTTCCACCCAGTCCTCATAGCTAGAAGTCACATAACAGCTGCTTTTCTTTTTCTTTTTTTAAATGAAAGTTAAAGTGAAAGTCATTTAGTCGTGTCCAACTGTTTGAGACCCTATGGACTATACAGTGCATGGAATTCTCCAGGCCAGAATACTGGAGCCCAGGAATACTGGAGTGGGTAGCCTATCCCTTCTCTAGGGAAATCTTCCCTACCCAGGGATCAAACAGGGGTCTCCTGCATTGGAGGTGGATTCTATACCAACTGAGCTATCTTTGACTGTGCTGGGTCTTTGTTGCTGTGTGGGCTTTTCTCTAGTTGCAGCAAGAGAGTGCTACTCTAGTTGTGATACAAGTCTCCTCATTGCACTGGCTTCTCTTGTTGTGGAGAACTGACTCTAGGGTACACGGGCTTCAGTATTTGCAGGATGTGGCCTCAGAGTTGCAGTTCCTGGCATCTAAAGCACAGGCTCAGTTGTTGCAGTGCAAAGCATGTAGGATCTTCCTGGATAAGGGGTCGAACCTGTGTCTTCTGCATTGACAGGTGGATTCTTTACCACTGAACCATCAGGAAGCATAAGAGCTGCTTTTCTTGGGGCATAGAAAGAGCCCTTTTACCATTCTCTTCCTGTCAACTTTTTCTCCTATTCAAACAAGGGTTTCAGAATGAGAGTGAGTAAAAGTATTATAAATGTAGATTGTAATTTTAAATTTGTAGTATAAATAAGAAAGAAAAAGCAAGAAACTGTCAGCTTTATGAATTTTCTTTGAGGAGATACCCCATGTCCAAGGGCAGAGGAGCCCCAGCAAGATGATAGGTGCTGGAGCGGAGGCTACACGGACCTGGAGCAGCTTTGAAGCAGTACCCCACATCCAAGGACAAAGAAGAAGCCCCAGTAAGATGGTAGGAGGGGCAAAATCGTATTTAGAATCAAACACCATGCCCGCAAGAGATGCTCATAGGGCTCAAACATACCTTGTGTGCACCAGGACCCAGAGACCCCACAGAGACTGAGACAGAACTGTGTTTGGGTGCCTCCTGTGGAGGTACAGATCAGCAGTGGACTGCCATAGGGGCAGGGGCTCTGGGTGCACTAGACCTGGGTATGGAATAAGCCCTCTTGGAGGAGGTCACCATTAACCTTACCATAGAGCCTCCAGAACTTACACAGAACTGGGGAAACAGACTCTTGGAGGGCACAAACAGAACCTTGTGCATGCCAGGACCCAGGAGAAAGGAGCAGTGAGCCCACAAGAGACTGAAGCAGACTTGCCCGTGGGTGTCCAGGAGTCTCTGGTGGGTCAGCAGTGGCCTGCTGCAGGGTTGGGGGCACTGAGTGTAGTAGTGTGTGCATGGGACCTTCTGAAGGAGGTTGCCATTATCTTCATTGCCTCTACCATAGTTTAGCCTCAGGTCAAAGACAGGAAGGGAACACAGCCCCACCCATTTGTCAATTGGACAAAACTGGATTAAAGATATACTGAACTTGGCCCCAATCATTAGAACAAGACCCAGTTTTCCCCTCAGTCAGTCTCTTCCATCAGGAGCCTTCCACAAGCCTCTTATTCTTCTCCATCAGAGGGCAGACAGAATGAAAACCACAATCAAAAAAACTAACCAATCTGATCACATGGACCACAGCCTAGTCTAACTCAATGAAAATATGAGCCATGCCATGTGGGGCCACCCAAGATGGACAGGTCATGGTGAAGAGTTCTGATAAAATGAGGTCCGCTGGAGAAGAGAATGGCAAACCAATTCAGTAGTCTAGCCTTCAGAACCCCATGAGCAGTATGAGAAGGCAAAAAGATAGGACACTGAAAGATGAACTTCCCAGGTTGGTAGGTGCCCAATACGTTACTGGAGATCAGTGGAGAAATAATTCCAGAAAGAATGAAGAGATGGAACCAAAGCAAAAACAACACCCAGTTGTGGATGTGACTGGTGATTGAAGTAAAGTCTGGTGCTTTAAGAGGAATATTGGGGAATGCATGTAAATCCATGGCTGATTCATGTCAATGTATGGCAAAAACCACTACAATATTGTAAAGTGATTAGCCTCCAACTAATAAAAGTAAATGGGGGAAAAAATAAATAAACAAACAACAACAACAACAGAAAAAATACTGCATAGCAAGCTGGAATGTTAGGTCCATGAATCAAGGTAAATTGAGAGTGGTCAAACAAGATGGCAAGAGTGAACATTGACATTTTAGGAATCAGCAAACTAAAATGGACTGGCAAGGGTGAATTTAACTCAGATGACCATTATATTTACTACTATGGGCAAGAATCCCTTAGAAGAAATGGAGTAGCCATCATAGTCAACAAAAGAGTCCAAAATGCAGTACTTGGGTGCAATCTCAAAAATGACAGAATGATCTCTGTTCCTTTCTAAGGCAAACCATTCAATATCACAGTAATCCAATGCTGAAGAAGCTGATGTTGAATGATTCTATGAAGACCTACAAGACCTTCTAGACCTAACATCCCCAAAAGATGTCCTTTTCATTATAGGGGACTGGAATGAAAAAGTAGGAAGTCAAGAGATACCTGGAGTAACAGGCAAATTTGGCCTTGGAGTACAGAATGAAGCAGGGCAAAGGCTAATAGAGCTTTGTCAAGAAAATGCACTGGTCATAGAAAACTCCCTCCTCCAACAACATAAGAGAAGACTACACATGGATATCACCAGATGGTCAATACCGAAATCAGATTGATTATATTCTTTGCAGCCAAAGAGGGAGAAGCTCTATGCAGTCAGCAAAACAAGACTGGGAGCTGATTGTGGCTCAGGTCATGAAATCCTTATTGTCAAAATCAGACTTAAATTGAAGAAAGCAGAGAAAACCACTAGACCATTCAGGTATGACCCTTACGATTATACAGTGGAAGTGAGAAATAGATTCAAGGGGTTATATCTGGTAGACAGAGTGCCTGAAGATCTATGGACAGAGGTTCATGACATAGTATAGGAGACAGGGATCAAGACCATCCCCAAGAATAAGAAATGCAAAAAGGCAAAATGGTTGTCTGAGGAGGTCTTACAAATAGCGGTGAAAAGAAGAGACACAAAAGGCAAAGGAGAAAAGGAAAGATATAAGCATCTGAATGCAGAGTTCCAAAGAATGCCAAGGAGAGATAAGAAAGGTTTCCTCAGTGATCAATGCAAAGAAATAGAGGAAAACAGTAGAATGGGAAAGACTAGAGATCTCTTCAAGAAAATTAGAGATACCAAGGGAACATTTCATGTAAAGATGGGCACAATAAAAGGCAGTAATGGTATGGACCTGACAGAAGCAGAAGATATTAAGAAAAGGTGGCAAGAATACACAGAAGAACTGTACAAAAAAGATCTTCACAACCCAGATAATCAGGATGGTGTGATCACTCACCTAGAGTCAGACATCCTGGAATGTGAAGTCAAGTGGGTCTTAGGAAGCATCACTAAGAACAAAGCTAGTGGAGGGGATGGAATTCCAGTTGAACTATTTCAAATCCCAAAAGATGATGCTGTGAAAGTGCTGCACTCAATATGCCAGCAAATTTGGAAAACTCAGCAGTGGCTACAGGACTGGAAAAGGTCAGTTTTCATTCCAATCCCAAAGAAAGGCAATACTAAAGAATGCTCAAACTACTGCGCGATTGCACTCATCTCACATGCTTGTAAAGTAACGCTCAAAATTCTCCAAGCCAGCCTTCAACAGTACATGAACCATGAACTTCCAGATGTTCAAGCTGGTTTTAGAAAAGGCAGAGAAGCCAGAGATCTAATTGTGAACATCTGCTGGATCATCAAAAAGGCAAAAGATTTCCAGAAAAACATCTGCATCTGCTTTACTGACTATGCCAAAGCCTTTGACTGTGTGGATGACAACAAAATGTGGAAAATTCTTCAAGAGATGGGAATACTAGGTCACCTGACCTGACTCCTGAGAAATCTGTATGCAGCTCAGGAGCAACAGTTAGAACTGGACATGGAACAATAGACTGCTTCTAAATAGGAAAAGGGGTACATCAAATCTGTATATTGTCACCCAGTTTATTTAACTTGTATGCAGAATACATCATGAGAAACGCTGGGCTGGATGAAGCACAAGCTGGAATCAAGATTGCCAGAGGAAATATCAATAACCTCAGATATGCAGATGACACCACCCTTATGGCAGAGAGTGAAGAAGAACTAAAGAGCCTCTTGTTGAAAGTGAAAGAGGAGAGTGAAAACATTGGTTTAAAACTCAACCTTCAGAAAATGAAGATCATGGCATCCAGTCCCATCACTTCATCGCAAATACATGGGGAAACAGTGGAAACAGTGAGAGACTTTATTTTTGGGTGTTCCAAAATCACTGCAAATGGTGACTGCAACCCTGCAATTAAAAGATGCTTGCTGCCTAGAAGAAATCGCATAACTAAGCCAGACAGCATTTTAAAAAGCAGAGACATTACTTTGCCAACAAACATTTGTCTAGTCAAAGCTTTGTTTTTTCCAGTAGTCATGTATGTATGTGAGATTTGAACTATAAATAAGCCAAATGCCAAAGAATTGATGCTTTTGAATTGTGGTGTTGGAGAAGACTCTTGAGAGTCCCTTGGACTGCAAAGAGCTCCAACCAGTCCATCCTACAAAATCAGGAAATCAGGCCTGAATATTCTTTGGAAGGACTGACGCTGAAGTTGAAACTCCAATATTGTTGCCACATGATGTGAAGACTGACTCATTTGAAAAGACCCTGAACCTGGGAAAGATTGAAGGCTGGAGTAGAAGGGGACAACAGAGGGTCAGATGGTTGCATGGCATCACCAACTCAATGGACATGATTTTGAGTAAACTCCAGGAGTTGGTGATGGACAGGGTGGCCTGGCATGCTTTTAGTCTATGGGGTCTCAAAGAGTCTGATACAACTGAAGACTGAACTGCACTTACAAATTTTTCAGTTAATAGTAGTAAATTATTTATTACCTCTCTCACTACTGATTATAACATGTCATAATTGTATAACACTGCTCTACCTTACAACCCCAACACGTTCCAGTCTATTTAAAATATAAAAATGTCTGCATAGGTGAATACACTTTATGTGCCTAATGATTTACACATATGTAATTTATTTAATATTCATAATAATCTATTGAGGCATGTTTATAATCTCCAATTATTAGATGAAGAAGCTGCAGCTCAGAGTGCTTATGGAGTCAGCTCAAGGACACACTGCTTGAAAATGCTAGATCTGATTTAAAGTCAAACTCAATCTGACTCCAAATGTATATCCTTATTCGTCATGCTATGATGCCTATGCTAAACAGAAAGAAAAGTATGATGCATTAATTCTTTAATTTATATATAGCTTGTCATAATTGATATATATATATAAACAACATCTATATATAACCTATATATAGATGACATAATTGATTCTCCTTTGTATTATATGAAATATTGCATGATTTTCATGAGACAAGTTTAAATCCTCAGTAAGGATGTGGATGGCAGATAGCTTAACATGAAAGGTCATCCATCTTTAAATCGAAAAAGAACATCATTGTGCACAAATGCATCAAACAAAGTTGTAGCAAAATGGTTGACTGCCTTCCTGCATGCAAGAAATTAAGTTGTCTGTAAATATTGGCACATGTATCATTCCCACACGAATAATCTCAATTCTATATTCCATGAGCTTTCTGAGTCGGTGATGACCATACTGTGTGTCTTCAGATACTTGTATGTGGTATATGATTTATCAGACTAAGACCTACTTTCCATAGGTGAGAAACCCACCCAATTGGGGAACAATGCCATAAAGAAAATGTACATTTAGAATATTCACTGAGATAATGACTACAAACATTTCCTGAGGTGAGTAAACTGAGGAGAAATAGAATTTTGTGTACCTGCAAGAAATATTGAAATTGGCCCATAAGAAGAAACTGTGAGCCAGGCAGCCTTCAAAGTTATCTTGATTGTGCATAAGCGTGCACTGTGTGACTTGTCTAACCATGCTTAGATCCTGCACGGACTGGCTTTCCGTCTTCAGGTTTTGTATTACCAAACAAACCTACAGTGTTGTGACCTTGCAAAATCTCTTTGAGCCTCACTGAGTTTTAAAGTCTTAAATCAAGATCCTGCCAGGATGAGGTGATTCTTGCAAGAACGATAACCCACAGATAAGGCAAAATGAAATGCAGTTGGATCTTGAAATGACTTGAGCTAACTCTAGCAATGGAAATGTCAATCAAAGAGTCTCAAGCCAAGGCTAAATCCAAACTTGTGTTTGACTCCTAAGACTAGATACCTTGGGTATTATTGCTTCTATTATGTTTATACATTTTTCAACTTCAAATGTAAAAATATAAAACCATAACCTGCAATGAACAAATATCAGGAGGCTGAATTCCTCAGTAATTTAATTTGAAATAAGAAAAAGGAGTTTGGTTCTAAACCCTGAGAGATTTTGCACCATGTAAATCAAGTCTGGGCATTAAAGGCTCTAGTGATTCCTTTCTTGTTTTTCATTTTGTTTTGTTTCCTTGTGATACTGAATCTGGGTATTTTTGTATGGCCATTGAGGAAAAACAGCACATTCTTCATAGAGCTTGAATTTAATGTTACAAATTATTTTTGACCATTAGATTCTGACTTATTTTATACTGATAAAATTACCTAGAAAATACATTATATGTATTATTTCAACCAACAAATATAACTTTTGCCCTTCTCTTTGTGTAAGAAATAAGCAATTTTCTGTTTTTATAATACTACACTGAAAGTGAAATATTTTTCAACATGTGTCACAGTCTTGACAAGAAATCTTACACTATAAATATGGTTCTTTAAATAAAATTTGAGGACTATGCAACTTTTGACTATCCAGTTTTTAGTTTCTAATCTGAAAACACATGGTTCTACTTTTTAGCAAAATATTTATCAATCACCTCTTTAGGAGAATCTGCTAATTATTCTCCATTATCCATTTTCTCCTTCCTTTTACTGCAAACAGAATATCCTGAATTTTAATGGGGTTCAATGAGAGCCTGACATATTTCCTGGTCTGTTGATGTTAGATGTGGCATTACAATCAAGTTCCAGGCTCTGAGATGTAAGCAGCAATGATGCAATTGCCTTGGTTATGGCCTTAATAGAGGAAAGAGGTTGCCTTGACATCTTCAATTTTCTCTTCCTTAAGGCTAAGACAGTGAAGTAGATGTTCACTAACCAATCTGAACTATGCAGACTAGAGAATATCATGAACCCACATTGCTGTTCTTGTTCAGTTGCTGTCATGTCCAACTCTTTGTGACTCCACAGACTGCAGCATGCCAGGCTTTCCTGTCCTCACTGTCTCCTGGAATCTGCTCAATCTCATGTCCTTTGAGTTGATGATGCCATCCAACTATCTCATTCTCTGCCACCCCCTTCTCCTTTTGCTTTCAATCTTTTCCAGAATCTTTTTCCAAGAGTTGGCTCTTTGTATTGGAGCTTCAGCTTCAGCACCAGTTCTTCCAATGAATATTCAGTGTTGGTTTCCTTTAAGACTGATTGATTTTATCTCCTTGCAGTCCAAGGGACTCTTAAGAGTCTTCTCCAGCATCACAACGTGAAAGCATCAATTACTCAGCGCTCAACCATCTTTATGTTTCAACTCTCACATTCGTACATGGTTACTGGGAAAACCATAGCTTTGACTATACGGACGTTTGTCAGCAAAGTGATGTCTCTGCTTTTTAATATGCTATCTAGGTTTGTCATAGCTTTCCTTCTAAGGAGCAAGTGTCTTTTAATTTCATGGCTGCAATCACCATTCACAGTGATTTTGGAGCCCAAGTCTATCACTGCTTCCACTTTCCCCCCTTCTGTTTGCCATGAAGTGATGAGACCGATGCCATGATCTTAGTTTTTTGATTGTTCACTTTAAAGCCAGCTTTTTCCATTCTTCTCTTTCACCCTCATCAAGAGATTGTTTAGTTCCTCTTCACTTTCTGGTGTGATGAATCCATAGAGAATGGCATATATGGAATAGCCCAGAATCCCTTATGGAGCAGAGTCATTTACTTGTCTCAAACCACCTGTCCATCTCAGAAGCATTAGGTGACGGAGATACCTGGAGCAATACATAGCGTATAAATATGCTCTAGGTATCTATGTTCCAGGTACCAAAAACAAAAAGAACTATTTTAAAGTGTGCATTTCTTTGGCACTTAGTACACTCACACTGTTATGTAACCACTACCTCTATCTAGTTCCAAAACATTTTCATCACTGCAAAATAAAACTCCATACTAATTAAGCAGTCACTCCTCATTCCCACTTCCTACTGTCCCTTTGTAACAACTTATCTGCTACTTTGCTTGCTTATTCTGCATATTTCATATAAATGGAATCATAGCACATGCAATTGTTTCTGTTGGACATCTTTCATGCAGTATAATATTTTTGAGGTTCATCCACATTATGTCATGTATCAGCACTTCATTCCTTTCTTGATTCTGTATTTCAGTGTATGTGTGCTACACTTTGCTTATCCATTCATTTGGTGATGGACATTTGAGTTTTCTTCAACTTTCTGCTATTATTAATAGTGCTGTTATGAATACTCTTTTAGAAGTGTTTGCTTGCATACTTATTTTGAATTCTTTCTGGTATACACATGGGAATAGAATTGCTGGGTCATGTAGTAATATTATGCTTAATTTTGGAGGAGGTGTCAACTGTTTTCTACAACATTGTTATTTTTAGACTATGGCTTAAGCCCAGTACCCTGATCTTTTTGTTTACCCAGTGGTATGCGCTGCTGTTGTAAAAAAGGAGCTTTCTCTTGGTGGATATAGAGAGTAAGAGCTGTTTCAGAAACACAACCAATATTTTTAATACAATAATAGAAAAAGACTAGCTCTGGAAACCTCTGAAAATGAGATTTTAAAATATAACAGGATAATTAAAAGAAAGTGATGATTTTCATGTGATGATTTTCAATGATTTTCATGGTTTCTTCTTTCATTTGTGGAGGTCAAAGGTAAGAGACATCAGCATAAATCTTCCCTAAGGTAGCATGCTTTCATCCACTTTATCACTTACAGAATATCCACTGAGCGTTATGGACTGTAATGGGTGCAGAATGAATGCAGGGGTTAGTGACATTTGGATTCTTACTTTCAGAAACTTAGAACACAAGAATAATCTAAATGCACATTGCATTTTGCTATGATATTTTATCCCAAAGGAGTTGCAGACAAAGTCTATACTGATTGTTGTAAGATAAGATAAACACTCCATTGAGAGAGGATCAGAAATGGCAGATTGGATGCATTTTGTTTGGACATTTTAATTTGTGATTTATATTATGCTTTTTGAAAGTTAGAGGTATCAAGAAGGCATGTAGATTTTTCTAGACTGAGTCAAGATGCCATTGGAGAAGTCTGAGATGGAGTCACAACTGGAATCACAAATATACAGTAAACACATAAAGATGCTATTTAAAGTCAACAAGTTATATGAGATTACCTAAGATGATGCTGGGTATGAAGAAGAAAATCTAGGACTGACTCCTGCAGCACTCAAAAATTTATTTGTTGAGGGAAAAAGAGTCAGAAGTGACTAAGATGGAAGTGTCACCAAACACAGTGGAACCCAGGGAAATTGTGATCCCTTGGAAGCCAAGAAAGCAAAGTGTTTTAATGAGAAGACAGTGATTACATCACACCAATGTGTACTGTTTTTCAAACACAGGTAAATACTGCTATGGTAAAAAAATACAAATATCTTTCAATGGTAACAAAAAAAAGTGTCAAATGTTAGTGAGATATTAAGTAATATATGGATCACAAATGGCTTTTGGATTTGGCAACATGGAGACCATGGGTAATCATGACAAAAACAGTTCTAGTGTCATGGTAATCATGGAAAATAGGAAAAACATCTAAAGGTGAAAGGAAATGAAGAGAATCATTATCAATTACTCTTTCAAGAAATTTTCCTGTGAATGGAAGATAAAGATGTGGAAAGGTCTTAAAGTGGCTTGAGATCAGTGAATAACCAACAACAGTTAACATTTCTAGAGTACAACCAGGTGTGGGAATTGTTCAAACTATTTCATATATTAACTCATTTCATCTTACATCAACTCAAATAGGTAGATATTGTTCATATTTTATGGACAAGGTAACTGAGGCCTTGAGCCGTCAAAAATTTTGTCCAAGAGCATGAACTAATAAGTGGTAGAGCTGAAATTCAAATCCAACCAGTTTATTATTCTAGAGTCCACATTCTTTTCTAATTTTATTGATTTTGACAATTAGATATCTTTAATACACATTTTTATTCCATTGCATTTTACTTAACAAGGACCCAGCTCTTTGATAGTTTGGTAATCAAAATGCCCTTGATTATAGATATGCCCTTCAGATCTACAGTCCTTGATCCTGGCCAACTTTTTTTTTTTTGAGGGAGATCAACTTTATAGTTTTTACTTAAGCTATGAGTTGGGACTATTCTATAATTTTTAGAGAAAAATTGACACTCCAAATGGCCTTGACCTCTTACTCATTTGTCAGTTGGAGGTTGTGATGCAATTTCTCTTCCAATAAACAGCAAGAAGAAAGGAGATAGTAAAGTCAACTATTGAACAGTCTTCAGACAGAAAGGAGATTCAGGCATTGGCTACTCTCAAAATAATGTTTACAAGCATGCAGGGAACCTAAGGGAAACCAGCCACACTTTTTCATCAGTAAGACTAATGATGTCAGCCCCTCTACCCTGTGAATCTAAGCTTCTCTTCACATGATTGGGGGTAGGCTTTTCCGTACATCTTTCCCAGATTCATGGTATTTTGTTAATTAGGTTATGAGAAATCTACAGTGGCAAATGGAGAACATGAGGGTGTTGGATGGTGTATTTATTATTTTTCCATTAGACCAAATGCCTTTGCAATTAGTTCACAATTGGTGGAGGCTTTCCCTTAAGAAATAATCACATGGTCCTCCCTCTCTATATATTTATTTATTCAAAGTTTCTTATGCCTAAATGTTGTGACATATGCTGAGGAGGAAAGAATGTGCCTGGGGCTTGTGCTTGGTTGGTAGAAGAGAGTAAACATGCAAATACTGGGGGTAAGAAGGAGCCCTTTTGGGTGGAAATGTCTCAAAGAGCTTCATGGAGAAATGTCACTTGAATTAATACTTTACAGAGATTACTTCATATCAATAGTTGGAAAACAAGGGAAACAGTGATAGACTTTATTTTCTTGGCCTCCAATATTACTGCAGACAGTGACTGCAGCCATGGAAAAGCTCTTTTTTCTTGGAAGAAAAGCTGTGAAAAATCTAGACAGCATATTAAAAAGCAAAGACACTACTTTGCTGACAAACCTCCATATAGTCAAAGCTATAGCATTTCCAGTAGTCATGTGTGGTTGTGACAGTTGGATCATAAAGAAGGCCGAGTGCTGAAAAACTGATGCTTTCAAATTGTGGTGCTGGAGAAGACTCTTGAGAGTCCCTTGGACATCAAGGAGATCAAACCAGTCAATCCTAAAGGAGATCAACCCTGACTATTCTTTGGAAGGACCGATGCTGAAGTTGAAGCTCTATTACTTTGGCCACCTGATATGAAGAGCCAACTCATTTGAAAAAATCTCTGATGCTGGGAAAGATTGAAGGCAGGAGGAGAAGGCGGGGACAGAGGTTGAGATGGCTGGATGGCATCACCGACTCAGTGGACATGAGTTTGAGCAAACTCCGAGAGATAGTGAAAGACAGTGAAGCCTGGCATGCTGCCGTTCATGGGGTCGCAGAGTCAGACATGACTGAGTAACTGAACAACAAAAGCGAATCCATAGGGGGGCTCACTTAAGATTAAAAAAGAATAGCTGATCTAGAATGCTTTTAAACCTTATGTTAAAATAGTCCTCACTGTTGATTTGACTTGAATACAAAAATATCCTTTTTTTTTTTTCTTCAGGTCAAAGGTAGTATAAATATATCCTATTAGAATTTATCCTGACAAATACCATGTCTGCCTGTATTTATATGTGTGAAATGTAGACAACTTATTCATCTTTACTGACTTAGTTCTACTACTTATCAGCTGTGTGGCCTCAGACAAGTTACTTAAACTCTCAGTGCCTTAATTCTTTATCTAGAAATGAGAATAGAAATGAATATCTATCTATTGAATACAAAATTGAATTAAACATTCTCTATTTGTATTGGATGAACTAAATATTGCATTTGATATTTCTTAAAACCACTACATATAAGAAACACACACACAGACCTGACATTTCTTTGACATTCTCAGACTTAGCAGATGTAGTGTATTCTCACCAATTCCAAGTCTCTCCTTTACAACATGCACTAACATAGCAGCAGTTGTCCTAAAAGGCATTAAGATGTTAAAAGATGTTAAAATTATTAACATCTTGTTTTTTCTCCACACAAGAACTAATAATAGTTTTTCTACCCTTTATATCAAGTCCCACTTGCTCTACATGTATTCTAACTCTCCCAAGTTTGAGGATTACTCTGTTTCCGAATCTTTAACTTTCTTTGATCTACTTTGGTGTTCCCAATTTCCTACAAATAAAACATTCTTGTTGTACCAAAAATTTATCTCAAATCTTTTCTCAAATATTTTCAAGAAACTTTGTGTTTAAATCCCATATCCTGCAAGACAAAGTTCAAATTTTATATGTATTATTGCAGTAAATATGTTGGATTGAACCCACATTTACTCTAATTTCATTCTGCTGTAACTCCTGTATCATAGAGATTAAAAAATTCTGTCTTCAAAGTTTGTTAGGGCTAGGCTTCTGAATGCAAATTAAGTTGCACCAGTTAGAAACATTTGCATGGCATTTGGAAAGGTGATATGGCAGTGTTGGGAAGATGGATTGGACTGTGGAGAGAATGGCAGGTGAGGAAGTGAAGGTGACCATTATTGATTATTCATATTTCTGTTGCCTGGGTGTGTTTTCTGCTGTCAAGTATGGAAGTAAAGATAATTAGGTTTTCTGTAGTGGTGTCACAATTTCACAAGTGTTGAAAGGCCATTACAGTGACTATATCAAGCATTCTGATTTTTGTATTGAATCTTTGTTGATATTGTAAAAAAATAGTAACCAGAAACTTCAGTTAAATAGAATAGAGAGATCAGAAAGGGGAGTAATTACGCACTGAAAGAGTCCAACAGGAAGAAGAAAGACTACTCCTCTTTCCGGGCAAGGACTCAGCAGACGAAACACCAGAAACTGTGTGTTTACTACAGCCCTCTCAAGTTCCAGTTCCTCTCTGTAAAACTTGTTCTCCTTCCCTTTCCACATGGAACTTGCACAGTCCTCATCACCCTTGCAGATCCTGAATTGCTCTTCTCTGCTGATCCTGAGTAATACCACCTTTGCAGGGGAAATACCAGCAGTCTATTTACTTTAGGTCAACAGAATCCTTTTGGGGGTCATTCCTGGAAACAGCCTAGAACCCATTCCATTCAATTTTATAAGCCTTTAATCTGCTTGTAGTTACAAAAATATTAGTTGTTTTTATTTTTGTTTGTTTTCTTCCCACCACAGATCCTCTACTCAGCCAAATAAAAAAGACCCTTTACAGACTGTTCCCAATCTCACTTGCCGGCCTAATTATCTACAATCGTTGTATCTTTCTTTTTCTTAAACTGTACATGCGCTAAACTACTGCATGTGTATATGCTCGCGCATGCGCACGCATGCTCAGTTGTCGTCCGGTCCAACTCTTCTCGACACCATGGACGATAGCCCACCAGGTTCCTCTGCCCATGGAATTTTCCAGGCAAGAATACTGGAGTGGGTTGCCATTTCCTAAACTGGTGGATCTTCCCAACCCAGGAATTGAACCTGTGTCTCTTGTGTCTTCTACATTGGCAGGTGGATTCTTTACCACTGCACCACCTGAGTCTAAACCATTATCATTTCCCAAACACTCAAAGAAATGTGAATATACTCTATCCCTTCTGAAGAACATTTACTCTTAACTTGTGTAAAAAAGTTCTACTCCCTTTTCCAGGATTATAGGGACTTCCTAGCTCCGTCAGGCCAATTAACTTCTCTCCACTAGATTTCAACAGCAACGCTTATGTATTACATATTTTTCATTGTCTAGCACTAATCTCATTGTGTTCTGAATAATAATAATCATTCATTGAAATCCAGGCTTAGGCTCTGAGTGGCAAGAAAGTTGGAAGAAGTTCCCAGCTATTTGTGCATTACGTGGTAGTTTTTATATCTGGATAGTTCAAGCTAATTTTAGTGTTTTAAAAGGTCTATTTCACATCACAGATTCTCTTGAAATTTTTGTCATTAATTCTAGCCACAATAATGTTATATCTTTCGTAATGACACAAACTGCAAAGGGGCTGAATTTTAAAGTTGAAAGGAAACTAAGATATCCTTAGGTCCACATTATTTATGTGCAGGGACATTTTAAAGTCATATAGGTTGACAGTAGATCTTAAGTTTTATTGTTCCCAAGGTAATTCCCCAAATGCTGCCTCATATTCAGTGTATTAAATTCTAGTTCATTATTTCATGCAAATTATGTTAATATTAGCTAATAGTAGATAATAGAACCCTGTTTTATATATTTTATATCTACTAACTTACAGAATTTGTTGGTAAACCAATTTGTAATCCCTTCAAGCACAGTAACCATTTTATTTAATCATTTATTTTTCAACAGAATTGTGTGCTAAGTCACTTCAGTCATGTGCAACTCCTTGCAACACTATGGACTGTAACCCACCAGGTTCCTCTGTCCATGGGTTTCTCCAGGCAGAATACTGGAGTGGGTTGCCATCCAATACACACAGAGATCCTCCAGGAGATCTTCCCGACCAAGGGACTGAAACAATGTCTCTCACGTCTCCAGCACTGAGGCGGTTTCTTTACCACTAGCACCACCTGGAAAGCCCCAAATGAGCACCTACAAAGTTCCAGGCAGACACGATGTGCCAGAGAATATCATACCAGCTAGACAGACTCCCTACCCTCATGAAGCTTAATTATAGATAGGGGAAAGTGGACATATAGGCAAAATAATGTCAGATTTGGTAAGTGCTGTGACACTGACAATAATAGAAATGCTCTAGGCAGGATAGTTCAGTTCAGTCGCTCAGTCCTGTCTGACTTTTTGCAACCCCATGTACTGCAGCACGCCAGGCCTTCCTGTCCATCACCAAGTCCTGGAGTTTACTTAAACTCATGTCTGTTGAGTCGGTGATGCCATCCAGCCATCTCATCCTCTGTAATCCCTTTCTCCTACTGCCTTCAATCTTTCCCAGCATCAGAGTCTTCAAATGAGTCAGCTCTTCTCATCAAGTGACCAAAGTATTGGAGTTTCAGCTTCAACATCTGTCCTTCCAATGAACACCCAGGACTGATTTCCTTTAGGATGGACTGGTTGGATACCCTTGCGGTCCAAGGGACTCTCAAGAGTCTTCTCTAACACCACAGTTCAAAAGCATCAATTCTTTGGTGCTCAGCTTTCTTTATAGTCCAACTGTCACATCCATACATGACTACTGGAAAAACCATAGCCTTGACTAGACAGACATTTGTTGGCAGAGTAATGTCTCTGCTTTTTAATACGCTATCTAGATTGGTAATAACTTTTCTCCCAAGGAGTAAGTGTCTTTCAATTTCATGGCTGCAGTCACCATCTGCAGCGATTTTGGAGCCCAAAAAAGTAAAGTCTGCCACTGTTTCCACTGTTTCTCAAGCTATTTGCCATGAAATGATGGGACCGGATGCCATGATGTTTGTTTTCTGAATGTTGAGTTTTAAGCCAACTTTTTCACTCTCCTCTTTCATCAAGAGGATCTTTAGTTCTCCTTCACTTTCTGCCATAGGGTGGTGTCATCTGCATATCTGAGGTTATTGATATTTCTCCTGGCAATCTTGATTCCAGCTTGTGCTTCCTCCAGCCCAGCGTTTCTCATGATGTACTCTGCATATAAGTTAAACAAGCAGGGTGACAATATACAGCCTTGATGTACTCCTTTTCCTTTTGGAACCAGTCTGTTATTCCATGTCCAGTTCTAACTGTTGCTTCTTGGCCTGCATACAGATTTCTCAGCAGGCAGGTCAAGTGGTCTGGTTTTCCCAGGCAGGATAGTTAAGGACAGCTAAACTTGTGACCGACAGGGGAGATGAGATCCAGAGTTTGGTGGAAATGTGACCTTTCATGGAGGAAAAGACACTTTTTTGTAACTATAGTGAGAAGAGAAAGGAAAAAATTAAATATAGGTGGATTTATTGCACTGATTACAGAAAAGTAAAAAATTCCAAACTAATGGCTATCATAGCCAATGGAGAATTAAAGATCAATGAATATATAATGTGTGAGGTCAGAAAACAAAAAAGGTCTCTCTGTTGCCTCTGCCAAATATCTATAGTTTCTTCCATGCAAATGCCTCACTTATTCTGTGTATCAGAATCTCATATCTAAATTTTCATCCTATTTAATTCTGAGCACATTTCAGCAAACAATAAAGAAAATACAATCACAAGAGCTGCTAATAACATTCTTGCTACTCAGATTTAACAAGCATTTAACTGGTTGGCATTGTGCTCTGAAGAGAGATGGGTGGTCTTTGATGGATGTTTATACCTATACAAATAACTCGATTGTGACTGTCCAAAACGGAAAGCTTTTTCAAGGCTTTGTACATTCATACAAAAGCACAGCTTTTGTTTGCTGTGAGTTAATAGTTTTAGCAAACATGGAGCCAAGATGGTTTTTGAATGGAAGGTGACCCTTGAAGCTAAGTCACCTTGCTAGGCGTATCAGAAGGGAAATAACTAATTATGTGTGGGTGCTACAGGACAACTGTTGTTATTTTGTGTGCTGTAGATACAATGCACTAGGGACACAATACCCCTTGATTGAAGTTTGGATAAAGATAACCACTTCCCTTTCCCAGTTATCTCCAAAGATATTTTTATAACATGTTTTTCGGCATGTGCCCAGATACTTGCCTAACAGCACCTACTGATATATAGTAAGAAATTAGCTCTTATAATAATGGTCATAAAATAGAAAGAAAAGATATTGTCTAAGAACAATTAAAGATCCATGCAATGTTCTATGAAAATGCAGAAAAAGAAGTGGCTCTTCTGTCTACATTACATTATATGATCCTGGTGCTGTTTTGTATGCTTCCAATTTAGTTGATTCCAATAGTTGTCATTTAGTTCAGTTCAGTCGCTCAGTTGTGTCCAACTCTTTGCGACCCCATGGACTGCAGCACGCCAGGCCTCCCTGTCCATTACCAACTCCCGAAGTTAACCCAAACTCATGTCCATTGAGTCAGTGATGCCATCCAACCATCTCATCCTCTGTTGTCCCCTTATCCTCCTGCCCTCTATCTTTCCCAGCATCAGGGTCTTTTCAGATGAGTCAGCTCTTTGCATCAGGTGGCCAAAGTACTGGAATTTCAGCTTCAACATCAGTCCTTCCAATGAACACCCAGGATTGATCTCCTTTAGGATGGACTTGTTGGATCTCCTTGCAGTCCAAGGGACTCTCAAGAGTCTTCTCCAACACCACAGTTTAGCATCAGATCTTTGGCACTCAGCCTTCTTTACAGTCCAACTGTCACATCCATACATGACTACTGGAAAAACCATAGCCTTGACTATACAGACCTTTGTTGATGAAGTAATGTCTCTGCTTTTTAATATGCTGTCTGGGTTGGTCATAACTTTTCTTCCAAGGAGTAAGTGTCTTTTAATTTCATGGTTGTAATCACCATCTGCAGTGATTTTTGGAGCCCCCCAAAATAAAGCCTGCTACTGTTTCCACTGTTTCCCCATCTGTGGTCATTATTTACATTTAAATTAAAGAAGAGAAAAATCGCATAAAATACTACACTTTTTACAGGGTGGTGGTGTTGTCCATTGCCTTATCCAAATTGGATTTTTTATTAACATGAAATGTGCAAGATGAGTTTTTAATATATTGCTCTCTGGAATTTTCCCCCACCCTCCCCCTTTATTTAGAAAATAAATATTTTAAACTTAAATATATATACATATAGTCTTCCTTGGTGGCTCAGACGGTAAAAAATCCATGTGCAATGCGGGAGACCTGGGTTTGATCCCTGGGTTGGAAAAATCCCCTGGTGAAGACCATGGCAACCCACTCTGGTATTCTTGTCTGGAGAATACCCATGGACAGAGGAGCCTGGTGGGGTACAGTCCAAAGAGTCACAAAGAGTCAGACACGACTGAGCAACCAACACACAAATTAGTTTATGTTAAAATTACATGTAGCAACCAGTTTAAAGACTATATATAGTAATCAGTTCATGTGATCATTAATTATAATTGTATTCAGTCTACAAAGTGCTTCATAACCCCATTTTAAAATAGAAAAAATCAGCGATGATGAGAAACTGAACAAGATCACCCAACTGAAAACGTTCTTAAGTACAGATTGCTTAAATCCTGCTTATATGTTTGGATCATGTTGTTTTTCTCCTTTCACAACTTGTATAAAGTGAGATATAATTCTAATTTTATCATTTTTATATCAGATATTTCACTTAATAAGATCCTATAAAATACTGATTTTGAAAATTTTAGCATAGGCTAGTTTCTACATACAATTTAAAAGAAAAATGAAACTTATTACTAGGAAATGAGGAAAATTTTACCAGTCAGTTTTTGCTGTTGCATATTTGTTTACTGCCAGATAAGAAGGCAGTAAATATAAATGATGGTAGCATTACACAACATTTGATAAGATTATAAAACATGCCACACTGTAGAAGTGTGTTAAGTAATCATGGTGAAATTTTGTATACATTGTCAGAATATTATTCCCTCCTTTGCATATTTTTTCTTGATTGCTAATTCTTGTTGTTCTTATATCTTAAATTGTAGTAATTTATGTACAAAGCTTACTCAGTAGATTTTAAGTTGTGTTGGGGCCTAGACAGCAAGAGTCAAGCCAATCTAAATTCTAAATCAAATGGCTAAAATGAATTAGAATTTGATGTGCTGCAACTGGCTTACAGTTTTCGCTCTTGGGGAGATCTAAGAGTCACGACACCTACACGATGTTCTGTATCCGTTTGGTCGTTCAACGAATATTTATTGAGTTCTTATTACATGCCAGGGACTGTGCTAGATGCTTCATATAGGAAAATGAACAAAAGAGAAATGATCTGTACCCCACGAACTTCAGAGAGATACTCAGCTAATCAACAATACACCTACAAATAGTGCCTTGCAGACAGAAGAAATTCTGTTTCACAAATCAATATAACACAGTTTATGTTCAAGTGTTTGGTCTAAAGATGCAGTCTGGAATTTTGCCAAATGCATGTCATCTAGTGTGTGTTATGAACACAGCCTTTAACTCTTCTAGCCATATTTGAGTTTCTCATTTTGTAGCACATGAGAAAAATTGATATTTGGAGATAAATGCTTATAGAAACTCAAGCAAACACAAAATCTGTTAGAGATAGTTTCCCTAAATCTAGGCAAAATTTAGACATTTAAAAATAAGGTCAAAGAGATTAAAAAAAAATAATATTTTGAATCAAGCAAAACTGCTGATGGAGATTTCTCAAAACTGAGGCCAATGTATCCTGAGTAAAATTTCAAGTTGTTGTTCAGTCATTCAGTTGTGTCTGACTCTTTGTGACCCCATGGACTGTAGCATGTCAGATTTCCCTGTCTTTCACCATCTCCCAGAGCCTGCTCAAACTCATATCCATTGAGTCAGTGATACCATCCAACCATCTCATCCTCTGTCACCCCCTTCTCCTTCTGCCCTCAATCTTTCCCAGCATTAGGGTCTTTTTCATTGAGTCAGTTCATTGCCTCAGGTGGCCAAAGTATTGGAGCTTCAGCATCAGTCCTTCCAATGAATATTCAGGATTGATTTCCTTTAAGGTTGACTGGTTTGATCTCCTTGCAATTTTTTAATTTAAAGTTTCAATTTATTAATATATTTAATTTTTTTTATTTTTCCTTTATCTCATCTCAGTTTCTTCTCTGAAAATGTGTGATGATCAATGCTATGTGTCAATTTTACCAAGTCATGAGGTTTGAGCAAACATTATTTGGATAAAGATTACTCTAATGGGCTGTGGGGGTGTTTCTGGTTGAGATTAACACTTGAATTAGTAGACTGAGTAAAGCAGATTGCCCTCACTAATGCGAGTGGCTCTCATCCAATCAACTGAAGACCTGAATAAAACAAAAAGGCTGAGTAAGAGGGAACTCTGCTTGACAAGGAAGATTAGTCTTTTCTGATCTTAGGCCTTGGACAGAGACTTTGGCTTTGGAACTGGAACTTACACCATTGACTCTCCAGATGTGCACGAAACTAGACTCAAAGAATCAGGCTACCCAACAGTACTAATTGGGAAGAATGCCATTTGCAAAAAAGAGAAGTATAATAGAATGGGATATTGCAGCTGAAAAGTGTAAGAAGTCTGACTGCTCAGGAAGGCAAACAAAGAATGAAGATCCTTTGGAGCCCATATGGTTAGCCAATTTGCAAAACTCATTTGTTCATGGAAATATTAAAAAAAAATAACATGTTGGAGGAAAACCAACATATGGGATAATACGTATGTTTACATGACAGAAGACAGCAAATAAAAATGGTCTTTAGGACTAATTAGTCTGAGAAATAATAAACATTTGAGGCAGATGCTTTTACATACAATAAAACCCAATTATCAAAAATATTTTTTGAAATATTAAGATAAACAATATAACCAAATAGGCAGTGAAATATAAGACAACTAATGAGACATTGCTACTTCTTCCATCAGTGCACAGATTTTGTGAAAATTTTGCACAGATTTTGTAACTCTGTGCATTATCCTGATGTTTTCTATTCTGAAAAGTCATTTCCTAAGATCAACTGTAGCATAATAATAGTTTTCTAACACATATACTTTATGTATCAGAAGCAAAAATATTATTAATACCAATCTTTTTCATAGAACATATATTAATATTTCACAAAGCAGATTATCCTTGGGAGATGCTTCCATGGGCAATGAGAGACTTTAGTCAGAGGGAGTAATAATATCAAGCTATTATTTTAAAGAGTTCAGCGCAGCAACTGTGTTTATAAAGGAAAGAGGCAGATGACATCCTTGGGAAATTAGAAAATAGTTGGGAGTGGACTTTTTGGTTGTGGAAAGAAGGCAAAGAAATAGATTAGAATGATACTAGCAACTTAGAGTAAATCTGATTTAACAACCAGTTGTATCTGGTAGTAGGGGAAAGAAAAGAACGGGTAAAATTTACCCGCAGGTTTCTAAAAGACTATATTTTGTTGTACTGTTTCTTTGTTGATTGTAATGTTTTCAGTTTGGGGAGAATGAGTAGGGAAAGGGAGAAGATAAATACAGCTAATGTGTGATTTCCTTAGAGTCAGAGAAGCTTATGTGATATCTGGAAAATAGTAAATGCTCAATCAGTGTCATTGAATATATGAATATTTTGTTTAGTGCCAGAGAAGGAATTGAGTCAGAGCTACAGGTTTTGAAATTATGGAGATTCAGATGGTAGCTTAAGTCATGACGATAAGTGAGTGAGAATATGAAAAAGTGGTATATACCTTGTATTTAATGTGCAAATGCAATTATAGTAAGAGCTTAAACAGAAGAGGGTTGGTGGAGTGATAGATGACAGATTGCAGTGAATGAAGAGTAAGCAGAAATGAGGAGGCAATGACAAGACCATTGACCTGCTTTTCTCAAAATACACTACAAAGTTCTCACCCTGCAAGATCGTGATGTGATGGACCTGGGAGAGCAGTGGGCTTCAGTCACAGTGTCACCTGTACTGGCGTTTTTATCAGCAGTGGTATGAGTGTTCTTAGCTAAAATTCTAAAGTTTATAAATGACTTCACTTTTGTTTATTAAAACAAACGTTTAAAAATTATCTCTGTAATATCTTTTCCATGCTCTTCCATTCCAAAATGCCCTTATGAATATAGAGAAAGCCCACACAATAGGAATTAATTAATGGGCTTGAACAGTGCCTGCAAAAATCAGCTGCTCTATGAGACCTAGTCAATGGGAGTTTAAGAACTGTAAGGTATGGACAGGTGGATAGGTGGAGGAACAATCCATGTAAGGTAAACATTCTTTTCCAGTAATAAGGTAAAGAAGTAGGTGAGAATGGACATTTTTGTTGATAATTGTTGATAAGTAACCAGTTCAATAAACAAATTATTTAGTATATAAAATCCATTTTACATTCCTAAGTGAGTAATACCTGTGCTGTGCTGTGCTTAGTCACTCAGTCGCCTCCAACTCTCTGTGACCCCATGGACTGTAGCCCACCAGGCTCTTTTGTCCATGGGGATTCTCCAGGCAAGAATACTGGAGTGGGTAGCCATGCCCTCCTCCAGGAGAGCTTCCCAACCCAGGGATGGAACCCAGGTCTCCCACAATGCAAGTGGATTCTTTACCATCTGAGCTACCAGGGAAGCCCATAAAATCTGTAAAAATTGCTAAAAGTAATATATTTACTGAGGAGTTTATGCATAATAAACATGATTAATTTGTATTTTTAATTTAAAGAGAAACCTACTAATTTTAGTTAAAAGTTTTAATAGTTTTCCATTTTCATTTACTACTAAAAATGTAAAAGGGGTTTCTTTAATAAATTATATCCAGTCATGATCCACTTGCAAGATGTTGCACCATTTCTAAATGTGAGAGATTTTTGCAACAGATACCTTTAAATCAATTAGAAGAAAGCTTTCTTCTTACTGGGGAACACAGGGGCTTGAGAACATCCCACCTATGAAGCAAAATTGCTAGTAAAGTAACATCAACATACTATTAACAAGTCTTTGGATTCCTTAGGTGGGGCCCAGGGAACCTGGGTGAGTGAGTGAGATGGAGTGGAAATTTACAGAACCCTCTCTCTTACATGGGCTTGGCAAACTATAGGAAGAATTTTTAAGGGAAAGGAAATGAAAGAAGGAAAAAAGAAGGATAAGAGAGAAATGATGGGGCTCAGAACATATTATCCCACAATATAATACCTCCACTTAGGGAATATTTTCAGCTGATGGAATTTTAGAGGTGGAGGAAGGACTCTCTGACCTCCACTCTCTCCTCTGAAGCAGATCATAAGGTCCTCCTCAAAGAGGCTTCCATGCACCCAGGAGAAAGGAGCATATTTATTTTCAAAGATGGGGGGGTGGTGGGATGCTGAGAAGAATCAAAATGAATAGGCCTTGCTAAATCCCCACAGTTTACTACCCTTAGTCCTATCACATTTTTCTATGACTTTCTCAGTTCAGTTCAGTTCAGTTGCTCAGTTGTGTCTGACTTTTTGCGACCCCAGGGAGTGCAGCACGCCAGGCTTCCCTGTCCATCACCAACTCCAGGAGCTTGCTCAAACTCAAGTCCATCTAGTCAGTTGTGCCATTCAACCATCTTACCCTCTGTCGTCCCCTTCTCCTCTCGCCTTCAGTCTTTCCCAGCATCAGGGTCTTTTCCAGTGAGTTAGAGCTTCACATCAGGTGGCCAAAGTATTGGAGTTTCAGTTTCAGCATCAGTCGTTTCAATGAATATTCAGGACTGATTTCCTCTAGGATTGACTAGTTTCATTTCCTTATGGTCCAAGGAACTCTCAAGAGTCTTTTCCAACACCACAGTTCAAAAGCATCAATTCTTCGGCGTTCAGCTTTCTTTATGACTTTTTACTCTTCATCAAACTCAGCATAAAATCCCTCATTTAATCGCTTCTTTGAATCTTAATTTCCTTATGAAGGCTCTTGTGACATGTAAAATTTAAATAAATTTGTATGTTTTTCTCCTGTTAATCAGCCTATCAGTGTAATTCACAGGACCTGACTCAGAGAATCTGGGAGGGTAAAGAGAAAAAAAAAAATTTCCCTCCCTTACACAAAGAAAACAGGAATTTAAAAAAAAATTAAGGAACTTGGAAATGAAGGGAACCATAACATGCTACTTTGGCATATGGATTATTTTATTCTGAAAGTAATTGAGAAATAGCAGATGAAGGAAAACCTCTAAAAACAGAGCATAAGTTTCCTTTTTGTAAAGGAAATATACACTTATAAAGCAAATTGCCATTAATAGAAGAGACATTTGTCTCTTAGCAGGAAGAGAAGTCCTAACAACTGTTACCAATGGAGGAGACATTCATTTGGTATGAATCTACATACCAAATCTTACACAAAATCCTTCTTTTCCATACACTCTTAGTCATCTGCCCAAAACTTACTTCCCTCTCTAAAAGTCCCAGACTATCTACTTTTTGTCTAGCCTCCACACTTTTCCCCCTTTGAGATAACATTTGTTGTTCAATCCGACTCTTTGTGACCCCATGGACTGCAGCACGCCAGGCCTCCCTGTCCTTCAGTATTTTCCAGAGTTTGTTCTAATTCATGTCCATTGTGTCAATGATGCCATCCAACCATCTCATCCTCTGTCATCCCCTTCTCCTCCTGCCCTCAAGCTTTCCCAGCACTGGGGTCTTTTCCAATAAATAAGCTTTTTGCATCAGGTAGACAAAGTGTTGGAGCTTCAGCTTCAGCATCAGTCCTTCCAATGAATATTAATTTAGGATTGACTGGTTTGATATAAATCCCCGTATTTTGGCTACTTTCTTGAGTCTAATTTTTTTGTGAACTCCTGGGCATACATACATAATTAAAACTGCCTGTTTTTTCTTTTCTTTTCTTTTCTTAATCTGTCTTTTGTAGGTTTAATTCACAGGCCTCTCAGCCACTGAACTTACCAGGGTAGAGGAAAAATGTTTTCTTTGGCTCTGGAAGCTATTAGGATGAGTCTCATTTGTCACTATCTTCTGGTAATGTTGCTGTTATTGGTGTTGTTATTAATTCTTATTTGTGATGAATTGTCTACACTTTTGTCTGCAGAAGATATGTCTGTTAAGTTCTGTTGTTGTTCAGCCACTCAGTCATGTCTGACACTGAAAAGCGCATGGACTACAGCACGCCAGGATTCCCTGCTCTTCACTATCTCCCGAAGTTTGCTCAAACTCATGTCCACTGAGTTGTTATGCTATCCAACCATCTCATTCCTTATCACACCCTTCCCTCCAGCCTTCAACCATTCCCAGCATCAGGGTCTTTTCTAATGAGACAGCTCTTCCCACCAGGTGGCCAGCTTCAGCATCAGTTCTCCAGTGAATATTCAGGGTTGATTTCCTTTAGGATTTACTGGTTTGATCTTCTTACTCTTCAAGGAATTCTCAAGAGTCTTCTCCAACTCTACAGTTCAAAAGCATCAATTCTCCAGGGCTCAACCTTCTTTATGGTCCACCTCTCACATCCATACATGACTACTGGGAAAACCATAGCTTTGACTATAGGGACCTTGGTTGGCAAAGTGATGTCTCTGCTTTTTAATACACTGTCTAGGTTGGTCATAGTTTTTCTTACAAAGAGCAAGCGTCTTTTAATTTCATGGCTGCAATCACCATCTACAGTGATTTCGGAGCCCAAGAAAATAAAATATTTCACTGTTCCCATTTTTCCCTATCTATTTTCCATGAAGTGATGGGACCAGATGTGGTAATCTTAGTTTTTTGAATGCTGAGTTTTAAGCCAGCTTTTTCACTCTCCTCCTTCACCATACCCACTTTAAAGATGAAGTAATTAATTTCCAGTACCATTAGACATTTTAGCAAACCTCTGTGCTAAATATTCTATTTTTTGGTGATTGTAAATTTTATTTTTTATTCTACACAGTGATTTTAAAAAGTGTAGTAGATTGCCTGACAACATGAATGACTCTGAATAGCATTATGCTGAGTACAAAATGGTATCTACTGTATGATTCTATGTATATGAAATTCTAGAAAATGAAAATTAATCTATAGTGGAAAAAAGTCAAATCAACAGTTATCTTGGGTGGAGAGATTTAACTAGGAAATAGCACCAAGGAACTTTCCAAGGTGATGGAAATGTGTTATATCTTTTGCAAATATCTTCTCCAATTCAGTAGGTGGCCATTGCATTTTGTTGCTAGTTTCCTTCACTGTGCAAAAGCATTTCAGGTGTTTGTTTTCGTGTGTGTGTGTGTGGTTTGTTTTTAATTTTTATTGAAATATAGTTTACAATGCTATATTAGTTTCAGATTTATAGCAAAGTAAATCAGTTATACATATACCTACTCTCTTTAGATTCTTTCTCCATATAGGCCATTACAGAATATTGAGTATAGTTCGCTAAGCTATATGGTGGATCCTTATTAGCTAACTAGCTATCTATCTTATATATAGTAGTGTGTATATGTTAATCCCAATCTCCCACTTTATTCCTCCATCCCCTTACCCTTGGTAACCATAAACTTGCTTTTTACATCTGTAACTCTATTTCTGTTTATAGATAAGTTCATTTGTACTCCTTTTAAAAAAATGTCTACATATAAATGATATTGTATGATATTTGTCATTTTTGTCTAACTTACTTCACTCAGTATGGCGATCTCTAGGTACATTCATGTTGATGCAAATGCCATTATTTTGTTCACTTTTATGGCTGAGTAATATTCTATTGTATACATGTACCACATCTTCTTTATCCATGCCTCTACTGATTGACATTTAACTCACTTCCATGTCCTGGCTATTGTAAACACTACTGAAATGAGTATTGGAGTGGATGTATCTTTTGAACTACAGTTCTCTCCAAATATATACCTTGAAGAGGGATTGCTCGATCATTACTTCAGTTCAGTCGTTCAGTCATATCCAACTCTTTGTGACCCCATGGACATGACAGACTTCACTGTCCATCACCAACTCTTGGAGCTTGCTCAAATGTTATGTCCACTGAGTCAATGATATCATGAACCATCTTGTTTTCTGTTGTCCCCTTCTCCTCCTGCCCTCAATCTTTCCCAACTTGAGGATCTTTTCCAATGAGTGGAAAAAATTGGGTGGCTAGATTATTGGAGCTTCAGCTTCAACATCAGTCTTTCCAATGAATATTCAGGACTGACTTCCTTTACGATTGACTGGTTTGACTTCCTTGTAATCCAAGAGACTCTCAAGAGTCTTCTCCAACACTACAGTTCAAAAGCATCAATTCTTTGGCACTCTGCTTTCTTTATGGTCCAACTCTCTCATCCATACATGACTACTGGAAAAACCATAGCTCTGACTAGATAGACCTTTGTTGGCAAAGTAACATCTCTGCTTTTTAATATGCTGTCCAGGTTTGTCACAGCTTTACCTCCAAGGAGCAAGCATCTTTTAATTTCATGGCTGCAATTACCATCTTCAGTGATGTTGGAGCCCAAGAAAATAAAGCCTGTCAGTGTTTCCATTGTTTCCCCATCTATTTGCCTTCATGTGTTGGGACTGGAGGCAATTATTCTTGTTCTTTGAATGTTGAGTTTAAAGCCAGTTTTTTCACTCTCCTCTTTCACATTCATCAAGAGGGTCTTTAGTTCCTCTTCACTTTCTGCCATAAGGGTGATGTTATCTGCATATCTGAGGTCATTGATATTTCTGTTGGCAAACTTGATTCCAGCTTGTGCTTCATCCAGCCCAGCATTTCACATGATATGCTCTGCATAAAAGTTAAATAAACAAGGTGACAAAATACACCCTTGACATTCTCCTTTCCCAATTTGGAATCAGACTGTTATTCCATGTCCAGTTCTAACTGTTGCTTCTTGACCTGCATACAGATTTCTCAGGAGACAGGTCAGGTGGTCTGGTATGCCCATCTCTTTAAGAATTTCCATAGTTTGTTGTGATCTACACAGTCAAAGGTTTTGGCATAGTCAATAAAACAGAAATAGATATTTTTCTGCAATTCTTTTGCTTTTTTATTGATCCAATGGATGTTGGCAATTTGATCTCTGGCTCCTCTGCCTTTTCTAAAACTAGCTTGAACATCTGGAAGTTCTCAGTTCATGTACTGTTGAAGCCTCAAAAACCTTGGAGAATTTTCAGCATTACTTTGCTAGCATGTGAAATGAGTGCAACTGTGTGGTAGTTTGAACATTCTTTGGTGTTGCCTTTCCTTGGGATTGGAATGAAAACTTCTAGTATGTATTGTTTATAGATCTTTCGCTGATGGCCTTTCTGACTAGTGTGAGGTCATATGTTACTATAGTTTTGATTTGCATTTCTCTCATAATCAGTGATATTGAACAATCTTTTCATGTGCTGTTAAGCTCCCTCTATGTCTTCCTTGGAGAAATGTCTTTAATCTTCTGCCCATTTTTTGTTGTTTTTTCTTTTTCTTTTTTACTTAAACATAAGAAATGTTACAATCTATAAATATAATGTCATCCAGAAGATTAACTAAAAGTTTTGTAACTCTTCTCTCTCACATTGACTATATTGTTTGATTGCATTTTTAGTTTTTTCCCCAGTTGGCTTAGTGTAATAGATTCTTAGGGCTTACCTGATTGCTCAGTTGGTAAAGAATCCGCCTGCAATGCAGGAGACCTTGGTTCAGTTCTTGGGTTGGGAGGATCCCCTAGAGAAGAGATAGGCTACCCACTCCGGTATTCTTGGATTTCCCTGGTGGCTCAGATGGTAAAGAATCCCTGCAATATGGGAGAGCTGGGTTTGATCCCTGGGTTGAGAAGATCATCAGGTGGAGGGCATGGCAATGCATTCCAATATTCTTGCCTGGAGCATCCCATGGACAGAGGAGCCTGGGGGGCTACAGTCCATGGGATCACAAAGAGTTGGACATGACTGAGTGACTATAGAACACCGTAGTTTCTAAATGTGTTTGCAGATTTTTTTCTTTGCAGAAAAACCATAGGTGAATCAATGACTTCTGTTATCGCCTTCTTATAGCCTTCTTATGGGGAGTAAAGATAATTTTCTCTCTCCTCTTCTGTGTTCTTGATTGATGACCTCCACTCCTTAAACAGAGGGCAGATTAACAAGAAGAAAACACGTAGAAGTGCATAAACATACATATCTTATGTATACATACGAGATAGCCAATGAAACTCTGTAACTTTTGGAGGTGACCCAAGTCACCACCTGAAATACAATCATCAGCTAAAGACAAAAATTTGGGGTGATGGTAGAGATCCCCTTGAGGAGGACACAGCAATCCACTTCAGTATTCTTGCCTGGAGAATTCCATGGACAGAGAAGGTTGGCAGGCTAGTGTCCATAGAGTCACAAAGAGTGGACATAACTTAGGTGACAGCATGCATGCAGAGACCAGTTTAGGGAAGTGACTAGAATAAGCTCAGTAAACAAGAATAATATTATTATGCAGATTTAAGTCCCTGCTTTCTCCATTGATGGGGTTTTTGAGAGATTTAAAGTTATCCTTCTTTCCATGGTATAGAGAAGCAGACACTTACAAATGGAAATTTCCCTTATAAATGTAACCGTTTCTTACAAAAGGTCAACTTTGACTCCATTTTCAGAGATGCTCCTGTGTATGCAGTTTATCAAAATCTTCAGCTCAAAATAATCTTTGTAAGAGGCATATTTTGGGGTGGCACATTCTGTTATCCCTCATTAGTTTGGGGGGTGGGGAGTTGGCACAATACGTCAAACATTCTTCTGCTCTCTGATCTCCCAAACTTTCCTCTTGGGATTGGGCAAGGAGAGTGCTGTTTTGAATTAAGTTAAAAACAAATACGCCAAAATTCACCTTCTTAGGAAAAATACATTAAGTTGATAAGTTACAGCTATTGTATGTTCTAACCAAATAATACCAGAAATGATCACAGCAAAATGTTGAGACAAACAAACTAGGCACAGTGATGTTTCATAAGAGAGCCAAGTCAGCAAAGAGTGACTCATAATTTGGTGACTAGAAAACAATCGTG
Organism: Cervus canadensis; assembly: GCF_019320065.1. Taxonomy (NCBI): domain Eukaryota; kingdom Metazoa; phylum Chordata; class Mammalia; order Artiodactyla; family Cervidae; genus Cervus; species Cervus canadensis. Next base: position 23,475,337 of record NC_057412.1, on the reverse strand, counting down.
TCTGTCAAGAGTTTGTTATGGTTGTCTTACTGTAGTTTGTGAGGGCATGCGTGTACATGTGTGTATGCATGTATGCAATTTCATATGTCATTTTAATTCTGGATGACTATATACTTAAGAAAATAAGATTGATAACTAACAATTGTATACAATTCAGTTATTTGAAATTTCACAGTTTAGTATGGTTATATTAATTTAGTTATGTTTAACATTGAGATAGAATGAAAAATAGCCAAAAAATTAAGCCAAATATTTTCCCCCTTTGGAAACTGAAAAAAAAAAAATTGTGCGACTTGTGGGATAACCAGCAAAAGATTAAAACAATTACTCTGTGCCATTGGAAGGCCTATGTATACCTGTGGTTAAAAGAAGTCAGTTTTTCTGGAGGGAAGTCATTTGTCCAATTCTACTCAAACTGATCTTCCAGCAAGTGATGGAGGTTCTTTGAAATTAGGTACAATTTCAATAAATTGGTACAACCTGAAATCAATGCCTGAACATGAGCAATCAACAGTTCAAAGGCCTGGAGCAAGATCGAAGTGATTCAGAAACCAACTCACTCAAGTGAAAAAGAAAAGAAAAACAAACTTTCTATGGATTGTACATGCACAGCTGAAAGTTTCATTGGTTTAAGGATCCTCCTTTGTTAAAAGAAATAACCTCACTATATTAAAGGATTGGGGCTAAATAGTTTGGGCAAGAGCCTTCATTCTTTCCATAGTATTTTGTGCCAACTCACATGCCCAAGTGGCCAGATGTGACTGGAAGTGGTTCCATGTGTTTAAATGGTAGCACTTGTAGGCCCAAGTCAATGATTGGACTAATGGCTCTTGGCATGATGTCATCTAATCTAATTGAATGGGTGTTCTTGTCTTGCTGTGAAAAGAAGTAAAACCTGCCTTATTATTTCATTTGTTGGGGTATCTTCCCACGAATTCAAAATAGGAGTTGTCCTCATTAACTTTCATTTCGTAAATAAACATGTAACTTATTTATTGAAAACACATTATATTGACCTATATAATATATTCATTATTTTTTTATATTTAAAAGCTACTTGATGAAAAAAATAAATAAATAAAAGCTACATGATGCATTAGATAATTTTAATATTACTAATTTAAGACATTAAAATTAGAAATTTTACTGATCCTAAATGTCAAAATGTCTTTCATAAGAGGAAATCATTTTAGAAAATCCACTACTGAATTACTATTGTTAGAAATATTTTTAAAAATACTAACTTTTATATCAATTTCTGAAAGAACATAGGATTTAGAGAAACTGACATTTTCAAATTAGTGACTAAATTTTTCACGTAATATGCTTTTAGTAATACAGTAAAGAATTCACACAAAATGTTTCAGTCATTTCTCTCTTTTCTTTCTCTTCCTCAAGTGTGTATATACATTCTTTCAGAATGCGATTGATTGAAAAAATAATTCCCATTGCAAATATTGTGCCTATATGTTTGATAATTTTAAAACCATCACAAATAGACTCATTGCCTGACTTCCAAAGAATGTCATTGGCTAAATAAAGATTAATATTGGAATCTCTGTCTTTTCACTTGTGTTCTATCACTTTTTGCTTAAGAGTACATTATCTGTGGGAGATTATATTCTAGTGACAGACTGTTAATTTGTCTTTACAGCTTGGTTTTTGGTGACACATTCTAAAAAGCTAAAGTTCTTTTACAATCAAACATCTCATTATTAATAAGATCATTTTAACTACTTTCATCCACTTATTCTATTTTTGTGAATCTTCATACTTGGGCTTATAGCAATTATAGACATTTCTAGTTGTTATAAGGTTTCTTCTGGATTTTGCTAGCACCAGGACATCACCTATATTCTCTGAAAACAGTTGGACACTTTTGACATAGCTTCTGAATACTCCTTGCTTCTCCTCATTTTTAGTGGAATATTTTTTCTTTCTTGAAAATGATTACAACTTGATTGTGTACAGCATCCTCACTGCCAAACATACCCTTAGCATTTTGTGTAATTGCAAGTGCATGAATGTATACAAAAAAGTATTGCTTATAGCCGTCACATGTGTGAAGGTCATTCCTTGTGCTTTCATTCTGTATCTGATTAAACTACCTAAATGCTATTCTAACCAACTTTGGAAAGTTTCAAAGATACTTCATAAGATCAAAATTTAGCAGTTGCTTTCTCAGAAAAAAAGATAAAAAGTTTCCCCTTTGCTCACTCTGTGTATGAAGGAAATGTCATTATAAAAACTTCATTAATATGTAAATTGCAGCATTTTGATTAGCACTTGCAGACCCCTTTTGTTAAGAAAAAAGACGGAAGGAGCTAACCAGATTGCAATAATTTGCATAATAAAAACTCAGTGGTGGCAATGCCACCAAGTAGAGAACCTAAAGAAGGCTAGAATGTCTTTTTTAAACAGCTTAATAAAGTATTAGAATCACAAAGTACAAAAGGAGAGAAAATATTTTTCTCTTAACTGACAAACTCTATTTTAGGAGGAAATTACAGGTACTACAGATTATATTAAGATGATAGAAATGAATGTGTAGCCAATAGTGTCAACACGTACACATGATTTCAATTTAGAAGTGAATGTTTCTATCACTGCTGTTTGGGGACTTAAATACAAAATATGGCCATCTACTTATGAACTTGGTTTTGATAAAGAGAGAAAACCTAAGAGGAGACTTCAGTTTCTTCTAGCAATTGCAAACTCATGTTCATTTAAGAGATTAAAAGCTTCATTTCAACTAGAAGTGAAAATTTTAAAAACAAATTTTTAAAAAATACTTGATAAAGTAGGATATTTGATAATTCATTTTGTAGTATATATATTTTTTGGTACTTTGCAACCCAAGGGACATTTTGTGTTTAGATCTTCTAAACCGAGAAAACCAAAGAGAAAAATGAAAACAATATTCTGAGTACTTTGATAGAAAATAATTTTTCTTGGAAATATGTAGATGGCACTGTAGGTTAGGGAAAAAAAGTTAATTCCCTCTACTCTTCTTAGGTTCATTGTCTGGGTCGCTGTACATTAGACTAACAAAAGACAGATTTAACAAGAGAAAAACAAAAGTTTATTAACATGTGCATTTCAAATACATTTGAGAGTAATCAGTGATGAGTAACTCTAAATGGTTGTTAGAACTTGGGCTTACATAGTAGCTTTAACAAAAGAACAACACATTTTTGGAGTAGAGACAAGATAAAGGGAAAAAAACAGACAAATTGTGGGAAGGCAAATATATGGAAATGAGGAAGATAAGGTTTAGATAGCAAAGTTTGCTTTGTACATTCTTCTGGTGCTGTCTTTGGCTTGATAGAAATCTAAGGTTATCTCCAATGATTAACTTTTGTCCTTCTTGACAAAGAAAAGAGGAGGAAGCCCTTTACAATGTTATGTCGTCCTTTTAAGCAAATAGAAGGCAGAAATATTTTCTTATATCTGATTCTTCTCAATTGCCCTCAGCTCAGAATAATTCTTATATCAAAATGGCATATTTGAGGATGGCATATTCTACTATCCTATTTAGCACGAGTAAAACTAATACATGGATGTTTTGAAGTATTGCCTCTCTCCCTCTCCACTTCTTATTTGTTAAATACATCTACATATTCATTTAATGTACATTAAACAAAAATTCAAGACTATGGCTCATGTGAAAATATGACACTGTAGAGGTAAAATATATAAATATTATTTAGATTTTTTTTTTTTAAAGGACTTTCTGGAGAAACTTGATAACAGAAACTGTGGATGTGTTAGGTAGTTAGAATGGGAAAAAGGAGTCCAGAATAGCGGTGGCTAAAAGACAAGGAAGGGAAAAGCCCGAGAAAATAGAATAAAGGAAGGTCCCAGGACCAGACCGGAGTGAGAACCTCAGGTAAAACAAACAGCACTCCTGCCTAGCCCAATTTACATAGGGCAGGTCCAGGGGGAGGAGAAAAAGCATATAAAAAGATAAGCTAAAATTGGGCCGGGGACCTCTCTTCTCTTAGTGTCTTTTGGGTTGGTATGCCCTCACACCTGGAGGGTGTATCTTCCTTTACTTTCTAAATAAAACTGAGCTGTAATATGGAGCTGTAACACTGGTCCATCCAAGGGCTGTAACACTGGTTTGTCCATTGCTTCAAATTTTTGTTGCGAGACAAAACCAGGGAATTTATACTCTCCCCTGACAGATAAGATAGAAAACAGTGAGCTGGGCATGAAGATATGTTAATGAGACTCTTTTCCAGTTGAATCCAGCAAGGCAAAAACTATACTTGGCAACAACAATTTGTTTATTGTTCAAAGGAGTTCAAGAATTGTCTTTAACAGCTGATTGCTACCTAGAAGGGAGGTAATTCTGGTCTCAGTGCTTTATCTTTTGTAATGTTCTTGTCTTTACTGTCACAGCAATTAGGTTAGCACCAAAGAAAGCTATTAATCATTTCTGTAACTGCTAAATTGTATAAGTGTGTCGATTTGGAAATCTTGGGGTGAAAATAGAAGATTAATGAGCTGACTTCAGCTCAGTGTGATAATTCAAGAACTAAATATCTGGTGTCTGTCTTGTTTTATGGAGTTCATATTATAAATTTTACTCACTCTAAACTCTACCTTAATATCAAGTGGAAAATCAGGTGAGGACTGTTTCAGAAATAGGAGAATACAAAGATATAAAGGAATATTGTAATAAAAATATGGTATTTCCTATCAAAGGAGAAGTTATAAGAAATAAGAAGTGATTCATTCCTAGAATAGTAGAACAAAAAGGTATATAACGGGAACGTGAATAAGATTCCTAAAATGGTGGCTAGTTGTCAATCCTTTGTTCTTTTCTTTTCCTCATTCTCCCTCATAAGAATATTTTGGTGGGCTAATTTTGAGGCCTTTATCCTGGACATGCACAAAAAAGTAAAAGGATGGGGAAAATAGTTAACATGAATCAGGAACTTAAAAATACTACTCCTGGCCCTCATGGAGACCAATTGTCCAATAAAAACTTAGGTGACATCCAGGAAAGATTGTAACTCTGTGGTCCTCAACCTATGAGGAGTCAGAGGAGGGAACCTGCATCTTAGGGTTAAAAGCCAAGTTCACTTACAGTCGGCGTGCTTGCTCCCAGACCCTTGCAGCACACCCTTCTGCAGAAGTACAGACTGCCTTGTCAAGCCATTTTTGATTGTCTGTCCTATTCCTGTGACACCCTCTGAGAGCCGTTCCAACAACGTTAAACCAAGCAAGAATTTTTTAGGGGGATGAGCATGGGGTGGGGAAAATAGACTAAAAATTAATAATACCTTAATGTGTTGTAGAAACTGCAAAGGTCTTTCCTTCCATATTCACTGCGGCACATTTGATGAGTCTTATAAGGCAGACTGGCCTCTGCATATGTGACTTGACCACCTTCATGTGGTACCTGCACATCACTTGTACGCTGAGTCTTTATTAATCCTAGTCAGGTGCAAGCAATAGAGTCCAAAATCAGCTTTGGTTGTTCAAGTCTCAGGAAGGCTTTAATAATTCTTTCACACCCTTGGTCTCCCAGTGCTAATGACTACGTCTGGCTTTGACATATTTTATAGTGCCAAAAAATATCAACTCCTTACTCAGAAAACTACTTCTAATACAAGGAACAGAAAGGAAAATAACTGAACAGGCAAAAGACACTAGTCTAATTTATTAGAGCTGGAATTGTTGAGATTATTCTGAGTGCACATCTCCTTAAATGTATAGATATCTTTAAAAGTATATAGTTCAGAGGGATTTCTTTGTTACAATTTTAAGAGATTTTTTTTTCCTCTCAGCTGGTTTCTATAAAAGAAATTCTATTATAATATAACCAAAGCAAATATTGGTGTAATTCTAAGAATAACAACATCTTTTTATTTCTTTGAACCAAAGGGCTGTTTTATTTGATTGGAAAAACAGTTCATATGAAGCAGTGTACCCATGGGGAACTTAATCTAGATTAAAAAATTTAAAAAAAAAGAAAAGAAAAGAAAAGAAAACCTGCAGAAAGGTTTGTGGTTTAGTGAAAGCCTCAGAACATTTACCAACATTTTTTACTTTTAACCATAACAGAACTTTGAAAAACATTTTGTTCAGAGGATATCACTCATAGCATAGTTGAAGAAAAAAAGACAAAAAGAAAGATAAAAGGTCTACGACCTCCAACACCTTAAAGTCTTGTGCCTAAATTGAATGTTACTCTACAACCAAGTGACAGAAAGGTAAAATATGAATATTAATGTTTATTTTAGAAATCTTTAAGGATACATACAGTTGGATATTCCCTTTGCACATTTCTATGTGCTAAAAGGGTATAGATCAGATTAATTAAAGTTCTTGTAAAAGCTAACACTAAGAGTCGAGACAAAAATATAAGAATAACTGAAAATCCCTCTTTTTCCTGGATGTTAAAATAGTTCTCTAATATTTATATTTGTGACAGAATTAACTGAATATGTATTTCTGTTTGAAATTTCAGCCTGCATGTTTAAGCACAAGTCATGACATTTATGATGATTAAATACAGAGTGAGTATATAATAAACACTACCAGCCTTCCGCTGTACATCTTTGCTCAAAAATTGTATATTCCTCTGGGAGCATGAGCTCTTGATATATTTGGAGATTAAGGGACCAAGCTGTGATTTTACATCAATCTTTTGCAAAGTTCAAGCCACAGATTATTACATGCAGCAAATAACAAGTAGTGTTTTCCATCATAATATAGCTAGTTCATAAGAGATAAAATTTGAACCCAGGTTACTCTAAATCCAACAATTCTCACCTTAACTTGTATATATGCACTGCCCAGCAGTTTGACTCAGTGATTGGTTATCAGAGAAGATGAGCACCCTTCTTTGTCTTAGCATCCCCCTGTTTGAATTTTTGGAGTTGATGAGAATGGGATATTTGATAACATATTTGAAATTTATTTGTAATTTGCAAGTATATTTGGTTTTAGATTAATTCAATTATTTGATAATTGTTTATTATAGATTGCTAGCTAGTGATATGGTTGTGACACTTTTCTGTTCTTCAAAGTACATTTTCTCTGATTCTGATGAGTTTGTAAAGAATAGTTTGAGAAAATGGAATTTTTGAATGTTATATTGCAGATAATTGGGAAGACATTGAAATTTTCTAACAGGGCAATAATATAATGAAGGCTGTATGTAAGAATATTCTAGTAATTTTGCATGGGGTATATTGCTATAAGAAGAGAGAAGTGTCAGGTAAGCTAGCATATTAATTCAGAACTCAAAGTCTGTATACAGACTAATTCCCATAAATCAATCACTCACCCAGACAGCAAATAATTTGTGCTTGCTTAAAAAAAAAGAATGTTCTTCTATCATTTCATGATGGCTGAATATCATAAAGGTCCTCACAACAACAGAAATACGCATAGTACATGCTTTCCTTTTTTGTGATTTCTCTATTCTTAAAAGTGGGTTATAAAACTGGGATCTTAGGAAAGTGCTAAAGGAGGAGGAAACCTGTGTTCATTACGGGTTTCTTACAACACAATTCCATCCTTAAACAGAAGGCTTTGCAATTATTTAATTAAACTATACTATTTTTCATACCTAGGATAATTATACTCAGATAGTGAATTAAAAAAAAAGACATTGCAGCCTTCACATAAAGGCAAAAATCTAGTTTTCTTGATCTATAAGAACATCTTATAAAAATGTAATAGCAAAAATAAAAACCCAGTTATTAGCCTTAGTTATAGAAATTCACATTCCTTCACTCAGTTTAGAGTTGAACTGTTTTGACCTGGGAAAGAAAAATAATAAGCTAGAGTATCAACGTATTCAGAAAAATTGGAGTCAGCTAATCAATTTTCAGTAACTCTCTGATTTATATGTCTAATAACATGACTGGCAATTTATAGTCCCTATCACTAAATCTCAAAACACAATTTGCTGCAGCCATAAGCAATTTGTTTAGTGTAAATGGCCTTTAATCCCATTGATGATTGATTAATCTATAAATCACCAAAAGAGTCACAGGAGCCTGAAAATAATGTCCCAGCTTTTTTATTTATTTTTAATTTTTAAGTTCTCTAGTAATAAAAAAAAATGGTCAAGTCTTTCAAACATCCAAGAAAAGAATCTTGATTAATAATATATGAAGACTCTAGTTATTACTACTGTTAAGCCATTTTGAAGTAAACTCAGGAAAACACACAGAGTTATTTAAGGTTTAAAAATACTTTAAGACAATTTAGTTTACTTGAAAATTGAATAGAATTGTGTTTGATTAGGTAGGCCATAAATAATTTCATCTATTTCTTCTCTAGAATCTGAACGTTTCTTTGTCATTTTGGTAGGAAGTAAACAATTTAAAATAATTTTTTTTTAAGGAAGATAAAGCATAAAGTAGGACATTCACTTGGAAATATGAAAGGTGGTCATTTATACACTTTGTGAGAGCATGTAATGATTTAAGTAGTTTATTCTATTTAAAGGCTTCGCGGGTGGTTCAGTGGTAAATAATCCGCCTGTAATGCAAAAGATAGGAGAGGAGGGTTTGATCTGTGAGCCAGGGAGATCCCCTGGAGGAGGGCATGGCAACCCTCTCCAGCATTCTGGCCTGGAGAATCCCATGGACAGAGGAGCCTGGCATGCTACAGCCCATGGGGTCACAAAGAGTCAGACACGACTGATGCGACTTTGCACACACCCACACTATATTTAAAGAGAGAAGGCAACTAAAACACAGTGTGACTGAAGGGGAAAGCAATACATCTGAATGTCAATTTCCTTCCATGGGGGAGTAAAGTACATAGTCAGAGCGACATGTACACAGGATTTTCTTACAGTTTTGACAAATAAACCTTAGGTAAGGACAGTTATTAGAGGACTGACCATAATAAAGTATATTCATCAAACTTCTATACATGTTGAAGATTTTATAATCTTGTCATAATCTTACTTAGGGTAATCTGCACAGGTAATTTATCTTCTTTTCTTATACTCTAATATAAATACAAGATCAAAGTCAAGATCAAGGACCTGGATGAAGGTCATTTCCAATTTTACCCACCTTAAGGAAAAAAAAAAAGTCTTTGTGTGAAACATGATTTGCTCAATTTTTGAGTTTTAGTGTTTAACACCAATGTTTACCTTCATCTTTTCTCTCCCCTCGAAGTGGCCTCAAGTTAGCACTGGACTTTCAGCAATGAGCAAAAAACCTGGTGAGTTTGGTTATCACACTTCTTCCTGTATGTTGAAAGCAAATTGGAAAGAAATTTAATTCTATTGCTTCTTGTTAGAACATTTCAAAATACTCAGATGTCAAATGGGAGAAATTGATTTTGATAGAGTTCTGGGCTCAGCTTGTCTAGGCATTCTTATACCGGCTTGTATTCACTCCCATTCTAATCTTTCCGGTGAGCAGACTGCTAAGGCATTATTCATGCATGTCATAGGAAGTTGGTAGTTCCATTTAGTGATTTACTGGCTTGGTTGCTTTTTGTTGAAGCCTGAATAAAGTGACAGGAATCTTTTTTATTCAAGATTGTTTTTGGCGTAGCAAATGCAAGATATTCAGCTAAAATAAATACCCATGAGAGTCATAAATGACATTAAGGACTTGGATTCAAAGGGAATGCTTAAGTTAGGCTTGAATAAAGAGAAAAAGAGAATTTCATTGTTACAGTTGCGGATGCTGGCAGATATAATTGTTTTCTCAGATGCATTCTCTTTACAATCTATAGATTGTCAGTTCAAGAGAGGAAAGAGGAGAGAGAGGTTCGGTGCCCTCCTCACCCCCATCACCCACGCCCTGCCTAGAAAAAAAAAATATAAAACCTGAACATCAGTGAGAGTTCATGGGCTCCACTAGTGTCTTGGGAAACATGTAGAGCTTTAAAGATTTCTAGCTCTAGCCTTCTCTCCTCTCCTTTCTTCCCCTCCTAGCCAGTTGGTAAAGTATATTTTACTGTGTAATTATGCACCGGATTCTCTTCTCTTCATGTGCTTTTAAAAAAGAGAAATTATTTTTTAGCAGGTGGTGACAGATTTCAGCAAGGCAATGTGCAAAGTGACAAGATAGAAAAGTTTTTTTCTTTCTTTCTTTCTCTTTTTTTGGCCTGCAGAACCAAGACTTTGAGCCCTTTGTGAATATATTAGGTTGGCTGGCAGAACATTATATCAAGGACGCCAAACCAGTGTAAAGACCTAGTCCATAACCTCTAATCTTACAGACTTGAACTCTATTATTTCCCATTAAAATTAGAGGTTACCAAATTGTAACAGATGTCCTTAATAGACACGTCTTTATTACTGGGGAACATTAGGTAAATGAAAATTGAACCCCATATTTTAAGTTGCAGCTCATGAAAATACAAAGCTGGATCTGGCATTTTAAGCCTAAATTATAGAAGTCTTTATACAATTTGCATTAATTGATGCATCAGCAATTTTTCTAAATCACAGCAAGTATGAAATAATGGGTATTAAAAAAAAAAACAATTGAATTCTAGCTACTCTAAGCAAACTACAATATTTGACATCCCCTAATTCATAGAGACTATACAGTGCATTTCAATAGCAAGAATATTTTAATTAACTGCTAAGAGAATAGGGCTAAGGGTGGAAATCTTCCAATAGACCTGTAATGAAGACAAGCTGAGGGATGAATAACTTGATAATAAAAGAGCTTTATGACTATGTGTTATTGCAGGTGTCTGAATATTTTAAAATAGATTAAGATGATCTTTATGTATAGGACTATTAAACTATAAACACGCACACACACAAAATGGACAGAAATAATGAGACAAATCTGCTTTGCTGAAGTCACTGAAATTAGATATCATGAAGCTATGAAATTACTCTCATTGACATGCTTAATTAAATTTAAATATGTTAATATTCTACATGGGCAAAATTCTATGTACCTCCAGCATTGTAACTGAGCAGGACCCCATGGGGCCTTCCTGGAACAGACTCCTCCCCAGTATCCCCTGCTTTAGCTCCTCTCTCAAGGTAACAGGATGTGATGCACATTTCCTGAGATGTTTTAAAGATGCTAAAGATGTTTTAAAAGACCCTTCACCAAATGCAAGGCTTTAGCTACTTGCTGGCCTTGAGCATATAGTCCCCAGACTTACTGGAGCCTAAAAATTCATCATGTTAACCCTTGTCACACCACCTTGTCAGCTCACCATCAGAGAACTGTTATGAGTTGATCAAAAAATGCATTCCTGAAACCCAGTGGGGAATCTGGGAGTTTTAGGTGTCTCAGACTCCTTGCCTGGTGTCTGCTGATAAATCTGCATTTTCCTTCACCACAACCTGGTTTCAGTAAATTGGCTTTACTGGATGTAGGTGAGCGGACCCATGTTTGGTTAGGTAGCAGTGTTATGTCCGAAGTTTTAATTTTACAGTTCCATTTTCCTCTGCTTAACAAACTGCTTTCAAAAAGAATTGAGAGTAAAGTTTTTCATGGTGCTTACATATAGGTGGGTACAGAATTTAAAGAGGTGAAAAGTATTTAGTGCCTAAGAACAAGAAGAAATGATTTTTACATGCATAGATTTTTCTCACATTTATAATCCCTTGTGAAAGACAAGATGCTGTATTTGTAGCATTTCCCATAGTAATAATATTTCTATTTAATATAGCCAGAAAAACAGCATGTTCAGATTTTTAAGAAAAATTGTTTTCTCAATAGTAGAAGTGGCAATGGCAATTCTGGGTCAATCTGGAGAGTGTGTAGACTACATGTAAATGGGAAATTTTGACAGTAAAACCACACTGTAAAAACCACAGAAGAATTTCCAGTCTAGCCTGTAGAGAACTTGGAAATTTTCACTCTGTTATAAAAAAACAAGTAAGAAGCTGACCAAACAGAGAAATCAAAACTCTTCTTGGATCTGTCGAGAAGTGATGTCACAGAACAAACCACTGCCCCTGTAATTAGAAAGGCAGGCAGGCAGAGCCAGAGAATCACGTTTTATCAGAGCAAAACTTAGGAGCAGAAACCTCAGTGGGAACCGGGGCTAGGTAGGAAAAAGTGAATGGTGACAAACTGTGGAGGCTCTCTCTAAACAAGTATAGAGAGGTAAGACCTCTAAGGAGACCCAGTCAATGGGGAACCACACACTTTTGTGAGTTTTACCTCCAGGAGAACCTACCAGATTCTCACAGTGAGTATTAGAGGAAAATTCCTCTGTAGAAGGAGAAGGAAACAGAACCATTTTGGAACATGTCAGAGCACTCTTTTCTTCTTAACAAGGCCTGCACTCACTCAAGAGAAACTATCTTACCAGCGTCTATACTATTGGGATTTTGTCAGGGCCCAACCAACTAAGAAAAGGGAAATAGACAGCTTCAGCCCACCTGAGCCATCCTGTCCCACCGAAGAGAGGGGAAAAGGAGAATCACAAACTGACTGAAGGACTGAGGCCTAATCATAGGACTATAGAACACTTTCCCTTCCCTCACATTTTGCTACTACATTACTGAAGGTCTATTGGAAATTCTCTGGTGGTCCAGTGGTTAAGATTCTATGCTTTCATGGTCAAGGGCCTGGGTTCAATTCCTGGTTGGGGAACTAAGATTCCACAAGCCATGGAGCCAAAAAAAAAAAAGTCTGTTTGCATCAGTTTCTTTTACCCAATATATCATATCTGGCTAATAAGAAAAAAATTACAGAGCATTTAAAAGGTAAAAAGTGTGGTTTGAAGAAACAGAGAAAGCAGCAGAATCAGACCCAGATATGGCATGGATGTTGGAATTATCAGGCCAGGAATTTAAAACAGTGATAATTAATGATATACATCTGTCACATGGATAAAGTAGACAGCATGAAAGAATAAATAAGAATGCAAGTAGAGATAAGGAAATTCTAAGAAATAATGAAAAATAATACTACAGATAAAAAAAAAAAATCCAGTAACAGAAATTAAGGGCTTTGATAGCATCAATAACTGGACACAGATGAGGAAATATCTTAGAATCATGATAATTCTGGTGTTTTAAAAGAACCATTCATTGCTGTGAAAATAAAGACACAATGGGAGGACTCCATTAAGAGGATGTGGTGATTATTTAGTTGTAAAGAATCAAAATGAAGTTAAAGAGAACTCTGAAATTGGAGTCTGGAAAATGTAAACCAGAACCTGCAAACCTCAAGCCAAAATATCTCCCCAAATAGCTCAATGTCTGATTTTAGAATTTGGGAGCTGTCTCTCACAGCAGTCCCAAGAAATATCTTAGGTTATAGCTGCCCACTCTATTAAAGAAAATGATTTATTAGGTGCCTTTTTAATATTTGGCTCTGAACTTGATGCTTTCAAGTTAGCGTGACTAGTTAGGAACTGGCAATTAGTATTCCTCCAATTTTGGTGTAGTTTTTTTAATCATTATTATTATTGGAGTATCATAACTATTTCTTCTCTCACATTTACTTCTTTATTATTTGTATATATGAGCTAAAAAACAGCATTCGGAGAAATATCTATTCTAATTTAGTGAGTTTGCTCAAACTCATGTCCACTGAGTCGATGATGCCATCCAACCACCTCATTCTCTGTCACTTCATTATCCTCCTGGCCTTAAGCTTTCCCAACACCAGAGTCTTTTCCAATGAGTCAGCTCTTTGCATCAGGTGGCCAAAGTATTGGAGTTTCAGTTTGAGCATCAGTCCTGCCAATGAATATTCAGGGTTGATTTCCTTTAGGATTGACTGGTCTGATCTCCTTGCAGTCCAAGGGACTCTCAAGAGTCTTCTCCAACACCACAGTTCAGAAGCATCAATTCTTTGGTGTTCAGCCTTTTTTATGGTCAACTCTTACATCCATGCATGACTACTGGAAAAAACATGGCTTTGACTATACAGATCTTTGTCAGCAAAGTAATATCTTTGCTTTTTAATACACTGTCTAGGTTTGTCATAGCTTTTCTTCCAAGGAACAAACCACTTTTAATTTCATGGCTTGCAGTCACCATCTGCAGTGATTTTGGAACCTAAGAAAATAAAATCTGTCACTGTATCCACTTTTTTCCCTGTGGAGGTAAGATGGCAGTGCGGAAGGACATGTGCTCATCTACTCCTGTGAGAACACTAAAACTGCAACTAGCTGCTGAACAACCCTCAACAGGAGGATGTTGGAGCCCATCAAAGAAAGACATCTTACATCCAAGGACAAAGGAGAAGCCACAGTGAGGTGGTAGGTGGGGTGAAATCACCTTAAAATCAAACCTCATACCTGCCAGAGACTCTTGGGGAGCACAAACAAAACCTTGTGCACACTAGAATGCAGAGGAAAGAAGTGGCCCCGACAAGAGGCTGAGCCCGACCTGTCTGTGAGTGGGGGCTCCCTGCAGAGGCATGGGTCAGCGGCGGCCTGCTTCAGGGGCAGGGGCTCTGGCAGCAGCAGTCCTGGGAGCTGTGGCATAATTCCTCCTGGGTGATGTCGCCATTAGCCCTACCGTAGAGCCTGTAGCCCTACCATAGAGCTGCCGGGTGGGCAACCACAAACTGGAGAACAATGACACCAAGGAAGTTCTCACACTGATGAGAAGGATCTAGGCCCCACATCAGACTTCCTAACCTGAGGATCTGCCAAGGGGACTGGGAATCCCTAGGGAATCTGACTTTGAAGGTCAGCAGGATTTGATTTCAGAACTTCCACAGGACTGCAGGAAAGAGAGACTCTTGGAGGGCACAAACAAAACCTTGTGCACACCAGGACCCAGGGAAAAGAAGCAGTAACCCCACAAGAGACTGAAATCACTTAAAATTCTCAGTTAAAGCCACAAAGAAAACAAGTGAGAGATTAAAACAAACAAACAAACAAAAGGCAACAAATAGAAAGCAGTAACAAAAATAGTAGACATTAATCCAACTATATCAATAATCACTTTAAACTTTGATAGTCTAAATGCACCAATTGAAAGACTGAAATTGTGAAAGTGGATCAAAAAACAAAGCCAACTACATGTTGTCAAGAAAAGACTTTCTTTAAGTATGAAGATACATATGGATTAAAAATAAAAGAATGCAGAAATATATGTTCAGTTCAGTTCAGTTGCTCAGTCATGTCCAACTCTTTGCAACCCCATGAATCGCAGCACGCCAGGCCTCCCTGTCCATCACCAACTCCCGGAGTTTAATATATGTTAGCACTAATCAAAAGGAATGGGAAGTATCAATACTTATATTATTTTTAGACAGAGCAGACCTCAGAGCAAAGGAACTTATCAAGGATAAAGAGGAAACTTACATAATGATAAAGGGATCAATTCTCCAAGAAAACATGTACAATCCTGAAGGTCTATGTGTCAAATAATAGAAAACCAAAACACATTCAACAAAAACTGATAAAATCACAAGGAGAAATAAATGAATCCACTATTATAGTTGGAGACTTTAACACTCCTCTATCAGAATTGGACAGATCAGCAGCAGATAAATCACTTAGGACAGAGTTGAACTCAACAACACCAATAATAAGTTGGATATAATTGATTTCTGTCAATAGTTTTATCCAGGAATGGTGGATTACATATTCTTCTCAAACTCATATGGAATACTTATCAACATAGACCACATGCTGGGTCACGGAATACAAGTTAACAAATTTGAAAGAATAAAGATGATACATTACCTGATCTTAGACCACAATAGAACTGAATAGACTTGAATAACAGAGAGACAAATGGAAAATTCCAACACACTTGAAAACTAAAGAGTTCTAAATATTGATATTGACAAAGAAGGAAACTCAAGAGAAAGATGTTATTTTGAACTAAATGAAAATAAAATTTATCAAAATTTGTGAGATGCAGCAAATCAATGCTTAGATGGAAATGTATAGCATCAAATCCATTATTTAGAGAAAAGTAAAGATCTAATAATATGAATAATCTAAGCTTTCACCTGTAGAAGTCAGAAAAAGAAGAGCAAATTAAATGCAAAGTAAGCAGAAGAGAAGACATAATAAAAATTAGAGCAGAAATGAATAGGTTTAAAAACAGGAAACCAACAGAGAAAATCAGCAAAAGCAAAAGCCAGCCTTTTGAAAAAAATCAATAAAACTGATAAGCCTCTAGCCAGATTAACAACAAAAAGAAAGAGAGAGAGAGAAAGAAGAAACACATTACTAATATCAGAAATGAAAGAAGGATATCACTACTGTTCTTCTGTACACTAAAAAAATAGCAAAGATATGAGCAACTCCAAACCACTATGTGATAACCTTTATTTGATGAACAATTTATTGAAAGACAAAGCTTCTCTGATGGTCTCAGATGGTAAAGGTAAAGAATTTGCTTGCAATGCAGGAGAGCTGGATTTGATCTCTGGGTCAGGAAGATCCCCTGGTGAAGGGAATGGCAACCCACTCCAGTATTCTTGCCTGGAGAATTCTATGGACAGAGGAGCCTGGTGGGCTACAGTCCATGGGGTCACAAAGAGTAGGACACAATTTAGTGAATAACAGCAGAGGGTTGTACAAATCCAAAAAAACAAAAAAAGAAGAAGAAGAAGAAGGGAGCTGCTACTATCATTTGTAGTTCTTTTAGAAGGTGAAATAATTTTCCTAAGTTCACTTAGCTTGTACGCAGCAGAACTAGAGAATTAAATCTCCAAATCTACCTACTGCACAGTCAGAATTTGTAGGGTTCTGAATGGCAAACCACAAAAATAAGCAAGAAAGATAAACAATGGTGCTTCAATTTTTTATAAGAATAATTCTTAGCTGATTCTATAGGAAAGTATAGGTTCCAGTGTAATCCATGTTCTATTTTGTGATAGTCATGTAAAACAAGGATTTTCACCAACTGGTTCTGCACAGATTAATTTATTAGCCACTATCATTGCTGGCCTACAGTACATTCTGGTCTGAAAGGAATTCATGACAAAGAACAGCATGAGGCACTCTGCTTTGAGAAACAGGCAAAACTGGCTCTTAGATAGTTAGATATATTTCAGGAAAAATGTTTATGGACCTGGATTCTTGCATCTTTCCATAGTTAGAAAAGCACTAAAATTAACTGAGATATCTATTACTCGTGATTAGCCATAATCTTCTACAAGATGTATGTTGGATTGCGTGTACCCCTTAGCCAAAATCACCATATATACTGGCTTCTCCCCCTACCTCTTTGGAGCAGTTTCCCAGAACTAACTTAGAGGTGATTGTCCTCAGGAAGTTTTCAAATAAAACTGAAACTAAAGTTGGGCATTTTTACTTCAGTTGACAGTGGTAATAGGAAGGTGATGGTGGTGCTTTGAGAAACAGGCAAAACTGGCCCTTAGATAGTTAGATATATTTCAGGAAAATGTTTATGAAGCTGGATTCTTGCATCTTTCCATAGTTAGAAAAGCACTAAAATTATCTAAGAAGAATAGAAGTCTTGGAATGCATGATGCATCTGGGGAATGCTGGTATTTTATTGGTGACATGGGGCTGGAATTAGGAGGAGTTTGTTAACATTTTTTGAGCTTGAGTGAATGTATAGTATTTTTCCCTTCCAGATGTTCAGAATTAGGAAATAAGGCAGCCTAAGCTTTCTTTGAAAGTCTTTAGACTTAGAATTTTCTAATATATACTACAATAGATTTCTCTTAATTGTAAACTGGCAAGTGACAATGTTTTCTCATAAAGACAGAATCTAAGCTTCAGGGGACAATGGCTGCCTCTTTTGTTTACCATGGATCTCTGAAGCATAAATCAGAGAGTCCATAGATATTTGTCTAATGAATGAAGGAAAGATATATGTAATAATCCATCCATGTTCTCCTGTGGAAGGAGAGTAAGTGTGATTTAACCTCTCACCAACCCAACTGCTAAGCATAAAATTTGTCAATTAGAGGGCTGTTTTAACCTGCTGTGAGATAAGCCACACCCCCTTTCTACTCTGGAAGGCTTTACAAAAGGCAGTGACCCCAGGATAATTAACAGTTCTGCTAACACTTATTAATAATTGGTTTGAAGAGGTTTTCATGCATCTACAGGAAGGGAATAGGCTACCTCTTTGCTTTGCTTTTCCAATACAGGTTTCGTTCATATGTATTATGAATTCAACAATAAAAGTGAAAATGAATGAAGATTAAAATGACACCTTATCTTCTAGCTCACTCCCAATTCTCAGGAATCTGGCCTAAATTGTCAACGGTGATGAATAGGCTTTGGCATCTGAAATTCTTGATTGACTTATCTACCAGAGGTGAATGAGTGTGTTTGGGTGTGTGTGTGCATGCGTGTGCATGTGCGTACATGTGCATATAATATACCTGTGTTAATATTGTCTTACAGATGCTACTAAACCATACTACTAGGGATTGCATTTTCCTCTCAGTTCTGTAACTATGACAAGAAACTAATATAGTAAAAGATTTGAAATCTATAACAAGTCATATTAACATTAAAGAAGGAAAGTTCTATAGGAAAATAAACCCTATCCCTTTGAAAATCTATTAGAAGAGTTAAAATATCCCTTAGTAAAATATTCTTAGAGATATCCTCTGAAAATAATTTAAAAAATACCCCAAAGGAATTGCTCTTAAGAATTAAAGATCTACGCCCATTTATTATGCCTTGCAAAATAGAATTTGCATTTGTGAAGTATCTTGATCATGAGCTGAAATAATTTTGATGTTTTAAATTTTTTAATTTAGAAACATTTTTTACTGACATAAAGTTCATTTACAATATTGTGTTATTTTCAGGTATATTGCAAGTTGATTCAGTTATGTGGGTGTGTATACACACACACACACACACACATATGTATATATATACATATATACAGATTGTTTTCCATTATAGTTTGTTATAAGATTTTGGATATAGTTCCCTGTGCTGGGTTATACAGTATATTCTTCTTGCTTATCTATTTTATGTGTAGTAGTTTGTCTCTGTTAATCCCAAACCCATAATTTGTCCTTCCTGGCAGTTCCTTGGTGGTCTGGCAATTAAGATTCAGTTTTTTCACTGCCCTGGGCCCAGATGCAATCCCTGGTTGTGAACTAAGATCCCGTGAGCTGCTCCTTGTGGCCAAAAATGAAAAAAATAAGGGCTTCCTTGGTGGCTCGGTGGTAAAGAATCCGCCTACCAATGCAGGAGATATGGGTTCAATCCCTGGTCCAGGAAGAACCCACGTGCCTTGGAGCTACCGAGCCAGTGTGCCGCAACCATTGAGCCTGTGCCCTGGAGCCCAGAAGCTGCAACTACTGAGACCTATGCTGCAAGTACTGAAGACCACGCGCCCTAGAGCTCAAGCTCTGCAACAAGAGAAGCCACGGCAATGAGAAGCCAGCAGGCCGCGACTAGAGAGTAGCCCCCTTTCTCCACAGCTAGAGAAAAGCCTAAGATGCAATGAAGATCCAGTGCAGCCAAAAATAAATAAATACAAAAATAAAAACAAGTTATCCCAACCACTTCCCTTTCCCCCTTGGTAACCATAAGCTTGTTTTCTATGTCTGTGAGTCTGCTTCCATTTGGGGTATAGATTCTCTTGTATTATTTTTTAGATTCCACATATATAATATCACATATCAATATGATATTCCCTAGGTCCCTCCATGTTGCTGCAAATAGCAAGGTTTCATTGTTTCTTTTTTGTGGTTGAGTAATATTGCAATATTATATATGTGTGTGTCTATGTATATGTGTGTGCGTGTGTGCTCAGTAGTGTTTGACTCTTTGTGACCTCGTGGATAATAGCCTGCCAGGCTCCTCTGTCCATAGAATTTTCCAGACAAAAATACTAGAGCAGATTGTCATTTCCTACTCCAGGGGATCTTCCCAACCCAGGGGTTGAACCTGCATCACTGGTATTTCCTGCATTGGCAAGTGGATTCTTCACTGCTCCATCACTTGGGAAGCATATATGTACACACACACACACACACACACAGACACACACACATCACATTTTCTTAAACCAATTTGTTGATGGGCACTTGGTTGTTTCCGTATCTTGGTTATCGTAAATAACACTGGTATGAACATTGGGGTGCATCTATCTTTTCAAATTAGAATTTTCCTCTTTTCGGGATGTATGCACAGGAGTGGGATTACAGGATCAAATGGCAGCTCTATTTTTAGTTTCCTGAGGAATCTCCATATTGTTTTCCATTGTGACTGCAACAATTTACATTCCCACCAACAGCATTTATTATTTGTAGATTTTTTGATGATGGTCATTCTAACTAATGGGTTTCCATGGTGGATCAGTAGTAAAGAATCGACCTGTCAAGGAGGAGACACAGGTTCAATCTCTGGGTTGAGAAGATCCCCTACAGAAGGAAATAACAACTCATTCCAGTATTCTCGACCTAGGAAATCCTATGGACAGAGGAGTCTGGTGGGCTACAGTCCATGGAGGTGCACAAGAATTGGACATGACTTAACGAGTAAACAAAACAATTCTGACCAGTATGAGATTATACCTCATTCTGGTTTTGATTTCCATTTCTCTAATAATTGGCAGCGGTGATCATCTTTTCATGTGCCTGTTGGCCGTCTGTATGCCTTTTTCAGAGAAGTCTATTTAGTTCTTCTGCCCGTTTTTTTGGTTGGGTTGTTTGTTATTTTTGTATTGAGTTGTATAAGCTCTTCGCATATTTTGGAAATTAAGCCCTCATCAGTTGCATCATTTGCAAATATTTTCTCCCAGTCTATGGGTTGTTTTCTTAAATTTTGTTAATTATTTCCTTTGCTGTGCAAAACTTTTAAGTCTTCTTTATTTATTTTTGCTTTTTGTCTCCTTTGTTTATTTTTGCTTTTTTATTTCTTATGCCTTAGGAGGCAGATCTAAGAAAATATTGTTACAGTTTATGTCACAGTACATTTTGCCAATGTTATTTTCAGTTTTACAGTGTCATGTCCTACATTTTGGTTTTTAAACAATTCTGAGTTTATCTTTGTATATGATGTGAAGAAATGTTCTTATTTCATTGATTTACGTTTAGCTAACTTTCCTAACACCATCTTCTCCATTGTATATTTTTGCCTCCTTTATTGTAGATCAACTGACCATAAGTTTGTGGGTTTATTTCTGGGTTTTCTGTTCCGTTCCATTGATCTATATGTCTGTTTTTGTGTCAATACCATGCTGCTTTGTCTACCATAACTTTGTAATATTGCCTGAATTCTAGTAAGATTATGCCTTCAGCTTTGTTCTTTTTCCCCAGGATTGGTTTGGTGATTCTGGATCTTTTACATTTTCATAATTTTAAGATTATTTGTTCTAGTACTGTGAAAAATGTCATGACTATTTTGATAGGGGTCACATTAATCTATAGACTGTTTTAGGTAGTATGTGGCCATTTTCATGATATTAATTCTTCCAATTCAAGAGCACAAGGTATCTCTCCATTTCTTTGAATCATCTTTGATATCCTTTATCAATGTTTTATAGTTTTCAGCATATAGGTCTTTCACATTCTTGGTTTTTGTTTGTGTGTCAAATTAAGTTTATTTGAGGTTTTTGTTTGTTTTCGGGCTTTTTTGGTTTGTTTTTTGATGCAATTTTAAGCAGAATTTTGTTTTTACTTTCTCATTCTGATATTTCATTATTACTATAAAGAAATGTAGTAGATTTCTGTAATTAATCTTGTATCCTGCTATTTTGCTGAATGTTTATCAATTCTCATAATTTTTATTTGGAGTCTCTAAGATTTTCTATAGACATTATCATGTTATCTGCATAGAGTGATAATTGTACCTCTTTCCAATCTGGATAACTTTATTTATTACTTTTGTCTGACTGCTATGGCTAGGGCTTCCAACACTATGTTGAATAGAAGTGGTAAGAGTGGGCATCCTTTTCTTGTTTCTGAATTTCAAGGTAAGGCTTCAGCTGTTCACTGTTGAGGATTACATTGGTTGTGAGTTTGTCATAAATGATCTTTATTATATTGAGATATGTTCCCTCTACACCTACTTTGGTATGAGTTTTTATCATAAATGGACATTGAAGTTTATCAAATGCTTTTTCAGAGTCTATTGAGATGACCCTGTGGTTTTTGTCTTTTCTTTTTCTTAATGTAGTGGATTACATTGATTGATTTGCACATGTTGAACTATCCTTGTGACTCTGGAATGAATCTAACTTGATCATGGTGTATAATCCTTTTTATATATTGTGGAATTCCATTTGCTAATATTTTGTTGAGGAGTTTTGCATCTATATTCAGCAAAATTATTGGTCTGTAGTATTCTTTTTTTTTTTTTTTGGTAGAGTCCTTGTCTGGCTTTGATTGTGATGGTGGTTTCAGAAAATGAAGGTGGGAGTGTTCCTTCCTATTCAATCTTTTGGAATAGTTTGATAAGGATATGAATAAGTTCTTCTTTGTATGTTTGATAGAATTCCCCAGTGAAGCCATCCCATTCTGGACTTCAACTTGCAGGGAATTTTTAAATTACATATTCTATTTCACTTCTATTGATCAGTATATTCAAATTACTTGCTTCTTAATTCAGTTTTGGCAGGCTGTATGTTTCTGGAAACATATCTGTTTCTTCTAGGTTGTCTATTTTGGCATATAATTCTTCATATTTTCTTTTGGTATTTTGTATTTATGTGGTATCAGTCGTTGTTTCTCTTTAATTTCTTATTTAGTTTATTTGGGTCTTTTTTGTGTTTCTTGAGGAAGGCCGGTATCTTCACGAACTTTCCTCTTAGAGTTGCTTTTGCTGCATCTCATACATTTTGTTAGGTTTATTGTTATTTGTCTCAAGGTATTTTCTGATTTCCTCTTTGATTTTCTCATTGATCCATTTGCTTTAGTAACATGTTGTTTAGTTTCCTTGTAGTATAGTATTTTTTCCTATTTGATTTCCAAGTTTTTCGATAGACACATTCATTAGTGCTGGATGAGGATCCATGAATCTGCATTCTTTCATTCTTACACTGTATATTGGTTGAGAGTACAGCCCTGGTAGTAAACAGTCTAGATTTTAGTCCAGATTCCAGTACAAAGTAGCTTTGGACTCAGGACATTTAAAAAAATTCACAGTGCCAGTGGTTCTTAATTTGTAATATGGGATAATATTACTTGGCAGATTAAATGACTTAATGGTAAGTACTTAATATATCTTAGATATTATTACTAGTCACACTAAGAATTCTAAAGAATTCTTAGAATAGAATTCTAAAGAAATGAGGAGCTTTATTTCCAGTCATTTAGTAGCAAAGGCAGAACCAGACCCATTTTTAAAAAAAAAAATTTTTGCCTGAGATGTCCCACTACTCCAGGGCCAAAAACATCTAGAACTAAACAATTTTATTAATTTTAATGAAAGACAATTTTTTTTTCAATAACCAAAATGATTTTTTGCCTATTCTCTTCTCTTTCTTGTCTGTCCTCTTCCTAGCATTTTCTCAAATTAGCCTAATTTGAGAGGACACACACATACACTCTGAGATCTTGAACAGAGAATCATATGTTCATTAAAAATATATTATTTGTTGAATCCAAATAAAGTAATATCAGTCTTTCTGGTCTTAATATGTGAGGCCAAAAAGGCAGGTGTTTTGTTTTGGTTTTTTTTTTTTTTTAATGAGCAGAAAAGACTCCTAGATACTAACTTTCTGTTAACTTATTTTATTTAATCTACAAAACAGACTGGATTCATAAGCATTTAGTCAATAATAACTATGTTTTCAACAAGCTATGTCTGTAATTTCCTGTTAATCACCTGAGGTTTTAATGTTGTAGAAAATAAGAATTATTTGATCCAGTAAGTATATATTATATCTTTCTCTAGTAGAATGGAAAATTATAAAAATAATATTTTTGATGTGTCAAAGATTTGATAATGGTAGTTCAAGTGCCAGTAATAACACATACCATAGTATATGTATATATCATGGCTTGGTACTATGTTAATGTTTATAACAATTAGTTTTCATAACAACACTATGAAGGAGATTCCATAGTCATTTACAACTTGTAGAAGAGGAACCACACCTTAACAAGTTACATAACCAGTCTATGGTCTTACAGTGAGTGACAGTGAAAGTCACTCCATAGTGTCCGGCTCTTTGCGACACCATGGACTATAGCACACCAGGCTCCTCTGTCCATGGAATTCTCCAGGCAGGAATACTAGAGTGGGTAGCTGTTCCCTTCTCCAGGGGATCATCTCAACCCAGGGATCAAACCCAGGTCTCCTGCATTGCAGAGGGATTCTTTACCAGTTGAGCTATAGTGGGTGAACTGGAATTTAAATTCATTTTTTTCTGGCAAAAGTGCATACACGTCTGTGTACATTCAGCCTCCTTAGCTGTTAGCACCTAGCATAGTACCTAGCATCTAATATGATGCTTGATTCATCCTAGACAAACCATAAATGCTTATGAATAAGTACATGCAAGAAGAAGCCTCGTGAGGAAAGAACAGAGGGTTTGCTTTCAGACAGCACTGGTTAAAAATCCTTGTGTCAGTACTTATAATTAATTAACATTATATTCTTTTATCATTTATGCAACTTGGTTTCCATGTCTCTAAAATGATCTTAACTGTAGACATGCTACGTTATGCAGATTAATGTGTACTTACAGTCTTTAGCCTAGTGCCTCTATATTCTTTATTAGATACTGTTGTAGTTACCGCTATGTCTGGTATAAGACATCAGTGTAAAATACCTTGAATATATTTTACATTTTATCACAATAATGCAAAGAGGCTAGTAAAATTCATTAGTAAGGAGTTCCTATTGTTTATTTTTTGTTGTGGCTTCCCTTGTGGCTCAGCTGGTAAAGAATCTGCCTGCAGTGCAGGAGACCTGGGTTCGATCTCTGGGTTGGGAAGATCCCCTGGAGAAGGGAAAGGCTACCCACTCCAGTATTCTGGCCTGGAGAATTCCATGGACTGTATAGTACATGGGGTTACAACTGTATTTTGTTCTAAAGTTTGATTATTCTACATATAAACTTTATTTTCATGCAAACATTTTCCTTTTAATTTGAACTTTCTTCTCTAAATCATAAGAAAAGCAAAGTCACAGTTATTTCTACATAAAGCATTACCAATAATATCAAGTGCATAAAACATATTTTAATGGATTTTTTAATAGGGAAAGTATGTGAAGTTTCACAAAAATGTTTAGAAGAAGAATGTATTTATACTACAAATATATATATTGGGCTTCCTGGTGGCTCAGATGGTAAAGAATCCATCTGCAATGCGGGAGACCAGGGTTTGATCCCTGGGTTGAGAATATCCTCTGGAAAAGGGAACAGCTACTCACTCCAGTATTCTTGACTGGAGTTAGATTATAAATTAAAATGTATTTATAAATTAGAAGATTAACATATACTGAGTATTAATGATGGAAGTATTTCCTAGAAATAAACTGCCCATTTTATGATAAATATATTTGATAATCACTAAATTCATCCTTATTTATGATATTTAAAGCACAAAATAGCTTGCAAACTTGTAGAGCATATATAATCACTATATTTTCTTCCCTTGTTTTAAACTAATATTGCTGTTTATTGATTTATCCAGCTAAGTGATTATTTCAGGCTCTAGATATTTATTGGCATAAATGTTGATCTCATGTTGAGGTTGTTTAAAAGTGAAACAGTCTGTTGAAATACCTAGATGAAGAGTACATGGATATTTTAAGTTAATTCTGATAGAAGTCTCTTTTGACAAACATTTTGTTATTCTTTCCCATAACATATGGATCAGAGCTTCCCTTTACCCCTCTGGCAATTCTGGCAAGTGTTCTAAGCACCTACATTTATTTCTTACTATTTTCTGCTTCTCATTAGTGAATAGTTCTCAGTATATCACGGTACATGGAATATTTTGTACTGAGTGGCTCTTGTTACCAGGTTCTCTGAGGATTTTTTGACATTCAAAATGATGTTCTACTACAACAGTGAAATCTTTTTCTTTATGTCAAATTACCAGTGTATAAATTGTACAGTTAAAAATAACATCTCCAACATGTTGTGGCTTCATTCTCTACATTTTGTAATATTAGGAAAAAAAGCTTTCAGGATACAGTGTACAGTATCTGATACATACTGTCTTTGAAATAAATAAGTTTAGGAGAAAACCATTTTGTTCAGCTCTGCTATGGTTTGATATTTTAAAAATCTTTTACTATCATTAAAGTCTTTTCCCATGTTATGTCTAATCTTCGTTCAGTTATTTGTATATAGTCATTCACTTGTTCACTTGAATCATTTGTTCAAGGTTGTGTAATGGCATTAAAAAACAACAACAAAAAGCTCTATCCTCTGAATCATAGCATTATTTTCCTTATCTATGGAGACATCAAAACTTTTCATGGCTTCATTAACATAGCTCTTGAAATCCCTTTACAAATGTTTCTATATTTCATCTCAAATAATGAAAAATTTATTCTGAAACTCCTTTTTTCTTTTTTTTAGATCCTTAAGTAAATCCTTCTGTATTTCTGTATCCTTCATTCAATCACTTAATGCTAAGGTTCTCAGAACAAAGGAATTTCTTCTATTTAAGCTGAAAATTAATAGAGAGATGGACACAAAGGGTACCACCTGCAAATAGCAAGCAAAGAGCAGAGTTGGTGAAAATCTCTATGAATGACACCAGCAAAATCAAAATTAAAATAAAAAACATGTACTTCTGAGTATTTTGTAAGAGTGATTTTGTTGCTGCTGTTGTGACAAATGATTTTATAGTGTCTGGAAGCTATATGAAGCAGACACTTATCTTGCTTGAGGACTTTTGCTTATCCACTACTTTTCTTTTAAAAATCAGGTGGATACTATGGGCATATCTGTTTTATTACTAAGATTTAAAAAAAATGAGGCATGCAGAAAAATATAAACTAACATTTACCTAGATCCCTCTATAACAAGGGCTTCCCTTATGGCTAAGCTGGTAAAGAATCCACCTGGAATGCAAGAGACCTGGGTTCAGTCCCTGGGTTGGGAAGATGCCCTGGAGAAGGGAAAGGCACCCACTGCAGTACTCTGGCCTGGAGAATTCCATGGACTGTATGGTCCATGGGGTCGCAAAGAGTCGGAAGTAACTGAGCTACTTTCACTTTCACTTTTCTAATTAATAAACCCATTGAACTTTGCAAGGACATTCTCAATACTCCCAATTAAAAATTTAAAATCTATTTTAGAGACATGTAAAAGACTAATAACTAATATAGAATTTATCCATATGCAATGATTATTTGAAGTGAATTATTTTTTAAAATAGTGTTAAATCACTAGTCCATTAATATACCTTTTCAAATGATGAATTAAAGTCTTACTAATATAGACTTAAATTGAAAAAAATAGGGAATATCACTAGATCATTCAGGTATCACCTAAATCAAATCAGTTACAATGATTTACAAATTTACAAATTTGATTTACAAATCAAATACAGTGGAAGAGGAAAATACATTCAAAGGATTAGATCTGATAGACAGAGTGCCTGAACAACTATGGGTAGAGGTTCATGACATTGTACAGGAGGCAGGGATCAAGACCATCCCCAAGGGAAAAAAAAATGAAAAAAGGAAAAATGGTTGTCTGACAAGGCCTTACAAACAGCTGAGAAAAGACGAGAAGTGAAAGGCAAAGGAGAAAAGGAAAGATATACCCATCTGAATGCAGAGTTCCAAGGAATAGCAAGGAGAGATAAGAAAGCCCTCCTCAGTGATCAGTGTAAAGATATAGGGGAAAACAATGGAATGGGAAACACTGGAGATCTCTTCAAGAAAATTGGAGATACCAAGGGAACATTTCATGCAAAGATGAGCACAATAAAGCACAGAAATGGTATGGACCTAACAGAAACAGAAGATATTAAGAAGAAGTGGCAAGAATACACAGAACTATGCAAAAAAGATCTTCAACCCAGATAACCACGATGGTGTGATCACTCACCTAGAGCCAGACATCCTTGAATGCGAAGTCAGATGGGCCTTAGAAAGCATCACTATGAACAAAGCAGTGATTGAATTCCAGTTGAGGTATTTCAAATCCTAATAGCTGATGCTGTAAAAGTGCTGCATTCAATATGCCAGCAAATTTGGAAAACTTGGCAGTGGCCGCAGGACTAGAAAAGGTCTGTTTTCATTCCAATCCCAAAGAAAAGCAATGCCTAAGAATGTTCAAACTATTACACAATTGCACTTATCTCACACGCTGGCAAACTAATACTCAAAATTCTCGAAGCCAGGCTTCAACAGTACATGAACTGTGAGCTTCCAGATATTCAAGATGGGTTTAGAAAAGGCAAAGGAACCAGAGATCAAATTGCCAGTATCAACTGGATCATCGAAAAAGCAAAGGAGTTCCAGAGAAACATTGACTTTTGCTTTATTGACTATGCCAAATCCTTTGACTCTGTGGATCACAACAAACTATGGAAGATTTTTCAAGAGATAAGAATACTAGACCACCTGACCCACCTCCTGAGAAATCTGTACGCAGGTCAAGAAGCAAAAGTTAGAACAAGACATGGAACAACAGACTGGCTTCAAACTGGGAAAGGAGTACGTCAAGGCTGGATATTGTCACCCTGCTTATTTAACTTATATGCAGAGTACATCATGCTAAATGCTGGGCTGGAAGAAGCACAAGCTGGAATCAAGATTGCTGGGAGAAATATCGATAACCTCAGATATGCAGATGACACCACCCTTATGGCAGATAGCAAAGAAGAACTAAAGAGACTCTTGGTAAAAGTGAAAAAGGAGAGTGAAAATCTTGGCTTAAAGCTCAGTATCCAAACAACTAAGAACATGGCATCCAGTCCCATCACTTCATGGCAAATAGATGGGGAAAAATGGAAACAGTGACAGGGTTTATTTTCTTGGGCTCAAAAATCACCGCAGATGGTGACTGCAGCCATGAAGTTAAAAGATGCTTGCTCCTTGGAATAAAAGTTATGACCAACCTAGATAGCATATTAAAAAGCAGAGAGATTACTTTGCTAACAAAGGTTTGTCTAGTCAAGTTCATTTCAGTTGCTCAGTCGTGTCTGACTCTTTGCAACCCCATGAACCATAGCATGCCAGGCCTCCCTGTCCATGAACAACTCTCGGAATTTACCCAAACACATGTCCATTGAGTGATGCCACTCAACCATCTCATCCTCTGTCATCCCCTTCTCCTCCTGCCCTCAATCTTTCCCATCATCAGGGTTTTTTCAAATGAGTCAGTTCTTTGCATCAGGTGGCCAAAGAATTGGAGTTTCAGCTTCAGCATCAGTCCTTCCAGTGAACATCCAGGACTGATCTCCTTTAGGATGGACTGGTTGGATCTCCTTGAAGTCCAAGGGACTCTCAAGAGTCTTCTCCAACACCACAGTTCAAAAGTATCAATTATTTGGTGATCAGCTTTCTTTATAGTCCAACTGTCACATCCATACATGACTACTAGAAAACCATAGCTTTGACTAGATGGACCTTTCCTGGCAACAATGTAATATCTCTGCTTTTAAATTGCTGTCTAGGTTGGTCATAGCTTTTTCTCCCAAGGAGCAAGTGTCTTTTAATTTCATGGCTGCAATTACAATCTGTGGTAATTTTAGAGCCCCCCAAATAAAGTCTGTCACTGCTTCCACTGTTTGCCCATCCATTTGCCATGAAGTGATGGGACCAGATGCCATGATCTTAGTTTTCTGAATGTTGAGTTTTAAGTCAACTTTTCACTCTCCTCTTTCACTGTCATCAAGAGTCTCTTTAGTTCTTCTTTGTTTTCTGTCATAAGTGTGGTGTCATCTGCATATCTGAGGTTATTGATATTTCTCCTGGTAATTGTAATTCCAGCTTGTGCTTCATCTAGTCTAGCATTTCTCATGATGTGCATGTCATGTATGGATGTGAGATTTGAACCAAAAAACATCTGAGTGCTGAAGAATTGGTGCTTTTGAACTGTGGTGCTGGAGAAGACTTTTGAGAGTCCCTTGGACTGCAAGGAGATTAATCCAGTCAATCCTAAAGGAGATCAGTCCTGAATATTCATTGGAAGGACTGATACTGAAACTGAAACTCCAATACTTTGGCCACCTGATGTGAAGAACTGATTCATTGGAAAAGACCCTGATGCTGGGAAAGATTCAAGGCGGGAGCAGAAGGGAAGGACAGAGAATGAGATGGTTGGTTGGCATCAATGATGCGATGGCCATGAGTTTGAGTAGGCTCCAGGAGTTGGTGATGGATAGGGATGCCTGGCATGCTGCAGTCCTTAGGTTCTCAAAGAGTCAGACATGACTGAGCGACTGAACTGAACTGAACCAAATACAGAAGTTTTAGATATTATGACGATTTGTGTCACAAGAGTTCATACACAGTTTTTAACAGAAAGAGTTTATTCTAAAGAATAAAGTATAAACATTTATTTAGTCCAAAGTGAGATAAGGTATTTGCATATTCCAAGTTTATTGTAAATCCCATGAAAAAGAGAAATCTTAAACCAACAACATAGGAGGAGTGATGGTTGTAAACTGCAAGCACCAGTTTTGTGATTTTTGTTAATCTCCCTGTTATTCAGGTAACATTAACCACTTTTGATCCTCAGAATCTTCTCCTCTTTTAAGTGTTTAGAAATGTAGGTATTGGTTCCTTTTTTAACCAGGCTTTGCTTATATATATTGTAATCTCAAGAAGGCAATCACCCAAAGAGAGATGGTGGGCTGATGGATTTAGAATATTTTACTTTGCTGAGAACCTCTGCCAATGTGTTAGTACTCTTTGTACCAAGATCATATACTATATGTAGAACCAAAATAATTTTTTTCATTTATTTTCAAGTATGAAAGAATCCCAATTGACATTATATTTGCTTAAATATGTATATAGTTACTTTAACTCATATGAAAATCTCTACACTCAAAGTCATCCACCACTTAATTTCTGTGGTTACTACAAGTCGTTTGTCCCATGTCTCCTTCCATTTCTTTTTTTTTGTCATTTATTTTTATTAGTTGGAGGCTAATTACTTTACAATATTGTAGTGGTTTTTGTCATACATTGACATGAATCAGCCATGGATTTACACATATTCCCCATCCTGATCCCCCTCCCACCTCCCTCTCTACCCGATCCCTCTGGGTCTTCCCAGGTAAAGTCTCCTTCCATTTCTATGCTCTATTCTCCCTTGCATAAATTTGTCACCAGAGAATTAGTTTCCATTTCCTCATCTTTGAGATGGGCTCACCATATCTACAATATAAAGGTGCCCTGAGGATTAAATTAGACAAATGCCTAAAAAATACTTAGTGTATGTCTGGCATGTAGTAGAACATAATGAACGATAGATTGTATCCTCCTTTCTCTTACTTCATTTTAAGGCAAAATTCTATACTTTTTAGTAAGAATACATGTAAGGGAAAGACTTTCTTTTGGAGTGTAAGAATTTCATCCTTTGCCTATAAGAATAAAAGCATTGTTATTTTGTAGAGATGTGTAGTAGCTTTCAAATAGAATGAGTATTTCAATAAGGTATGAAGAAGCAGAACATTAATATATAGGAGTCAGAATTTCAATAGGGCTTGGGGAAGAAAGACATTAGCTTCTGGCGAAATGATCAGTTATTTACATTAAAAAAGCAACACCATATATAGCAACTGCAATTCAGAATTAGACTAAAATTGTGCTTTTGCATTGTCAATTAAGACATGCACTATAGGAGCACAGCTTGTGTTATTTTTGAATTTTCTATAAAAAGACTTTTTCAAGAGTAGTATTTCAATAATATTTTAAAACTAGATTCTTGTTTCTTATGAAACTGAGTTTTGCATTCCTACAGACATGGTAATATGGGGAAAATGGAAAATTAAATCCAAATTCTGGGAAATCTGTTTATATCAGCACCAGTAATATCTTGATTTAATGTCAGATCAGATATTATACAAGAGAAATCAAGGACTGTATTTTTATTTCTAATGGTATCAAGGTGGCTAATCATCATTATTAAATTGAGGGCAGATGAGTCATGTGTGTGAAATGAATGTGTGGACTCATTCCAATTCCTCTGAGAAAGACCCTATAATTGGCATCAATTAGTCCTCTTGTTGGCAGTTTTAGTAAACCATCTGAAATTTAATAAACAAAGACTGAAACGCATTCTCAACGAAAGACAGTCATCTTGGACATTGATGAGAGCTGATTAGCAAATTGGCAGTTGGTATTCACCCTCCCTCTTCAAATATTGACTCAGTTGACTTAATGCTTTCCTCCACTTCATCAGCGTAAGACTTCATTTTTACCACCTTCAAAAATAAATTCTCACAAATAAATATTTATGAGATAGTTTTACTTTAACCCTTTTCATGTGTTCTGATATAAGCACATGTGCCTCAGAGAAATGGGGAGCCCACAGGTACCACTCGTTGCATTGATGCTATATACATTAAACAAAACTATGACTTTGAAGAGTTGATGCATTATCTCAAATGTTTAGTTTACTTATGGGGAGTAGAGCTATTCACTGAGAGATTCTGAGCAGTGTTTTCCTTTTAAACTTGCAACTTTGTAAACTATGAAGCAGTATTTTTTTCTTAATTTATCTGTGAGGTAATATGAGGTATGAACTCTAAGAAAAATTAGATCAAGAAAACATTGCAAATTATTATTGTTTTAAAAAGTAACTTTCTTCTTTTTTAAGCTCACAATCACCAAGTCTATGTTTCCAGACCTGACAAAGTTTCTTGACTAAGGATAAATGAGTGTGCATTCTATCAGTTTTAAAAACAGTCATGATATGGTGGCTGGGATTGAGGGGGCAGAGTCTATAGAAAAATATGAAGAAAAGTAGTAAGAAGTTCAGCAGTCATGTTTGTTATTTTACAATGTTGATTAGATCATTTTTAAGTCTCTTTCTCCTCACTATTAAGCAAACTACTTTTAATAAGTGCATTAGTTTATGATTTTGTATATGTTTTGCTTGACTTACCTAAAAATTTAATTCTCTTTCTTCTCTAGGAAGTACCAATGCCAGTACCAAATCTGTTGACATTCACATTTAACATTCACTTTTAAAATATCTGCTAAACAGTATAATGAACGTTGAAAAAAAAGATAGTATAATATGAACTAGTTTGGAATTAATTTATTTTACATATTTCTCATGAGGCATGGTGAAGGACATGGAAGCCTGGTGTGCTGCGGTCCATGGGGTCATAAAGAGTTGGACACAACTTTGAGACTGAACAACAATAAGCATAGTGCTGTTCATTAGTGGGAAAAATTTATTGAAATCTATATCAGACATCATATTTAGGTATTTATATTTACACTAGCCATATTCCAGGAGATTCTTCAGTTTGCTCACTATTCATTGCAATGAGACGAAAGATACAGAACATGTGAGCTGAAGTTGAGTTAAGGACTTACATTCTTTAAGTGGAGATGAGCCACATAGATACTCATTTGCATTTTTGATGTGTAATATAGTGATGTGTACCATCTCCCCCTCAAATGATATCAATAAGGCACTGATAGCCCAACTAAGTTAAAATTTTCTAGTAATTTAAAACTTCGTGAAGCTCCTAACTTAGAGAAGCAACCTAGATATCACTTGTAACTTAGATATCACTTGAAATCACCTTGTACTACAGCATTCTAGAATAAAACGGGCTGGCCTCACTACTCCAGTACTGTGGGAAGGCCATCCCCAAACATGTGTGATTTACAGAAGTTTATAGTTGCAAGGCTCCTTCTTATGTCATGTTTTGATTTTTAGTTCACTCCATTTTACTTCCATCTCATCCTTCAGGTTGCTCTTACTCTTCATTCTGCATGAATGCAAGTATGATGACCTTTGGGTTGACTCTACCCAAGTACTTGTCCTGGTCTTTAAATCTCCTGAGGCTCTTCTCTGGGAAGATCCCAGTTTAATTTTGCAAAGTCTTTTAGTTTCTCCTCTCCAAATAGCCATAGACTGACCATTTTATTCTACTACACTAAGAGGTTTCTTCCATTTTCATTGTTTCTCAGAGAAGAAATAGAAATATTAGTCTTTTCTTTCTTAATTTCTCCTAGGGAGTGTAAATGGTACAAAAGAGAATTATGAGACAGAGTGACCTTCATCAACTTTGATTTTTAATGGTGTTTTGTTTTGTTTTTTTCCAACATATCACATTGATCTTCAGGAGTTTCATTGCTGTAACACAGAGGTCAGATTTCATAATAAATAGCAAGTTATCATTTCAGTTGAGGATATAGTATTCTTTCAGACAACAAAATCAATGAATGCTTCCTGTGTTGTAGCTTCAGTGAGGAGAAACACACACACATGAATGACCCTTAGTAGCATATATGTAATAGAAGAAATCCAAAGAAAAATATATCCATAACTTCAACAGATGTGGATAAGCTCCAGGCAAAATAATTCTGACTTAAAAAAAAAAGCAAAACTCCTAGCGTGCCAACTATTTATCAAAAGATTCTTGAGATAAGAACCTCAAATTTTCACAAAAGCAAAAGATATGAAAATCAAAGTCGCTTTGAAAAATATACAGCACTACTTGCCCATTTTTAGGATCTATTCCTCCAAATCCTGTTTTTAAAACCCACCTGGTATCTGTTCCTAGAAGTTAGCCTTCTATTATAGATACTAGTTTTCCATTACTCCAGGTCTTTGTCCTCACCTTAAAATGCTCAAGATTTTAGGGAAATTTCAGGGGAAAGTATTTGAATTGAAAAGCTTTCCATAGTCAGATGAGTGAATTATGAATGGAGGAAACTGGGGTAGTAGGAAAGTCATTTTTGATATAAAGCCCTACAGACATTTTTATTGTGTCAAAGAGGTAACTTAATAGTCTACATATTTGTATCAAATCCAAGTCAAGGTCTTACCAAATATTCCCAAGTATATTACCTAATATCTAATAACATAGGGTGGGAGAAGGCAATGGCAACCCACTTCAGTACCCTTGCCTGGAAAATCCCATGGATGGAGGAGCCTGGTAGGCTACAGTCCATGGGATTGTAAAAAAGTCAGATATGACTGAGCAACTTCACTTTCACTTTTTACTTCCTTGCATTGGAGAAGGAAATGGCAACTCATTCCAGTATTCCTGCCTGGAGAATCCCAGGGACGGGGGAGCCCGGTGGGCTGCCGTCTATGGGGTCACACAGAGTCGGACACGACTGATGCAACTTAGCAGCAGCAGCAATAACATAGAGTAATATATACATATAAATTATGAATTTTATATGTAATAATGCTTGCTAAAAGTTTAATACTGCTTGTCATTATTACTTGTCTTTTGTCATCTCCCATCTGGTTTCTCTCAGCATTTATTCCCAACATTTCCACCTTTCCTGACTCCCACCTCTCCCTTAGCTGATGACCTTGCCTTCCATCTCACAGAGAAAACTCAGACATAAACATGCCCTCCATTAAATTCATGTCCATCACCCACTTCATATTTCCAACAGCATTTTTAGTCCAGAACCATAGAATGATTTATATAATCATTAACAGAGTGAGTTCTTTTTCTATATATTCAAAGACAATCTTCCCATGTACCTGTTTTCTTAATTCCAAATGCTCTCACTTTTTCCAGAATCTTCTTCGACCTGTTATCTTTTCCTTCTCTTATAGCTCAGTTATTCCTTATCTACTGTCTTCTTGCCTTTTACCTGCACAAATATGCTAAATTTCTTCTTTTCTAAAAAACATGCCAAACCAAGGAAACACAGCTCTCTTTTGAGTTTAGATTCTCTGTCCAGTGTTTACCTCCTCCTACCTCATTCACATTTTTCGAAGTAATAGTCTTGTAGCACGGGTGCCCTTACCATTAGATGATCCCCAACCAGCTTCTATTCTATTTCTGTGTCTTAATTCTGCTGAAACTGTTTTTTATGAGAGTTCCATTGGACAATTTCCTACTGATTTGGCTTGATCTAAAATTTAACATTATCTGGAAAATGTTGCCTTTCCATCAGGCAAACCTCATGAAATGCTTCGGATGCATTTGATTATGATTATAGCCTGGGGAGTAACTGGAACAGTGACTATAGATGGCTACTGGTTTTCCATTCCCTGGAGTTTGTCCCACATGGGAGTGGAGATGATGTTGTTTCTCCAGGGCTAGCTTCCTTGCTAATATGCTCCTTTCTTAGATCCATAACTTTCTTATCCATAGCTTCCTTTTTTCTAGTTCTTTTCATAATCTGCTAAAGTTCTTTCTTTGTGTTCATACCCTCCAGTTCTCTTCAGTAGAAATGCTTTCATTCTGGTTGGATCTTCTTATCTTCAGGATCACAAGCTTCTTCTATTTCTGAATATGTTCCCTCTCCTCCTGCTGCTTTATTGTCTCTTCTGGTTGTCTTTGCAGTTCTTCATTTTTTTTTTTTTTTTGACTTCCTCAGCTTCTCACCAC
This sequence comes from Cervus canadensis, assembly GCF_019320065.1. NCBI lineage: Eukaryota > Metazoa > Chordata > Mammalia > Artiodactyla > Cervidae > Cervus > Cervus canadensis. The sequence goes on along the minus strand of NC_057412.1, from coordinate 23,439,020 downwards.
TAGAATTCTTCCTCTCTGTGAGTCTGCTCTTTAGCTATCTTTGAGAAAAATTCTCTTTCTTTTGTCTTGTGAGTTCCTCCCTTCTCTTCCCCTCTCTTTCCTTTTTCTTGGTTGCTCCTCTCTTAGCTAGAAGTTTTGTGCTCCCTTTGGGGATGGTAGTCCTCATGGGGGGCTTAGTAGGAGCAGAAGAAGTCACACTGGATGGCCTGTTGGGTGCCAAGATTGGGGCTGGGGCTGCAGCGAGAGCAGCAGGGGTGGTGTCTAACTTGTTAGGTGACCACTCTTCAACTCTTCTGCGTTCCTTAAGTCTGCTCTGCCTTTTATGGTGAGCTGTCTGACAATTTTCCTTTCTTTCAGTTTTCTCATTCAGGCAACACTCTACTCTATCTTGGCAAGGCAGCTGCCTGGGGATAGGAGCAGGGATGAGGAAGAGGAGCACTAGCTGAGCTCAGAGCCAGAAAGAAAACCAGGAGAAAGTTGGCCTGAGTGTGCCAAGCAAAGTAGGAACAGACTTGCATGGGAGCCAAAGATGAGCAGGAGCTGGTGATACAGCTCTTGGTTTAGGTGGGATTAGAGGCAGCCTGTCTAATGCCAGATGTAATAGAAAACAGAAAGGTATACCCACTCTCTCTCTTTTTCTCTGGGTTCTCCTGCTCACAGAGCTCTCCAGTTGTTGCAGAGAATTTAGTCACCTTGTAGGACATGACATGATATTAACACTGCTATGAAGTGCTGCATCTCTGGACAAGGCTGCTGTCTGTTTACTTCTGAACAGGAACCGATGGGTGGTGATCAGGACTGTATTAACAAAACTAAAGGAAAAATGTATGTGGTTGTGGAGTCAGAAGTGACCCAGGGAAGGATACTCAACTTTGATTAAGAACTGATTTTTTTCCTAATCCATCCTCCTTGAAAATTAGTCTGTAGTATGTTAAATGTTCTCATAAGGTTTTTATAAGAACTGAAACTAATATGTGTCTCTTAGAACAGTGCCCAGCATGTAGTAAATGCTCAAAAATGTTATCCATTAACACTTAGTGTGTGCATGCATGCTAAGTTGCTTCAATTGTGTTCGACCCTTTGCGATCGTATGGACTGTAGCCCACCAGGCTCCTCTGTCCAGGCAAGAACACTGGAGCAGGTTGCCATGTCCTTCTCCAGTGTATCTTCCTGACCCAGGGATTGAGCCTGCATCTCCTGTGTCTCTTGCACTGGCAGGCAGGTTTTTTACCACTGGGTACTATGAGAAAACAGCAAATCACAAGTAGCATGAAAAGCCATAGAAATTTAGTAGTTTCTTACAGGAGATTCCAGGGACTACAATTCTTTACTTTCTAGGAGACTCAACTTTACAGACAGTAGCTGAAGTTTATGGGTTTCTAGTCCAGGCTTTTATTGCTAAAAATGAGATTTCTGAATCCACACCCATCACCTTTATGACATCTCTTACTGGAGCCAGAACAATGAATGCGACTTTGTTTCAAGAGGGCAATTTGGATTTCTGGTCTTCCATCTCAGCAAGGCCCTATTTATTAAACCTGGGATAAGCTCAGGAATGAATTATACTCAGTACTAACTTACTTTGACTGACTGCCCTTGTTAAAGAAAAAAAAATGAAACAAAGATATTTAAAATATTTTTAGTAGCTTCACTTTTCACTCCTTTATTCTTTTAAAGTGTGTTGTGTGTGTTTACTAATTTGTGTAAGTAGAAAGAAGAATGCATTAGAAATTTTCTCCAGGTTAAGTGTTCCTTCAGTAACAAGAAATAAACTATCATTCAAAAAATCTCTCTGTATTTAGTGTCTTCAGACAATTCAATTCAGTTCAAAGTTGTGTATTTATGAAATGTCATACACTGAACCAGATGCTATTCAGCATTTTTATACAATATGACATTCAAGGACCGGTTTGATGTGAAGAGTAACTTGGCAAATGTGTGCTTTTCTGTCTTGTACGTAGTTTAAAATGTAGTCATACTGTTACTGATGAAATGTAGGACAAATTGAGCCCTAATGATTTATTGATACTGAAAATATACTTATTATTTATCCTTTCTCTAAAAACATGGGCAATGGCACTTTGTTATAAAATAAATAAATAAACCCATATAAATATTAAATCATCATTTTTACTTCCTTAATGTATCAGAGCTTCTCTACACTGAACATTCCAAATAGTAAAACATCAGCATTGGAAAGCCTTGTTATTGAGATACTGGTAAGACTTGTGGTGGAAGAAACTGGCATATTCTATTTATTTGTTTATTTTTTAAATGAATGCTATTTATTACTCCAATCCTTAAGGGCTTCTTTGGGCTAGAGCTATAAATTGAGTAAATAAAATTCCAGGTAGCCCTTACTTTTGAAGATCTTGCAGTTCATTTTTCATCTTGTTCCAGGCAGCAGAGCAGATCAGAATTGAAGCCTAGAGAAGTACATCGCACAGATTCTAGCTTTGTAGGAATCGGGCAGAGCAATAAAAGATAAGCAACTTTCAGAAATGAGATTCACCTACAAGCCTAGTTTCCAATTAAAGCTTTGGTTCAGTTCTGTTCAGTCACTCAGTTATGTCCGACTCTTTGAGATCTCATGGACTGCAGCAGGTCAGGTCTCCCTGTCCATCACCAAATCCTGGAGTTTACTCAAACTCACCTTCATTGAGTCAGTGAAGCCATTCAACCGTCTCATCCTGTAGTCCCCTTCTCTTCCTGCCTTCAATCTTTCCCAGCATCAGGGTCTTTTCCAATGAGTCAGTTCCCATCAGGTGGCCAAAGTGTTGGAGTTTCAGTTTCAGCATCAGTCCTTCCAATGAATATTCAGGACTGATCTCCTTTAGGATGGACTGGTTGGATCTCCTTGCAGTCCAAGGGACTCTCAAGAGTCTTCTCCAACTCCACAGTTTAAAAGGATCAATTCTTTGGTGCTCAGCTTATTTTTAGTCCGACTTTCACATTCATACATGACCACTGGAAAAACCATAGCTTTGACTAGATGGACCTCTGTTAGCAAAATAATGTCTCTGTTTTTTAATATTCTGTATAGGTTGGTCATAGCTTTTATTCCAAGGAGCAAGCATCTTTTAATTTCATGGCTGCAATCACCATCTGCATTGATTTGGTAATCACCATCTGCATTGATTTGCCAAAATAAAGTCTGACACTGTTTCCACTGTTTCCCCATCTATTTGCCATGAGGTGATGGGACCAGATGCCATGACCTTAGTTTTCTGAATGTTGAATTTCAGCAAAGATTTTCACGCTCCTCTTTCACTTTCATCAAGAGGCTCTTTAGTTCTTCTTCACTTTCTGCCATAAGGGTGGTGTCATCTGCATATCTGAGGTTATTGATATTTCTCCTGGCTATCTTGATTCCAGCTTATGCTTCTTCCAGCCCAGCATTTCTCATGATGTACTCTGCATATAAGTTCAATACGCAGGGCGACAATATACAGCCTTGACGTACTCCTTTCCCTATTTGGAACCAGTCTGTTGTTCCATATCCAGTTCTAACTGTTGCTTCCTGACCTACAGAAAGATTTTTCAAGAGGCAGGTCAGGTGGTCTGGTATTCCGATCTCTTTCAGAGTTTTCGACAGTTTGTTGTGATCCACACAGTCTTGGCTTAGTCAATAAAGCAAAAATAGATGTTTCTCTGTAACTCTCTTGCTTTTTCAATGGTCCAAGGGATGTTGGCAAATTGGTCTCTCATACCTCTGCCTTTTCTAAATTCAGCTTGAACATCTGGAAGTTCATGCACCGTTCATGTACTGTTGAATCCTGGCTTTGAGAATTTTGAACATTACTTTACTAGCGTGTAAATGAGTACAACTGTGTGGTAGTTTCAGCCTTCTTTCTCATTGCCTTTCTTTGGGATTGGAATGAAAACTGACCTTTTCCAGTCCTGTGGCCACTGCTGAGTTTTCAAAATTTGCTGACATATTGAGTGCAGCACTTTCACAGCATCATCTTTCAGGATTTGAAATAGCTCAACTGGAATTCCATCACCTCCACTAGCTTTGTTCATAGTGATGCTTCCTAAGGCCCACTTGACTTCACGTTCCAGGATGTCTTATTCTAGGTGAGTTATCACACCACCATGATTATCTGGGTCTTGAAGATCTTTTTTGTACAATCCTTCTGTGTATTCTTGCCACCTCTTCTTAATATCTTCTGCTTCTGTTAGGTCCATACTGTTTCTGTCTTTATTGTGCCCACCTTTGCTTGAAATGTTCCCTTTGTATTTCTAATTTTCTTGAAGAGATCTCTAGTCTTTCCAGTTCTACTGTTTTCTTCTCTTTCTTTGCATTGGTCATGGGGAAAATCTTTCTTATCTCTCCTTGTTATTCTTTGGAACTGCATTCAAATGGGTTTATCTTTCCTTTTCTCCTTTGCCTTTAGCTTCTCTTCTTTTCACAGCTATTTGTAAGGCCTCCTCAGACAACCATTTTGCCTTTTTGCATTTATTTTTCTTGGGGATAGTCTTGATCCCTGTCTCCTGTACAATGTAATGAACCTCCATGCTAAGCTCTTCAGGAACTCTGTCTATCAGATCTAATCCCTTGAATCTATTTCTCACTTTCACTGTATAATCATAAGGGATGTGATTTAGGTCATATCAGAAAGATCCAGTGGTTTTCCCTACCATATTCAATTTAAGTCTAAATTTGGCAATAAGGAGTTCATGATCTGAGCCACAGTCAGCTCCCAGTCTTGTTTTTGCTGACTGTATAGAGCTTCTCCATCTTTGACTGCAAAGAATATAATCAATCTGATTTTGATATTGACTATCTGGTGAAGTTCTTGTGTAGAGTCTTCTCTTATCTTTGGAAGAGAGTGTTTGCTATAACCAGTGCGTTCTCTTGGCAAAACTCTATTAGCCTTTGCCCTGCTTCATTTTGCATGCCATGGCCAAATTTGCCTGTTAGTTCAGGTACTTCTTGACTTCCTACTTTTGTATTCCAGTCCTCTATAATGAAAAGGACATCTGTTTTGGGTGTTAGTTCTAGAAAGCCTTGTAGGTCTTGTGGGTCTTCATAGAACCCTTCAACCTCAGCTTTTTCAGCATTATTCACTGGGAATAGACTTGGATTACTGTGATATTGAATGGTTTGCCTTGAAACAGAGATCATTCTGTCATTTTTGAGATTGCATGCAATACGGCCTTTCTGACTCTTTTGGAGACTATGATGGCTACTCCATTTCTTCTAAGGGATTCTTGCCCAGAGTAGTAGATATGATGGTCATCTGAGTTAAATTCATCCATTTCAGTCCATTTTAGTTCACTGATCCCTAAAATGTCAGTATTCACTCTTGCCATCTCCTGTTTAACCACTTCCAATTTACCTTGATTTGAGGACCTAACATTCCAGGTTCCTATGCAACATTGCTATTCACAGCATTGGACTTGACTTCCATCACCAGTCACATCCACACCTGGGTGTTGTTTTTGCTTTGGCTCCATTTCTTCAGTCTTTCTGGAGTTATTTCTCCACTGATCTCCAGTAACATATTGGGCACCTACTGACCTGGAGAGTTCAACTTTCAGTGTCATATCTCTTTGCCTTCTCATACTGTTCATGGGGTTCTCAAGGCAAGAATACTGAAATGGTTTGCCATTTCTTTCTCCAGTGGACCACGTTTTGTCAGAACTCTCCACTATGACCCATCCGTCTTGGGATGGCTCATAGTTGGATTGAGTTAGACAAGACTGTGGTCCATGTGATCAGTTTGGCTAGTTTTCTGTGACTGTGGTTTTCATTCTGTCTGCTCTCTGATGGAGAAGGATAAGAGGCCTGCAGGATAAGAGGGAGTCTCTCCCTCTTCCTGATGGGAGAGACTGACCGTGGGGGAAACTAGGTCTTGTTCTGATGGGTTGGGCCATGTTCAGTAAATCTTTAATCCAATTTTCTGTTGATGGGTGGGGATGTGTTCTCTCCCTGTTATTTACTTGGGGCCAAACTCTGGTGGAGGTAATGAAGATAATGGTGACCTCCTTCAAAAGATCCCATGTAGGCACTGCTACACTCAGGGCCCCTGACCCTGTAGCAGGCCACTGCCGATCCACGCCTCTGCTGGAGACTCCTGGACACTTACGGGCAAGTCTGAGTGTGTCTCTTGTGGAGTCACTGCTCCTTTCTCCTGGGTCCTGGTGCACGCAAGGTTCTGTTTGTGTCCTCCAAGAGGCTTAAAGCTTAGTTGTTGATAAGAAACCTGAATACACTTTAAAACTGCATTTACTTAGAGGAAAAAGCAATGGCCATCATATTTTTAATAAACACTTAAGACAATATATTTTTTATTTTTAAACTTGTACATAGTTAACATATATTATGATATATACATATTTATACATGTTATTGCAAAATTGTGAACTCCAGGCAAAGAGAATAATTCATCAACAAGGCTTTTGGTGGTGGTTGTAGCTCTATTGTGAAAACTGATAAGGTCACCTTATAGTGACTTAAGCTAAACTCCCAGTTTCCATCCTGGCTTTCAGTAGAATGCTGGCAGAGACCTAGAAGATAATTTGCCCAGCTTTGAAATTCAAGTTTTTGTATTCTTATCATGAGAAGTAATAACTCTAAAAAATCAAACTGATGGTTTTCTAGCAGGGTACACATAACCCTGGTTAGCAAGTCATTAATGGCAGTTCTCATTTTAAAAATAATTAGATAGAAGCAAGGTCTGATGCTGTAAAGAGCAATATTGCATAGAAACCTGGAATGTTAGGTCCATGAATCAAGGCAAATTGGAAGTGGTCAAACAGGAGATGGCAAGAGTGAATTTTGACATTCTAGGAATCAGTGAACTAAAATGGACTGGAATGGGTGAATTTAACTCAGATGACCATTATATCTACTACTGTGGGCAGGAATCCCTTAGAAGAAATGGAGTGGCCATCATAGTCAACAAAAGAGTCCAAAATGCAGTACTCGGATGAAATCTCAAAAATGACAGAATGGTCTCTGTTCTTCTCCAAGGCAAACCATTCAATATCATGGTAATCCAAGGCTATGCCCCAACCAGTAATGCTGAAGAAGCTGAAGTTGAACGGTTCTATGAAGACCTACAATACCTTTTAGAACTAACACCCACCCCCCCAAAAAATGTCCTTTTCATTATAGGGGACTGAAATGCAAAAGTAGGAAGTCAAGAAACACCTGGAGTAACAGGCAAATTTGGCCTTGGAGTGAGGAATGAAACAGGGCAAAGGCTAATAGAGTTCTGCCAAGAGAATGCACTGTTCATAGCAAACACCCTCTTCCAACAACACAAGAGAAGACTCTACACATGGACATCACCAGATAGATGGTCAACACCGAAATCAGATTGACTACATTCTTTGCAGCCAAAGATGGAGAAGCTCTATACAGTCAGTAAAAACAAGACTGGGAGCTGACTGTGGCTCAGATCATGAACTCCTTATTGCCAAATTCAGACTTACATTGAAGAAAGTAGGGAAAACCACTAGACCATTCAGGTATGACCTAAATCAAATCCCTTATGACTATACAGTGGAAGTGAGAAATAGCTTTAAGGGACTAGATCTGATAGACAGAGTGCCTGATGAACTATGGACAGAGGTTAGTGACATTGTAAAGGAGACAGGGATCAAGACCATCCCCATGGAAAATAAATGCAAAAAGGCAAAATAGTTGTCTGAGGAGACCTTACAAATAGCTGTGAAAAGAAGAGAAGCAAAACGCAAAAGAGAAAAAGAAAGATATTCCCATTCGAATGCGGAGTTCAAAAGAATAGCAAGGAGAGATAAGAAAGCTTTCCTCAGTGATCAATGCAAAGAAATAGAGGAAAACAACAGAATGGGAAAGACTAGAGATCTCTTCAAGAAAATTAGAGATACCAAGGGAACCTTTCATGAAAAGATGGGCTCAATAAAGGACAGAAATTGTAAGGACCTTACAGAAGCAGAAGATATTAAGAAGAGGTGGCAAGAACACACAGAAGAACTATACAAAAAAGATCTTCACGACCCAGATAATCATGATGGTGTGATCACTCACCTAGAGCCAGACATCCTGGAATGTGAAGTCAACTGGGCCTTAGAAAGCATCACTATGAACAAAGCTAGTGGAGGTGATGGAATTCCAGTTGAGCTATTTCAAATCCTGAAAGATGATGCTGTGAAAGTGCTGCACTCAATATGTCAGCAAATTTTGAAAACTCAGCAGTGGCCACAGGACTGGAAAAGGTCAGTTTTCATTCCAATCCCAAAGAAAGGCAATGAGAAAGAATACTCAAACTATCGCACACTTGCACTCATCTCACAAGCCAGTAAAATGATGCTCAAAATTCTCCTAGCCAAGCTTCAGCAATACATGAACTGTGAACTTCCAGATGTTCAAGCTGGTTTGAGAAAAGGCAGAGGAACCAGAGATCAAATTGCCATCATTCTCTGGATCATCAAAAAAGCAAGAGAGTTCCAGGAAAACATCTATTTCTGCTTTATTGACTATGCCAAAGCCTTTGACTGTGTGGATCACAATAAACTGTGGAAAATTCTGAAAGAGATGTGAATACCAGCCCACCTGAATTGCCTCTTGAGAAACCTATATGCAGGTCAGGAAGCAACAGTTAGAACTGGACATGGAACAACAAACTGGTTCCAAATAGGAAAAGGAGTACGTTAAGGCTGTATATTGTCGCCCTGCTTATTGAACTTATATGCAGAGTACATCATAAGAAACGTTAAGCTGGATGAAGCACAAGCTGGAATCAAGATTGACAGGAGAAACATCACCAACCTCAGATATGCAGATGACACCACCCTTATGGCAGAAAGTGAAGAGGAACTAAAAAGCTTCTGGATGAAAGTGAAAGAGGAGAGTGAAAAAGTTGGCTTAGAGCTCAACATTCAGAAAACTATGATCATGGCATCTGGTCCCATCACTTCATGGGAAATAGATGGGGCTATGTTTTGCACTCCAAAATCACTGCAGATGGTGATTGCAGCCATGAAATTAAAAGACACTTACTACTTGGAAGGAAAGTAATGACCAACCTAGAGAGCATATTAAAAAGCAGAGACATTACTTTGCCAACAAAGTTCCATCTAGTCAAGGCTATGGTTTTTCCAGTGGTCGTGTATGGATGTGAGAGTTGGACTATGAAGAAAGCTGAGTGCCGAAGAATTGGTGTCCTTGAACTGTGGTGTTGGAGAAGACTCTTGAGAGTTCCTTGGACTGCAAGGCGATCCAACCAGTTCGTCTTAAACGAGATCAGTCCTGGGTGTTCATTGGAAGGACTGATGCTGAAACTGAAACTCTAATACTTTGGCCACCTCATGTGAAGAGTTGACTCGTTGGAAAAGACCCTGACACTGGAAGGGATTGAAGGCAGGAAGAGAAGGGGACGACAGAGGATGAGATGGCTGGATGGCATCACCAACTCGATCGACATGAGTTTGAGCAAACTCTGGGAGTCGGTGATGGACAGGGAGTCCTGGCGCGCTGCTATTCATGGGGTTGCAAAGAGTCAGACACAACTGAGTGACTGAACTGAACTGAGCTGAACTGAAATATGTCTATAAAGAAAAATACACACACACAAGCAGAAACCAGCTATAAATTTTCTTGACCATGTAGTTTAGAGAAAATGTAAACAAATTATTCGAGTAAACTCTTACCTCTTTTCAAGTTCCAAATTAATAAGTTCTTTGGCTAAGGTCACAGGTCAGACATGTTTTTATTTATTGTTTTAAAAACCTCTTTATTTAGTATTGAATAAGGACACACAAAAAGATACCCCACATCCAAAGGCAAATGAGAAGTCCCAGCAAGATGGTAGGAGGGGCGAAATCACGTTTAGAATGAAGCCCCATACCTGCCAGAGATGCTAGGAAGGCTCAAACAAACCTTGTGTGCACCTGGACCCAGAGACCCCACTGAAACTGAGCCGGAGCTGCCTTTGAGTGTTTGAGTGTCTCCTGCAGAGGCACGGGTCAGCAGTGGCCTGCCAAGGGGACAGGGGCTCTGGCTGCAGCAGACCTGGGTCACACAGCATGCGGCATAAGCCATCTTGGAGGAGGTCGCCACTAGCCCCACCATAGAGACACCGAGCGGCAGAAGGCAATGGCACCCCACTCCAGTACTCTTGCCTGGAAAATCCCATGGACAGAGGAGCCTAGTAGGCTGCAGGCCATGAGGTCGCTAAGAGTCTGATATGACTGAGCGACTTCACTTTCACTTTTCACTTTCATGCTCTGGAGAAGGAAATGGCAACCCACTCCAGTGTTCTTGCCTGGAGAATCCTAGGGACAGGGGAGCCTGGTGGGCTGCCGTCTATGGGGTCGCACAGAGTTGGACATGACTGAAGTGACGCAGCAGCAGCAGCAGCAGAGCCACCCAGCAGACAATGCACCAACTGAAGAGCAATTATATCAAAGAAGTTCTCACACTATTAAGAAAGTTCTAGGACACACAACAGATTATCCAACCTGGGGATGTGGCAATGGGACTGAGAACCCCCAGGGAATTTGACTTTGAAGACCAGTCGGATTTGATTACAGAACTTACACAGAACTGGGGAAAAGGACTGTTGGAGGGCACAAACAGAGCCTTGTGCTCACCAGGAGCCAGGAGAAAGGAGCAGCATCCCCACAAGACCATGCCAGACTTGCCTGTGAATGTCCAGGAGTCTCTCGCAGAGGCATGGGCCAACAGTGGCCTGCTGCAGGGTCGGGGCACTGAATACAATAGTGCATGCACAAATCCTTTTGAAGGAGGTCACCATTATCTACATTACCCCTACCAGAGTTTGGCCTCAGGTCAAATACAGGGAGGGAACACAACTCCTCAACAGCCCAGCAACAGAAAATTGGATTAAAGATTTACTGAACATAGCCCAGTCCATCAGAACAAGACCCAGTTTCCCCCACAGTCAGTCTCTCCAATCAAGAGGCTTCCATAAGCCTCTTATCCTTCTCTATCAGAAGGTAGACAGAATGAAAACCACAGTCACAGAAAACTAGCCAAACTGATCACATGGACCACAGTCTTGTCTAACTCAATGCAACTATGAGCCATGCCATGTATGGCCACCCAAGACAGATGGGTCATGGTGGAGAGTTCTGACAAAACGTGGTCTACTGGAGAAGGAAATGGCAAACCACTTTAGTATTCTAGCCTTGAGAACCCCATGAACAGTATGAAAAGGCAAAAAGATATGACACTGAAAGTTGAACTCTCCAGGTCAGTAGGTGCCCAATATGTTACTGGAGATCAGTGGAGAAATAACTCCAGAAAGACTGAAGAAATGGAGACAAAGCAAAAACAACACCCAGTTGTGGATGGGACTGGTGATGGAAGTTCAATGATGTAAGAACAATATTGCACAGGAACCAAGAATTTTAGGTCCACAAACCAGGGCAAATTGGAAGTGTTCAAACAGAAGATGGCAAGAGTGAATGTCAACACTTTAGGGATCAGTGAACTAAAATGGACTGGAATGGATGAATTTAACTCAGATGACCATAATATCTACTACTCTGGGCAAGAATCCCTTAGAAGAAATGGAGTAGCCATCATAGTCTCCAAAAGAGTCAGAAAGGCAGTACTTGGTTGCAATCTCAAAAAGAACAGAATGATCTCTGCTTGTTTCCAAGGCAAACCATTCAATATCACAGTAATCCAAGTCTATGCCCCAATCACTAATGCTGAAGAAGCTGAAGTTGAATGGTTTTATGATGACCTACAAGACCTTCTAGAACTAACACCAAAAAATTATGTCCTTTTCATCACAGGGGCCTGGAATGCAAAAGTAGAAAGTCAAGAGATACCTGGAGTTACAGGCAAGTCTGGCCATTGAGTACAAAATGAAACAGGGCAAAGGCTAATAGAGTTTTTTCAAGAGACACACTGGTCATAGCAAACACCCTCTTCCAAAAACACAAGTGACTACTCTACTCATGAACATCACCAGATGGTTAATACAGAAATCAAATTGATTATATTCTTTACAGCCGAAGATGGAGAGGCTCTATACTGTCAGCAAAAACAAGACCAGGAGCTGACTGTGGCTCAGATCATGAAGTCCTTATTGACAAGTTCAGACTTAAATTCAAGAAAGTAGGGAAAAACACTAGACCATCCAGGTATTACCTAAATCAATGTCTTAAGATTATACAGTGGTAGTGACAAATAGACTCAAGGGATTTGATTTGATAGAGTGCGTTGAAGAACTATGGACAAAGATTTGCAACATTGTACAGGAGGCAGTGATCAAGACCATCCCCAAGAAAAAGAAATGCATAAAGACAAAATAGTTGTCTGAGGAGGCCTTACAAATAGCTGAGAAAAGAGGAGATGCTAAAGGCAAAGGAGAAAAGGAAAGCTATACTCATTTGAATGCAGAGTTCCAAAGAACAACAAGGATGGATAATAAACTCTTCCTCAGTAATCAATGCAAAGAAATCAATGCAAAGGAAAACAACAGAATGGGAAAGACTGGAGATCTCTTCAACAAAATTAGAGATAACAAAGGAACATTCCATGCAAAGATGGGCACAATAAAGGATGGAAACAGTATGGACCTAAAAGAAGCAGAAGATATTAAGAAGAGGTGGCAAGAACGCACAGAAAAACCATACAAAAAAGATCTTAATGACCTAGATAGCTATGATGGTGTTATCACTCACCTAGAGCCAGACATCCTGGAATGCAAAGTCAAGTGGACCTTAGGAAGCATCACTACAAACAAAGCTAGTGAAGGTGATTGAATTCCAGCTGAGCTACTTCAAGTTCTAAAAGATGATGCTGTGAAAGTGCTGCACTCAATAGGACAGTAAATTTTGAAAATTTGGCAGTGACCACAGGGCTGGAAAATGTCAGTTTTCATTCCAATCCCAAGGAAAGGCAATTCCAAAAGAATGCTCAAACTACTGTACAATTGCACTCATCCTACACACTAGCGAAGTAATGCTCAGAATTCTCCAAGCCAAGCTTCAACAGTACGTGAACCATGAACTTCCAGAAAATGATATTCAAACTACTCTCTATTACTAAGAGTTTTCCCTGGGCCTCTTAACTGCTCCAGGGATTTTGCACACTTTCCCTGTCCAACACCATGAGTCTCTTCTTTTTCACTCAAAAATTTTTGTTTCTTCTGTAAAGTCACCATGCCTTAAAGCACTCGTTACTCCAAAAAGTCTGTATCAACTCTATTTACACATTACTTTCAAAACTGCCATCTCTTTCCACTTTCAAAAGGTTCAAATTTATTTTTATTTGACTGCATTCCTTCCATTATCATGTTATTTCATTTTAAGAACCCCTTAACGCTTTATTGAGTGTCTATCATTCCACACACTGTGCTAGGTGCTCAAAGTAAAATGTTGAGTAATAAAAATTTCTGGCCTCAAGATGCCATTTAGCTGGGGGAAATTCATGGAAACAAATCAGCATAATGCCACAAAAGAAGTGTGTACTTAGTATGAGAGAAGGCTGAAAGAAGGGCATGCTGGTCATTTCCTGACTATAGGAAGGAGCTGAAATACACAGGAAATGCTCCACAAAGAGAAGAGGTCTTTTCTGCAAGTCTTAAGTGGCTCCATGATTTGAGAGTGGTGGCAATCCAAGTACAGACAGCATTGGAAATAGACATGGGAGGAAGAAAGAGGGGTGTGTTGGTAGGGGAAAAAAAGCTTGCTGTGGAGTCTTTCATGTAATGCTAATAGATTTGGATATTTTCCTGTAGGTAACCAATTTGTGCTTTCATTTGGGAATAAAGTAAATGATTGAGATTTCAAAAGATTTTTAATAGAGTTATGTATAAAGGAGAAGCCACAATGAGTCAGTAGGAGGGATGCAATCACATTAAATCAAATCCCGTAACTGCCTGGTGGGCGACCCACAAACTGGAGAAAAATAATAACAAAGAATGGCAAACATAATGCAAATAAATTTGGAAAACTCAGCAGTGGTCACAGGACTGGAAAAGGTCCATTTTAAAACCAATCCCAAAGAGAGGAAATGCCAAAGAATGTTCAAACTATCGCACAATTGCACTCACCTCACACGGTAGCAAGGTGATGGTCAAAATTCTCCAAGCAAGTCTTCATCAGTATGTAAGCTGAGAACTCCCAGCTGTTCAAGCTGGATTTAGAAAAGGCAAAGGAATCAGAGATCAAATTGCCAGCATCCATTGGATCATTGAAAAAGCAAGAGAGTTCCAGAAAAACATCTACTTCTGCTTTACTGACTACTCCAAAGCCTTTGACCGTGTGGGTCACAACGAACTGTAGAAAATTCTTAAAGAGATGGGAATACAAGACCACCTTACCTGCCTCCTGAGTAATCTGTATGCAGGTAAAGACGCAACAGTTAGAAACAGACATGGAACAATTGACTGGTTCCCAATTGGGAAAGGAGTATGTCAAAGCTGTATATTGTCACCCTCATTATTTAACTTATATGCAGAGTACATCATGAGAAATGCAGGCTGGATGAAGCACAAGCTGGAATCAAGATTGCTGAGAGAAATAACAATAACCTCAGATATGCAGATGACACCACACTTATGGCAGAAAGCGAAGAAGAACTAAGGAGCCTCTTGATGAAAGTGAAGGAGTAGAGTAAAAAGCTGCCTTAAAGCTCAACATTCAAAAAACAAAGATCATGGCATCTGATCCCACCACTTCATGGTAAATAGATGGGGAAACAATGGAAGCAGTGACAGGCTTTATTTTCTTGGGCTCCAAAATCACTGTAGATGGTGACTGCAGGCATGAAGTTAAAAGATGTTTGCTCCTTGAAAGAAAAGCTATGACAAACCTAGACAGTGTATTAAAAATTAGAGACATTACTTTGGTGGCAAAGGCCCATCTAGTCAAAGCTATGGTTTTTCCAGTAGTCATGTATGGATGTGAGAGTTAAATCATAAAGTAAGCTGAGTGCAGGAGACTTGATGCTTTTGAACTGTTGTGTTGGAGAAGACCCTTGAGAGTCCATTGGACTGCAAGGAGATCAAACCAGTTAATCCTAAAGGAAATCAGCCCTGACTATTCATTGCAAGGACTGATGTTGATGTTGAAACTCCAATACTTTGGCCACCTGATGGGAAGAACTGATGCATTTGAAAAGACGCTGATGCTAGAAAAGCTTGAAGTCAGGGAGAGAAGGGGATGACAGAGGATGAGATTGTTGGATGGCATCACTGACTCACTGGACATGAGTTTGAGCAAGCTCCAGGATTTGGTGATGGACAGGGAGGCCTGGTGTGCTGCAGTCTATGGGGTCACAAAGAGTTGGCGATGACTGAACAAGTGAACTGAACTGAAGGTTGCAAAGAGTCAAACATGACTAAAGTGACTTTGCATGGACACAAGCATGGCTGATTAGCAATGTTGTGATAGTTTCAGGCGAACAGCGAAGGACCTCAGCCATATATATAAATGTATCTACTTCCCCCCAAACTCTCCTCCCGTGCAGGCTACCTTCTAGCACTGATCAGAGTTCCATGTGCTATATAGTAGGTCCTTGTTGATTACTCATTTTAAATATACCAGTGCATACTTGTCTGTCCCCAAATCCGTTAACTATCTTTTCCCCTCAACAACCATAAGTTCATTTTCTAAGTCTGTCTCTTTCTGTGTTGTAGGTAAGTTCATTTGTATCATTTCTTTTCAGATTCCACATATAAGGGATGTTATATGATAGTTCTCCTTCTCTGTCTTACTTACTTCACTCAGTATGACAGTCTCAAGTCCATCCACATTGATGCAATTGGCTTTATTTCATTCTTTTTAATGGGTGAGCAATATCCATTGTGTATATATACCACCAGATGTGTTTTTTAACAAAGTGTTTTATTTACAGTACTCAAAACTTCACTAGTATTTTACTTACCGATTTATTTATTGAGCATATATTTTCAGAGTCTGCACCACTGTGGTTAGGTACAGACTCTGGGGCCACACTTTTTGGGTGCAGATCATATCTCTATCAACGTCTAGTAATATGACCTTGAACAAATTACTGAACCTTTCTGTGCCTTCGGCTCCTCATACCTGAAATGGAGAAACTGGCTCTAGTACCTATTTCATACTAAATTAAATAAGTGAATGATGTCCTAAGGACTCTTTGAGTGTTAGTTATTAACAGTAACATGTGCCAGGCAGTATTTAGGTATAGACAAAGTGGTTAACTCCATGGAGTAGCATTCTAATAGAACACAATGAACAAATAAATATTAGTAAAATGTCATTTTTATTTCATGCATTATTATTTGAGCTTAAGAGAGTTTATCATAATGCCCTGCTTGTTTCTTAGAAGAAAAATTATGACAAACCTTAAAGCACATTAAAAAGCAAAGACATCACTTTGCTGACAAAGGTCTGTATAATCAGAGCTACGGTTTTTCCAGTAGTCATGTACAGATGTGAGTGTTGGACCATAAAAAAGGTTGCCTGCTGAAGAATTGATGCTTTTGAACTGTGGTGCTGGGGAAGACTCTTGAGAGTCCCTTGGACAGCAAGATCAAATGAGTCAATCTTAAAGGAAACCTACTCTGAATATTCCTTGGAAAGACTGATGCTGAAGCTGAAGCTGTGATACTTTGGCCACCTGATGTGAAGACCTGACTCATTGGAAAAGACCTAGATGCTTGGAAAGATTGAGGGCAGAAAGAGAAGGGAGCAACAGAGGATGAGATGGTTGGATGGCATCATAAACTCAATGGACATGAATTTGAGCAAACTCCAAGAGGTAGTGAAGAACAGAGAAGCATGGTGTGCTTCAAGTCCTTGGGTTTATAAAGAGTCTGCACAACTGAGTGACTGAATAATGAACAACAAATACAGGTCGAAAAAATGTTTAGTTTTTCATGAAATGTAAAATAAATATCATCTCTTTCCTGTTCCTTCTCTTGGTCCTCCAAAAAATTACAAATCAAAGAAGCAAAATACTCATTCTCTTTCCTCTATGAACCATTTTTGTTTTACTCCTATATCCTAGGTAAAGCTGTAACTGCAACAGGATATATTAGCCACTGCAATCTGAACAGAAGGGCAGTTCCTAATCAAATTGGCACTAATTTCTTTCAGTACAAATTATCATCATTCACAGCAAATTTGCTTTCAGTGAGCTGTGCCAACTTGAGGTATGGTTCTCAGCACTTTTATCTCTGCCCATCAATACGACAGATCAAATCATTCTGTTAACAGCCATGTCTTTTTCTCTCATTTTTTATGATGACTGGTAAGGTGGAATGCCAATTTTTTTCCATTTATTCCTATCTTGTTACACTTAAAAGAAAACTACTATAAATGGGGTTCCATTTCTTTATAATAATTCTTACTGAAATGAATTTAGATAAAATATGGGAGTTAAAAAATCCATTGTAAATATTGCAATGATATTAAGAAATATGTTTGGTTACTTATCTATTGAGTATGTATATTACCTAGTCCAACATTTTAGATCAAAAAGATGTATGTATGCATTTGTATATATGTCAGACTACAGATTCATATGTTCCCAACTGTTATGCTACATTATATACATTTTACAGACTTCCAGGTGTCATCATAATATTTATATATAGTTCTCTGATTCTTCATCATCTACACTGTTGTATTTTGCTATGCCATCTGCTCAAAAAGATGCATTTTTATAGGTTCAGAATAATACTTTCATCTAAATAGCTTGCCAAATTGCAAATATTGTTAAAATATACCAGAAAGATAGAAACACTAGGCAGTGCTCTAGACTTCTGTGGCCTTATACCCATCTGCATTTAATTACCTTTCATTTTGGCTCAGGTGTTGAGCTGTCTCATGTAGAAACTTGTGGCTAGGAAATTTTCATAATTATAGTTTTATTATTTCAATTTTGTAGTTTTAAACACAACAAGATGAAAAAGATTTCACCTGAAAATAACCATCTTACCTGTAAAACATGTTAATTACAACACAAATGATGTCAGTGAAAACATTGGAAACTTTCAGGTTTAATTAGGTCTACCACAGCAATAGAACTAACACAGACTTGGCATTTTGGTAGTTTTAATTCCTGTATGAGTTTTCATCTTTAAGAAGATCATGTATAGAGAGTGAACAAATGAAAATGTCATTTGTTTAAAACATATCATTTAAGTATATACCCAAGCTGAAGTGTAATATCCATTCACAATATGTTATAGTGACAAAATATTTTCTACCACGGCTTCCACAAAGACACATATTCATTCCTTAGGCATTGCTGCTTTTTCTTGTCTTTTCATAAGATATGATGAGAAACTGAGTCTCTAAAGATAAAAACAGTTCCTCAGACATATTTTGAAAAATTCTGCCTTCTGTATATCACTTTTCTAGTTTCAGTAATCTCGAGACTTGGAAATAACCATGCCCCAAAGAGTAGGATATATTCTAAGCCCAGGGGAAGCGCAGAAACAAAGCCTTACAACTGCAATGCGGTAGTCTTCTTGCCAATAAAAAGATCTTAATTGCTATAATTAAAAATAAGAGTCACTTTTATTAAAAACTGAATCCCCCGTTGTGCATATCATTCTAGTAATACTTTGCATAACACTCAGGAATTTATAATGCCTAAGGATAATACAAAATATAACTTTCCCTGACTACTTGCAACTGTAAATACACGGTTTGCCAGTGATGGTTTCAAATAATCAAATTGAGATATTAAGAAATTAAATAATAAAAACCTCAAAAAATGAATGAAGGAAAAGTGAAACATGGCCATATATTTTTAAAATATAGATTTGACTTCCAATCCTGATAGGAAAATAAAACAATTCTAGCAGAAAAACCTTGTATAACTCTGTCACCCCCACAACTGTAGAATTCATCAGGAGCCATGCCAACAATTAAATGAGTTACCAGCAGGATTCCCAAAACAAAGCCAATGAAGTGATGAAGAAAGTCTCATCTGTGACATAGAATCCATGTCTTCATGATGCAAAAGGGAATACAATGCTGCATATGGATTTTGTTAATATTCCTTAACTCTCAAATGTCTTTACTATATTGTATACATAATGAAGCAGCCTGGGAAAAATTAGTTATTGACAAGCCCAAACGAGTAAGTACAGATTATTGCAGTGGTATACTCCCATCCACTCCTTTGGTTATTTGTTTTGTATCTTAATTCTCATGTGAGCTATCATTTTAGTTCAAAACATTCAACCCACTCATTTCTGTTCTCTTCCACTGCCCTAATTACAGCTGCTTCTTTATATTTTCTCTGCATACTAGATTATTCCACCTCCAGGTAAAGAAGTAGCTTAGTTACCCCCACAATAACTAGGTTGAATCCTCCTCCACATTTTCATCAGAAAGAAATAAAACAAGCCCCTCTCTCCTTATCATCCATTCCCCGCCCCACCCCCATATCATATAAGGCGGTACCTGAGGGTGGGAAAGAAGAGGGAAGACTCAGAATCTGGGATCATCTGCTTTGAGGGGAATGAATTATTCAAGGTGAAAGGACCTAACCCATCCTACCCCTTTACTTTCACCAGTCAGTGAAACATACTCAGAGAGAATCAAGAGGGATTAAGATCCCTGAAAGAAAGGGAGACTGAATTCTCGGCCTTAGGCTTGAGGTTTCTCGATTGCAACCTACAAAACTACTCAATGAACAACAGAGAGGAACAGGATGAAGAAGTTTTTGAGCAAACTTGATAACTTCACTTAGAGTTTAGAGATGTATATGGATTTGGAGTGGGTTTCCCTGGTGGCTCAGTGATAAAGAATCTGCCTGCCAATGCACGAGACTTGAGTTTGTTCCCTGGGTCAGGAGGATCCCCTGGAGAAGGAAATGGCAACCCACTTCAGTATTCTTGCCTGGGAAATCCCATGGACAGAGGAGGCTGGCAGGCTACAGTCCATGGGGTCACAAAGAGCGGGACACAACTTAGCAACTAAACAACAGTGAATTTAGAGTATGGTTCATGATTCTTACCCAAAGATTTAACAGCTGGGAGACTGGGAGGGAAAATTTTCCCCTGTTGTGTGTAACTTGGTATAGAGTGCCTGGGAAGAGAAGAGTGCCTTTCCCACACCAGGTTTCTTGGAAAGACTTTTAGCAGCTGTCATTTTTCTATAGGAAGGAGCACAGTGGATAAAGCAGGTAGAAAAGCAAAAGCCTTTGAACTTTCTAGGTGGGTCAGTTGAAGAAAGCAATATACTGTCCATGGAGCACTTGGGGATTGGATCATTGTCAGGCCATACAGAGAAGTAGCTGCTATTATCTGAGCGAATCCTCAGTTTTGAATGGGCAGTGTATCCCCACAAAGGAATACCACGCAGTCTAACTGAGACTACCATGAGACTACCTACTAGATACAGATAGAAACAGAGCTAGTATGGGGTGAGAAATGCCATCCCAATCTGGGTAGATGCCCAGGGATGTAAGCAGACAGCTCTCCCTTGTCTTCCCACTCCTTAACCACCAACAAGAAAAAGTTTAGGCCTTGGGGAGAGAAAGATTGCTTTCATTTCAAAATCAGACCAGGATAATGGAGGGAGAAGAACAATGAAATCAGATTATGCCTTCTACCCTCTCTAGAATCTTTCAATCATCAATGGTTCATTTTTACACATAGTATAAACTTCTAAATAAACTTTTGAACAGGTTGTATTATGTGTATGTGTTTATTAGGTGTCAGTAGCATATTATTAATAAATCATTTATATTCATTTCAGTCTTATAATCTATTATGCTCAGTCGCATCTGACTCTTTGCGACCCCATGGACTGTAGCCCACAAGGCTCCTTTGTCCACGGGATTTTTCAGGCAAGAATGCTGGAGTGGGTTGCAATTTGCATATCCAGGGAATCTTCCTGACCCAGGGATCAAGTCCATGTCTCCTGTGTCTCCTGCATTGGCAGGTGGATTCTTTACCACTGAGCCACTGGAGAAATCCAATAATGTATTGAGCTATAATAGTTACTATTTTTATGCCCATTGTGGAGTTGAGGGAACTGTATGGACGTGAAGCTATACTTAAACTCAGGTCTGTCTGATTTGCTCATTTCTAATAACTCTTCCATGACTTCCATTTCTATAAGAAGCAGGTCTCAAATTCTCATAAAGGCTTAGAGCGTCCTTTATAATCAGGACTCTGTTTTTCTTTATGACTCAACAATTATCTCTTTCTTATTTTGCTGTTTTTTATTTCTAAATATGTGGTAAAAGTGAAAGTCGCTCAGTCAGTTGTGTCCAACTCTTCGCAACCCCATGGACTGTAGCCTACCAGTCTCTTCTATCCATGGAATTTTCCAGGAAAAAAAGCTGGAGTGGGTAGCCATTTCCTTCTCCAGGGGATCTTCCCAACCTAGGGACGGAGCCCAGGTCTTTACCATCTGAGTCACCAGTGAAGCCCAAATATGTGGTTCAAATATGTAAAGTAAACCCGGTACATTTTTTTTTAACGTCTAAAAGAATATAAAATTCATGACAGTGTAGGAAGAATGATTTCTTTTCAATCCTGTGATCATGCAAGAGACTTTAGAGGTCAAACAATGAACAGGAACATTTGCATGCTAAAAGTCATCTGCACAGTTGAGAAAAGGACAAAGACAAAGTGTCATCGGAAACCATTAAGGATCATTAATTCTTTTTTGGATGAGATAATGAGATCCTCTTAGGAATCTAAATGAATATGCATGAAACATTTTAGGTTATGAAGGAAACGTCATCTGTTTTGAAAAAGTTCTTACCCAAAATACAACCAAGATGAGTATAATTTTTTTTTAATAATAAAAGGTTTCTAATTTTACATTCTAATTTTTAAGACTTAGGCTCATTCTTTTACATCAGGTAAATAGCATATTTCAGTTCCATTCAAGCATTTTTTGGTTCATGATCAAATTTCTTCCACTTCAAAAGGAAAGGATTTCTGTGTTTCTGTATTAGTACTTTTTTAAAAATTGGAACTATATATCCTCATTTCAAGTAAGAGTTTACAAGCAATTTTCAATATAAAAGGCATGTGTTTTATCTACAGTACTTTGATTTTTCCATTATAGGCCTTTGATTTTCCCAACGTTTTCTGTTTACATTTACATCATTTCTTTTTTTCAAAAAATATTCAACCAGGTGGAAATTGTTGAAGCATAGATAATTCACAAATTAGTGAATATGTTTTGAGGTCTAACCTATGCCAGGCACTTTGGCACAAGGAGATGACAGTCCAGTGCCCAGATGGAAAATGATGATATAATTAGAACACAAACTGATGAATGCAGTAATGGGTCATGTGCAGAGAGGTATGGAGACACAAATCTCAGCTGAATCCAACTGCCAACATATTTAACAACACCTCTGCTCTTTCTTTGAATATAACAATAAACCATTCAGGAAATTAAGTGATTAGTCAAATTAGTTTATTTCATTTACTTGAAAGTTTTTTTTGAAAAAAAATGTGCAAGGAACTTGAAGATGAGCAATTGACTCAAGGTATTGCTTCAAATGACTCTTTGGTTAGTCTGAATAACTTCCAGCCCATTATTTGACTTTAAAAAAAAGTCAGAAAGAAGGAGCTGAAGCTTATATTGCTCAAATGATGTTTTCCCCAACAGATTCCAGATTATACTGTGTTTGTGTGTGTAAAGATGATGTTGTCTATATTTAACCCAAATATTTACTTTTATAAGAATGCTATGTTATTGTAGCTTTATCTCAGAAATGTTACTTTTAGTCACTACTAGTTTTAACTTTCTGCACATCTGTAAATGGTGTAATTTGTGAAAGGATTTTTCTTGTGCTATAGCCTCATGGGTCCTTCCTGAAGTCTATAGGTTTTGCTTTTTCCTGGTAATTATTTATTATTTACATGAGGAAATCAGCATTTTCTCTTTTTTTGGAAAATAATAACTATTTACTTTTATATGTTTTGAATTATTATTTTATGAAAGTGGCTTTTCTTGGGGTTGGCGAGCACTTGAAGAAGCCCTAAGAGAATCAGAGAAGACTGATGGATGAAATAGAAAGACTCTCACTAGGCTGGACACAGTCAGTTTCTGCTCTGTAAATGACCCTCACATCGTAAACAGCAATTCTGCAGGAGGTTCAAATGGAATAAAATGTAAAGAGATGGCACTTGGACTGCTGTGCAGAAAAGAAATGACACAATGATGCTGACTTCCGCTGTCAGGACCCCATGACCTCTAAGAAAGCCTCTACTGTTAACTTAGAACAGTAAAAATAGACTTTATCTAAGGGCAAAACTGCGAGTGATTGCGCTAAACAATGAAATGGTTAATGAAAACATCAGTAAAAGGAAGACGTTTGTACTTCTAAGGAGCCAACATTGTCAAGTTCTCTAGGAGTGATGGGGTTGACTCTAATAGTAATAATAATAAAACCATTTATTGATTACTCACTATGCGCCAATCCAAGCACAATGCTAAGATTTCTATATATATTCTGTCATTTAATTCTCACAACAACTTTCTGTTGGACTTACTGTTATTACTATTGATTTTGCTTAATTGGTCAGAAAACCAGGTTGTAAGCCATTAAGTAATTTGCTCAAAGTAATACTACTAATCAAGGTCAAATGATTAATACTACTAATCAAGGTCAAATCTAGCCTTCAGTCTAGAATCTGTGATGCTATTCAATATTAGAAAGTAAAAGTCACTTAACTTAAGTTTCCTGGAGAAGGGAATGGCAACCCACTCCAGTATTCTTGCCTGGAGAATTCCATGGACAGAGGAACCTGGAGCATTATAGACCATGGGATCACAAAGAGTGGGACATGACTAACTAACAGACTGACTAACACTATCACTTTCACTTTAGAGCATAGATATTAACACCTTCATCAAATAGGAAGCTCAAGAGCCAGGATTAAGTTTCTAGAAACCAAATCAGTGATTTTCAACTGGGAGAGTTCTACTCTCCCTAGGGGGCATTTTGGGTTGTCACAACTGAGAGATGGTGCTAGTGGGTAAATGTTCAGGATGCTTCTGTATATTCTGTGACTTAAAGGATGTTAACTCTCAACAATTACCCAGCCAAGAACGTCATAAGTGCTGAAATTCAGAAATCTTGAACTAAACAATTAGGGCAAATTACATAATTCAAGGGTCCTGGTATAAAATGAAAATTCAGGGTATCATACCCAAAACACTGAGGAAAAAAAATGTGTTTTCTTTTCTTTTTCTCATGTCTCACTGTACTTGTCATGGTGCTTTTTATTTGCTAAGGGAAGTCACTTTCCTTGGGCAGGATTAGTGGCTGGGCAACTGCAGGTCCTCACTGATGTCCAGAGCTCCACCCTACAACTGGGTACTGACTTCATCTCTCTCTTTGTCTACCTCCAGACTCTGCCAAAGGAAGAGGATGGTACAAGTGACCAAATGACTGGGCAGGGATGGGGAGCCAGTGGCAGTGAACCCACCCCAGAGACATAGAGAAGCAGAAGGAATCAGCAGGTCATCAAGGCTCTAAGCCACTAGTATGCGCTTCAGTTGTACCATCAGATTGCACTATAAATATATAAAAATATATTTAAAAATTCTATTTTATAAGTATAAAGTTTTTTATAAATATAAAAAATATATAAATCCAAAATTGAGCTATTAAAAATTTCTAGATGGTAAACAAACAACTTTATATGCTTAACGTGCCAGCCCCTTCTGAGTGTGAGGCCCTGAATCATTGGTTTGGTCCATCACCCATGAAGCTGGCCCAGAAACTATAATGGCAGCTGGAGAGGATTACGAAGTATATGGCTGGTGCAGGAATCTTGAAAGAAAAAGTCTAGAGGGTTAGATAAGTATTACTCCTTGTATTCAAATGTTTAGAAACCACAGCAGGAAGCCAAAATCTGAGTGTCCAGGTTTGTCTCCATTAGGGACATAGAGTGTATCATCAGAAAGCAGCAGCCACTGAGAGTGACTGAAGATCAAAGGAGAGGAAGCCAATAATGGAAACCTACTGTAGGATATTGACAATTTAGTAGAGAAGGGGCAGTCCTTAGAATACATTTAGTAACATACTGTGAGTCTGAGCAGGGGCAATAGAGATTCAGAATAGTTCTGGGAAGGAATAGAGATTCTTAGAAGAGCTAATCTAAAAGATGGTGAGGGGTGGCTTCTGAAGTGTATATCCCAGACACTGATAGTGTCTGATAATTTGAGGTTGAGTTGGGTCATTCCAGGATCCTTCTGAAACAAGAAAAGCAGAAAAGGGAAGAAGTATCTGATTGCTTTGGCTTAATTTGGTGCTACCAGACATTAAACGCTTGTGTTAGCAAGTAACATGTTGTGGTAGGCAGGATAATGGTCCCCCATGATGCTCACACCCTGTGAATATGTTACCTTACATGGCAAAAGGGTAATTGCAGATGTGATTAAAGCTAATGTCTCCTGACATTGAAATCAAGAGATTATCAAATTATCTTGAATTATCAAAAAGTGCTCAATCTGATCAGTTGAATTCTTGAAAGATTCTCCCCTAGAGACTCCAGGAAGGAACACAGTCCAGCCAACATCCCATTTTAGCACAATGAGACCGTGTCAGACTTCTGCTCTACAGAACTATAAAATGACAAATTTTTGTCCTGTTTTAGCCACTGAATTTGTGATGATTTACCACAGCAGCAATGGGAAACAAATACCCGTGTTCTGTGCTTGCATGATAAACTGAGCACTGTGAAAACACACGAAACCCGGCAGATCAGAGCTAGGATGATCACTGAGATAACTGAATGTAACATCCTCATTGTAGAGAGAGAAATCTGTTTTTAAAAGTGGTTAATTGACATGCCAAAGGTCACACAGCCTAATCTTTCAGCCAAATCCCCCCGTCATTCTACTGAACTACACATTTCTTGATAAAGGGGGTCTCAGGCAGGAGATGAGGACAGATGAAAATAGATGGAACACTCACATCGTCGAGGAGAAAAGCTGTAACAGCCAGGGTGAGAATAAACAGGAATGAGAGGAAGAAATGAACCAGGAGAGAAGTAAATCCTCTTGGTTCAAAGACACGTTCCAGTTAGAACTGAAAACACTTAAAGCATAGCATGTGGGGGGAGAGAGATAAATCAGCCCCAAGCAGCAGAGGTAAAGCATGAAAAATGATCAAATGAGGCCGGAGGGAGAAGCCCTCTCCTATGTTTCAGCACCATCTAAATCAGAGTAGCTTCCTCTTTGTAGCTGCTCCCAGAGTCAACTTCCCCTTGATAAACTACGTGGTGAGTCCAAGAGGTGGCTGGCGTTGCAGAACTGTGTATCTCATTAGGCCTGTGAAGGGCAATGGGGGAAGATACACCTTCCCTCAGAGAAACAGTATTGCCCGTGGAGAGTAATTCCACCCGAGTGGCTGACCTGAAAACAGACCTTTTCTTCTAATGCCATGTCTCAGAGGAGAGCTGCCTTTCTCCAGACATTCTTTATGGGCCTTCTCTCGGTTAGAAATTAAAGAAAAATATGTCAGACACAGAATCAAGGAACAAAATATAAAACATGACTCTAGTAC
The DNA here is from genome assembly GCF_019320065.1 of Cervus canadensis. NCBI lineage: Eukaryota > Metazoa > Chordata > Mammalia > Artiodactyla > Cervidae > Cervus > Cervus canadensis. The sequence goes on along the minus strand of NC_057412.1, from coordinate 23,412,556 downwards.
ATTACTATTAGCGATAGTGCCACTGGAAATAGCCAGAAAAGATCAAATTGTCAGGATTTAAAAGGTCAGCAGCATCTTCAATCATGTAAGTCTTGCTCTGATTTGTTATTAATTTCTTTTGTAGGGGAGGATACACCTGAGAAGTCCAGTGGTTAGATTTTTTTTTTTCAATGCAGCTTCAATTTGTATAGAATGCTGTTAGTACCCACGCAATTGTTTTTCCACCTCTTGATTAAATAGTCATAGGATTTGTATGAATGAGTGTATAGTAAGAAGGAAAATTAATTCCCATGTTAGATTATTTTAGTTATACTTACAAGATGATTGCACCTGAAAAAGCCCAAATATGCAAAACTTTAAAAATGATGTTTGTTTTTGCATGGTGTCCATCTTGTCTGGTCTGCATTTGGCCACCTCATCCATCATATGTCCCATGCTTCCTTTTACTCTTTTCCATAGTTTCTTGATGAGATATTCCTCCAGATTTCCCCCTACACTCCCCAACTGCAGTGGTAGGCCATGTAGTCTGAAAAAAAGTTCTCTGTAATCGCAATACAACATCTAGAAAACTCAGTGTCATCTGCTCCAGAAGCAAAAGCTTTCTTCTAAAAAGATTCCCCACCCCCCATTCTCCCTAACACCAAACAGCCCTACTCCTAGCCCCAAGCTGACAAATCTTCATGTGAGTCAAGTATCAATCAGATGAGAGGTGAATCATTTATTCTCCATTATACTCTGAGAGTCAGATTTGATATATGAGTAAAAACCTTGGCATTCCTTCCCTTTCTCAGCTTCTCTTCAAATTTCCACTTGATCTCTTCATCTCAAGGTTCTCTATAATGTAGGCAGATATGGAAGAAGCCCTTATTTAAAACTATCTTTTTGCTATTTTTGGTATTAATAGTTGATTTTAGGCCTCTTGTATATTGTTGAACTAGATTAAGATGGCTTGTATTATTATTTCCCTTTGATTAGCTTTTTTATTCCTAAACAAACTTACTTCTGAGATTGTTTTAGGATAATATATTTAATGTTTAACTGTGTTTTTAAGGACGAATTGCGTTTTGTTCTCTAAATTTACTTCAGTCTTATCCAGAAAGTGACTAAATAGCTAAATGTTATTTAGTTATGGTGTTTATCTGACACTCTGTCTTGGTATAGTGTAGAAATCAGAATCTAAGGCATGAAACTCAAAGGGAGAAAGACAACTGAAGTTGCATAAATCCCCCATCCACACTCCCTACCTTCTGAAACCTCTGCTAGGGGATCATGTCTCACTCTTCCTAGCATCAAAGAATGACTAGTCTGTAGATCCTCCTGTCCTCTTTTACATCACTGAATATAGTTCCTCTCACAATCCTGAGGTCAGTAGTATTTTTATTTCAGTCTTTAGTTTAAAAACCTAGGTATAGGTTTTCCTGTAAAAAAGAAGAGTAGAATAATCTTATAAATACACATCCATTTGATGCGAAAGCCTTTGGACTTCACTACTCTACTATGCCGCTCACAGTCATCCTTTAAAACCTAGAAACTGACTCTTAATACTTTTAGATATAACATAAATTTTGTCACAGAGAGCAAAACAATATAGAAAGCCAAGAATAAAAAAAGAAAAACAAGGTTATAAAAGAAAAAAAGAAAATATACATTTTTATGGTTTAAAGATGAATTCATCTTAGTTTTTCTTTCCCATTTGTCCACGTCTAACCTGCCTGCCAATGCAGGAGGTGTACAAGATGTGGGTTTGATCCCTGGGTCAGGAACGTTTCTGGAAAAGGCCATGGCCATTCACTTCAGTATTCTTGACTGGAGAATCCCATGGACAGACGAGCCTGGTGGGCTACAGCCCATAAGGGTCAAACAGTCGGAAGCGTGACTGAAGCATCTTAGTGCACACACACACACCAATGAAAAACCTACTAAGGTTCCCACTGCCCTCTGTAGGAAGATCATTGTCTCTGAGGTGTATGCCAGCTCATTGCAGGCATATCCTACAATTGGCAGGTGCCCAGGAGAATCCCAGGGACAGAGGAGCCTGGTGGGCTGCTGTCTATGGGGTCGCACAGAGTCGGACACGACTGAAGCGACTTAGCAGCAGCAGCAGCAGGTAAATTCAGGAAAAAAATCCTTCACCCATATTCATCAACTGTTCTTTAGGGATTCAGTGTCAAATTGAGTTCTCTCCATATATTGTGAGTTTGGAAGCTGGGAAATTTAGTTATCATTCTTATCATAATAAAGCAAGCAGATGAATGAATGAAAACAAGAAAGAGAGGAAAGACTAGGTAATAAATTATTAATATTTCAGCCCCTATGATCATTAATTTTATGTGTCAGTTTGACTGGCCACAGGGTGCTCAGATTAAATATTATTTCTGAGTATGTGTGAGGGTGTTTCCGGATGAGATTAGCATTTGAATCAGTGGATTCAGTAGATTGCCCTCTCCAGCGTCGTCGGTTAACATCATTCAATCTACTGAGGACCTGAAAGACATCAAAGGCAGGGGAGGGAGCAATTCAAGTCCTTTTACCTTGCCTCACTGTTTGAGCTAGGCTATCTCATCTTCTCCTGCCCTCAGACTAGGATTTATGTTCCCCTAGTTCTCAGATGTTCAGACTTGGACTGAAATACACATGGGCTCTTCAGCTGAAAATGGCAAATGGTGCAACTTCTCACCCTCTATAATTGCATGAGCTACTTCTCTTAATAAATAGATAATAATTTATTGGTTATGTTTCTCTAGAGGACCCTAATACAGCCTCTGGATGTAGGGACTCTCTAATTTCTATTCATTTCCCCATTTTCTGCTATAGTATGTAAGTAAGGAGGCTCGGTAACATTAAACTGTAGTTATTAATCTATAGTAATATAGGTAGGACATAGAATTAATAAATAGCCAGTATTTCCAAAAGTTCTAAAGTACATTTCAGCAAAACTCTGTGTTTCTCTTGGCTTAATAGCAAAATATACTTTTGCACCTCCTGAAAACCCTTGAGTTTGATAGGGAAGAGAGAGAAAATCTGAAGTGAGATGGCAAGAAGAATCCAATTTTTCAATAAAATTTCTATATAAAGATAAACAAAATCGACCACAATGTTTTCTAATGTTTTCATTCTTTCACAAATGATCACAGTATTGAACAAAAATCCAAATTAATTAAACTCATATTTGCGTACAGGGAACTCTTTAAATTCAAGTTATTTGATGAAAGGAAATTCTTCTGTTATGTAGCTATGTTTACTTAAATTCATCTAGAACTTATTGTATTAGGTTTCTCCAGAGGAACAGTACCAATAGGTGATATATATATGGAGAAATCTATTATATAATTACAAATTATGAGGATTATGTTATTATTACATTATTATTTCATGAAATCATTATATCAGGAAGTGGATATAATTATGAAATAAAACATATATTATAAGGTAGTTCACATTGTTATGGAAGCTGAGAAGTCCCCATATCTTCAGTTGGCAAGCTGGAGACTCATGAGAACCAATAGTGTGGTTCCAGTTTGAGTCCAAAGTCTTGAGAAACAGGGAACTTGATATTCTAGTCTGAAAGCTGACAAGCTCAAGACTCAAGAAGAGGCACTGTCTCAGCTCATGTAGTTAGGCAGGACAAATTCTCTCACTTGAAGGAGAGTCAACCTTTTTGTTCTATTCAGGCCTTCATCTGATTTGATGAGAACCACCCATGTTGGAAAAGAGAATTCTGCTATTCCCAAGCTACTAATGCAGATATTAATCTCATCTAAAACACCCTCATAAATACATCCAGAGTAAGGCTTGACCAAATATTTGGTAACTCTGTGGCTTGGCCAAGTTGACATATAAAATTACTCATCCTACTAAATAATAGGAATGAAAAGTGAAGAAGGGTCTTTTAGAGATAGATTGAACTTCAGGATATTCTGGCAAAAACCACTTTTCAGAACTGTGCAGTAGGTATGATCTGTGGGACAGGGAGCTATATTTTTTTCTGAGGAAAATGCCCCTAAGTAACAATGGCTTCTTTTTATAACTTCAATTATGTATAAGTTTGCTTCAGGGTTCATATCTTTCTGGAAATCAGAAAACCTGAACTACACTGATGTATTGATCCAAAGCTCATTTTAGTAACGATATGTAACATTTCCTGTCACAAGGAAGAAACTATTTGTATTTCTACAGCATTTTGTAAATATATATGTTGTGAAAAACCTGGATAAGCAACTACTTCCTGTTTAGAGAGACAAAGTACGTGTAACATGTATTTGAAATGGCAAAGAGAAATGCTCTCAGCAATGATTTTTCAACAAACTTGTACATTTCGCAAATTTATATTATAGTTCCCCTTGTGTTTCAAGGGAAAAACATTCCTCCTGTAAATTCCTTTTGCAAAAAATTAATGCTATAGAATCATATTTCCTTTTATAATAAAAATGAAAAATATGTATCAACCCATCTTCAAATTATTAGACACATGAATATGATAAAGACTCAGGGTTAAATTTAATTTTACCCTAGGTCAGCCTTGTTAGCTCAAAGAATCTTTAAGAAACAGTGGTTGTGTTAATCCATACCAGATACTGGACTGTGTAGGTATGTGTGTGTGTTCATGCTCAGTCATGTCTAACTCTTTGCAAACCCATGGACTATAGCCAGCCCGACTTTTCTGTCCATGAGATTTTCCAGGCAAGAATAATGGAGTGGGTTGCCGTTTCCTGCTCCAGGGCATCTTCCCAACACAAGGATATAATCAGCATCTCTTGCACTCTTGGGCAGGTTCTTTGCAGCTGTGCCACCTGGTAAACCCTTACATAGGACACTGTGCTTTACTTATGACTGTGGCCAAGAGAAGAAATCTAAATTCTTTGAGATAACACAGTGAAAAGTCAGCAACTGTAGCCCAGGCATTAAACAGCTCTTTCTACAACACCTCGCGTTATAATTGATTACTCCAAGAGGAACTTGGCATTTTGAGGGTCTCTGATTAGTCTCCTACCTGACCATGGTTGTGGTCAAGAACCTCATTTAGAAATCATTTGCCTTTCCTCACAATGCAATGTTCCAGAGTATTTGCTGTGCAAAGATAGGAGCTTGGACACAGGATTTTCAATTAGGGATTTACCGACAGTTCAGAGAGGGAGAATACTGACTCTGATGAACAGAGGGCTGAATGATTTGCACATACAGGACGGCTTAGTGCCTTGAAAAGTGATTGGTTAGATTTATTCTGGAGGGGCAGAATCAGAACATTCATAAGTAGGGAAATTGAAGCCGTATTGCACAGGCTGGCTGTGCCACTTTCTGGCTCTTGCTTAGTCGCCCTTGAAACCTAATATTATGCATTACTTAGAAATACAATGTTTATTTTTTATGTAAAATATAAAACTCTTCTAACTGCAAGAGTGGGATAGTTCAACCTATCCTCTTGAGCACCTTCAAGTTCAACTCACTTATGTGTGGCACTCAGGCCAACTGGATGACAGCATAGTAAAAAGAAATTTATCTACAAAGTTTTTCCTTATCATATATTTAAATTAGTCTTTCTGTGCTCATTTTCTCATATTTGAGGTATCTCTGTGATAGATTATTAAGTATAGCTTTGATGTGTACTCAGTTGCTCAGTCTTCCCTTGTAGCTCAGTTGGTAAAGAATCTGCCTGCAATGCAGGAGACCCGGGTTCAATTCCTGGGTCGGGAAGATCCCCTGGAGAAGGAAATGGCAACCCACTCCAGTATTCTTGCCTGGAGAATCCTAAGGACAGAGAAGCCTGGCAGGCTACAGTCCATGGGGTCACAAGAGTCAGATATGACTTAGTGACTAAACCACGCATCACCACCCACCACCACCCAGTTGCTCAGGCATGTCCAACTCCTTGTGACCGCAGAGACTGCAGCACACCAGAATCTTTTTTTCCATGGGATTTCCCAGGAAAGAATACTGGAGTGGGTTGCCATTTCTTCCTCCAGGAAATCTTCCTGACCCAAGGATATAACCAGTGTCTCCTTCATCTCCTGCATTTCAAAAGTAAATTCTTTACCCCTGAGCCACTGGGGAAGCCCTTATAGCTTTGCTAGCTGATAACAATTATATATACATACTAGGCTGTGTACTGAAGGTCTGCCACGTCTAATCCATTAGTCACATGGATTAAAAAGAAAAAACCTCTCCTTAAGAAAATTGTCTCCCTTGGGTATATACACTCGTTTTATAACCATGTTCAGTCAGTTTATTGAAAGCTGTTGAACTGGTTGTTGTCTGTTCAGACATTTTTTAATTCTAACAATAGCAAGGTCAAATAAAATCAGTAGGTAATATCATAAGGAATGTCACACTTTATGGTTTAAAGATCAAATTCACTTGTACCCACTGCAAAATATCCTATTGCCTGTCTCATTAAATAATCTTCATTATATATCATTATCTTTATGGGAGAAACATTGAAAGAAAAACTTGGACATGTTGATATTTTCATCAGAGTCATCCATCACCATAATAAGTAACCAAAGTCCCTTTGAAAACAATATACCTAGCGATGCATAGATTCCAAAGAATTGACTTCTTATGTAACACACTTTGGGATGCATTAATATGAATGTTATGCTAATTTGTCTGCCTTTGACCTAGAGTGTATTTAAAATCCTAGAGGATTTTCAAGAGGCTATCACTTCATTAAATTAACTCACAAAGCAAAGCTAACTTCCACCTCCTATTTTATTAAGACAAATTAATCTGAAAAAATTATTTGAAGAATAAGTCAATACAAGCTTTTTAATAAGTATAGTTCAGTTTAAGCTTTAGTTTATAGCTGCAGTAGTAGTTTAAAACTAGAGTCAAATATTCTTGGATTTAATTCCCAAATTTACTACTTACTAGCTTTATGTTCTTAGGTATGTTATTTATAACATTTTAATTCCTAGTATATTCAACAATAAATTTCAGTAAATGGTAATGTCTGTCTCACTGAGTGTTATAAAAATTAAATATAATAACTATATAATGATTTAGTCTCTGGCACTAAATATATAGTTATTATTAACTGTCTCTTAATTATTATTTTTAGAACATGAATTTATAACAGGAATTGTGTAGAGAAAAATGCAAACTATTATTCAATTCAGAAATTTTCCTCTGAGGCTAATCATGTTTCTGCAATTTGAGAATATGGTTTCTTTTGAAATCCTTTAAGTATGAAATTATTAAATATAAAATTCAAAATATGAGCATTTTAAGATAAATATTTATGGTAGCCTTTCACTGAATAGTATTACAATAAATCCTATAGATCAAATGACATTTCTAACTCCATGGTCCAATTTTTTAGACAGGACATGAGTAGAATAAAGCAAGCAACCCATATCAAGGGGTAGCAAGTGACAAGTGATAAAGAATTTGAGATGAAGGAAATCATTATGGACTCATGGAGGCAATAAATCTTAAATGTAAGTTTTAAGAAAGATAGAATTTAAATTCATAGATTTCAGAGAAATTCATAAAGCTTAGATTCTTAAGTATTTGGTTAAATATGAATAAGAAATTTAAAGATGAAAATTTTATGATGCATTTGGGAAATTAAGAATGGACTTTTTTATTTAGAATGAAATTCTTATAGGAAGGAAGCGGTTGAAAAATCTCTGGGAATTTTTGAATATTAGAAAAGGTATATAACCTGACTTGGGACTTCCCTGGTGGCTTAGAGGTAAAGAATCTGACTGCAATGCAGGAGACCAGAGTTCAATCCTTGGGTATGGATGATCCCCTGGACAAGGAAATGGCAACACACTCCCGTATCCTAGTTGGGAAAATACCAAGGATGGAGGAGGCTGGTGGGCTACAGGATTGCAAAGAGTCAGAAGCTGCAGAGCACTTAACCTGACTTACCACGCAAAAGTATGTTGATTAAATTAAAGTGCAATCCTAATAAACCAATGGGAGAAGTAAAAAGATACATATTTAAAGTTTTTCCCTTAAGGATTTTTTTTCGGACTGGTTTGTCATCTATTTGACATCACTTAAATAAATCATGCTGCTTTAATTGATTATCCAGATATTAGCTCCTCCCCAACATACATAAGGCTCTCATTTTTTCCCACCCTTCTCCAATCCTTTTCCAAGTTTCCATAACAAAATAATCATACAAAGCACATCATGCTATTTTCAGATTTACTTTACAAGACTTACGACTTACTCAAAAATTCCACTGGACATGTCTCATCCCTCTTCTGTACCACATCTCCATACTAGAGGGGAGGTTTTCCCTCTGCACTCTCCCATTCCAGCACACACACACTCACACATTCTCCTAAGCTCTGCTAGCTCCTGTCTCTTTGCATCTGGTCTTTTTCACTCTTCACTTCTCCTCCTCCCTTCTCAGGGAGGGACAGTGTCCTCTTCCTTTGGACTTCCAATGCCAGTCTGACACCCAGGATGCCACTTTCCTCATTACGGTGGGATTATCACAGCATTTTCTTAGCAAAGGCTGCCTTCTCTCTCTTCCTAGGGTTCTTGCTCTGGTTACAAACAAAGACAAAAATTCTTCCTAAATTATTGTATAGACACAGCAGGTAGTCAAATGCTATTAGAGATGGCTAAGTAACTAGGGAATTTTTCCTATGAATTAAGTGAAAAACAGTTACAGATTAGTATATATCATGAGGTTCCCTTTTTGGCAGAAAATATGTACCTAAAAATATCTGACATTTTTAGCAAATAGTTAATAGTGGTTATCATTTTAAGAATGATATGATTTTCTCTTATTTCTTATATTTACTTCTAAATTCTGTGATGAGTTTATAATATGCATATGTTAGTTTTATGAGAGAAAATAATGTTTTCATTTGATGTATAAATAGACTACATATATTAACTTAAATGATTTTACAGTGCAAATATAGTATGCAGTTATTAATATATTTGAACAATTATAAAGACACTTCTATTTTGTTTTGTATATAATAAATACCAGTCTTATATTTAGTACTTAAAATATACATTTGCATTGTATCCTGTATCCACTTCAAAATAAGTATTTTTCCCTATTTTATCCATAAAGAGGCACAGAACATTTAAGTGATTTGTCCAAAGTCACACAGATAGTAAATAGTAAAGCCAGAATTAAAATCAAGTTTTTCTTATTGTTGTTCAGCATTATATGTGGTTGTTCCTTAGAAAGAAAATTCATTCAGGTAGAAACAAAAGATGTTTTTAAGGATTTGGTAGCCAAGAGGTATTTATTGTTTACACTGCAGAAGACAGAATAGCTGAGAGAGATAGTAATCAATTTTAAGAGTTTTAAGGTTTAGGGTAATTTGATTTTTTCAGTTCATTGTGACTCTTGATTGTGTCACATGGAAATTTTATCTTGCTATATATACCATTGAATCAGCCTGGAGGGAATTAATCCAACAAAAGTTACAGTTATTTTCTAATATGCTGATTCCACATAAACCCAATGGGCTATGTTAAGAATCCATGAAGAGTTCATTGGCATCATCAGGGTCTGCTGTGTTGCGCATTGTGGCCAAATGTTACTCTTATCAACACTGAAAATGTTGTTGCTGCAGTAGAAGTGATGAGTGTATTGAAAAATCAGGACTTTCTATCATATTTGGAAGAAATTTGACTCTATGAGCTTTAGGTTTATAAACTTTTAAGTGTCAGAGGAAAGATCATTAAGGAGCTAAAGCTGAAGAATTTCTGTTATGTTCATTTCTGCTATGCAGCGAAATGGCTCAGTTATACATACACACATATTCTTTTTTATATTCTTTTCCATTATGATTTGTCACAGGATGTTGAATATAGTTCCCTGTGCTATACAGTAGGACTTTGTTGTTTACCTACCCTATATATAATAGCTTGCATCTGCAAATCACAAACTCCCAATATTTCCCCCTCCCCTCCCTTTGGCAACCACAAGCCTGTTCTTTATGCCTATGTGTCTCTTTGCTTTGTAGAAACAGAATGATATGTTCATTTGAGTCACACTTTAGAGTCCACATGTAAGTGATATCATCTGGAGTTTGTCTTTCTGATTTACTTCACTTAGTATGATAATCTCTAGGATCATCCATATTGTTGCAAATGGCATTATTTCATTCTTTTTTATGGGTAATGGTCCCTTGTATATATGTACCACATCTTTCAGTTCATCTGTCAAGAGGCACTTAAATTGTTTTCATTTTTGGATATTGTAAATAGTGCTGCTATGAACATGGAGGTGAATGTAACTTTTAAAATTATAGTTCTGTCTAGGTATATGCCCAGGAGTTAGATTTCTGTGTCAATGGCAAATTTATTTTTAGTTTTTTGAGGAATCTTCATAATGTTTTCCATAATGGCTGTACCAATTTACATTCCCACCAACAGTGTAAGAGAGTTTCCTTTTCACTACCCCCATCCAGTATTTGTTATTTGTAAACTTTTTAATGATGGCCATTCTGACCAGTGTGAGGGTACCCTGTTGTAGTCTTAATTTGCAAGTCTCTAACAATTAGTGATGATGAGCATCTTTTCTTGTGCCTATTGACCACCTGTATGCCTTCTTTGGAAAGATGTCCATTTATATCTTCTGCCATTTTTCTATTTTTTTTTTTTTTTAATTGAGTAGTTTGAGTTGTTCGTATATTTTGAAAAGTAAGTCCTGTTGGTTTCATCAATTATAAATATTTTCTCCCATTCTGTGGGTTGTTTTTTCATTTGATTTATAGTTTCCTTTTCTGGACAGAAGCCTGTAAATTTGATTAGATTCTATTTGTTTATTTTTACTTTTATAACAGTATTATCTTCTATGAACTAAATTAAAACTATCCTAACAGTTCTCCAATGCTCTTGAACTTCTGGCCCTTGTGATCTGAGTTTACATTATGAAGGAAAGGAACTAGATTTAGAAAAGAGAAATAGGAAAAGAAAGAAGAAAAAGTGATATGACAAGATTCCAGTGGAAGCAAGAAGAGATAGTATATAGAACAGAGATGACGTTTCTGTTCTCTGTGCACTGTTCTCAGAAATGGCTAGAAAACAGTAACAATGAGTTCAGAGGAGCAGTCAGTCAATATAATCTGACACATATGTTTCTAAAAGTCACCAGCTATCTTAGAAGAATATAGCTTCTCTCAAAAAAGAGCAAGAGAGAGAAGGACAGAGACAAACAGGGAGGGGGGGATTTTAAGGCATTGACTTACACAGTTACGGAAACCGGCAAATCTGCAGGACAGTTTGGCAGTCCAGAAAACCAGGGAAGAGTTGATATGGCAGCTCAAGTTCAAAGGCAGACTGAGGAGGCCAAATCCTCTCTTATTTGGGAACCTCAGTCTATTTTCCTTTAGGCCTTCAATTTATTGGCTGAAGCCCACCCACATTATGGAGGGTAATATGCTTCACTAAAAGTCTGCTGATTTAAATGTTACCCTCATTTAAAATATGCCTCATAGCAGCTTCCCGACTTGCACTTGACCAACTACTGTGGCCTAACCGAGCTGACACATAAAATTGACCATCTCACAAAATACTACAATAAATGAGGCCGATTTACCTTGGAGAAAACACAGAATTTACTTTTAAAAGTAGATTTTGGAAAGGTTACAGCTTGAGAGTTATTGTGAAGTGGTGGAAGGAGGTTTAAGTAACTTTGGCCAGAAAGGAGCGATGTCAGAGGTGGATGGATGTGGCTCATAACACAGTGGGGTAACTGAGCTGGCAGAGGTTCGAGGTGTTTCTGTGGGTGCATTTGATTTATTTCAGTGTGGCTTTATTCAACTCAGTGCAGCTTTCAATGCTGACCTAGTGCTTCTTAGGAACGAAATCATGCACTAGGGAACCTAGACTTTGTTCTGCTTAAATTGTTTCTTAATGTGTCAATTGTGTTGGAACAAACTCTCACTTTAAAAACAGAAATAACTGCATTTAAATTTATGGTGATAGGTTGCAGGGAATGAATAGAATTAGCAGGATTTGTGCTACCATCAATGTTCCTTGCAAAGGAGTCTAAGTCATTTGCTGAAAAAGAAAATGATGGGCAGGAGAATCCCAAAATATATAGAGGTCTGCCTCAGGCACACTAGGTACTAAGTAGATAGTCAGTAAAGATTTATTGAATGACTGTGTAAATGAGTAAACAAAGGAATTCTTAATAGTGAATAGAAATTGAAACGATTTTTGCATCAGGCAGTAGAATTCTAAATTGGCATTGATTGCTTACCTGAGTTAAAAAGATCATTGCATTGATTCAAGGTAGAAGATCATGAACACCCTGGAAAAACATAAAACTGATACACTGTATATATGTAAGGATAAAGAAGTAAAGGAAGTAAGAAAGGAAATAAACTTAGGAGGAAGAATAACAGAAAGAGGTGGACAGAGAGAGCATGAGAGATGTGAAAGCAAGAGACGTCCTGATGAGGACAAGAAGCTCCAGTGCAGCTGAAGGATGCCCAGCTGAAAGCTTTTGAACCAGTGGCCTATAAGCGGCATCATAGACTTACTGTACTTCATAGCTCTAGCTCCAGTAGTGATGTTCAACCCTTTGTTGGGGGCTGTGGCCATTTATATGATTCCTGTTTTGGTCAGCTTTGTCTAGAAAATTGGGTGGGAGTGAGCCCATCATGGAAATACTCCAGCTGAGGGGTGAGGAGGAAATTAGCATTTTCCATTTGCAGCCCAAGTACCATGAAAATCATAAGCAATCAAATTAGGTTAATATAGCCAAGCTCTTCCTAACAATTTGAACTGTAAAACAGTGGAATGGGCTGCTACATTGCAAAGTATGACATGCACTTTCACCTAAGACCAGAGTACACTTTAGTGTTACCATTGCTTTTGTTGTTGTTAGTTTTATTATCAATAAGATGTTTTCAAAAGTAGTCTTCAATTACTGGAGAGATCAGATTCTATGTTCCTTAAGGAAAAAGTGAAATCACCTCTGGTTTTTATGTTTTGTGGTGTTATTAAACAATTGAATCACAGAAAAACTTAAATAGTTTATTGAATTTTATTTGTCCTTACTTGCCCACGTACATATATGTATCCGACAGTTTGGTTACTTGGGGATAATTTATTATATATATGAAATCAAATTTAAGAGAATATTTTCAGATTTCTACAGGTGGCCTGAAGAGCTGCATTTAAAGAACATCCACAATTATTAAACCTTTAGCAAGCACTGCTTTACTCCTCTTTGGCTTACTTAGCATCAATAATTTCCACCTGACTGGATGATAGAACCCAGGTCTTGTTATAATGGTACTTCCCCAAAATGTGAAGTTAAAAAAACAAACAAACAAAAAAAAAACCTCAATTTCACTTTGCTAGAAACTGTAATTTTCAAACTGTAGAATCTATAAGAATCGTATGGGACACTTACTTAAGATTCAGAGTCCTTAGCCCTAGTCCTGGAAATATATATTTTTTTAGTAGATTTGGGGTAAAAAATATATATATTTTTCAGTAGATTTGGAGTAAAAAGCAGGATTTGTGTTTTAATCAACACTGTAGAGATTCTAATGCAGACAATTTGTGGGTCACAGTTTGAGAAATAGTGGCCTGGAATGCTCAATCCTACCAGTTGATCAGTTTGATCATGTCAGTATGACTGATTAATTTTTCATTCAATCAACTCATTTGAACTGAAAGATAAGTTAAATCAAGTGACACTCTGGTTATAAGCATAAACATAACTTCATTGTATGGCATTAGATCAATATTTTAACTTGCCAACAGCTCAGTTGCTGGATCCATAAAATTGTAACTATATTTCCTCACTATGTTGTTTAAAAGAAGAACTATTAAAATATTACAAAACAAGTTTTAAATGTGAAGACTTAATGGCAGAATACTCTCAGTGTATTATGGAAATTAAATAATTAGTATGAGGGGAATTGATTTCCGTGTTATGTAAAAGTACATGTTTCTATGCAACAAGGAGTAGCTGAATTCTGATATGATTTGATCTACTATTTTTATACTGAATATGCATTACTGGAAATAGGTCACAGCAGGAAGACAGATTAAGGCAGTTTAAAGGAAAATAGAAACTGTAGAAACTATAAAAAATAAATTTGCAATTACAATAAGAGAGCAGAGCTGTCTCTTTTTCTTTGTTTACTCAGCGGCCAATATAATCATTCTCGATTTCACATACGCATTAACCCTTGCATCTCCTGACGTCTTCTTTCACATTCGTAGGAGAAAGACAGCATATTTCTTCTGGTTTTAATACTGGAGCAGTGTGTTAAGCCCTATGAGCAAATGTGGGGCCAAATACACCGTAAATATTAAACTAAGTAAAGCATAATCCCCTACTACAGTAATTGAGGGTTAAGACCAAAAAGAAAAAAATAAAAGAGGAGGCAGAGAAGATAAAACAAGTAAATATGAGAGGATATGAGTGAATAAATATGAAAAAAACATACAGTATTTTAATGGATGACTTTTAAAGTATAATCATGAATTGCATGCCATGATTATTGATATTTTGATAGTTCAGACTTTAAACTTTGTATTAGAATTAACAATTGCCTACCACACAGCTCTTCCTTCACACCATTCCAGCCCCATTTTCTTTGTTGTTCCTCTGATATACCCCTTAAGCTCTTGTATCAAGATCCTTGAACTTGATCTTCCCCTTCCTACATCACACTTCTCCCAAATACCTACATGGTTTACGTTCATACTTTCATCAGATCCTTCTAAAATATCTCCATACTAAAATATCTCCACCTTCCTTGAACTCTCTCTCTAAAATCATGTCTCAGAATTTTTGGCAGGGGGGTCCTGTGTTTTCTAAGGGAGCTTTGACTTTCTTCAAAAGATTGTTCTAAGATAAATAAGAAAGAGTGCTTCATCCATAAATGACAGTCCGCCTCTTATTCTGAGACTCCTAGAGAAAACTGGGTCAATAATGTTGATGAAGGCCACCTACTGGGGAATGAGAAAGGATGCAAATACACCAAGATAAGGACTCGTGGTCACTGTTGCTACTCTGGAAAACTCCTCCAGTCTGAACATTAAGACTAGGTGATATCTAAGAGAGGCTATCATGACAATGTGGTAGCAAATGCTCATAGTTAAGATGGTATATGCTTAGTCGCTCTGTTGTGTCCAACTCTTTGCGACCCTTTGGGTTGTAGTCTGCTAGGCTACTCTGTTCATGGAATTTTTCAGGCAAGATTACTAGGTTACTGGAGTGGATTACCATTTCCTCCTCCAGGGGATCACCCTGACCATGTCTCCTTTGTCTCCTGCATTTGGGGCAGATTCTTTACCCACTGAGCCATCAGGGAAGCCTAATTAAGATGGACTCCTTGACAAAAAGTTTAAGTCAAGCCTGAATCAGTCCAAAGGGGTAAACACTATAGCTCTAGCTGAAAGCAGTGTGGCTGTAGTTGTTGAGTTGAGGTGTCCCTGAAACTGACATAGAAAGTGGCAATAACAATGACCTTGATTCTTAATGTTAGCCTTTGGATGGACAGACAGTATTTAACATTTTGGGTGTTGTTTTTTGTTGTTTGTTGTTGTTGTTTTTAATTGAGTGGTCAGCAGTCCCAGTTTCAGAGGAGGCAATGGCACCCCACTCCAGTACTCTTGCCTGGAAAATCCCATGGATGGAAGAGCCTGGTAGGCTGCAGTCCATGGGGTCGCTAAGAGTCGGACATGACTGAGCAACTTCACTTTCACTTTTCACTCTCGTGCATTGGAGAAGGAAATGGCAACCCACTCCAGTATTCTTGCCTAGAGAATCCCAGGGATGCGGGAGCCTGGGGGGCTGCCATCTATGGGGTCGCACAGAGTTGGACACGACTGAAGCGACTTAGCAGCAGCAGCAGTCCCAGTTCAGCATGTTCTGTGCTATTTTTGTCCATTAACGATGCTATAACAAAATACTACAAACTTGGCTTATAAGCAACAGAAACATTCTTCATCATCTGGAGGCTGGAAGTTTGTTATCAGAGTGCTAGTTTGGTCAAGGGCGGGCCCCCTTCCAGTTTGAAGACTTGTGATAATGTCCCAACATGGTGAAATGGTCTCAAGAACACTAATCCATTCATGAGGGCCCACCTTCATGACTTAAACACCTCCCAATACCTTTTAATAAGTCCTAATACTTTCACATTGAGCATTAGGATTTCAATATATGATTTTTGGTGGGTACAAATATTTAGGCAATTGTACACATGCATATGCTTAATGGCATAGAACCACTTCTTACTCCCTAACTCTCCAATCCAAACTTAGCTGCTTTATACAGAAAGATGGTTTGAAAGAGGCTAAAATCTCTCTGACCCCAAGAAGGGACAGAGACCTTAATCATCCATCAGATATGCCACTGCTGAAATGTATAATGGTTCTCCACTCTTGAAGAAAGTGGTAGCTAGACTTCAACCAACTACTAATGATTGCTCCTCAATCCATCTGTCACTCTTTTCCTGAGTGGTCCAACAGAAATTGTATAGAATCTCAGGAGAGGAAAAAAATTATAACTTTGATTAAGGTTATAAATATAACAAGCATAATAGAGATTCAGGATGCTCACATAGCAACCTTACATGACCATTCCAAGGGAGCTGGAGAATTATGACCAATTCAACAGAGTTGCTTCTCTGGGCTTCCGGTTCAAGATGGCAGAGTAGAAGGACATACACTCATCTTCTGCAAGAACACTGAAACTGCAACTAGCTGTTGAACAGCCATCAGCAGGAGGATGCTGGAACCACGGAAAAATGATTCCCCATGTCCAAAGACAAAGATGAAGCTATAATGAGATGGTAGGAGGGGCACAATCATGATAAAAACAAATCCCATACCCAGTGGGTGGGTGACTCACAAACTGGAGAATAATAATACCAAAGAAGTTTTCCCACCATTGTGAAGATTCTGAGCCCCACATCAGGCTTCACAACCTGGGGATCTGGCAAAGGGCCTGGGAATGCCCAGGGAATCTGACCTTGAAATCTAGCAGAATTTGATTGTAGGACTTCCACAGGACTGGGGGAAACAGAGATTCCACTCTTGGAGGGCAAAATAAAATCTTGCACACAACAAGACCCAGGGGAAAGGAGCACTGATGCCACAGGAGATGGAACCAGAGCTACCTGCTAGTGTTGGAGGTCTTCTGTGGAGGCATTGGTTGGCAGTGGCTCATCACAGGGACAGGGGATCTGGTAGCAGCAGTCCTGGAAAGTTTCCCTGACGTAAGTCCCCTTGGAGGTTGCCATTAACCCTGCCATAGAACCTGTAGACCCCCAGGGCTGGGTCACCTCGGGCCAAACAATTAACAGGAGGGAGCACAACTCTACTCATCAGGGGATAACTGGATTAAAACTTTACTGAGCAAGGTCCTACCCACCAGAGCAGGACATAGTTTTTCCCACCTAGTCCCTCCCATCAGGAAGCTTACAAAAACCTCTTAGCCTCATCCACAAGAGGACAGACAGAAGAAGCAAGAACAACAATTGCTCAGGCTAGAATGAAAACCACATTATGGAAAGTTAATCAGGAAGTAGAGAGTTAAATCCTAGAGGAAGGAACAAGATAAAATCCCAGAAAGACAACTAAATGAAGTGGAGATAGGCAAACTTCCTGAAAAATAATTCAGAATAATGATAGTGAAGATGACCCAGGATCTCAGAAGCAGAATTGAGAAGATGCAAGAAATGTTTACCAAAGACTTAGAAGAACTAAGAAAGAAACAAACAGAGATGAACAAGTCTTTAGAAAAAAAGTTAATAGGAAAATAAATGAGGCAGAAGAATGGATAAATGACCTGGAGGACAGAATGGTGGAAATCACTGCTGCAGAATAGACTATAGGAAAAAAATATGAAAAAAAAAAAAAGAAGAAGAAGAAGAATGCCTAAGAGACCTCTGGAACAATTTTAAACACACCAATACTCATATTATATGGGTTCCAGAAGGAGAAGAGAGAGAGAAAAGACCTGAGAAAATATTTGAAGAGATAATTGTTGAAAACTTCTCTAACATTGGAAAGAAAATAGTCAACCAAATCCAGGAAGCACATAGAGTCCTAGGCAGGATAAACCCAAGAATGAGCACAATAAGACAGACAGTAATCAAACTGACAAAAGTTAAAGACAAAAATAAAATATTAAAAACAACCAGGGAAAAAACAACAAATAACATACAGGGAATCTCCCATAAGGTTATCAGCTGATTTCTCAACAGAACCTCTACAAGCCAGAATGGAATGGTATGATATATTTAAACTGATGAAAGGAAAGAACCTACAACCAAAAATACTCTACCCAGCAAGACTTGTTCAGAGTTGATGGAGAAATCAAAAGCTTTACAAACAGGCAAAAGTTAAGAGAATTCAGCACCACCAAATCAGCTTTACAACAAATGCTAAAGGAACTTCTCTTTGGCAGAAAACACAAGAGAAGGAAAAGAACCACACAAAAGAAACCCAAAACAATTAAGAAAATTGTAATAGGATCATAAAGTGTTAGTCACTCCGTTGAGTCTGACTCTTTGTGTCCCCATGGCCTGTAGCCCGCCAGGCTCTTCCGTCCATGGAATTCTCCAGGCAAGAAAGTTGGAGTGGGTGGCTGTTCCCTTCTCCAGGGGATCTTCCCAACCCAGGGATGGAACCTGGGTCTCCTGCATTGCAGGCAGATTCTTTACCATCTGAGCTACCATACATATCATAACTACTTTAAATGGAAAATGCACCAACCAAAAGACATAGACTGGCTGGGCAGATGAAAATATGCGTGTATGCACTCCCAATTACTACACCACTCTACTTACCCTCCAAATTGTATGTAATTATTTTATATTGTTAGGTTAATCATGTTTCCATCATGGCTTGCAATTGTAATTGTCTTTATTTTCCTCAGGCTACCAATTATGAAAACTCATAAGCATCTTTTACTATTGTGATTATGTAACTATCATTTGTTTAATGCCATTGTATCATGATTGGTGAACAGAAGATAATAGAATTCTATATCACTAAAGCTACCATTTAATAGAAAAACCTGCAATCACATTTTAAAAATCCAGAATCAGGAAAATTCATATCAGAATCATCTTGAATTTTTTTTGAAGAATACAAATGCCTGGTATTGCATTTTCTCTCCAAAGCTCCAGATGTATTTCTAATGAGCAGCTATGTTTAAAAATAACTGGACTATATGATGATTTTTATCTAGCTTGTTTTACTTTTTCTATTTCATATTCAGCACTCCTGTTTCATTTAGTTTATGTTTTCCAGTTTCTCTGTCTCTTTTTTTTCCTGTGATGTTCTTTCTCAAGCCTTTATCAAATGTAGTAGAGAGGTTTTTGTATACATATCAATATATATATAGTATGTATTATATAATACATATTTTAGAAAACTTAAATTTTTACCTAGCTAAAAAGTTTATGACATTTTGATCCCACTTGTTTGACTTAGTACAAATAGAATGCTAGATTTCTAATTTATATTCACTCAAAACTTTGATTAGTTCTATGTATTTTGGCATCTAGTATTATTGCTAAAAGTTGGGAAAGTTTATTATCTTTGTGATTTAAAAAAAAAAATTGAATGAGGCTTGAAACTTCTAATCCAATTCTTAGAATGTAAAGAAACACTATATTGTAAAAAAAAAAAAAAGCAAAAAATTAATCAATAATTTTAATTAATTAATATGAAATTAATATTCATTTTGTTCAACTTTCACATCATTTTATGCTAGTGTCCATTATTTGTTTTCATACCTTATTCAAGATTCTACATTATTTTTAATTGCATTGATCAGCTTCAGCTGCATGCAACAAATTCAGGTAAATTTTCTTTTCACATTTATTCTACTACAGATATTTCTATTTCCTTGTTGTGGCTACTTAGATACACCCATAATTTAAAAATGAACATTTAGTTTCCAAATACATGAAGTATTTAAAGTATCTTTGATATTAATTTCCAATTTTGATATTAATTTCTTATTTAAATGCTTTTTTCTTGCAATCACCTGCTGTGTTCTTTAAGTCCTCTAATTTTACTGTTAAAGCCTAACTTAGGCTTTCAATGACTAAGTCAAAGATGTCTCTTAGTAAATATCACATTGCAATTCAATGTGTGTGGGTTACTTTCAAATATCTTTTGATATTGATTTCTAACATAATTCCTCAGTGATAAGAGAACAGACTCTGTGATTTCAATACCTTTAGACCATCAAGTTTTTTCACCTTGTCTTATGTCCCTGGATATGTTGCAATGTATAGTTTATAGTCTATGGTAACTTGAATAGAATTTGTTTCTTGCTATTGTGTGAAAACTGTATAAATCTTAACTGTTGAATTGGTTCATAGTGCTTTTCAGATCTACTATATCCTTCTACTTCTCTGTACATTAATTCTATTAATTTTTGAGAGTTGGATATTGAAACTCCAACTAAAAATCTTAGTTTATCTACTTAAAAAATAATTGTAATATATAATGTGACTATATATAACTTTGTTCTATATTTTCCAAGTCTCCTGTAAACATGTTATCATATTTTCATAATTTAAATTTTTTTTAAAAAAAGATTAAAAAATAAAGTTGCTTCTCCTACAGACCCAACTATTTAGCCATAGTGGTTGTACACATAGTGTGTTTCACAGACTGATGGTGCTTGATATTACTGTCTTGGACATTGCCAGTGCCTTCTTTTCTGTTTTACTAGCACCAAGGGTCAAGATCAATTCACAGTTATCAGCATGGGTTTTACACTGAGCATGGTCATCAGAAAACCACTTAATGGTCTTAAGTAGGAAAGAAATATGAACAGATAACTGAGAGACAAGTTTCTCAGTAAAGTGGAAAGTTCAATGATAGTGGGGAAATTGATACAAAGGTCCTACAGGTCCACCTTTTTTAGGATACGAATGAATGTGGCTCAGTTATGCATGTGCCTTTGGTTTCCATATGCAAGTGCTCAAAGGTCTCCATAAGTAATGCCACCAGCTTAAAAATTAATCCAGGTCACCTCATATTTGCATTCTTCAGAGAATATTTACCACTTGTTTTCTTCTTTCTTGTATCTTTAAGCCTACCTCACTATACCTGCTTCTCCAGGCTTAGCTCCAAACCAATAACATGGCCTCTTTCTTTTTTTTCCCCCAATTTGACCTGGGTGCTTTTTTCCCCAGACAATTCTTTTTGGTACTGTTTGTTTTTTTGCTATTTACCCTCAATCTAGCTCACAAACATTCATGCTTGCTCTTGTAGGTCTTTCTCTCTGAAAATGTGGTTAGACTAGGAAGAGAGGTGGTGAGATCAGAATTAAGGCAATAGAAATAGGAATGGAAAGAAGTGAATGTGTTGCTGCTTTCATACTGATGTCCTCAAATGAATAAACCATAGTTAGAAAACAGATATGGGGAAGGAGAGAATGGGGAGGATGTAAAATGACTTCCAGTATTCCAGCCCTGGTGCTTAATACACCATGGTGCCATTTTCTGAGATTGAAAATACAGAAGAAAGAACAGGGGGGAAGGTGGTTAGTTTAGTTTTGACCTATGAGAATAAACAGGCTTACATAGTCTTCTCCCTTAGCTATGATTATTCCTGTCACAGGATGTGCTAAGAGCTATATATTTTCTGCAGGGGCACAGTTATTTTTAAGATAGACAAGGAAATTGCAAAAGAAACCCACTTGAGAGGACTATTCTTGACCCACTCTGTGCCCAGAGTTTTGTTCCTTGAGGTAATCTAGTTATGTGCCTTTTATGAATCTATCTGTTCCTTGAACTTAGAAATATAGCAAGGTTATCCAAAGATAAATTATTCATTAGGTCTTTTATTTTCCCAAAAGCACTTTATGTAGGGCAAGAATGGTTTCAGCTAAAACAATAACTCATGATGTGATATTTACTTGACTCTGATGTCTTTGTAGCACATCTCCTCAGCACCTATGACACTAACCTAAAGAACCTTGCTTGAAATTGTGAATAGCACTTGAATGACAGGAAGCACTTTCTCTATATACTTTTCTCTCAGTGAAAGTGGCTTAATGATTTCGAAGGAAAACCAGATTTTTTTTTCTCAAATCAATTTTCCATGTTTTATTTATTAATTCAACAGCCATTAATTATGCACTTACCATGTTTCTTCATGTCTAAGCCCTAATTTTTATCAGTAACCCCTCTATCTATCAAACTCTGCCTATTGTTTATCTATTTTAATTAATCAATTATTCTTCAGGCTCTCAATTCATTTTATGTGCTGCTTTGAATAGAACACTGTAGTTCATTGTGTGGGCTTTCCTCCTCCCCAGTGAGTGGTCTAGAACTTTCTTGGGAGTAGGGGCTCTAGCTTTTGAGATTCATGCATACTCATCAGACTCTTTCAGTTATAAGTCAAAGGCAAAAATACAACTCAAATTATTTTAAGAAGAAACATAGAACAAGTAATTAAATTTTGCCTCATGGAAGGTGAAGACCAAGACATATAAATGATTTTTCTGTTACGGATAGATTTAAGTATGTGTGAAATGACATGACTCTACATCTTCATCTCTTGACTCTGTCTCTACCTGAATGATCTTAATTATTATGTATAAGATGCCAATAGAAAAATTGATCCATGGAATCCAGAGGGAGGAATATATTCTGGGCTATGAGGTTTAGAGAAGGGTCAGGGATCAAGACATGCTTTGAATAATATTCTAGATGTTACTCTTACTTTAAAAGTATCTATAAAAACTCAATTACCTTAAGGAATCATATTGACTTATCTAACAGGGAAATATCAGGGAGAATGTGATCTCAGACACAGTTGCTTTTAAGATTCACACAAGTTCAACAGAACTCTCTCATTATTTGTCAGCTCTGTTTCCTTCTGCTTTTTGGTTTCATGTCTCTTTCTGCAAACAGATTTCCTCTATGTGGCTGGTGGAGGTTGCCGTTCCCATCAGCCACAATTTCACATTCTACCAACTCAGCCCATGTGGAAAAAAAAGAGTCACTTTTATTTTCATATCTCAAGTTTTGGAAACATTCAGATTGGCCTTAGTTTAGTCAAACAGTCATCTCTGAGCAAACCACAGTGTCCAAGACAATCCATGACTTGGTAAGCCTGAATTACATTCAACCTTGGGAACAAAAGAGTTAAGATGGGGAAAAAAGAAACCAAAACATTCCAGGGACCCAAATCCACCAAAATGTGTGGTCTTTCTGTAGAGAGAGAATAGTTGAATAGACTGTCCAGATAGAATATTGGCGTGCTCAAAATATTAAACAGTTCAATAAATATTTTTTAAATCTACCTTTGTCAGATGTTATGCTAAGTGCTGAGACTAAAAAGATGAGTAAGAAACAGTATCTACCTTGATGCAACAAGTTTTGTCTTTATAGCTATAGGCTTAAAACATATTTATAGCACAACATGGCAAAACAAAAATAAATATATACTCAGGACATTGGGGATACCACTTGGGCACCTAATCCATATGGCTGAAGTAAGACTATAGAGAAGTCAGAAAGACTTCTTGGAGAAAGTCATTTCTGACCTGAATTAGAAAAGCTGAATCAGAATTTGCTGGAAGATGACCTGGAGATAGAAGAGGGTGTGTGGTTATATATAATAACACTCTTGGTATAGCTCTGCATGGTGTACAGGTAAAAGCAGGAGAGGAAAAGGCCTGGAAAGTTAATCAGGGGACTAATATGGTGTTAGACTTTACCTCATAGGGGATGTGTTAGGAGGAGAAGTGACTAGGCCAGACTGTTCTTTACACATATCATTTTGACAGTTCTGAAGAAAGAGAGGACAAAAGAAATAACAATTAGATAAAAATTAAAGTGTGCCAAGCCAGAGAAGAAGAAGGTCTGAGATAGTATGAAAGCAGTAGAAATGGACAAGACAAAGATTAGGAAGATATTTACAGGAACAAATTGACAGGACTGAAGGACAGGGAAGCCTTGTGAATTGCAGTCCATGGAGTCGCAAAGAGTTGGACATGACTGAGCAACTGAATAAGACAAGACTGATTTCCTGGATATGGGAAATGAGGGAGAAGAAAGAACCAAACATGTCTTCTAGAGTACCAGCCAAAAATATTGGGTGGCTATTGGAGGAATAACTAGGTAAAGTGTAATGGGTTTGATGCATTGTAGACCTTCTAGGTAGAACTAGATATTCAGCATGCTTTTGGATGAGTCTGAATTCAGGGTAAAATCTCAGTTGGAAATACAGAAATATAACTTACCATTATGCAAAAAATGAATGAGTTTACTCAGGGAGAATCTGTATAGTGGGTCAAAGATGGATTGAGGAAGAGAGGAATACTATCATTAAAGGTATGGATAGAAGACAAAATAGGAAGAGTTGGAGGACACACATTAAAAACAACAACAACTGAAGAATGTAGTATCAAAAGACCATAGAATAGAAAGTGTGAAGTGAGTATAATTAGTATTAAAGTAAGCAGAGAGATTCATGAAATAAGATTCATACAATGTTGCTATGATTAGAATTAGAAAACCCTATTAAAGCCCCATTGAGTTTATTTTGGAGGCTAAGAATATATAGAGATTCTTCTCTTTAGAGCTGTGTGATTTCCTAGCAGTACTTAACCACCTTGATTGCAGTTTTGCTGGGAAGATGAAAAAACAAAACAAAAAGGATACATAGGAAAGTACAGATGGTAAAGAATCTACCTGCAATGCAGGAGACTGGGGATCATTCCCAGGATCCAGAAGATCCCCTGGAGAAGTGAATGGCTACCCACTCCAGTATTCTTGCCAGGAGAATTCTGTGGATAGAGGAGCCTGGTGGACTACAGTCCATGGGATCACAAAGAGTTGGACATGACTGAGCAACTAACACTTTCACAGGATAAAAATACTATAGGAGGAAGAGGAACTGTGAGGAAGCTGATGGAATATAATAATGACATGATTACACTGTGAAACTGCACACATAGCAGTTGGCTTGAAATGTGGGTCCTCAAGATAAAGTAACAGAGTAGAATGGATTGCAAAGAGCTGGGCAGGACTGAGTGACTAACACGTTCACTTTCACCTTTCAGGAAGGTATAAAAATAAAAATAGGCATGCTTCTATATAGCTTGGTTTATAGTTCATATAATCAAATTGAGGTCCAAGCTAAATAGGAATGCAATAGAGGCTAAAATAAAACAGAGATCATAGAGCTTATAAAGTGCTCACAGAGAATAAAATGGAAAATGGAGAGGACAAAGTATTAACGGTTCCTATGAGGTCCTTAAGATTAGGGGTGGGGTGGGGAAGAACTCAGGAGTTGAGCAGGAAGACAGATGAATGGTGGTAAGGGAGTGGGCTATTTGAGTTTCAGATTCAGAACAACACCTTAGGTGAAAGTGGCCCAGGGCATGGGTGATTGATGCACAGAAGTGAGGCCACTGAATTTAAGAAGCTGTAGAAATCTCAAGGTGAGTTTATCCAATTATGTATACATAGAAATATAAATATGTTTGAGAGAGAGCAAAAAAGTCTAGTAGACTGTGAGCTTCCCCCAAAGTCTTCAATAAATGAAGAAAAGAGAATGGAATTTTGTTGGGTAGTGGCAGAAAGAAAGAGACCACATGGAGGACTTAGAATCCCCAAAGAATTTTTTTTTTCTTTTCTGTTTTATGTACTGCAGTTGAAAAAGCAATCAGAAGGAAAGGTTTATGCACAAGAGCCATTGGGGAAAAAAGGTGGAATAATAAAGTAAAGATCTGATCTATTTAGTGTCAAATTCATATGAGAGATGTTGAACCTGATTCTTCAAGTGATACTACATTTGGATTTATTTTCCCACTTCTGAGATTAATGTGAGAGGGGGAAAAAAGGCCTCTCTGCTACTAGTTCAAAGATTTTATAGACAAAGAGTGTAAAATAAATTCCTAAAATCAGGTTTTTAGATAGTTCATTGACTGTTCAATTACACTTCATTCAACAAATATTTATTGGACAAATACTGTACATAAGAAAAGTGTGTGCTTGATACTGTGCAAGTTTAACATTTGCAGTTTGATTTCATTGCAATTTTTCCCTTCTGAATTGCTAAATAACCTTGGACCTTTCTCAGATATTAAATGCAATAAGCATTAAAAATTGCTTTCTGTCTAGGAATATAGGTTCAAGGGTAAACCCTAATAGAATTATGGTGTCATGGTATTTTAAAACATTTTCATGTTAAAGAAATCTTATATTAAACAAACTACTTTCAACATCATTTCTTGGCCATACATAATTTGTAGTTTCAGGAAATTATATGATTTTATATAGTTTCAAATGACCTGTTCTCTCCTAACTTTTTGTCTTTTTCTCTTCTGATGAGTTATTTGGATATCTTTTGTTAAATAGATGTAGTAACAAATTTGGCATTTAGGAAAATTTTTCTGCCTTTATCTTCCATTAAAGGAAGATGAAAATAGTATGCTAGATATATTCTATTTTATGGATTAAATAAAATAGAAACTGTTAGTATATTTTCATCTCTTGGAATACTTATATGGCATACTGAGTGAAATTGAGAATTAACAGAATTGCTAGTCTTAAATATTAACATACATCTCTAGCAAAGAAAACAATGTGTGCAACAGTTTATTGTTTTGGCTGTTCTGTTTCCCAGCAGGTATATTCACAGCCAACAGTGCTCTGAATACTATGTCAAGAGACCAATAAACTCAGATGTTTAGGGAGTGAGTAAGTGTTTCCTCATCATTTGCACTTAGGGAATTTGTAAATTTAACATTGCATGTATTAGTTGTGGAGGAAGTTCCATCAAAAATATTTAGGTTTCTGTGATAAGTCAAGCACTATTTTAAGCACTGTGATTATGAGAGTGAATTAGCTAAGTACCTTGTCTTTCTAAAACTTCCATTCTAGTTGATGGAGGAAAAAACAACAAACATATAGATAAATTCTATCTATGGAAGATGAAAGAATATAATATAACAGACCATGGTTGTGGATGCTGTTAGGAGAAGCCTTAATGAGAAGGTGACATTTGAGTTTAGAATGTAATGTTGACCTAGAATGAGCAATGTGCAGTTTTGGAGAGAAGCACTATGTACAAAAGTAAAAGGTCCCTGAGTTGAGAATAAATTCAGTGAGTCTGAAGGACAATAAGGGAATAAATATAGCCCAGCATAACTTGACCAGGAAAAAGAAAGAGGAGGCGGGGAGAATGGAAAGATTTGTGATCAAACAGAGAAAGGGTGAGATAGTGTAGGAGCCTCTAGGCTATGTAAGCAGTTTCAGTTTTATTGTAAGTAAATTAGGAAGTCCATTGTTAATCTGTGTCATGTCAATTTGATTCTTTTTTTTCCCCCTTTATTTTTATTAGTTGGAGGCTAATTACTTTACAATATTGTAGTGGTTTTTGTCATACATTGACATGAATCAGCCGTGGATTTACATGTGCTCCCCATCCTGAACCCAATTTGATTCTTAAACCAGCCATGAGGAACTTTGAGGGGTAGAAGTTCTTCTTTCCTCAACACAAGCGTCATTGTTGTTGTCTGTGTTCAGTCACTAAGTTGTGTCTTAACTCTTTGCCACTTCATGGACTCCAGAACACTGGGTCTCCCTGCCCCTCACTATCTCCTGGAGTTTGTTCAAGTTCACGTCCATTGAGTTGGTGATGCCATCCAACCACTTCATCCTCTGCCACCTTCTTCGGCTTTTGCCTTCAATCTTTCCCAGCATCAGTGTCTCTTCCAGTGGGTCAGCTCTTCGTGTCAGGTGGCCAGAGAATTGAAGCTTCAACTTCAGTATCAGTCCTTCCAATGAATATTCAGGATTGATTTACTTTAGAACTGATTGATTTGATCTCCTTGTAGTCCAAGGGATTATCAAGAGTCTTCTCCAGCACCACAATTTGAAAGCATCAATTCTTCAGTGCTGAACCTTCTTTATGGTCCAGCTTTTACATCCATACATGACTACTGGAAAGACTGTAGCTTTGACCCTAAGAATGTTTATTGGCAAAGTAATGTCTCTGTTTTTCAATATGTTTTGTTTTGTCGTAGCTTTTTTTCGAAGAAGCAAGCATCTTCTAATTTCACGGCTGCAGTCACCATCTGCTTCCACTTTTCCCCCTTGTATTTGCCATGAAGTGATGGGAATGATCTTCATTTTTTGAATGTTGAGTTTCAAGCCAGCTTTTTCACTCTCTTCTTTTACCCCCAGCAAGAGGCTCTTTAGTTCCACTTTGATTTTTACCACTAGAGTGGTATCATCTGCATATCTGAGGTTGTTGATATTTCTCCTGGAAACCTTGATTCCAAGATGCCAAACTCATCCAGCTTAGCATTTCATATGATGTACTCTGCATAGAGGTTAAATAAGCAGGGTAACAATGTACAGCCTTGTCTTACCCTTTTCCCAGTTTTGAACAAGTCAGTTGTTCCATGTAAGATTCTAATTGTTGCTTCTTTACCTAAGTACGGGTTTCTCAGAAGACAGATAAGATAGTCTAATATTCCCATCTCTTTCAGAATTTCCTAAAGTTTGTTGTGATTCACAGTCAACTGTTTTTGCATAGTTGATGAATCAGAAGTTGAAGTTTTTCTGCAGTTCTCTTGCTTTTTCTGTGATCCAACATATGTTGGAAATTTGATCTCTGTTTCATCTGCCTTTTTTAAACCTATACCTGGTACATCTGGAAGTTCTAATTCAAATACTACTGAAGCCTGTTGTTCAGTTGTCAAGTCATGTCCGACTCTGTGACCCGTGGACTGCAACATGCCAGGCCTCCTTGTCCCTCACTGTCTCCTAGAGTTTGCCCAAGTTCATGTCCATTGAAACAGTGATGCCATCCAACCTTCTCATCCTCTGTCACCCTCTTCTCCTTTTGCCTTCAATCTTTCCAGCATCAGGGCTTTTTCCAATGAGTTGACCCTTTGCATCAGATAGCCAAAGTATTGGAGCTTCAGCTTCAGCATCAGTTGTCCCAGTGAAAATACAGGGTTGATTTCTTTTAGGATTGACTGGTTTGATCTCCTTGCTGTCCATGTGACTCTCAATAAATGGGGTTCCCTGGTGGTGCTAGTGGTAAAGGAACCAGCTGCCAGTGCAGGAGACTTAAGAGACTTGGGTTCGATCCATGGGTTGGGAAGATGCCCTGAAGGAGGGCATGTCAACCCATTCCAGTATTCTTGCCTAGAAAATCCCATGGACAGAGGAGCCTGGCAGGCTACAGTCCATAGGGTTGCAGAGAGTCAGACACGACTGAAGTGACTTAGCATACACCCATGCATACAGAGTCATTAATAGCCAGTGGGACTCCTCAAACTCTTGACAGAATTCACTGCTGAAGACTAGCTTGAAGAATTTTGAGCATAACCTTACTAGCATGGGAAGTGAGTGCATGCTAGTAAGGGCTGGTAGCTTGAACATTTTTTAGCACTGCCCTTCTTTGGGATTGGGATGAACACTGACTTTCTCTAGTCCTGTGGCCACTGCTGGTTTCCTGGCATACTAAGTGCAGCACTTTGACAACATCATCTTTTAGGATTTTAAATAGCTCTGCTGGAATTCCATCACCTCCACCAGCCTTGTTCATAGTGGTTCATTTTGTTGGATATAGCTTTCCCTTTATCCCTTATTTGATGCAGTCTGAATATGAAAGATCATATATTAAGTTAAGGAATTTAACATTCTATGTATGGGAAGATGCAAACCTCTGAGCTCACTGAATTCATTCATTTCGTATGCACCTCAGATGTCTGGGGCCAATCCTGTGTCCTTGTTCACTTTGCTTCTAGCATTCCCCCAGCTCCTCAGCAAACACTCTGTGGGGGCAGTGGCAGCATCCACTGGATTGCAGCTTTGGGAGCCCTCATTCACATTTGGAGGCCAATTGATGACTGTGACATTTCTTGTTTATTGATATGGCAGGAGATATTTTCATTTCACAGGTTCAATTTAATAACGGCTGATCTAAGAATTAAATTAATTAAATCAAATCAGTCAATCCTAAAGAAAATCAGCCCTGAATATTCATTGGAAAGACTGATGCTGAAGCTGAAATTCCAATACTTTGGCCACCTGATGCAAAAAATTGACTCATTGGAAAAGACCCTGATGCTGGGAAAGATTGAAGGCAGAAGAAGAGGGCGACAGAGGATGAGATAGTTTGCATCACTGACTCAATGGACATGAGCAAGCTCTGGGAATTGGTGATGGACAGGGAAGCCTGGCTGCAGTCCATGTGGTTTCAAAGAGTCGGACACAACTGAGCAACTTAACTGAACTGAGCTATACCAATACTTTGGCTACTGCTCATCTTTGGTCAGCTTGACGCAGGAGATAGATGGGCCCCCAGAGTAAACTCCTGGAATTCATGCCCTGTGAACAGAACTCCAAAATATCAATAACAGGACAACTGAGAGAGGATGCTGGGCTCTTCCCAAATAAGAGATAAAAGATCACCTATTTCTCATTCTTGAAGTCAAGGAGATCTTCCTACTAGAAAGTTCCCTGGAGGTCAAAAGGGGAGTGATGTCAAGGCTTTGATGGGCATCTTCACTGGAATCCATCTTGGCTGAGAGATACACATACACACATGGGAAGATCCTGAAATATAACAAATATAAACTCAGAACCAGCAAATCAAAATGATTGGCTAAATGAAACCTGAAAGAAATGCCCCACATAAGGTTTAAATTACCACAAGGGCCTGACTCTCTTAGTCTGCCTGTGTCTATTCACACATTCTATTTTTCCTCCTAATAAACACCTTACTTTTTCACTTCTTTCCATATCTGTGGGAGTTCTTTTCTGCAAAGCCAAAGGGCCAAGGCCTTGTCATTGACCACTCCTCTAGTGGCAAGGGTTCAGCACACTCGCTGGCATGATACAACCTCAATCTCTGGCCCGAGAACCGAAACCCTGCTTCAAGCTGCTGAAAGCTGAGGCCACTCCAGATCAAGCTCTGCTCCAGGACACAGGCTGAAGCAGTCCCTTTATGAAGGACATGCCAGTTCTCAGGTCTGAAGACAAAAATCAAAAGAGCTTGTGGTAACTCTGAAATCTCTTTAACCTTCTGCTAGAAAGTAGCTTAGTCATCTCTGCTCATGTTCATTGACATAAGCATGTCATGTGACCAAACCCAAATTCAGTAGAGTGAGGCATTGTCTCACAGAAAAGAGATAAGCATTATTTTGCAAGCAATATACAATCGGATAGATGAACTAAGTTTGACCTGCCCTGTTTAGTATTCCTTAAAATTATTTTCCTCACAGTCAGAGTTACTCTTCAGAGTTCATTCAATGTTACACACAGCTGAAGCAAATTGAAATAAAAAAACCTGACATTTGAATTTTTTTTTTAATTTCAAGACTAAAAGAAATTTATAGATGTTATTTTATTGGTCCATTAGGTAAGATCATATCTATCATACAGGAAAGAAATCAAGCTTGGAGTGTTACCCACCAAAGACTCATTGACAGAGATAATACTATGTTATCAGCTTTTGAGAAAAGAAAAAGCTTAATTTAAAGGTCAAGCACCAAGGAGACAGGAGGCACTGCTCAAATCTGTCTTCCTACTGTGGTGTTTGGTGAACTTTCATAAGTTATGAGTTGGCATGTGGAAGTACTGATGGGGAAGGTTTCAACTGGAGGGCTTTGGAACCTGGCCATTATAGTTGCTACTGTTCAGTTACTAAGTTATGTCCAACTCTCTGTGACCCCACTGACTGCAGCATGCCAGGCTTCCCTGTCCTTCACTGTCTTGTGGAGTTTGCTCAAACTTACATTGAGTCAGTAATGTCATCCAATTCTCTCTTTCTCTGTCACACCCTTCTTCTGCCCTCAGTCTTCCCGAGCATCAGGGTCTTTTCTTTTTTTTTTTATCAGGGTCTTTTCCAATGAGTTGGCTCTTCATATACTTTGAAGAGCTTCAGCCAAAGTATTGGAGCTTCAGCATCAGCCCTTCCAATGAATATTCAGGGTTGATTTCCTTTAGGATTGACTGCTTTGATCTCCTTGCTTTCCAAGGAACTCTCAAGAGTCTTCTGCAGCACCACAGTTCAAAAACATGAATTCTTTGGCACTCAGCCTTCTTTATGGTCCAACTCTGACATTTGTACATGACTACTGGAAAAACAGCAACTTTTACTATACAGACCTTTGTTGGCAAAGTAATGTCACTGCTTTTAATATGATATCTAGGTTTGTTATCACTTTCCTTCCAAGG
Source organism: Cervus canadensis (assembly GCF_019320065.1). Lineage (NCBI taxonomy): Eukaryota > Metazoa > Chordata > Mammalia > Artiodactyla > Cervidae > Cervus > Cervus canadensis. The sequence continues at coordinate 23,380,412 of NC_057412.1, read as the reverse complement.
GGCAAGCATCTTCTAATTTCACAGCTGCAGTCACCATTTACAGTGATTTTTTATTTTGGTCATTACAGCAAGGCAAGATAAAAAAGCATGTTAACACTGTGTCTTCCTGAACAATAGAAACTTTGCTTCTGAAAGGGTTCATGTGTTCAAGTTCTGGTCATGTCTCAGGTCTTTGGTTCCATGGAGCAGGGGGAGACACTTTGATTTCAGATGTTATTTAAAGTTAAAATTTTCTCCTCTGTGCGTGCTTCACCTGAATAACTTGCAGTTTTGTTCTGTTGTTTCTGAAAAACAGCTCGGTATCTTGTTAGAAAAAGGACAGAGCCATTTGGGTCTGGTTCTTGAGTGTCAGCTACAAATTGGCACTTGTCATAGGGCTTCCCTGATAGCTCAGCTGGTAAAGAATACACCTGCAATGCGGGAGACCCTGGTTTGATCGCTGGGTCAGGAAGATCCGCTGGAGAAGGGATAGGCTACCCACTCCAGTATTCTTGGGCTTCTTCTGTGACTCAGCTGGTAAAGAATCCGCCTGCAATGTGAGAGACCTGGTTTGATCCCTGAGTTGGAAAGATCCCCTGGAGAAGGGAAAGGCTACCCACTCCAGTATTCTGGCCTGGAGAATTCCCTGAGCGACTTTCACTCACTTCACTTCATGGGTCCTTGCCATCTTCCTCTATAAGGATTAAATCAAGTGTTGTAGTGCTGAACTTAATGCCCCCTGGGAACGATTTCAGGGTGGAGAGCACAAAAGGGGCACTCTATGCTGGGGAAAAAGCTGACAGGACACATCTTCAGTTAGTTAGATATTCTCCAGAACCAATTATATTAGCCCAATTATTGTGTCTCCTCATATCTCCAACAGCACTAAAGTCCTTCAGAGTGATGACTGTTTTTCGTGACTAGTAGAATGCTTCATTCACCAGACTAACAGAAAAGTTCTGGGAAAAGTGTGTGCTTCAGTGCATGTATCTCCTCTTCACCAAAATCACATATATACTGATCTTCACCCCTTCCTAACTGGAACAGTTTCCCAGAGCTATCTGAGGTACTGTCTCCCAGACTGCAGCCCTCATTTTGCCCCAGTTCAGTTCAGTTCAGTTACTCAGTTGTGTCTGACTTTTTGCAACCTCATGGCCTGCAGCACACCAGGCTTCCCTGTCCATCACCAACCCCTGGAGCTTACTCAAACTCATGTCCATAGAGTCGGTGATGCCGCCCAACCTTCTCATTCTCTGTCGTCCCCTTCTCCTGCCCTCAATCTTTCCCAGCATCAGGGTCTTTTCCAATGAGTCAGTTCTTTGCATCAGGTGGCCAAAGTATTGTCACCAAATAAAACTTAATTCACAACTCTCACCTTGTGCAATTATTTTAAGTCAACAGAAGTTATAAGAGTGGTTTAATGACTTTCTTTGCAGTGTTAGAGGGAGACTTAGGACCTAAACATAGGTATGTTTGACAACAGGGATTATGCCTTTTAGCCTCTGTGTAACCATACCTGTCAAAGTCTCTTGTTCAAAATGAATTCCAGTTGGGAAACCACTGTAAAAATAGCTATGATATGGGTAATGTTGATAAAACATGCCATAACAACTGATATTACAATCTGGATGTGTCCATAAATCCTGAAATAAAGAAGAAAGAATGAATGGAATTTTGGTTTAAATTACATATTTATAGAAGTCCTACTCTTTGGAAAATTTTAAATTTATGTTAAGTAGCCATAGCTTTTAACTCCAACACATCTGTAGTTATCAGTATTGTATTTGAACCAAGAAAGAAAGGAGAGACGCTGAATCACTTAACGACAAAAATTATTCAATAAAATTGCCAATTTAGCATTTCTTTTTGGTCACTTACTGCCTGCAGCATATAATTCTACATTTAATGTTTGTATTTCTTGATATAAAGTAATTGTTTAATTAATCAAGTAGCTGCTTTAAAGAGACAGCATAATCTGTTTCGATTCTTTTATTCCTGGGGAAAATCTTGGATAAATGGCATTTTCACTGCTCTCAATTTATATTTGTATATTTCAGTCTATTCTAAGTGAAAGCAAGCACTTAAATGCACCATCAAATTGAAGATAGGCCCTCAGGAAAAGTGGGCTCATTTGCATGCAGCTTATAGTGCTTTTTGTAAAAATATGTTTGACTTTGCACTTTTCCTTAGTAGCAAATGGGAACAGAATAAGTGTAGTGTGCAGAATTTAGTTGACAGCTTAAAAACCTTAATAGCATTTGGTTCTTTTTATGTTATATATTCCTAACAATGCAAATTTATAGGAGAGTAAAATCTCTAGTATTTTAAAGAAAGACATTTGCATGATTTTAGATTGAAAAAAAAGTTCATGTGACATCTCAAAATATAGCAAAGATATTTAAAAAATAAATAGCCCACTTATTTAGTTCTCATTCAATTAAATGTAAGTAAAATTGATGATTGAGAAATGCGTATGCAAAGTGGAAACAACAGATTTTTCTAAAGAAAGATAACTAACCTATTAGATGGAAAATTACTTAAGGATCTTATAAGAAAATTTAAAAAATGGCATTTTCTTTGTTATAAAAGAACCTATAAACCATTTTTATAAAATCAGAACAAAGAACTTTTTTTAAAAAATGTAAGTACAATTACAAATGAACTTCAGCTCTCTGTCGTGAAATAGTTACAAGAGCACACTATAAATTTCAGTCCACAGTATATGCTCTAAAGACACTGACATAAAATCGTATACGAGATTACATGTAAATGTGTCTTTATTATCTTAATTGACATCAGACATCACTATGCAGTGGGCATTTTGACTTGCCTATGAGTGCACTGAAATCAGTGAAAGTATTGTTGGAGTACCTGGAAAGCCATCATAGGTGTTGAAATTCAGTAGCCTTGTCAGTCAGAGTTTTCACAGAATCTATTTGGGCAAGGACCTTGTATCCTTTCACCTGAAAGTTGTCTGCAATCACATAAATATGTAATTCTTGGCTTCCTGAGGAAGACGTCTGCTCATTTTGTGGACAGATGATCACTGGTTTTGGAATTGATCACTGGGAGACACAAAAGCAAGTTTGTTTTTCAGAGCCACTTTAGTCCCTTTCTGAATTGGAAGTGGGAAAGAAGCCGTCTAAGTGGCTTGTTTACAACTAATAAAATAGACTTGATTTTGGACAGCCCCTTGTAACTTTCATCAATTCTAATTTCCCTTTGAACAACTCCCTTTACTATCAAAATTTGCTGGTAGCATGCCTACATTTGAACATTTTATTACCTGGGTTTGCACAGATAAGTCTTCTCAAAGGAACCACAGTAGTCTGCCTCAAGGTTATTTCAATCTTGTCAGGCAGTCAGATCCTAGCTCTCTTTCTCTGAGTGAATTCACAATGATTCTACTGTTACTATACTTGACCTCAATAGAAGCAAATGACATAAGGAAGTATTTTGAAACATCTCAAGTAGTTGCCATAATATGTTCCAGAGTTGCCAACTTTTGGTTATGAAAAAAAAAAACAAAAAAAAAAACCTCTTTATATGGCATTAGACTTAAAAAAAAAAAAAACTTTTGAGATTACTATAAACTCACACTTATTTGTAAGAAATAATACAGACAGATTCTGCATTCCTTTCATCCAGCTTCCCTTAATAATACATCTTGCAAACTGCAATACAGTACTACAACAAAAAAATTAACATTGATAAAATTCACTGATATTTTCCAAATATTTCCAATTTTACTTGTACTCATTTGTGTTTGTATGTGTGTATCGAAAGCTGAGTGCAGAAGAATTGATGCTTTTAAACTGTCGTGTTGGAGAAGACTTTTGAGAGTCCCTTGGATAGCAAGGAGAACAAACCAGTTAACCCTAAAGGAAATCAGTCCTGAATATTCATTGGAAAGACTGATGCTGAAGCTGAAACTCCAATACTTTGGCCATCTGATGCAAAGAACTGACTCACTGGAAAAAATCCTGATGCTGGGATAGACTGAAGACAGGAAGAGAAGGTTGAGATGGTTGGATGGCATCACCGACTCGATGGGTGTGAGTTTGAGCAAGCTCCAGGAGTTGGACAGGGAAGCTTGGCATGCTGCAGTCCATGGGGTAGCAAAGAGTCAGACATGACTGAGCAACTGAACTGAACTGTGTGAGTATTGAGTTCTATGCAATTCTACCACATGTATAAGTTTGTGTATCCATTACCACAGTTAAGATCCAAAAAGTTCCACTGCAACAGAATCCCTTCTGTTACTCTTTTGAAACCACACCTCTCCCTACCCATCCTCACCCTCATCCTTAGTCCTTGGAAATCACTAATCTGTTCTAGAATTTTTTTCATTTCAAAACTATAACATAATTTAAATCATAGAGTATGTAAACTTTGGGTATTGGCTTTTTTTCCCAATCAGTATAATTCCTCAGGGATATATCCAACTTGCTGCACATACCAATAGTTTATTTCTTCTTATTGCTCAGTTTCTACTTGAATTTATATTTTTGCATTGACTTTTGAGAGTTCTTCATATTATTCCCCTGTTTAACATGTGATTTACAAATATGATTTCCCAATCTATAGCTTCATTTTTTATTTCTTAAAAGCAAAACAGTTTAATTTTAACAAACTGATTTGTCAATATTTCCTAGTATTTTGGTATCAAGTCTCAAAATTTTTAAACATTTTGACTAGCCCTAGATTCTGAGGATTTTTTTCTTTTCTTTTTCTAAAGGTTTGTATTACATGTCAGACTTCCCAGGTATAGCATTAATGGTAAAGAACCCACCCGCTAATTCAGGAGAAATGCAAGAGATGGGGGTTCAGTCCCTGGGTAGGGAAGATCCCCTGAAGGAGGGCATGGCAACCCACTCTGGTATCCTTGCCTGGAGAATCCCATGGACAGAGGAGGCTGGCAGGCTACAGTCCATAGAGTAGCAAATAGTCAGACATGAATGATGTGACTGAGCATACATGTTACATGTTGCACTTAAGTCTGTGATTAATATTGAGTTAATTTCTGTATAAGATGTAAGGTTAAGGTTAATTTTGCCATAGATTAATTGTTGCTGTTCGGTTGCTAAGTTGTGTCCAACTCATTGCAACCCCATGGACTGCAGCACGGCAGACTCCTCTGTCCTCATCTCCCAGAGTTTGCTGATTCATATCCATTGAGTTGGTGATGAGATCTAACCATCTCTTTCTCTGCCACCCCCTTCTCCACTTGTCTTCAATCTTTCCCAACAGCAGGGTCTTTTTCAATGTGTTGGCTCTTCTCATCAGTTAACCAAGGTATTGAAGCTTCAGCTTCAGAAACAGTCCTTCTAACACTCATCCTCATAGTCTAGGAACTGTAAATGGAACAGCAATAAAAAGTTGAAAGGTTAATGCATATAATTCATGACCATTGTTGACATTATTATTTTCATAATGGAGAATTTAAGCCAAAATTATAACCATTTTCAAGCATTAAGAAGCTATACAGAATAATAAAACAATCATCAATATCATTCACCAGCCGGTTCTGCTGAGTCAATATTTTGCTGTGTCTGCTTCAGAATTTCTGAAACGAAAATTCTTATAGAGTGAAATTCCCTGTATATCCTTCCCTTTTCTATTCTTTCTGTCTCCTCAGGTAACTAATATCCTGAATCATTCCTGTGGATGTTCTTACACTTTACCCAATGTCTATACCATATACCACGTGCATATTTAGAAGAAAAATGTGTAATCTTTTTGTATGCCTTGATAGTTTATATAAATGATCTAATACTGCATATATATAGGCAAGTATGGAATATATATATATATATATATATATATATATAAATGTACATGATGTCTTTCAGTTTTTAAGTTTTGATAAATGTAGCTCCGGTTCATTCATTTTAACTGCATGTAATTTTACTGCATGAAGATTTTCATATTGTCCTTTCTCGTGTTAGTGGGTATTTAGATTCTTTCTTGTTTCCCCTTAGAAAGATAATCTTCAAAAAAAAATTTCTGTTCACAAATTTTGTGTACATTTGCATGAAATTTTCGGTAGTATACACCTAGATTGATGTACTAAGCTCAGTTCAGTTCAGTCGCTCAGTCATGTCCAACTCTTGGTGACCCCAAGGACTGCAGCAGGTCAGGCTTCCCTGTCCATCAACAACTCCCATAGCCTACTCAAACTCATGTCCATAGAGTTGGTGATGCCATCTAACCATCTCATTCTCTGTCATCTCTTTCTGTTCCTGACTAAAATCTTTCCCAGCATCAGAGTCTTTTCCAATGAATCAGTACTTCGCATCAGGTGAGCAAAGTATTAGAGCTTCAGGATTAGTCCTTCCAATGGATATTCAGGACTGATTTCCTTTAGGATTGACTGCTTTGATATACACTCAATCCAAGGAAATCTCAAGAATCTTCTCCAACACCACAGTTCAAAAACATCAATTCTTCGGTGCTCAGCCTTCTTTATGGTCCAACTCTCACATCCATACGTGACTATTGGAAAAACCATAGCTTTGACTGGATGGATCTTTGTTGCCAAAGTAATGTCTCTGCGTTTTAATATGCAGTCTAGGTTGGTCATAGCTTTTCTTCCAAGGATCAAGTGTCTTTTATTTCATGGCTCCAGTCACCATCTGTTTGATTTTGGAGGTCAAGAAAATAAAGTCTGTCACTGTTTCCATTGTTTACCCATCTATTTTCCATGAAGTGACGGGACCAGATGCCATGATGTTAATTTTTGACTGTTGAGTTTTAAGCCAACTTTTTCACTCTCCTCTTTCACCTTCATCAAGAGGCTCTTTAGCTCTTCAATTTCTGCCATAAGAGTGGTGTCATCTACATATCTGAGGTTATTGATATTTCTCCTGGCAATCTTGATCCTAGCTTGTGCTCCAACCAGCCTAGGCATTTCGCATGATGTGATCTGCATATAAGTTAAATAAACATGGTGACAATATACAGCCATGATGTACTTTCCCAATTTGGAACCAGTCCGTTGTTCCATGTCTGGTTCTAACTGTTACTTCTTGACCTGCAAACAGATTTCTCAGGAGGCAGGTAAGGTGGTCTAGTATTCCCATCACTTGAAGAATTTTCCATAGTTTGTTTTGATCCACATAGTCAAAGGCTTTGGTGCAGTCAATAAAGCAGAAGTAGATGTTTTTCTGGAACTCTCTTGCTTTTTCAGTGATCCAGTGGAGGTTGGCAGTTTGATCACTGGTTCTTTTGCCTTTTCTACATCCAGCTTGAACATCTGGAAATTCTCGGTTCACGTACTGTTGAAGCCTGGCTTGGAGAATTTTGAGCATTCCTGTGCTAGCATGTGAGATGAGTGCAATTGTGCAGCAGTTTGAACACTCTTTGGCATTGCCTTTCTTTGGGATTGGAATGAAAACCGACCTTTTCTAGTCCTGGGGCCACTGCAGAGTTTTCCAAATTTGCTGGTATATTGAGTACAGCACTTTCACACCATCATCTTTTAGGAGTTGAAATAGCTCAGCTGGAATTCTATCACCTCCTCCAGCTTTGTTTGTAGTGATGCTTCCTAAGGCCCACTTGACTTCACATTCCAGGATGTCTGGCTCTAGGTGAGTGATCACTCCATCGTGATTATCTGGGTCATTAAGATCATGTTTTTATTGTTCTGTGTATTCTTGCCACCTCTTCTTAATATCTTCTGGTTTTGTTATGTCCATACTGTTTCTGTCCTTTATTGTGCCCATCTTTGCATGAAAACTTCCCTTGGTATCTCTAACTTTCTTGAAGAGATCTCTAGCCTTTCCCATTGTACTGTTTTCCTCTATTTCTTCGCATTGACCATTGAGGAAGGCTTTCTTATCTCTCCTTGCTATTCTTTGGAACTCTGCATTCAAATGGGTGTGTCTTTCCTTTTATCCTTTGCCCTCAGCTTCTCTTCTTTTCTAAGCTATTTGTAAGGCCTCCTCAGACAACCAGTTTTCCCTTTGCATTTCTTTTTCTTGGGGGTGGTCTTGATCACTGCCTCCTGTACAGTGTCATTTAATGGACCAGAACCTGGTGGTCCGGAGTCGATGATGAGAAAGTGAAAGAAGGAAAGAGGTTAATATTCTCTGGGTTATGCAGCCAGCTTTTGCACTCCAGGGGATCAACCAGAAATAGAGAGATAAAGAGAGGAAGAGAAAGAAAGAAAGAAAGACATGGGGACCAAAGCTCTGATGGAGCAAAGGTGTTTTAATCAACAGGGCATGGGCATATATACTGTCTTACAAGGTAGTTATTCTCAGCAAAGATAAAGATTAAAATTCCAGACTTACAAAACACAAGGTGATCCCTATTAAAGAGAGAAGAGGGTACTTATCACCATAATGAGAAACTAACAAAGGAAATGCCTGGATTCCTCAGCCCCAGGAAAGGCAAAGGCGTGCCTCTCCTCTTAATTCCTGAATATTCAGGAATTAATAAGGGCCAAAGGTTTCCTGACAGATCCAAAACAGCACACAGGAGGCCTCCTGTTAAATGCTTCCTGACATCGAACCTCCATCCATAGTGCTCAAGCACTGTGTCTATCAGATCTAATCCCTTGGATCTATTTCTTACTTCCACTGTATAATTGTAACGGTTTTGATTTAGGTCATACCTGAATGGTCTAGTGCTTTTCCCTACTTTCTTCAATTTAAGTCTGAATTTGGCAATAAGGAGTTCATGATCTGAGCCCTAGTCAGCTCCTGGTCTTGTTTTTGCTGACTGTATAGAGCTTCTTCCATCTTTGGCTGCAAAGAATATAATCAATCTGATTTCAGTATTCACCATCTGGTGATGTCCATGTGTAGAGTTGTCTCTTGTGTTGTTGGAAGAGGGTTTTTGTTATGCCCATTTCCTTCTCTTGGCAAAACTCTGTTAGCCTTTGCCTTGCTTCATTTTGTACTCCAAGGCCAAATTTGCCTGCTACTCCAGGTATCTCTTGACTTCCTACTTTTGCATTCCAGTCCCCATAATGAAAAGGACATCTTTTTTTGTTGTTAAGTCTAGAACTTCTAGAAATTTTAGTATAATATTTTAACATTTCAGCACAGCATAATTCAAATATGACTAATAAAATGTTTTTAACATGTTATTTAAAATTATTTAAGAAATCATAAAAATCAGTATTACTCTAATTATAGAACCAAATTCCTAGCACAATGTCAGGATATTAAAATTTAAAGCAAAATAGACATCTCTTCACACAACTACAAAGAAATAATGTTAAACAGGTTTTTAAAATTTTTTAAAAATTTTAATATATGTTGGAGTACAATTGAGTAACAATGATACGTTAGTTTCAGGTGTATGACAACGTGATTTAGTTACATGTATCTACTCTTTTTAAAATTCTTTCCCCAATTAGGTTGTGATAGAGTACTGAACAGAGTTCCTTGTGCTTTATGGTAGGTCCTCATTGGTTATTTACTTTAAATACAGCATTGTGTATATGTTATCCATTTCCCTAATACTTTGACAGTGGTCATGATAGCTATCTTAATGATGGTAAAGGACTATCTGCTTATTCTCTCTCTTTCTGTTTACTTTTTAAATATATTTTTTCTTTTAATATTTTGCAGTTTTATTACCATGTATATAAATGTGGAATAAATTTCTCCTGTATTTCTCAGGATAAGTCTCATTCTTTAACCTGAAGATTTATTTTACCATTTTTTTTTTTTAATTTAACCATTGTATATTTAGATATTACTTCTGTCTCACTCATATTTTTTTCCTCTGAAGTATCTATTTTATGAGTTTTGGAAATTTTAATACTTCTTGCCTCTAAATCTCACCTCTATGCTTCTCCAATATTCACCACTCTGTTCTATATACTATTTAATTTTCTTCGGTTTATCCACCAAATCACTAACTCATTTATTTAATGATATTTGATCCATAGTTTATCTTTTCTGTTAGCTTTTTTTTTAGAACTTTTGCTTATAAATTTGTCTCTACTATTCTAAATTTTACATGTTCTTTCTAATACAGTTTCAAAACCTGCTTCTCTGCTCGTGTCTTGTAATATATAAAAAAAACTTTTTTTCTTTTGATAGTTCAGTTGGTTCCTTTATTGACTGAATTCATCTGTTAGTTAACCATTACAAACTAAGGGTGAAACACTGTTCTAGTGATTAAGGAAAAATTGTTGAGCAAATCAGACATAATTATAACTATCATAGATCTCACATTTTAGTCAAGAAGTAAATAGTGAAACTCTCATTAATTTCATGTATCTCACTAATCACATTTATCATTAAGAATTGCCAGGAAACTGTGGAATTATTGAAAATTATTGAAAGTACTCTCCAGTTGCTAAGTCATGTCTGACTCTTTGTGACCCCATGGACTGGAGCAAGCTAAGCTTCCCTGTCCTTCACTATCTCCTGGGTCTGGCTCAAACCAGTGTCCATTGAGTTGATGATGCCATCCAACCATCTCATCCTCTGTCACCCCCTTCTCCTGCCCTCAATCTTTCCTAGCATCAGGGTCTTTTTCCAGTGAGTCAGCTCTTCCCATGAGGTGCATCGATCCCATTTTTTTTTTTTTTTCAATTGTGCAGGTTAGGCTGGTTCCTGGGGGCAGAGTTGGTTTCCCACTTATTTAGTTCATTTGGATCACCCCTTCCATCAAGAGTTAAAGCTCAAGAATTCCAGCTTTTCTCCAGTTTCCCCTTTATCAGAGGTGAAGAGATGGTGCTCTGAACACTACATACTCCAGGAAAAATTTTCCATCTCCCACTCAGTACTCACAGTCTCACAACCTCTTTGAGATCCACAGAAATAGTATCACTCTTCTCTATGACCTCACTTGTATCCATCACCACAAGAAATACAGGACTCTAAAGTCATTTCCTGGATTCAAATCTCTATTTTGCTTAAGCCATTCCCCTGAAACTAACTTGTCTTACATCTCTTTCAACAATTTAAATCTTTTCACTTTGATCTCTGGAACTCATGATTTGTCATTTCCTAAATGTTTTACATCATCAAACTCTTCTTTGAAGGATCTCTTTACGCTCTTGCTCCAATTGTCAACTGGTTCTTCATGCTTTCTCACATATTCATTGTAGTATTGGGCCAGAGTGGGGGAAATTGTGCTCATTGATCCTCAAGCTTGTTTACATATCATTCATGCTTTCTCCTCCTTAAAACTTTCAAACTTTGAATTGTACATCACCAATTATATCACCAAGTTAAGTTTACCAGATGAAGACTAAATACAAGATAAATACAAGATACCCTGTTAAATTTGAGTGTCAGATAAATGAATATTTTTAATATAATTTTACTCCCCAAATATGTGCTGTTTATTTGAAATTAAAAATTAAACTGGGCGTCCTATATTTTTTCTCTAAATCGTACACCCAGTGCTTTCATTTTTGCTGTTAATTTCTGCTATCATTTCACTTTCCTCACTGAATTTAACTTCTGTGATTCTGTTATTTTCTCCTTCATTTTTTCAGTTCTTGATGATTTCACTATTCCCATATATAATTCTTCTAATATTCTGTACTGTCATATTTTTGTTCCTGCTTCTGTATTAATTTTGTAATTCATGCTGCTCCTGCTGCTGCTAAGTCACTTCAGTCGTGTCCGACTCTGTGTGACCCCATAGACGGCAGCCCACCAGGCTCCCCCGTCCCTGGGATTCTCCAGGCAAGAACACTGGAGTGGGTTGCCATTTCCTTCTCCAATGCGTGAAAGTGAAAAGTGAAAATGAAGTTGCTCAGTCGTGTCTGACTCTTAGCGACCCCATGGACTGCAGCCTACCAGGCTCCTCCATCTATGGGATTTTCCAGGCAAGAGTACTGGAGTGGGGTGCCATTGCCTTCTCTGGTAATTCATGCAACCCTATCTAAAGATCACACATCAAATTCCACCATTAGTAGTAATTACAAAAATTTCATAATCTCAATTTCAATCATCCTGTTCTAAAATTACTTCCTAAGTTTCTACCTCACTATCTTATTTTACTAACTCCTGAAATCATTCCCTGTCACCAGGACTTAAATCTTTTTAACTTTTCCTCATCACCCTCATGAACTCACTTTGCCTACCCAGCTTTAAATTATGGAATATCATGATATGATAACCACTTTCCACTGCCTTATACATACCTCCATCTATCTTGTCTGTTCTTGCTTTTTAGTTACGCTTGCTTAGAAAAACCCTAGTTTTGACTGTTTAGTGTCTATATGGTCCATATATATGCTGCATAGCTGAGTATGGCTGGCAAAAACAAAGATAAAACAAAATAGAACAAAAATCAATCAAACAAAATTTCCCCAAACACACGGCTACTTCACAGTCCCACTATAAATCATGATTAGTAACCTCAAGTGGGTCCAGAGAGATTTCCAACATTTCCCTCTCATCTATTTACTCTTCTAGACAAATATTTTGCATATTCTCTTTTCTTTTCAAACTTTCAACAGCCCCTAGTCCTCACCAATCTATTCTCAGTTAACCTAGTGATGTTGCATTGTGTTTCACCACATAAATGCAATTCATCAGACTTTCCCCCACATGCTTTCCCATTATAAGTGCAAACTTATCTATGTTTGAGTCCATATGCTTTAGCCTTCTTTCCTCCTGTGTGTGTGTGTGTGTGTGTGCGTGTGTGTGTATGTTAGTTGCTCAGTTGAGTTTGACTCTTTGTGATCCCATGGACTGTAGCCCACCAGGATCCTCTCTCCATGGAATTTTCCAGACAAGAATACTGGAGTGGGTAGCCATGCCCTTCTCCAGGGATCTTCCTGACTCAGGGATTGAACCTGGGTCTCCTACAAAGCAGGGTGATTGGGAAGCTCCTCTTTCCTTCTAAGGTGGTTCAATTGCACATGCTCCTAGCTAAGACCAACATTTCTACTTGTTCAATAGAGCTCATTTCCTCTTACCTACTTAGGAATATGACCCTAGCAATTATCCTTTTTCTATGGATTAATGCGTTTTTCTTTATGAAATAATTTTTATCAATGGGGAAGTATTTTTTAAATTTATCTTGTTATAAGAGAGGATCTCGGACCCACATTTCTCTTCAAATATTGTCCTATTTCTTTCTTTTCGATAAAAGCTTTTGAAAAATTTGTCTACATTTAATTTCTTAATTTGCTTCTATTTTCTTTTTTTTAACATTTTATTTATCTATCCATTTATTTTTAGCTTCCCTGGATCTTTGTTGCTGCCACACAGGCTTCCCCTAGTTGCAGAGAGTAGGGACGACTCTCTAGTTGTGATGTGTGGGCTTCTCATTGTGGTAGCTTCTCTTGTTGCAGAGCATGGGCTTTAGAGCACCGGGGTTTCATTAGTTACCACAAATGGACTCCAGAGCACAGGCTCAGTAGTTGTGGCACACAGGTTTAGTTGACCCATAGCACGTGGAATCTTCCGAGAGTAAGGTTCAAACCTGTGTCCCCTGCATGGGCAGGCAGATTCTTAATCACTGAACCACCAGGGAAGTCCATTCAATTTTCTTTAGATTATATTATGATAAGGCTTTCTTCCCCAACAAAGTAATGAAGCAGTTCTTATGAAGGTCATCAATACTTCCGCATTTTAAAATCCAATGATTTATTCTCAGTACCTATTTTTAGTTTATCATCAGGCTTAGCTATAGATGATCACTTCCTTTTCTCTACAGGTCTCCAAGATCTGATCTTTTCCCACTTCCTTGGCTCCTTACCAGGCTTATTCTTTTGTATACCTTTATTTACCTCCCCGGTGGTCTTGTTCAGACTTTATCATTCATACACTATGATTCCCAAATTTGCATCTTGAGCCTGTACCTCTTCACCTAATTCTCAATTCACATATCCAAAAGCTCATTCAACATCTTTACTTTCATACCAATCAGCATCTCAAATGGGATATTTCTGAAACTCAGTTTTATTCCTCTTAAATCTACTTTTCTTCCTTTCCTCCACATCATCTTAATGATGATTTAATTCTTTGTGACTTTTTGTTCAAGTGAAAAATCTAGATTTCACTTTTAAAGACGGGCTCTCTTTTTCCAATGTACCACACTCAATAGAGGAGAGATATCCTATTGTCTCTATGTTCAAAATATTTTCTAAAATTCCACTATCACCAGTCTGGCCTTGCCACCATCTTCTCTTTTTTGGATTATTACAACAGATCCTGATTAATCTTTTCTCTTATTTTTATTCTCTCTAGTCTATTTTGGACATAAAATCTACATTAATTATTTTAAAATAAAACATCGATATATTCTACGAAGGCTGATTTGTGATCTGCTTTGTTTATTGGACTTCCCTCATAGCTCAGTTGGTAAAGAATCTGCCTGCAATGCAGGAGACCCTGGTTCGATTCCTGGGTCAGGAAGATCTGCTGGAGAAGGGATAGGCTACCCACTACAGTATTCTTGCACTTTCCTTGTGGCTCAGCTGGTAAAGAATCCGTCTGCAATGCGGGAAGCCTGGGTTTGATCCCTGGGTTGGGAAGATCCCCTGGAGAAGGGAAGGGCTACCCACTCCAGTATTCTGGCCTGGAGAATTCCATGGACTATGTAGTCCATGGGGTCACGAAGAGTAGAACACAACTGAGCGATTTTTACCTTCACTTGTTTACTGTACATCTCCAATATCAAGCACAGGGCTTGGGACTAAATGAATGTGTAATCTTCTTAAGTGTAACTTTACTTGTTGGAATTCTTGAAGTTTCCATTGAGGGCATGTTCCTCCGAAAAGTTTTGTCTTTGTTTTTGCTAAGTGTCTTTGAGTTTTAAGCAGGTTGGCACTTTTTTTTTTTTTTTTTTTTTTAGTTACTTACTTGAGGGAATATCTTGGTTATATAGATTCAGTTCAGTTCAGTCACTCAGTCCTGTCTGATTCTTTATGACCGCATGGACTGCAGCACACCAGACTTCCCTGTTCATCACCAACTCCCAGAGCTTACTCAAACTCATATCCATGGAGGCGTTGATGCCATCCAACCATCTCAACCTCTGTTGTCCCCTTCTCCTCCTGCCTTCAATCTTTCCCAGCATCAGGGTCTTCCCAGCATCATAATTTATGTAATCTACATAGTCCATAGACTTTATGTAGATTACATAAATTCTAAGTCTGAACCTTGTTTGATACAGGTCTCTGATTATGGCATCACAGTTGAGATCTTTTGAACCAAGGCCAAGAGTGACCAACTTCCTTGTCATCTTCCTCCATGCTAACTTTCTTTCTTTTTTTATTCCTTCCTTCCTTTTTCTTTCTACTTTCCTTTTTTATTATAGTTTTACTGAGAGTGAACATTTAGAGGAATTGAAGGGTAGTCTGGAATTTTTGTAGGGAATCTTGATTCCAACTTTCCATCTTGCAGATGTCCATGATAACCCAGACTGACATAGACCATTACTCTACCCACCATATTTAATGCTGTGAATTTCAATAATTTTTAACATTTATAATCCTATGATATTTTCCTAATTTTCTTATAAGTTTCATAGTTATACATTTGACTTAGAATTTCTAGGTGTTTATATGTATCTTACTTGCAATATTTGTGGAATTTCTCTCTTACCATTTCTTAATTTTAATTAAATAGCATTAGTGGTAGAAGATCTAAAAATATTTTGTACTTAACCACTTGCTTTTACTGCATGAGTTAAAATAAAAATAAGCAAAAAATCCAAAAAGGTCTTTCATCAGTACTTGAATAGAGTAATTAAACTGAATGTACATTGAAGTCTAATCATGTAGATATTTGACTTTGGCCTTTCGAAGAGGACTTAGTTTAAGTCTATTTTATAGAAATAATGACAGGGATGTTAATCTAAGAGAGAAAGTTAGCAACAACAGAGTTATTTCAAATATCAATGATAAATGTACTCACTTTTTTTGCTTAGAAAACAGAAACGCTTACTTCAGAGCTGTGAACTGAGTCATTAGTAAGCACAAACCACACGTTGATTTGTGAAACTCACCTCAAATTCTTAGTAAAATTTTACTATTCCTAGAGGTTGCACAGTCAATACCATTCACTCTTACAAACTCTGGGTTGTTAAAAAAAAATGGTAAAGTTTTGTGGATAAGTAATATTTATTTCTTAATTTTTCAGAAGAATAACAACTGAAAAGTGACGTCTGCTTATAGAAAATTCTTTATATCTTGTTTATGTGATAAAACTCTAAACTAGAAAAGTATCTCATAATATATATATTTATATAGCATATATATACATACAGGTATATAAACATTATAAAATTGGCTTTCTGTATATGAACAATGGCATGGATACAAATTAGTAGAATAAAAAAATGGATTTTCTCTCTGGGAGATAAATTTGACTTAAGGGCAGGTCTCTAAAAATTATTCCTAGTCTGACCATATCTTTATATTTATGTTAGTTAGTGAAATATGACATAGAAGGTATTGAGAAAATAGAATCACATTTGAGAAAGAGATGGGTCTTAATTTAGAATTTTAGGAGCTACAGTTGAAGAATGCAGCCCTTGAGGAGTCCAGTCCAGAAGAGAGCTACGCCTGAAACAACTCTGAATACTTGGGGAAGTCCTGTCTGCATTATTTGTTCTTGTTCAATCACTCTCTCATGTCCAACTCTTTGTGACCCCATGGACTGCAGCACGTCAGGTTTTCCTGTTCTTCACCATCTCCTGGAGTTTGCCCAAGTTCGTGTCTATTGTGTCCATGATGCAATCCAACCATCTCGTCCTATACTGCCCCCTTCTCATCCTGCCTGCAGTCTTTCCTAGCAACAGGGTCTTCTCCAATGAGTTGGCTCTTCGCACTAGGTGGTCAAAGTATTGGAGCTTCAGCATCAGTCCTTTCAGTGAATAGTCAGGGTTGATTTCCTTTAGGACTGACTGGTTTGATCTCCTTGCAGTCCAGGGGAGTCTTCCAGAGTCTTCTCCAACACCACTGTTTGAAGGTATCAATTCTTCAGCACCCAACCTTCTTTATGGTCCGACTCTTATATCTGTACATGACTATTGGAAAAACCATAGCTTTGACTATATAGACATTTGCTGGAAAAGTAATGTCTCTGCTTTCTAATATGCTGTCTAGGTTTGTCACAGCTTTTCTTCCAAGGAGCAAGTGTCTTTTAATTTCATGGCTGCAGTTCCTATCTGCAGTGATTTTGGAGGCCAAGAAAAGAAAGTCTGTCACTGTTTCCATAGTTTCCCCTTCTATTTGCCATGAAGTGATGGGATCAGATGCCATGATCTTAGTGTTTTGAATGTTGAGTTTTAAGCTAGCTTTTTCACTCTTTTTCACCTTTATCATCTGCTATACATTTCTTCCTCCACCTTCCCATAATTTTACCAAATTCAAGTTCAATTGATTGCTGCTTGAGTCAATACTTGAAAGACAAGTTTTGGTTAGAAGGAAAGGTTGCTTTATTCAGGAGGCTGGCAATCTTGGGAGAAGGTGGACTCATCGTCAAGAATCAGTTCCAAAGATAGGTCATATAACATATAACCAACTAGCTGTCTCAAAAACTTACACAATTGTATTTTACCTCTAACAGGTGGAACAGTTCTCAGAGCTTTCTGAGACACTCTTCCTGGGTTGTAATCTTCAGTTTGGCTTTAACAAAGTTTTTTATTTCTTTCTTAGATTGATTGATTAATTTTTCATTGAGCTCAGTATGATTCATAGGTCAGTCAGATGAATAGAAATACAGAAGAAAAAGATTTCCTCCCCTTGAGAGAGAAAGGGGACAAGGTATCATCTTTAAGATGTGATGTAAATGATTAGAACCAACTAAGTCCAAGACAGAGATGATTCACTTCTACTAGACCTTGAGCCTCGGTATAGGCTCATTGTGTTACATCAGCAAAAATGACATACCAACAGGCACCATGACATTTCCTAGGCCAACCATAAAAGGCCAAAATGTGGGTGGTAGCCTAATTCCTGGAAATCCCCCCCCCCCCCCACTTTTCCAAATAGTTGGAATACTTCTCCCACTCATTAGCCTATGAAAATACCCACCACTATAAAAAACTAACAACTCCATATCCAGGAGCCTCACTTGCCTTCTGAGATCGCTCACACTCTGTCTATGGAGGGTGTATCTCCATGTATAAACATTCTTTCACTTTACTATGGCTTAATCTTGAATTATTTCCTGTGAGAAGCCAAGAACTCACACTTGGCAGCTGTCCCAGGGTCTCACCTGAGACCTGGGATATGATCATCCTCTCACACCCCACTTTTTTTTCCTGCAAAATGCTACAGCATGAAGGGAGAGACTACATACTCTATAGTAAAAGGATAATGACTGTAGGAAACCTAGGTTATCAAACTAGCTGGAAACACTCATATGGACACAGAGTCATCTCACAGTAGATCAGCACTATTATAATGTAAGTCAAAAGAAAGATGTCAAAGAAAATATATTTGTAGCTATAAAAATGCTATCCAAAGGGACAGAAACTCAATCAGGTCTTTACTGCTGGTGGGTTACCTCCTATGATTGGGTACTTAGGGGTGCTAACAGCTCCAAGATAGCCACCCAGAAGGAAAGAGCTTCTATCTTTCAATGTGTAAAGGGAGAGCCTGAGACAAATCTGATTGATACTTCCAGAGTCACATTTAGACTATTGTGTTCAGGGAAATGTGGCCTTGTACCTGAACAGGACTCTGTGGGCCTTCCTGGGATCAACTTTTTCACAGTATCCTCTGCTTTAGTCCTTCTCTGTAGTACCCAGATAACAGTACCGGATGCACATTTCCTGAGCTGTTTTATAGATGTGAAAACCCCTCACCAAATGGAAGCTGTCAACTACTTGATGACCAGGGAGCACACAGCCCCAGAACTACTGGAGTCTAAGGACTGATATGTTAGCCCCTCTAACACCACCCTGTTACCTCACCCTCAGCCAGACCGAGAAATTGTGTACAAGCTGATCACCGAATCTGTGACTCCTCTCCCTCACCTGGCTTTTTAAAATGCTTTGCTGAAAACCTTCAGCGAGTTTGCCATTTTCTTAGGGCATGAGCCACCAGTCCCCTTGCTTGGCCATGCAATAAACCTTTTCCTGCTCCAAACTCTGACATTTCACTTTGTTAGGCCTCACTGTGCATAGGGCACATGAATTTGTGCTAACAGCATCTCTATAAACTGGGGGGTAGGGGGGAGCAAGATTAGAAGTTAGGAGGAAGGAAGTCATAGAGAGAGAATCAGAGAACTGACAACAACTTCCATGGCCTGTGTAACAATTGAAGTTCTCATTTGTCAAAAGGCTTTAAACTTCTTAATTTCCAGTTTTAGACGTGAAATTTTCTGCCTTTGACTATAAGCTTAATTTGTCTTCACAGCAGCAGATGCATTTGAAATGTGAAGAAATAAATCAGATATTTAATATTCTTCCACCTTTTGAAAGCATTTTTGTTTATAGACAACTTCTTAATCTCGAGATATTTTTTAAAGGCTCATTTTGTCCATGGCTTTTACTGTGTCTAATACTTTAATAGAAATTCTCATATTTTTTTTCTCCTTTTATGTTTCCTCTTTGCCCATCTTATTATTCATTTCCTTCTTTGAATGCTTCAGCCACGCAAGGTCATGCAGTGATTTCAGAAGTCTGTTAGTGAAGGACTTAATTTTTCAAAGGTAAATGGAGCCTAAGACTACCTTTTAATTGGTTTATTTTGTTTCTGTTCTTTCTAACCACATCCTGCCATGTGTTCCACACAGTTTTAGGTGTTAGTGATGTCACGAGCTACAAACTAAAATTTTGGCAGCAATACAGAGAAAGAGCTAATTCTCTAATAAATCTTGAATGTATTTGCAATTGTTAAACTAATATTTGGTAGGTGATTTGAGATCTAAAACTATACAATATATTTACTTAGGAATAGACTCATTCATGTTATTTATCTGTGTCCAAAAAGAAGTAGAAAATAAAAGGCTATGTGCATGTGAATTCAGATATTTCATGGTGGCAGTCAAAGTTTGTAGAATATTTGCACTGAGACCTACCATATTATGCAATTTGAGGTTCAGCTCTATTTTTAAGAGGAAAACATACTTGGATGATCAAGCATATTATAAGCTTGTATAATTGGAAATTTACTTTGAACAATAGAAAATATTGGCTACAGATGTATGCAAGGGCTTTTTCATCAGAAAATATGAGCAGAAATACATATGGAGAAGATTGTAGCAGAAACCAAGAAGTTCCTGTTTGCATAGAGACAATTACAAAGTCACAACCTGGGTGGTCCAGACCCTCATGTTAGCAATAGTTTTCATCCCAGGATTAATCAATATACCATAAAAACTGGTCGAATAAGAAGGACAATGACACAGAATAATACTTGCAGCAATTAAAATGCTGTCCACATTGCACTTCTGAAAGTATTAGTGTTCCATGACCTAGATTTTTTAGTTACTGATCATAAATACAATGTCACTGAAAGTTCTATTGTGTCAGGCTTTCAGCTCTACATATCTTATATCCATTCTGTGATGTAGGTAAAAGCTGATAAATGATGAAGCTGCCCACACATATCAATATATAACTTAGAGGTATTAAATTATAAGCCTAGGACTCTCTGATTCCAAAGCTGAGACATTGAATATTGAACAAGAATTTTATATTTTAATGATATCTGTAAAATCTCGATAAACAAGTTTGGTATATGCATAGATATTTCACATCCATAATACTCGAGTTATTCACTGAAAACCTATTTGAAAGTACCTTCTTTTTATACTGAATAATTTGAACACAGCAGCTATTTCTCCATTCAAACAAGGTACAACTAGCCCAGTATCTTTTAAAGCAAATACTAGAAGCTCTCAAGAGAAAGATGGCTGAAATGTCAAAGAGGGCCAAAAGACAGCTCAACAATAGATCAGACAGCAACTCAGAACTGGCTGTGGTTTACTGCTCAGCACCATTAGAATGTGGATTGTCTATTTCAAACAGTTAATAGGATGGAAATTGCATGTAAGATTTCTTTGCATCAATAAAAAGAAGCTCAACAATGAGGTCTTGTATGAAAAATAGACAGTGAAAATGTGATAAAAGAAATACTTTGACAGATCTGCTAAACATCATGTACTGCTGAAGAAGAAAGTTTTAATGTATATTTCTGTGCTTGTGCTAATGAACCACAGTTGTGAAATAAGACAAATATCGATGTGATATTCTGATCTGTGATGGTGACATTTATGAAATAATGAATATTGGAATTCCATCCTTGAATTTTGGATGAAATTGTTTGGTATCTAAAGAGATGCAAGTCAGTAAAGAAATGAAGCAAGACTTCTACTATCCAAATACAGAGAAGCAGCCATACAAAAGATGTAGACAAGAAGTGGCCCACTGAAAATAGATTTGTCCAATAATGAGCAGCAACCTTTACATTAGGACATCCAAAAGGTTAGAATGGGTCACTCCAGCTCCAAACATCTTGATTCATAAATGAGTGACTATAATAGTCTAATAAAAATCCCAATCTCTTCTATTACAATATGTAACTGGATGATTATTAGCCTTGTTTTTCGTTCTTTAAAGAATGGGCAAGATAATGATATGTTACAATCTGTGGGAATGTTGTAATTTACATTTATATTTGAGGGTTGCTTTCCAACATGTCTCTCTTTTAAAGGCTCCCTTACACTTTCACCAACAAAATAAACAAAAGAAAGAAACTACTTGCTTTAGAATTGAAGCAATCAAAGCTCCACCAGTTTTCTTTTCATTATATGTAAAGCACTGGTTAGAGAGAATGAGGTTACAGATTATACAACCTCAGAATATTTGAAGCACCAATCTGCATTTTATAGATACATATCTAAACTTTTTCTTTTAAGGCTTTTGCTTATCCACTATTAGACAGAAGAAGCTTGCAGGAAAATTGAGTATCAATAATTACATTTCTGGAGGACTGGTCAAATTAAAGTTTGATCTTATACTTCCTTTTGTTTGAACATTCTTTCTTTCTTTTTTTTTTTAAACACTATAATGTTAGAAGTATTTTTATGAATGGAAATGAGAAGGTGGGCCAAGACAGAAGACAGACAAGAAATAAAGAAGAAATAATTTTTGATATCTTTGCAAATGCTTAAAATATTTCTTTAAATCTCTTTGCTTTAGTCTCATCTACAAAGGGAAAATCATTATAGAGAAATGTTTCTCTTATGTGTATAAATCATTGTCTAAAGTACTTTATCTTTCCATTTTCAGTGTAATTATATTAAATACTTCAACTGTGGTTACCTACTGTAGAAAAAGAAATCTAATTATGGAGCCCAAGAGTTCTCCATTAGGAGACTGTGGAGAAGAGAAGGAATGAATAAATAAGACTGTAGAGTGTCTATTAAGAAAGTAGGAAAGTTGGAAGAATGTAAGTCAAGTGAAGAAAATGTTTGGAGCATGAAAAAAATCAATCAACTCAGTTTAACGCTGCTAAGAAGTAGTGCTGGAGAAGACTGTTGAGAGCCCCTTGGACAGCAAGGAGATTGGACCACTCAATCCTAAAGGACATCAACCCTGAAAATTCACTGGAAGGACTGATGCTGAAGCTGAAGCTCCAATAATTTGGCCACCTGATGATGTGAAAAGCCAAGTCATTGGAAAAGACCCTGATGCTGGAAAAGATTGAGGATATGAGAAGAGGGCAACAGAGACTTATATAGTTGGGTGACATCACCAAATCAAAGGACATGTGTTTGGGCAAACCCTGGGAGATAATGAAACCTTGTATGCTTCAGTTGATGGGGTCACAAGAGTTGGACACAACTGGGAGGCTGAAAAACAACAACAACCAGTAGGATGATGATGTAGTTATCAACCTGAAAAAATCAGGTTGCTTTGAGGATGAAATTGCAAGTTTATCTCGTAGATATTGAGGATTTGGTTCTATACCACTACAATAAAGCAAATACTACAATAGATTCACAATGACATTTTGGTTTCACGGTGCATACAAAAGTTGTGTTTACACAATACTTTAAGTCTATTAAGTGTGAAATAGCATTATGCCTAAAATTATATATAAATACCTTAATTAAGAATTGTTTTATTTTATTTTTTAAAAATTGCTAGCCATTATCTGAATTTTCAGTGTCATAATATTTTTAATGGTGGAGGATCTTGTCTTGATGGCTCTCAATTGATCACGGCAGTGGCTGCTGAAGGTTGGGGTGATTGGGCTGATTATTTTAAACAAGACAACAGTGAAGTTTGCTGAATCAGTTGATTTTATCTTTCATGAAAGATTTCTCTGTAGAAATTCAATGTTATGTGGTACCATTTATTCACAGTAAACTTCTTTCAAAATTAGTCACTTCTCTCAAACCCTGCCACTGCTTTATCAACTAACTTTAAGGATATTAATAAATTTTTTGTTCTTATTTCAACAATCTTCACAGAATTATCACCAAGGGTAGATTCTGTCTCAAGAAATCACTTTCCTCACTTAAAAGAAAAAAAAAATTAACTCCTCATCTATTAAAGTTTTATCATGAGATTGTAGCAATTTGGTCACATCACTCCATTTCTAATTCTAGTTTTCTTGCTATTTCTACTATATCCTTAGTTACTTTCTCCTTTGAGTCTTGAACCCCTCAAAGTTATCTGAGAGAATCAGCTCCTCTCACATCATCTTATTGTTGATATTTTGACACTTCCCCATGGACCTCCAGGCTTCCCTGGTGGCTCAGATGGTAAAGCATCTGACCACAATGCAGGAGACCCAGGTTCAATCCCTGGGTGGGGAAGATCCCCTGGAGAAGGAAATGGAAACCCACTCCAGTATTCTTGCCTGGAAAATTCCATGGACTGGGGGGACTTGTAGGCTACAGTCCATGGGGTCGCAAAGAGTCAGACACGACTGAGCGACTTCACTTTCACTTTCACTATGGACCTCCAGTGTTCTTAATGGCGTCTTGAATGGCAAATCCTTTCCAGAAAGCTTTCAATTTACTTTGCCCAGATTTTTCAGAGGAATTACCATCTATAGCCTTAAGGTAGCAATAGCATTATGAAATGTACTTCTTAAATAATAATAGTTGAAAGTCAAAATTGCTTATTGACCCATCAGCTGCAGAATGGATGCTGTGTTAGCAGGCATAAAACAACATTAATTTTCTTGTACATCTCCATCAAAACTCCAGACTTGACTATTACTGTGTCTCAGTGAACAGGGAGGCTTGAGGAGAGGGAGAGAGGTGGAAGAGCAGCTGATCAGTAGAGCACTTACAGCACACGTAACATTTGTTAATTAAGTTTAATATTTTATATGGGCACCCTGAAATTATTACAATAATGACCTCGAACAACACTGATCACAGATTGCTGCAACAAATAGAATAATGAAAAAACTTGAATTAGTGCAGAACTACCAAAATGTGACACAGAGACCCAAAGTGAGCACGTGTAGTTGGAACAAGGGCTTCTGTAGACTTGCTCAACACAGGATTGCTATAAACCTTCAATTTTGCAGAAAACACAGGGTAAAGTGCAATAAGTGAAAGTATTGATTGTCAGCCATGTCCGACTTTTTGTGACCCCATGAACTGTATCCCGCCAGGCTCCTCTGTCTATGGAATTCTCCAGACAAGAATACTGGAATGAGTAGCCATTCCTTTATCCAGGGGATCTTTGTGACCCAGGGATTGGACCTGGGTCTCCCATGTTTCAGGCAGATTCTTTACCGTCTGAGCCACCAGGGAAGTCCAAAATGCAATAAAGTGTAGAACAATAAAACAAGGTAAACCTGTAGACACTATTGATTGCACTAAGAAAAATAGCATAAAACAGGACTCTCCAGGATACGTTAGATTATTCTACCAGCAGGATAAGTAAGAAAAAGATTGAGAAATCACTCCTGAATTTAACAGTAAGAAGTACATTTGTGATGTTAATGAGAGCAGGACTGATTAGGTGACAGGGTTGAGCACATGACTGAAGTGTTTAGGAGGAGAGGAGAGAATGTGGAGACAGCAAGATTAGGAAACTTTTTAGAGGAGTCATTCTGAAATGATGACTTAAATCAAACTGCAGTTGTTGGAGAAGCAGGAGAAAAGAAAATGTTGTTTAAGATGGTCAAGTTAACAGTATGTTTGCATGGTGGTAGATGGTCTCATAGCCAAAGAAAAACTGATAGCTAGAAATGAAAAGAGAGAATTGTTGGAGCAAAGTTCTTGATTAACTTGAGAGAGCTTGGGACATAGACCACAAGTGAAGGAATTGATTTTAGATATGAGCAGAAAGCATGGCAGCCCACTCCAGTATTCTAGACTGGAAAATCCCATGGGCAGAGGAGGCTGGAGGGTTACAGTCCATGGGATGGCAAAGCGTCAGACATGACTGAAGTGACTTAGCATGCATGCATGGATACATGAGCCATGGTATCAGGAGAGACAAATATGTGTGCAAAGGAACACAATAGTTTTCTGGGAAAATGGGATAAAAATCCCAACTGTCTCTCAATTAGGTTCATTATTCAAACCTCTCAGATGGACTAGGAACTTAGGAAGAAACAAAAAGAATTTTAAAATAAAAATTACAAGAGATCAAGAAGAAAGGCTGGAGAACTAAATCAGGGTAAAATGGTTTTGGCCTACAGTGTGACTGATGCTGGAAACTCCTCCAGCGCACTGCTTATCCTTTATCTGTGGAGAGTCTCAGTTGATTGCAGACATATATATTGATGAACAAACCTGAAAACTCAACTTCCCTGACTCCAAGTGAGTAGGGGGGTCTTCCTTTCAAAGACCTGAGTCTATGCAGGGAACCTGGACAAGGGAGGTTCCACTGCAGAAAGAACTGGGACTTGCAGGTGAGCATCATCATCTGCAGGACAATGGAGAAGCAACTCAGACTCTTAGGAAGCCCAGAGACCTGGCAGCTTGGGGGTAAATGTTAGAAGATCCTGCATCTTTTGTATTATTTAAGCCCTAGGACCTAAAAAAAAAAATTGGAGGATATGGGAGATTGAGAATACAAATGTTTTTTTAATCTTAGAAATAATTGAGTTTGTGAGACTCAGCATGATCACCTTTCGTTGCTATTGTTTTTAAGTTTTGCTTACTTTAATCACGTTATCTCATTTGGCATAGTTTGTGGGTAGCTCACTGAGAAAGTGAAAGTGATCCCATGGACCAAAGCCTGCAGGGCTCCCGTGTCCACGAAATTCTCCAGTTAAGAATACTGGATTGGGTATCCATTCCCTTCTCCAGGGGATCTTCCAGATCCAGGGATCAAATCCAGGTCTCTTGTACTGCAGGCAGATTTTTTACAGTCTGAATCACCAGGGAAGCCCAGATAGTCCATTACCAACACACAAAAGAGGGAGAAAGAAAAAGAGAGACAGAGACAGAGACACAGGCCAACAGAGGCACAGACACAAAGACCCAGAGAAAATAACTACAAATAATTATCTTTCAAAATTGTAAAGAAAAACATTTTGCACCATCCTTAAGCTTGATCCAGAGCAGTATCACTTGGATTGTATGTGTGAAGGAAAAAGTTAAGAATTTTTAGTTTCCTTTTCTATTTCTGATATTTAACCCCTGAGTTTTTCTTAAATAATAATGAGTATGGTGAGGTAAGTATGAGAGCCAGTTGGTTGGCATTTTATTCTAAACTAACTTGCAGTGTTTGGGGTATTGATACTACTTTTAAACATAAGTGAGTCTTACCTCTGTAGATTACAGGTTTTTTGAAGGTGATGGCTCCTTTCACAACAGCTCCTAGCAGAGATTTTTTAAAAGGTAAATTGAAAAGAAAATGACCTTGAATATTTCAACTGAGAGCTTGATGCTACAATAGCTTTTTTTGACATGGGCTCAAATAAAATTAATGAGGTTTGCACCTACAGAATTGCCAAACAATGAGAGCATAATATAATTCTTTGTGCTGTGTTGTGGCTAAGTATATTCTGAGCAGTCAAGTCAGTTCACTTCCTGTGCTAGACTTTTGAAGTTATATCAATGTCTTTGATGCACACTGAACTGACAAACACTATAAATATTTAAATTTGAAATAAAGCCTCCTCTTCATAAAGTATGCATTCCTCTTTGACTCCTCTGAATTTAGAATTAAAATGAAATTGATATCAATATCAACAAAGACTGTAGTGTCAGTATTCCTTGAATGCAAATACAATAAACACATTCAGCTTTTACCTAAGAACAGAGTGTTTATATTTCCACATTATAAATAGGGCATCCAATGGAACAGAACAATTCTCCCGGGCTTGAAGAGTTCAGACCTTTGATCTCTCTGTGCCCCTCCTCAGGACTCATGCAATCTGCCCTCTTCTCCCAGAATCATCTGACTGGGAGCCAAATGAATATCAGATTTGTATAAGGCTCTAACTAGACCCTAGGGTTCATTGCCAATTTCACTTTGCATTTTAGCAGCATTGATCGGACTTCTCTGCTGCAACTCTCCCCTGCTTATTTATCCATATCAGCTGAACGCTGAATGATTGATTTTGGATCATGCACTTTGACATGGTTATTATTTGTCTCTCTAGATAATCCTAACAACATATTCTCCTGTGTTCACTCCATAAATCCAGTTACTTAACCAAGAAGTATATTGTGTTTTGTATATGTGCTTTCTTTAGAACAAGGAAATTGGAAGTTAGGATTCTGT
The DNA here is from genome assembly GCF_019320065.1 of Cervus canadensis. NCBI lineage: Eukaryota > Metazoa > Chordata > Mammalia > Artiodactyla > Cervidae > Cervus > Cervus canadensis. The sequence goes on along the minus strand of NC_057412.1, from coordinate 23,352,833 downwards.
CCTTGGCAAATTCCTTCACTAGCATTGTCCTTTCTCACCTCCCAATTTCTTCCTCATTTTCATACTTACTTGTGAGTTCTTCCTAGCACAAAGCATTCTGGTTGATGAAGGACACCAGCGAGATTGGTAGCATCCATCCCAATACTTGAGGAATATGCTGCTTTGAGAAAGATTAGAATGTCTCCATAAAACTCAATTTAAAACACTGATGGAAAGAGAAGGGGAGAAAGAAAGATAAGGACAAACTCATGATGGTGGATGAAGGAGGAAAACTTGTATTAGTTGGAAGGCAATGGGAGAGTGTGACCACCTTTGAGCTTCCATTCGGGGACAGGTGATCTCAATGCTGATGACCTCTGCCCCTTAATAGTTTATTTGCTTAATATATACAAACATTTATGTCCAATTAAGAGAATGAAAAGGACTTCCCAGGTGGCTCAGTGGTAAAGAATCTGCCCAGCAATGCAGGAGATGTGAGAGGCTCAGGTTTGATCCTTGCATCGGGCAGATCCCCTGGAGAAGGAAATGGTGACCCACTCCAGTATCTTACCTGGAAAACCCCAGAGACAGAGAAGTCTGGTGGGCTATAGTCCATGGGGGCCTTAAAGAGTCCAACACAACTTAAAGACAGCATGCAGAAACGCAAGAGAATGAAATAGTATATAAGGGCTTAGAATGAAATGAAAGAGTTCCTTGTCTCATCCATCACATCCAGTTTTGCTCTGCAGATACAATTTCTTTTAAATGTTGATTAAATTAAATTATTTATTTATTATACATAAACTCACCTTACACATTGTTATAGACTCGCTCGTGTTCCAGGAAAATTCATATGCTGCAACCCTAACACCCCGGTGTGACTGAATCTGAAGATAGAGCCTTTAAAACTTATTTATTTATTGTTTGAAAGTGTTGAAAGAGTTAATCATTCAGTCGTGTCCAACTCTTTATGACCCTATGCTCTGTAGCCCACCAGGCTCTTCTGTCCATGGAATTCTCCAGGCAAAAATACCAGAGTGAATAGCCATTCCCTTCTCCTGGGAATCTTCCCCACCCAGGGATCAAACCCAGGTCTCCAGCATTTCAGGCAGATTCTTTATTATATGAGCCACCATAGTTTTTTTGGCTCCCCGCTGTAGAGTTGAACCCCGGTCTTCTGAGTGGCAGGTGGGGATACTCACCGCTATCAGTTCAGTTCAGTCACTCAGTCGTGTCTGACTCTTGGTGACCCCATGAACCGCAGCACACCAGACCTCCCTGTCCATCACCAACTCTGGGAGTTTACCCAAACTCATGTCCATACTCACCACTATACTTATTATTATTTACTATATACCTATTATTAATTAATGTTAAATGAAGTCAAAAGAGTGCAGCCTTGATCCAGTATAACTGGTGTTCTTATAAAAGAAGAGAAAGAGACATTTGGAAGGAGTTTGCATAGAGAAAAACCAAGTAAGGACACAGTGAGAAGACAGCCATCTGTTGGTCAAGGAGAGACCAGAGAAGAAACTAGCTCTGCTGGTACCTTGATCTTGATGTCTGGTCTCAAGAACTGTGAATTAGCCTCCAACTAATAAAAATAAATGGGGGAAAAAAAAAACTGTGAGACTATAGATATTTATGATTTGAGCCACCCAATATGTGGTATTTGTTATGGTTGTATTCCAAAACTAACTTACACATGATAAACCACAAAAGAATATATGGAGAAAAGTGAAAGTTTTTACAACTCCCATCTTCTATTTTTCTTCCAAAACAACCAATCTTATCAGATATTTATGTATTTTGTAGAGGCAGCCACTTCTATATATGTCTGTATTTGGGCTTTCAGTTATTAAATCCATGTCTCTAAATAGTACACTTACCCTGCAGTTTATTTATCAATTTTAGACTTTTTATATTGATTTTCTTCTGCAATTAATGAGGTTTACTTACACTGCCTTCCTCTTCCCTCTTTTCTCTCTTACCACATAATTATATCAGTCTTCCAAGTCCTACAAATCCCTTCTTCAACTTGTTATGGCATGCTTAAATTCTTTACTATTCATCATGGAATTGAGGACATCAGTAGTTCCAATCTTCACCTTAACTTCCTTCCCCTATTTTACCTCCAAACTCTGACATACACATACATACAAACACCCTGGTAGGCACACATACACATAAGCAGACATAAAACAGCAGGGGTTACCTTGATAGGAGGATAATAAGTCCTCATAATGTCTTCCATTTACTTAGAAAATAATAATGTGGGAAAGCCTGCTTTTGAATTTGGCCCTGCTTTAAACATACCAAAGTAGTCATTATAAAACCTTGGGCTTGTCTTTGTTTTGCCAGAAGATGGTCATCACAAACCAGGTGGTTCTGCTGCTTGAAGACAGTGTGACATTAGGCTTTTGCTTTTATGTATCTATAGATTTCTATTATAGTTTGGAAATGGGAGAATAACAACAACAAAAAGATGGGGAAATGTCTACAACATTCTCTTTAAAAATAAATAAAACTTTATCCTCCACGTGGGAAAGGCCAATTCAGATTTATATTGTATTTTTTAAAAAGGGTTCTGTTTAACCTGGATCGATATTTTACTGTCGCTGGGATTTAGTGTTTGTTTTGGGGAGAACTGTGTTTTTCAGGGGGCATGTGTGTGTCCCAGCTGGCTAGAAAGAATGAAAAGGGCTGTGCAAAATGCACACTGACTAGAATAACTGAATGAGGTTGGGATTCAGAGTGCTAAATTTCATCCTAGAGAGTATTATAAAAAATACCACCTCCAACCCCACCCTGTCCTATATATTCTAGAATGAATATCTTAGACTTTGGGTGATATATGACTGATTGTCATTTTGTTCAGAGATTTTCAAGTGGAGGAAGAAAGATGAAAGCTAGACTGAAAGCAGCCACTGTGCATCCTTTAAAGTTACAAGGATGAGAAGGATATTTATAATATAGAGGTTTGATGAAGGCACACTCTCTGTGAGTGAACCTTTGCAAGACTAGGATCTGGGCCTTTGAAATGATCACTTCTAAATGTTTTAACTAGTCTCTCTTGTCTCTTAAGTGAGAGCAATCTCACTTGGTATGCAATTATCTCCACCTTTGGTAAAGAACCTCCTGCCAATGCAGGAGTCATAAGAGATGTGGGTTTGATCCCTGGGTCAGGAAGATCCCCTGGAGAAGGAAATGGCAACCCACTCCAGGATTCTTGCCTGGAGAATCCCATGGCCAGAGAAGTCTGATGGGATCAGGATCACAGAGTCAGGCACAACTGAAGTGACTTAGAATGCAGGCATGCATTCATTCAGCAGCTCCCAATTCTTCAGTCAAGTCTCATGTCCCAGTACGGTTTCCTATAGTAGCAGAATGCATAATTAAGGGAAGAGAGAGTGAAGGGAGGGCTTTCTTGTGGCTCAGCTGGTAAAGAATCCTCCTGCAATGCAGGAGACCTGGGTTCAATCCCTGGGTAGGGAAGATCCCCTGGAGAACGGAAAGGCTACCCACTCCAGTATTATGGCCTGGAGAATCTTGTGGACTGTATAGTCCATGGAGTCGCAAAGAGTCGGACACAACTGAGTGACTTTCACTTTCACTTTTCACAGTGAAGGGAAAGGTGGGTTACCCTACTTCTGCCATTCATTGGGGAAATTTAGAGAAAGTTTCCATAGATTGTCACCAGCAGAATAGATAGCTATAACCCTTAGAGGACCGGAACTATCTGGAAAAACCTCACATAGAGCAACAGTTGCCATATGGCAAGTCAGAAATGGGCATTCAAAAATGCCTGCCTTCCCAAATATGCTAAAGAAAGATTGCCTTTGAAGGTGATGGGAAAAATTAGAGCTCTAAGTAAAATACATTGAATATACAATATTTCAATCTTTTTTTTTTTTGGTCTTTAAAAAAAAAATCTCAAATTTTGTGTTGTACTTTCATTTCTGGGCTTCCAGGTGGTGCTAGTGGTAAAGAACCCACCTGCCAATGCAGGAGACATAAGAGATACAGATTTGTTACCTTGGTGGTGAAGATCCCCTAGAGGAAGACAAGGCAACCCACTCCAATATGCTTGCCAGGAGAATACTATGAAAAGAGGACCCTGATGGGTCCTTAAAGTCTCAAAGAGTCGGACATGACTGAAGGGACTCAATATGCACACGCTTTCATCTTTAAATGATAGAATCACAGATACAACGCTTTATAGAGTTGATCTGCAATTATGTTAGTCTTCTTAGGGTTGCCCTACGTAAAACACAGTGGTCACATGTGAAGAAGTAGTTGTACATGTTGAGTGTTCAAACAGAAATTGGGCTTATGCAGTTGTGCTTATTCAAAATATAAAGTGTCAGCTCTGCCACCATTTTACATTTATGACATGTCATCTGACAAGAAAATCACATCCTTTCAATTCAGTGATGAATGAGCATTTGAGCCATGCAAATGTATTTGAACTTTTTATTTCTTTACTGTTTCATGTGATTTTGGTTTTGCTGCCCTTCTTATAGGACTGATAAGTTTCATTCAGAGAGAAAAACTCATATATTCATAGTCAATTCATATTGCAAAGGAACCAATAAAACCCTAAAATCCTACTATCTTCATAAAAAAGTCAAGAACCTGTTGTGTGCAAAGAATTAAATATCTTTTCACTGAATTTGCTGATAATCTAGTTAGGGAGGCAAGGTAAAATAAGATGAATAACAGTGCAAGGCAGCATATGCTAAATATATTCATTACACTTTTTTTTAAAAAAGGTTTAGATACATTTATTTCGCCCACAGTACATAAACAAGCAGGCTAGGCATTGTAGGAGATAAAACGATTTTCTTTAAAAGGCAAGGTCCTTCCCTTTTAAGGAGTTCCCAGTCTAATGAGGGAAAGATGTGGAGAATTTGAATGCAAACAGTGATGTAGGAAAGAATAAATATGAGGATTAGCTAGTCGTCCTCAGGTTTAAAAAGTTGAAGACTGGGTTTATTGTGTGTCCTTGAAAATCCTTGACAAATATCACTGTTGGGAAATCCTTCATACGTGTCTTGACACGGAGAATAAGCCAAGTGAATTATACCAGGGACAGCGCATGTTTACTGAACATCATCTACATGCGAGACACTACATTAGCATTTTCACTGCCTCTTCGGCCTTGAAGTGCTACAAGCTTCTTGCACTTGCAGTGCAGCCTCTCCAAGGAGCCTCTCAATTGTTTGGGGCTTCCCTAGTGGCTCAGAGAGTAAAGAATCCACCCGCAATGTGGGAGAACTGGGTTCGATCCCTGGGTCAGGAAGATCCCCTGGAGAAGGGAATGTGTACCCACTCCAGTACTCTTGCCTGGAGAATTCCTTGGACAGAGGAGCCTGGTGGGCTACAGTTCATTGGTTGTAAAGAGTTGGACATGACTGAGCAACTAACATGTTCACTTTTCAACAAAACTCTAGAAGAACAGCAGGTTTCTTTCTCAAAGAAGCATAAAAGTGTCCCAGGGGATGAGACTAGTAAATTAAACACTAAATTAAAAGTATGTGTCCTAAATTTCTTAAAAATACATTAAGGGGGAATTTTGCATTTTCCATTTAAATCACAATAAAAAAGAAAATAAATTGAAGCATTCTTCACAAATCATTGTAAGTTCACCTTTGTTTCTATAAAAATGTAAGACTATTTCCCGTCAACATCTTATTCACCACTTAAGAATAAATAGACTTACAGTGAAGATGCAAGCCAAAAATATATTTCTTTCTCTCCCTCACATATCATCTTTCTCTATGAGTTTATATTTAAATAGGCGTTGTTGGGGAAAAGTAAATTAACCATATGTTCTATGCTGTTGAGAAATCCATTTCAGTAGAATGACCTATAAATATTGAAAAACTCGAGAACGTAAGTAAATACCAACTGTAAAATCGGTAACTACAGTAATAAAACAGTGAGAGAACAATTACTTTGGATCACTGATAAGGCTTCCTGGAGTAAGAAAACAAAGTATCATAACACACAGCTTTGGAGGAATGTATTTTATATGCAATGAAATTCACATATATGAAGTGTACAGCTTGACAAAAAGTATAAAATCTGAAGTGTACAGTGTGACACATTTTGAGAAGTGTATACGTCATGTAACCACTATCCCAATCAAAATGCAAGACATTTTCATTGAAAGATAGCAGAATATGCCACCTCAAGGTAGGAGAAATTGTTGTTTTGGTGTGTTGATTATTTTAAACTGTGGGCACTTGAAAAGCAGCAAATGTAGCAGAGGCTTTCTCTGCCGAAAGACAGGTCTCCCAAAAGGAAGTCAGTTGTCACAAATTCTCCCCCTCAAAGTTTCATCAACAGGGAAGACTGACTCTAATCAAAGGAAAGGAGACTAGAACTCCATATCAGATCAGACAAACTGTTATGAACCATCATATCTCCCACTTATTCTTCTAAAGTCGCATTTACCTTTCTTAAAAATCATTTACTCTTTCCTAAGAGGTTAACACATCTCTTCTCCCCTTTCTCTATTAAGATAGCATTTAAGCCTCAATTTCAAGCCACCTCAGGGAGTTACTCTGGTTATCTTCCACATATACCTGGGGTTTGCATGTTAATAAACTTGTTTGTTTTTCTCTTGTTAAATGGTCTTTTGTTATAGGGATCTCAGCCAAGAACTCAGAAGAGTAAAGGGAAAATCATTTCTCTGCCTCCCTCAATCCCAATCATTGTCCTATTATTTCCTCTTCTACTTTCCAACCAATCCTGTTCTCCTCTCACCTTCTGCTGTGCTGATTTCATAAGCAAGCTTAGTTTAAGAGCAATGGTCTTTGAACTGCCAGATCAAATGTCAGCTTTACAGACACTGTATATGTGAGCATGATTAAGTTACCTCAAGACTTTGAACCTCCTTTTTTCCTTTCTATAACAGGGAGATAATAATGTGCCTACATTACAGGTATTGGTGAAACTTCAATTAGGTCATGGATGCAAACAATTAGTAGAGTTTTGGTCAGCAAATACTACAAAGATGAAGAGTAGAGACTTCACTTTAGACTAATTAAACAAAAAGGCTTGAGACAAGGAGTACAAAGTGCTACACCAGTGTCTCCGTGAGTGTATGCTTTGGGGGAAACAGGGATGGGCAGAATACTGGGAGAGCACAGAAGAGGTAGCATTAGCTTTGCACTATAATATTGAGGCTTCCCTGATGGCACAGTGGGTAAAGAATCTGCCTGCAATGCAAGAGACACAGGAAACATGGGTTCCATCCCTGGGTTGGGAAGATCCCCTGGAGAAGAAAATAACAAATTGCTCCAGTGTTCCTGCCTGGAGCATCCCAAGAACAAAGGAGCTGGCAGGCTACAGTACATGAGGTCGCAAAAGAGTCTGACACAACTGAACACTCCACATAATAGCAACAAGAAATAACATAATATATGCTATGAGTTGCTTCCCTGGTTGGAGAAGGGAATGGCACCCCACTCCAGTATTCTTGCCTGGAGAAACCTATGAACAGAGGAGCCTGGTGGGCTACTGTCCATGGGGTCACAAAGAGTCAGACACGACTGAACAACTAACGCACACATTGCTTCCCTGGTAGCTCAGCTGGTAAAGAATCTGCCTGCAATGCAGGAGACCCAGGTTCTATTCCTGGGTTGGGAAGAACCCCTGGAGAAGGGATAGGTTACCCACTCCAGTGTTCTTGGGTTTCCCTGGTGGCTCAGATGGTAAAGAATCTTCCTGCAATGCGGGAGACCTGGGTTCAATCCCTGGGTTGGGAAGATCCCCTGGAGGATGGCATGAAAACCCCCTCCAGTATTCTTGCCTGGAATATCTCCATAGACGGAGAAGCTTGGCACGGTACAGTCTATGGAGTCCCGAAGAGTCAGACACAACCGAGCCACTATGTATTGCTCCAAATACTTTGTATAATTGAGCTCATTTAGTCCTTGTAACACTATGCAAAAGGTATTATTATGAGTCACTCAAATTATGAGTCACTTAACTCCAGTTAAGAAACTGGAGGCAGGGGAAGATGAGTCATGTCGCTCAAAGCAACATAATCGAGTCTGAGTGTGTGAGGAAGTGCTTGAGCTATGACTTAAACCTGACCTGACTCCAGTGCTTTGAATCACTATGCAAAATTATCACTCAGTTAAAAATAACTACTCAACCACCATAATGTTGTAATTATCCTCCAATGAAAAGAAATTAATTAAACAAACAAACTACTCAAAAGATTGAGAAAGGAGCTTTTCTTTTAAGAATATTTATATAAATACACTACCTTTGGCTTTTGTTACCAGTGTAAGGCTATTAATTTACTTGGACTAGCTTTTCTTTAACCTGTGTGAGTGTCTTGGCCAGTAGATTAAGATGAATTCCACAACTAAGGAAAGCTAATAACCATCACCAGTTAAAATGTTCCCTTACAGAGAAGGAAATGGCAACCCACTCCAGTATTCTTGCCTGGAGAATCCCATGGACAAAGGAGCCTGGCAGACTATAGTCCATGGGGTCACAAAGAGTTGAACATGATTTGGTGACTAAGCAACAATAAGCACTTTTATAAACAATGGTCCATCCTAAAAAAAAAAGAAAAATAAATGTTCTCTTAGGATATAAACACCTTTCCATTGGGATTTTGAGTACTTTGATTGGTTCCTAAAAAAATCTAAGAAATTAATTCCTCTTCATTCATTTTACACACTTTGTGATTTACTTGAAAATCTCAAATTACTTATATCCACTCCAATTTCTTATCAATTAATACTCTTCCTTCATATTCTGCAAGTTTGCATGAAACATAGATGCAAAAATCCTTAACAAAATTCTAGCAAACAGAATCCAACAACATATTAAAAAAATCATACACCACGACCAAGTGGGCTTTATCCCAGGAATGCAAGGATTCTTCAATATCCGCAAATCAATCAGTGTAATACACCACATTAACAAATTGAAAGATAAAAACCATATGATTATCAAAAAACCAGATACTTTTAAATCTTACAATGTTAAAACCAAGAAAAGGCCATTGTGCTTCACTGTCTCTTCAACCAGAGATCTTGCTAAACCAATGCATATAGATGGCTTAGACACTTTTTAAACAAAAGACACCTGATAAGCTTATAGGTAAATAAAACAGATATTTTTCTCTCCAGTCCTCATATATTTGATTAACATTTATGTTGTTAATGATTTATTCACAAGTTATAGCACACACACAAGCATATATATATATATATATATATATATATATATATATACATATACATACATATTCTTTTTTAATACTTTTTCATTATTGTGTTTCATGAAAGATTGAATGCAGTTTACTGTGCTATATGGTAGGATTTTGTAGTTTAATCATTCTATAGCTTATATTTGCTAACCCCAACCTCCCACCACATCCCTTCCAAAATTGTCTCTCTTTGTCTGACTTAATTCAGTTCAGCTCAGTCTCTCAGTCTTGTCTGACTCTTTGTGACCCCATTTTCTGCAGCATGCCTGGCTTCCCCGTCCTTCACCAATTCCCAGAGCTTGCTCAAATGCATGTCCATCGAGTCAGTGATGCCATCCAACCATCTCGTCCTCTGTCATCTCTTTCTCCTCCTGCTTTCAATCTTTCCCAGCATCAGGGTCATTTCTAATTAATCAGTTCTTTGCATCAGGTGGCCAAATTATTGGAGCTTCAGCTTCAGCATCAGTCCTTCCAATGAATATTCAGGACTGATTTATTTTAGGATTGACTGGTTTGATCTCCTTGCAGTCCAAGGGACTTAGTTCAGTTACTATGATAATCTCTATCTGCATCCATGTTGCTTCAATTGCATTAATTCATTCTTTTTAATGGCTGAGCAGTATTCTTTTGTATATATGTACCACTTCTTTATCTGTTCATCTCTTAATGGACATTTAGGAGACATCCATATTTTGGCTATTGTAAATAGTACTGTTATAGTGGTGTATGTACCTTTTTTTATTACAATTTTGTCTGGATATATGCCCAGGAGTGAGATTGTCAGTAATTCTATTTTTAGCTTTCTGAGGAATCTCCATACTGTTTTCCATAGTGGCTGCACAAACTTACACTCCCATTAGTGTAGAAATGTTCCCTTTTAGTCATACCCTCTCCAGAATTTGTTATTTGTAGATCTTTTAATGATAACCATTCTGACTGGTGTGAGGTGGTACTTCACTGAAATTTTGATTTGCATTTCTCTAATAATTAGCAATGTTGAGCAGCTTTTCATGTGCTTACTGGCCATCTGCATTTCTTCCTTGGAGAAATGTTTATTTAGGTATTTTGCTCATTTTTTTCAATTTTGTTGTTGTTATTATTGAATTGTATGAGCTGTATGTATATTTTGGAAATCAATGTCCTGTTGGTCACATCGCTTGCAATATGTTCTCCCATTCTGAAGGATGTCTTTTTGTTTTGTTTATGGTTTCCTTTGTAATGGAAAAGCTTGTAAGTTTGATCGGGTCCCATTTATTTTTGTTTTTATATCTGTTTCCTTGGGAGACTGACCTAAGAAAAGGTGGTATGATTTTATGTCAGAGAATGTTTTGCCTGTGATGTCTTCTAAGAGTTTTACGGTATCATGTCTTACTCAGTCTTTGAGCCATTTTTAGTCTCTTTTTATATGATGTGAATGTGTGTCCTCACTTCATTGATTTGCATGTGGCTGTCCAACTTCTCCAGTACCACTTGCTCAAGAGACTATTTTTTCCCATTGTGATTTCTTACCTCCTTTGTCGAAGATCAGTCGACCAAGGTGTGTAGATACATATCCAAAAGTAGGATTGCTGGGTGATAGGGTTGTCCTATATTTCATTTTATGAAGAATCTCCATACTGCTTTCTATAGTTATTAAATAATTTTACATTCTCACCAACAGTGTACAGGATTCCAACTTCTCCACATCCTCATCAACATTTATTACCCTTTCTTTTTCTTTTGTTAATAGTCATTTTACCAGGTATGTGGTAATAAAAGTATTGTGAATTGGATTTGATATAATGTTGAGCACCTTCAGGGGCAGAAAGTTTTCTCTTCTTTCCTTCTGGGTTCTTTGGTTGGTCTAATAATTAAATTTATATAAGATAAACAAATTTTTTAATCTTGAGAAAAAATATATAAGTTCATATATACAGGAGTCTCACAGATATGAGACTGAGGGGCAAATTGGACAACTGAGGCTTATGGGCCTCAAATCCTAGGCTTGGAAAGGAATAGGGACCTGGGGTTTCAAAGAAGAGGAGGGCAAGTCACAGGATGATAAGGACAGATGTTTGCAATTAGAAGTTTGCCGTGCTTGCTGACAGGTCTTTCATTTAAAAAGTTATCGCTGGTGGTAGTTTTTTTTCAGGTACAGATCCTCTATCTAAGTTCTTTGATGTAGGTAAAGGAGAGGTAAAATGTTTTTGGAGTTTCCTGGGTCTTGATTACATTCAGCTTAAAATAGTCCACATGTCAAAGTAGTATAATTTGGCATAGCATATCCTGCTCCTCTTCAGCATCTGTTAATATATCTGTTTGCCATTTGTATGTCTTCTTTGGAGAAATGTCTATTCAGGAACTTTGCCTGTTTTGTACTGTGGTTATTTTTATTTTAAAAAGTTTGAGCTTTATGTATGCTTTATGTATTTTGAATATTAATCACTTTGTAATTTGCAAATATTTTCTCCCAATCCCTTGCTTTTGCCTTTTCATTTCATTGATTTTTAACCTTTGTTGTGCAGAAGCTCTTCAGTTTCATATAGTCCCACTTGCCTATTTTTGCTTTTTTCCCCCTCTGCTTTTGAAAACCAATGTCAGGAAGTTTTCTCCTGTTTCCCTCTAACAGTTTTATAATTTTAGATCTTGCATTTAAATCTTAAGTCTATGTTGAGTTGCTCATTGTCTGTGGTGTAAGCTAATGGTCCAATTTCATTCTTTTCAATGTAAATATCTAATTTTTCCAACACCATTTGTTGAAAAGACTTATTCTTGCCTGGAAAATCCCATGGACAGAGTAGCCTGGCAGCCTATAGTCCATGGGGGGTTGCAAGAGTCAGACACAAATTAGCAACTAAACCACAACCACCATACATACATATATATATAAAATATTGTTGAATATACATTGTATCTAATATATATGAATATTCAGTTTAATATATATATTATATTACATTATATGTGTATATATATATTTATGTCTGAGTTCTCTTTTGTGTCTTTACGTCAGTAACATACTAACTAAAAGTTTTTTTTGAGAAAAAACAGCTTCAGTCTGTCATGTTACAGTCTTACAATTATAGTAGAATACATAGAATCAGTATTTTACTTTACCTTGTATAAATACTGCATAATTCTATTCAGTTCAGTTCAGTCGCTCAGTCATGTCTGACCCTTTGCGACCCCATGGACTGCAGCACGCCAGGCCTCCCTGTCCATCACCAACTCCCAGAGTTTACCCAAACTCATGTCCATTGAGTCGGTGATGCCATCCAATCATCTCATCCTCTGTTGTCCCCTTCTCCTCTTGCCACAATTCTATTAGGCAGTAGTCAATTCCTACAGGGAAATATTTTCTGAAAATTTCCAAAAAAGTAATTTTAAATTGTGGGCTCCGTTTAAAAGAGAAAAGCACAAAAGAAGGAGAATATATGTATATATATGATTGATTCACTATGCTGTACAGCACAAACTAACACAACCTTGTTAAGCAATTGTATTCCAATAAACAAAAAAAGAGGGAGAGAGAGAAAAGAAGCACATGAGAAATGTAAAATAAAAAAAATACCACTGAGTCTAAAATTTGATTAAATAAAACTATACAGTAAAATAAAATAAACTGAATCTCACATCAAATTATTAATTAGTTGAAATTTCCCATCAGAACTTTAAAAAAAAGTGTCCAGTAGTAGTGTAATCAATCACAGATATGCTATTTAGGCAATTAAGAGGGGAAAAAACAACAACAACAGTAAATTAAATACAAAAGAAGGAAAAGAAAATAAGCAAAGAGAGAGAGGTAAAGAAAGAAAAGAAGGAAGGAAGGAAGAGATATCTCAGTCATAGATCCTGCTCAGTTGAGTGATAAGAGTGAAACTGAATTATGAACCATTTCCACAATTCTTGGTTTCGTCATGCTAGTTTAGGATTTTTGCACTCTCTTTAGTGGTTGTAAATCTTGTTTTCTTCTTCTTCAGTTCAGTTCAGTTCAGTTGCTCGGTCATGTCTGACTCTTTGCGACCCCATGGACTGCAGCACACCAGGCCTCCCTGTCCATCACCAACTCTTGGAATCTACGCAAACCCATGTCCATAGAGTCAGTGATGCCATCCAGCCATCTCATCCTCTGTCGTCCCCTTCCCCTGCCCCCAGTCCTTCCCAGCATTAGGGTCTTTTCCAATGAGTCAGCTCTTCTCATCAGGTGGCTAAAGTATTGGAGTTTCAGCTTCAGCATCAGTCCTTCCAATGAATACCCAGGACTGATCTCCCTCAGGATGGACTGGTTGGATCTCCTTGCAGTCCAAGGGACTCTCAAGAGTCTTCTCCAACACCACAGTTCAAAAGCATCAATTCTTCAGCACTCAGATTTCTTTATACTCCAACTCTCACATCCATACATGACTACTGGAAAAACCATAGCCTTTACTAGATGGACTTTTAGAACCAAACCAACTTTTCCCACCCCTGTGAAAACCACACTGAGACTCCATTCAAATGATTAATTTTCTTAGACCAAAAAAGAACTTTTACTTTAATCCAGCTGGCTCACTGGCTCCCCAAGCATTCTGCAAGCCCCACAATAGTATCCACCATAAACAGCTCTTGTGGGATTAGTCCTCCCACTTCTTCACATCTTTTTCCCAAAAACTTTCAGTAATTTTCAAAAGCAACTTGGAAAAAAAAAATTTTTTTTTTATCAAAAGGTCACTGGTTACAATGGTTATGGCTACTTGCCCTCTCCATATTTGTAGTCCTAGCCAGGCTGAATGGGTCTGGAATAGAGAATATACCTGTATTGCTAGCATCTTCTGTGATTACTAATGTTTTCATAACTCCTCAACATTTATTAAGGGCTCTCCCTGAACTACTTCAGTTAATTTTATCACACCCCTTTGAAAGAAGTTGTACTATTATTCTTGCTTTGTTGTTGTTGCTCTTTGGTTGCTCAGTTGTGTCCAACTCTGGGACTCCATGGACAGCAGCATGCCAGGCTTCCCTGTCCTTCACCAACTCCCTAAGTTTTCTCAAAGTCAAGTCCATTGAATTGGTGAGGTCATCTGACTGTCTCATCCTCTGCCGTCCCCTTCTCCTCCTGCCTTCAATCTTTCCCAGCATCAGGGTCTCTTCCGATGTGTTGGCTTTTTGCATTAGATGGCCAAAGTATTGGACCTTCAGGGATGATAGGTTCACACCTTCAAGAACGTTGAAACTGTTCTTTTAGTGAGCAAAACTTCCTTTTGGATTTGTACAGTCTGGAGTAAGGGTGAGAGAACAATGCTATTTTTTTGTAAACATCTCCTACATTCAAGGAGGGGTTTCCATGATACAGTTATGTTTAGTCACTCCATGTCTCACCCAGCTAGCTCTCTGAAGTTGAAACGAGTTGGAAAGCCCAGTTATCTTCCATTGTTAAAAGAAAAAGTGATGTAGGCTGAGCTTAAGATCAACTCTGAATAGTAAGCCTGACACATGACAATGTATACTGATGCTGCTTTTACATCTTTGAGTGGATAGAAACATTTCTGAGAAATTCAGCATTAGGAAAGAGAGTTAATGTTGTGACAAAATCCTCATTCTACAGAGTTATTAATTAAATTTAGGAATTGTCCCCATACACATTAAGCAAAATAGTTTCAACTTATATATTGGTTATTAATAAATGTTCACGGGGGCTTTATTTATCATATTGTTTCTAGCTATCTACCTATCTATCTACACATTTGTTAACAGTGGGTGCCTCAAAATACAAAGCATTTATTATGCCATCATGCTTGATGGGGGTACAATATAACTCCATATAGGAGAATACTGGAGCAAAACAATCTTAAGAGAAAGAACAAAGCTGGAGTTATCACACTTCTTGTCTTCAGACCATGCTACAAATCTATAGTATGATATTGGCACAAAAACAGGCATATAGATCAACGGAACAGAACTGACAAGGAAGGCAATGCCAAAGAAGGTTCAAACTACCACATAATTGCACTCATTTCACATGCTAGAAAGGTAATGCTCAAAATTCTCCAAGCCAGCCTTCAATAGTATATGAACCAAGAACTTCTAGATGTTCAAGCTGGATTTAGAAAAGGCAGAGGAACCAGAGATCCAACATTTGTTGGATCATAGAAAAAGCAAGAGAATTCCAGAAAAGCATCTACTTCACTTCATTGACTATGCTAAAGCCTTTGACTGTGTGGATCATAATAAACTGTGGGAAATTCTTAAAGAGATGGGAATACCAGACCAACTTACCTGCCTCCTGAGAAACCTGTATGCACATCAAGAAGTAACAGAACTGGACATGGAACAACAGACTGTTTCCAAATTTGGAAAGGAGTATGTCAAGGCTATATATTGTCACCCTGCTTAATTAACTTTTAGGCAGCATACATCATGCAAAATGCCAGGCTGCGTGAAGCACAAGCTAGAATCAAAATTGCTGGGAGAAATATTAATAACCTCAGATAAGCAGATGACACCGCCATTATGGCAGAAAGCAAAGAGGAACTAAAGAATCTTTTGATGAAAGTGAAAGAGGAGAGTGCAAAAGCTGGCTTAAAACTCAACATTCAAAAGATTAAGATCAGGGCAATCAGTTCCATCACTTCATGGTAAATAGATGGGGAAACAATGGAAACAGTGACAGAGTTTATTTTCGTGGGCTCCAAAATCACTGCAGATGTTCACTGTAGCCATGAAGTTAAAAGACGCTTGCTCCATGGAAGAAAAGCTATGACCAACCAAGACAGCATATTAAAAAGCAGAGAAATTACTTTTCTGACAAAGGTCTGACTAGTCAAAGGTATGGTTTTTCCAGTGTCATGTATGGATGTGAGAGTTGGACCATCAAGAAAGCTGAGCACTGAAGAATTTATGCTTTTGAACTGTGGTGTTGGAGAAGACACTTGAGAGTCCCTTGGACTGCAAGGCGATCCAACCAGTTCATCCTAAAGGAAATCAATCCTGAATAGTCATTGGAAGGACTGATGCTGAAGCGGAAACTCCAATACTTTAGCCACCTGATGCGAAGAACTGACTCATTGGAAAAGACCCTGATGCTGAGAAAGATCGAAGGCAGGAGAAGACAAGGACGACAGAGGATGAGGTGGTTGGATGGCATCACCACCTCAATGGAGATGAGTTTGAGCACTCTCTGGGAGTTGGTGATGGACAGGGAAGCCTGGCATGCTGCAGTCCATGGGGTCGCAAAGAGTTGGACATGACTGAGCAACTGAACTGAACTGAACTTTCCAGGTGAACTAGGGTAAAGAACCCATCTATCAGTGTAGAAGACATAGAGTCATAGGTTCAACCCCTGGGTCAAGAAGATCCCCTAGAGGGAGGCATGGCAACCCACTCAGTATTCTTGCCCAGAGAATCCCATGGACAGAGGAATCTGGAGGGCTACAGTCCATAGTGTTGCAAAGAGTCGGACACGACAAAAGTGACTTAGCATGTATGCATGAAAGGAGTACATGACAGGATGTCATGTACAACATGGTCCTTGGTAATATGGGATGTTGAGGCAGCAAATATAGTTAGGCACAGATTCTAGGATGGACAACATTAATTCTCACCAGCAGACAGCCTTCCATTGTGAGCTTGAGTAAAAACAAAATATGAAATACATATTTAATTATCAGGATGTGAAAATTAAGGGGCACAAGCACCTAGTAATAATTCAGTTAAAGTGAGGTCACCTTGTGAGGAAAGAGGGCAAATGAATATCTCACCCGATTCTGACACATTTAATTTGTCTTGTAACTACTACCCAAAAATAATAATTTCAGATAACAGAACAGTCTGTTTCAGTCTCTGATTAGCCCTTGCCACTGGATTCCCTCTCCCCACCTCACCTTCAGGATTAACAAAAATCAGTCATAGCAGTAACTTCCTATAAGAAAGAATCCCTATCACATCCATGTCTGGGTCTGTAGAGCAGATGTGTTCCTTTTTTTCCAATAAAATGAAATAATTTTTTGAAGAAATCAGGTTTCAAGTGTACCAATTTAAGTTTGAAAATTATTTCTCACAATATTTTTTTCCATCTTTTTTTTACATTAATTAGCAGAATAAATCCACCAAGGGACACAGAATGCTTCTGAAAAATAACATGGTTATTTGCATTGAAAACGTGATTGACTGTTGGGGAGAATCAAAAGGATTAAAAAAAAAAAAAAAAGGCATGGTAAAGCCTTCTTCAACAATTTTATTGGGTAAAATTCTCCGTCTCAGACTCTACTTCTAAAAAATTTGGCCTAAGATACTCTATGTTAGTATAGCTATGTGGTATTCTTATTTCTAATGCAGTCAACATTTATTTTGGTTTAGTCTTTTATTTATTCTTTCCAGTAAGGACCATAGGCCCTCAGACTTGCAGGTAGAGCTCCAGAAGATAGGTTGCACCAATTTAGCCATTTGATTGATGGGCACTGTGCAGTCACAAGTTTGGTTTTCGGAGGATAACGTTTCCATGCTCATTCAAGGGCACAGGTGGCTGTGCACTAAGGAACAGAATAATGAATACTCTCTTTTGTCCTCTCTCTGACATTTCCCGTCCATATATTTAGGTAACCGTGTCCCATTGGTTGCAACAGCTTTCAACTAGGCATGAGGTAGACTAGGAATTTTCTTCTCATTCTGTGTGAACAACCAGCTGTGGATATGGGAATAAAGACAGAGGTCAAAGGTGTGTCTTCATGGCAATTCATTTTGCAAAGTTGCAAGTATTTCTGTGCCTTGGTGCCCCATTTAATTTTTTGTTAGAATAATCAGAGCTCTTTCCTTTGTAGCAGTAGCATTCTACTTCAGAGACTATGGAAGCATCTACCCAGCATCTTTGGAATGACTAGATAGCATATTAAAAACCAAAGACATTACTTGGCCAACAAAGGCCCATCTGGTCAAGGCTATGGTTTTTCCAGTGGTCATGTATGGGTGTGAGAGATCAGTCCTGGGTGTTCATTGGAAGGACTGATGTTGAAGCTGAAACTCCAATACTTTGGCTACCTCATGCGAAGAGTTGACTCATTGGAAAAGATCCTGATGCTGGGAGGGATTGGGGGCAGGAGGAGCAGGGGACGACAGAGGATGAGATGGCTGGATGGCATCACTGCCTCGATGGACATGAGTTTGAGTAAAATCTGGAAGTTGGTGATGGACAGGGAGGCCTGGCGTGCTGAGATTCATGGGGTCGCAAAGAGTCAGATACAACTGAATGACTGAACTGAACTGACCATCTTTCACAATTTACCAGAGTTGAAGAGGGCAGCAATGAGCTACCAACCCAAGAAATATGGTTGAGATGTCCTGGCCTTGTGGAAATTCACTGAGCTTCTTTGGTTGGGGTCATCCTACTCTTCACTTAGGTTCTTCAGTTCACTCCTCCAGACGTGTAGAACTGTGGAAAGAGAAGAAGGTGTCCTGACCTTGGTGCACAGTATACAGATTTCTGTCCCATGCCTGGTTACAAAGAATTCACTAAGAGTGGGAGACTTATAAACATCATACTCTATCAAGAAACCAAGTAAATATGAACATTTCTGAAAGGTACGTCAGTGTTAATAGTCTGTAAGGAACTAACTAGGGACAAGAGATGCGTTTAAAAAATCAGATTAAAAATATTGAGGAAATATGAACTCCTGGAGTTTTCATAGGAGCATAAATAATAAACCATTTTGAAAAATATCTCTGGAAAAGAATAATCAATGTTTGCTGATTCTTAAATGTATGGAGTAGAGGGAAGAAATGAAGCAAGAAATCCCATGAAAAATAAACGATTCCTGGATTGACTAATACTTGCACCTACTTTAGGTGCTGAGAGAGTTAATAAACATTAATGTGCATGCAATATACTTTGAAATTCTTTTACTGTTTTCCCAATTGTTTTGCTTCCATACTTGATGATATGTAATTTTGATTAAAAAGGAGAAATAATCAGGTTGCTTTTTATGCCAAATGTGTCTTATCTGGTTGCTATGACAATCTCCTTTGACAGTTTTTTTTTTTCCCCCCTCTTTTGTGGATTTAGCTCTTTTTGATGTTATAAAAAGAGTTTTCCTAGGTAAGGAATTTGATTTCTTTATGCTTAAAGAATTTTTAAGAATTTTTTTTTAAAAAAGCTTTCCTTTAAAGCCTCAGTATTCCTGGATGTCAAGATTTAAAATGAAAACGTTGATATCTCTTATTTAAAAAAAGCAATGAAGAAGCAGGTCTTTTTTGGATCTAAATTTTTATTTCTTCTACATTGTTTGAACTAATTGCTTCCTCTGCGCACATAAAGGTTTATTTCTCTACTTGATTTTCATTCATGTTATTATTTTATCATAGATTTCAAAAATAAAACACTTCCCTAGATCTCTAATCCTCTGGAGGGGTGGATTTTAAAAGAAAAGAACACTGGACTTTGATTTAGAAACTGAAATTCCTGCCCTGACTTTGTCATTAACATCTATCTAACTTTGGAAAAATCACCTGTGATACTCTGTGAGTTGTGAAAAAGAGGTTGTGAAACCATGGGATTCTCCCCAGGCTGAAAACAGTTTATCTCTTTATGTGGCCCCCTTTTCATTGGAATGTTTATTGTTTTCTTGAAAGAATTCCCTTTGTATCTTGTGTGAAATTATAATGAAGTCTACAAATATTTATTTGATTCACTTTATATACAAAGCTTATTTCCATGTTCCCTTTAGGAAGTGAAGTCTCCTGAATTCTTTCAGAGAAACTTAAAGTGCATAGATACATCATTCATGTAGAAAATAAAGCTAACTTTTGGTGATCTATTTAAAGCAGACAAGGGTAGTAGTCATTAGATAAAAGGACTGAGTTTGTTCCATCCAGACATTTCCAAATTCCCTGCCTAGATTGTTTAATAAACAATGTTGGCTAAAATAGTAGTTCTGAAATCTCAGTGTGAAACATCACCTGTAGGGCTTGTTAAAATACCAGAATCCTCTCAGAGTTTCTAATTCAGTGTATCTGATGTGTGGCTAGAGGATTATCATTTCAAAGAAGTTCCCAGGCAATGCTTATACTGCAGGGCCTGGTCTTATGACTGTATTTTGATAAGCAAAGTGCTGGTCAGTCTACAGAGTTCTTTAAAATTTTGAACCAGTGCCCAAACTGTAGCTAGTGATATGGATTTGGGTATGTGTTTGGAAACCATGGAGAAAGGAATGACAACCCATTTCAGTATTCTTGCCTGAAGAATTCCATGGACAAGGGAGTCTGGTGGGCTACAGTCCATGGAGGTCACAAAGAGTTGGACATGTCTGAGCTACCACACTTTCACTTTTTCTTTTGGACACTTTCAATGACAGCATCACTGCATTGAGTTGTTGTCATCTTTGTGGATTATATAACACTTCTTGTTAAAATAAGAAATTATTTTTCATCCTTGTATCTATTTATGTAAAAAACATAAATTAGTGTTTGACTTGGGGTCACATGGTATGAGGGAAAAAATAAATGGTATTTACATTTATGTATCTTGCAAGTATGAACACATAAGAACTCAATTATTTGCCTTTATTATGAAGCAAATTTACTTAAGATTTTATGTGTTCATATTTTAATTTTAATTGTTATGGGATTATTTGTCATACTTAAATCAATAACTTTTTTTAAAAAAGTAATAACATTGATCTCTCTGAAGAAGAAAATGTCTCTGGCTTGAAAACGATACATTTTTCAACTTTGGCTCCTGCATACAGAATTTAGATAAGTATTTGTGTGCGTGCTAAATTGCTTCAGTCATGTCTAACCCTTTGGGACCCTATGGACCGTGGTCTGCTAGGCTCCTCTGTTCATTGGATTCTTCAGGCAAGAATACTGGAGTGGGTTGCCATGCCCCTCTCTAGTTGGGTAACTATGTAGATATTTCCAAATATCTTGACATTTGGCATTAAGAATCCTAATCATTTACATTTTCCCTTCTGTTCCTGTCTTGTAGTAACATGGAAGAACAAGTCTGTTTTCATCATTCTTAGTGCCTCATAGACTCCAATTAAGGCAGGAAGGATATTAGATTTAATTTAGTCCAACCTTTAAAATTGCACAAAGAAACATAAATGCAAATTTATGAACAAATTTATGAAAAATCACTTAAGTTTTGAGTTCTAGCTTGAACTAGAACTCAGCTCTTTCAATACCCAGAACAATTTCCCACCACTGCTTTGCAATATTTACCTGACTGATTTTGTCCTCAGATGATATGTTTTCTCTCCTCTCCCCCAAATTACTAGAGAGTTATAACCATCAAAACAGAGATCAGCTACACCTAAACACATGACTTAGGAGTACATTGTAGAAGGTCTAAATCTGATTTATGCCTCATGCACATTTATGCATGTGTTCATAACTGTATGTAACCCAGGGACCTAACATTTGTATCTATCTCCAATCAATAGTTTGATCAATCCCAAATTGATATCATATATTTATCACATATTTCATAATAAAGATGCTCTCTCATATTTATATTACAGTAAATTTATGAATGGGAAGATCCCCTAGAGAACAAAATGGGAACCCACTCCAGTATTCTTGCCTGGAGAATTCCATTCTCCAGAGGAAAGAGGAGAATCCCATTCACCAGAGGAGTCTGGTGGGCTATAGTCCATGGGGTCACAAAGTGTCAGACACAACTGAGCATGCACACACAAATTTATGAATAGGAAATCCAATTTGATTATCCTTTGATAGATGCAAAAATAAAGCAAGTTCTTCCCTTCCCTATACTGTGACATCTGGAGTTTCCCCATCAAGGGGTGGAATGTGATTAACTACCTTTTAAATCAGGGCTGGCCTTGTGACTTTCTTTGGCCAATAGAATGTAGCAGAAGTAACACTGTGCAAGTTATGAGGCTGGATCTTAACAGGCCTTGCACAGTTACCAAGCAAATAGGCCAAGTCTAACCTGTTGAAAGACAAGAGGAGAGTCCCTCCTGAACCTTTCAGCTGACCTATGCCACATGAGTGAGCCCCACTAAGACCAGTTAAAACTATCAGGCAAGGTCCAGTCTTAATTTTCAATCCTTAGAATCACAAGCTAAACAAAACGTTGTTTTAGGCCACTAAGAAGTGGGATGGTTTTTACACAGCAATGGATAACTGATGCATGCACCTTTGAAATAAATTCATAATTGTTTTCCAGACTGTTTTAGCTGTTTCACTTGCTGAGTTTTGCCTGGGCATATTGTAGTGGGCTATAGACACCATTTCCCAGGGACTTTTGTGGCTAGGCAGGCTTATGTAACCTAGCTAACGTGAAGTAAGTGGAAGTGAAGTGAAAAATTTCCATAGCATACTTTAAGAAAATCGACTTGGCCTTTGTTTCCTCTCCCCACCTCCATACAGGCTAGAACACAGACAGGATGATGGTAATTTCTTCCCTTGTATGATTGAGGATGAAACTCAAGGAATATAGGAACAAAGGAATCTGAACTCCTGTGTGGCCTCATGGAGCAGGGCTATTTTCACTCTCTGGACACCAACTTAGACTTTTGTGCAAGACTCCTATCTTGTTCATCATTGCTATACATATCTCTGTTAAAGTAAACTAACATTGCTCTCCTTATTAATTAAAAAATAATCAAAACATATTTATCTTAGAATGAAAAGTCTTTTGTATAAAAGCATATGAATGAAAACAGCAAAAGTGCATTGATAGATCTTAGGATTTCTTTATACCTTACATCCACAACAGAGCAGAAGTCCCTGAAAAAAAAATTCATGGTTATAATTTGCCATTTAGTATGCTCCAGGCACTGGGATAAGCACAAATATATATTTTCTCACTTAATTCTCAAAACAAAACAGATACATAACTTGTCTGATGTCACATATGTACCAAATGGTGAAATAATGATTTGAACCCAGATCTTTCTGGTTCTAAATACTTAAGCTAGGTGGTCAGTGAGAGCCAAACTTTGCAAAGCTTTCATTGCTACAGATATTTAAATATACATATTTAAATCTGTGAAGCTCAGAAAAACATCTTGGGCTAGGCGACAGCTAAAGCAATTTTTCTAGAAGATAATCAATAAAATTTCTGTTTTTGTATTTTTTATTTGCATATCTGTTTTGAAAGTCTTTACTTGCCTTACATTTTCCTAAGTAACTGTCTTCATTCCTAGACTGTACCTGTCTAATATGATCTAACCTTTTGCAGTAGTATTTTCTACCATCTTGATGAACAGCTTGATACTGTATTTCAAGACGGTAATAATGAAAGCAAAAATCTAGATATACAAGTGTTTGTATATAGTTAACTCAGCTGTACAAAAATAGCTCTGAATATGGACAAAGATTAAAATTGAGTATCGTAGATCTTGGATGAGTTAGGTACTTCACACTAGAGCTAACTCAGAAGCATCCCATCAAATAGCACTGCAACCGTGTGATGTCTTAAGAGTCATTGCATTTAGAGATCGGATTCCAGGTCCAGCATTATTATGGGGATTACATGTGTGTGTATGTATTTGTGGAGATAGCATACATACATAACACATGCACACATGCACAGACTCACACCAAACACTTCCATTTATCTACTCTG
Source organism: Cervus canadensis (assembly GCF_019320065.1). Taxonomy (NCBI): domain Eukaryota; kingdom Metazoa; phylum Chordata; class Mammalia; order Artiodactyla; family Cervidae; genus Cervus; species Cervus canadensis. The sequence continues at coordinate 23,329,077 of NC_057412.1, read as the reverse complement.
ATTATCAGTATAGAATCAAACCATAAGAACCTGTTGTCCTTGGCTGTTAAGTATCACAATGGAATTGCACAATCTAGCACAATTAACTATTCTGCCCAGGGCCTTCCTATTGTGGGAATAACAGGGTTGTGGCAGGTCAGGTTTCTGGAACATTGTCAGAGCTCAGAACAGGAGGCTTTAACAACACTTGCCGGGGCTGTGAACAAAGGCTTATTGCATCTGTACAGCAGTTTTCATCCCAGGGTTTCATTAGCATCAAAGGGAACGCAGGGCTCCTATTCATCGCCCAGGAGAATGCTTCTCTTCGCAAAGCTCAGCATGTGACTCACCTATATTCAGTGTCATATGGACCACCTTCCTATTTCAATCCCAGAAGGACCAGAAAAAGTGATTTTCTATGTAACATCTCCAACCCCCTTTGCCTATTGTAAATAGGAGAGATAGTTCTACATAATCACATCTGGAAGGGACTGTCAAATGTGCGGAGTGACTGTGTCCCCAAATTACTTTCATTTAGAGGGATATTAGACGGTTCTTATTCAGTTAAGATAAGGACAAGCAGTGATGCAAGCCAAATGGAGCTATTTAAAGAGAGCATGTAGCTGCTTCTCCAGAGAAGCTGTATTTTTAGCAGGACAACCCTTAGAAAATACGATTATTATTTTGACAAAAGAGCCTCATTTTCTTTACAAAGATCTGCATGGAAAACTGACTGACTGAGTTATTAATTGATTTTTTTTCTTTTAGATTTTTCTTCTCTCTAAGGGTAGTTTTTCCAGGCGGCTAGCACTCCTGTTTCTAATTCTTCATCATCACATCCATTTCCCTCATCTCAGAAATGTCTAAATGTATTCTTTGTATGGTGGTTTGTGTGTGCGTGCATGCAGTCACTCAGGTCTGACTCTTTGCAACCCCATGGACTGTAGCCCGCCAGGCTCCTCTGTCCATGGGATTTTCCAAGCAAGAATATTCGAGTGGGTTGCCATTTCTTCCTCCAGGGGATCTTCCCAACCCAGGGATAGAACCAGAGGTGCCTTCTGCCTCTCCCGCATTGGCAAGCGGATTCTTTACCACCAGGCCACCTGAGAATCCCTGTATTGTGGTAGTGTTGTGTAAAATGCAACCAGACAAGAATATTTAAAATTGTTCCGAGTCGCAGAGTAGGCACTGATGTGACTTATGTGGGCTGTTTACTGTGTGGCATGCACAGCGCGGCTTTTTTATACTCACGTGGAGAATGAAGTTGAGGGCTTCGGCATCGCAGGTGGACTCCTAGTAGGTCCCTTCTGGCCATTGCAATACAAACAGTGAACGCACAAGAGCCCAGCAATGAGGAGCAGAACAATAGCATGGGCTGCTTGACATTGCTGGGGCATCAATACAGTGCGGAGGCTTTGTTTCACAGCATAGAGCAAGTCTCCGGAAATTTTCTTATAAAAGACAAAGAAAGGCGCACAGGGGAGTCTTAAATGAGAGGAATAGACTCTGAAAGGTGTCCGTGTAAGTGGTTTTGAACAATGGAAAATGAAACAATGTTCACCTTTAAGTATCTGAATTGCCTCTGTTTTTCTAATTGAGTAAATGGGGGGCTGGGGAAGAGAGACAAGAAAAAAAAAAGTTCTTAAACAGAAAAGATGAAGTTATGAGACCACAAACACTGGGAAAGAGGAGAATGAATAGAGAAATTTTGATTTGGTGTTTTCTTAATTAATTGAAGTATAGTTAACACAATATTATATTAGCTCCAAGTATACAACATAGTAATTCAATATCTTTATGCTTCATATAAAGCTATTCTAAAATATTGGCTAGATTCCCTGTGCTGTACATTTACATCCTTGTAACTTTTTAATTTATATCTAGTAAGTTGTATCTATAAATCATTTTCACTTGTCTTCTCCCTCCTCCTCCCTCCGCTGGTAACTACTCTGAAATTATGTTCATAAAATGCTACCATTTTCAGTAAATAATTTTTTTTTTACATTTTATGAAGCATTCTCATAAAACTAATTGATACGTAGTACATACATTTTAATGCATATAACTGCCTAATACATAGAAGGTATTAATACTTTGTGGCCATGATATGTATTATTAAGGTCCCTCCTGTATTTCAAACAGAAACTTAGAATTTGTGTAATAAGAGGTTTAGGCCTGATTCTATCAAGAGTTACTATGAACTTAGAATGAATGACCTAACTTATCTCCATTGCTGTTTTCTCATGTTTCAAGACAAGATGGACAACATTATCTTGAATGTCGTTTCCAGCTTTCGGGGTTGATGTGTTCATTACAGCAAATAGTGGCATCACAGCAGATCTGTATTGGGCATTTTGCCAGACAGTGTGTCTGTTTTCACTCTTCTGTTTGAAACAACCTAAACTATTAATCTTTTCAGTGTCTTCTGATACTGCTAAGCCAAATAATATTATCTCCCTTCTATTCTAGCTGTATCCCCTCAAATGATGAATTTCTAATGTGTCTGCAATGAAAAGACTCGCAAAGCCAGTACATGACCAATATGAAACTGGGAGGAAAGTAACAATGTGAATATTCCATCAATGATAGCTCAGTTGCATACTATTCATCGAAACTCATTTATTTTACAAATACATCTGTAGATAAGAATATTTTATGAACCATGTATATTTTGAGTACATATTTTTGGCATATTATATGTTTCTCAGTAGTGGCTAATTGTTTTATTTGCCTATGACCTAAACTGATTTGGATTAATGGTTCTTTTTAAATTTAAATAACTTAACTTCAAAAGATTAAATGATAGAAACAACTGATTAGATTTAACAGGCTTTCTCTATACGCTCTTGCTTTTTCTATACTTTATGTATTAAGATATAGAATATATATATAAATGTATAAAATGAATTTGCACAAGAGAAACTCAACTCCTTAAAAATGTAATTATCTCAAAAATATACAAGTAATCAAAAACTACCAAAATGCATATGCCATCAGTGAGACTACCATAACATCATTACTACCCTCCATTAAGATAAAAATGCCCTATGCTGACAACTTGATTCAGGCTATCAAGACATCACATAATAGTCAATCACAACCCAGTGGATTTTTGTAACTTGTTTCAAAAACTATTCAATTTTTACAGTAGCCCACCTTCAAACATACATGGTTATTTTTGAAAAGTCTTTTAGAATAATTCCATTGTTCAGAGACTTCTGGGTAGACTTCTGGATAATTATTTGGCCTTATCATTAATATGTGTATTTTACTTCAATAACGTTGCTTATAGCATAAGCCATGAATAAGATTTTCTCATCACATTTACTTTAGTACTTTATATAAAATAGATGCAAATAAATGTTTTTGGTGAAATAAATACATTTTCCAAAATACTGTTGTTTAACACTGTAGAGCGTTTGTTTTCTTCTTTCTTTCTCAATTTCTGTCCCACTTGCATCTAGTTGTTACTGTTGGTCATCGCTAAGTCGTGTCCAACTCTTTGCGACCCCATGGAGTGCAGCATGCCAAGCTCCCTGTCCTTCATTATCTCCCAGAGTTTGCTCAAATTCATGTCCACTGAATAGGTAATGTCATCCAACCATCTCATCCTCTGCTCTCCCCTTCTCCTTTTCCCTTCATTCTTTCCCAGCATCAGGGTCTTTTCCAATGATTTGGCTCTTTGCATCAGGTGGCCAAAGTATTGGAGTTTCAACATCAGTCCTTCCAATGAATATTCAGGGTTGATTTCATTTAGGATCCACTAGTTTGACCTCCTTGCAGTCCAAGGGACTCTTGAGTCTTCTCCAGCACCACAATTCTAAAGCATTAGTTCTTTGGCCCTCAGCCTTTTTCCATGGTCCAAGTCTCACATTTGGACATGACTACTGATAAAACCATAGCTTCAATTCTATTGTGTAATCACAGTCTTGATGTGCTTTTAACAAAAAGCCCATTATTAGAGGAAAGCCATAATAAAGTTATAGGCCCCTGAAGTTTAGAAGGAACTTAAAAGATGTCTAAAGTCCACTCATAATCAGTGCGGAAATTCTCTTGATAGTATCCCAGGTACATAGTCACCTAGCATCTCATTGACCACTTTCAGGAATGGGAAGCTTGGGAATAACACCAGCAAGTAAACTGGAAAAGGCTAGAAAATCCTAGTAGCACTATTATTTCACACAGAGAGGCAGTTAGGCTTCTGGGGCACAGAGAAAATGAATGATATCCTTTCAAATGTCAGATCATAGATATGTTTTTCATTTTAGTTATCCCCAACCTCTACAGGACTTTACATTTTGTTTGGGTATTTACAATGTCCCATAGGATTCTGCTATGTTGTATACAAATGTGCTGCAGGTTAAAAATTCTTTATTTCTGGATCTCAATTTCTATACAATGAAGTGTTACTTTATGTTATAAATTCTAAAATTAGACATTTAATACAAAAATAATGCAGTGAAAATTTCCTTATATTTGACTTTCACCTTTTTCCTTCCATGCTCTTCTCATTTACTTGGGCCATTTGATTAAATAGTTCACAAATGTGTCAATGATTGCTAATAATTTTTATGTCACTTTTAGGTCATACTCAGATTTCACTACCAGCAATAGAAAATACTCCAATAGAATTTTTTTCTTAATTATATTCTGTAGCGATCATGGAGGAACATTATTTTCCCTTTACTGTGCATGCATATAATTGACTTAAGTACTATGATAATTGTGTGTCTAGGGCACTGTAATGCTATTGGTCTAAAAGTAAAGAGGTTACCCTCCCACCAATATAGTTATTATTATATATGTGGGGTGAGCTAGGCTTGACTAGTGAAATAATTTATTGGTTATCACACTTCCTATACAATCTGTTGCATTAGATTAATATCAACTATTCAGATTAAAGACTGGAACCAAAAGGAGATTGAAACAGGTCTTTTCGGTTCTGTGTAGTCACAAAGGAAATGGGGAAATCAAAGAATAGCTCAGAATGGTGAGAAATTACCTTCTACTCTCCACAGGTAGGCAGGTAGCCACAAGGGAAGAAAGCCAAAAAAGGTGCCTGTGAAGCTGTAAGGACTTTCAGGACTAGAAGTAACTGATGTTGGACCAGAGTTTGTTCTTTGAAAACAAGACTAAGTTTTTGGCAATTTCTGTGATAAGCTGCTTGTTGCTCTTTGTTCACTGACTTTATAGGATTGCTTTCTATAAGCTGTAACATTAAGATAATTTCTTATAAACATTTATAATTATCAACAGAAAGCTTGGTGCTTCAATGTTTGAATTTTTTTTGTATTTATTTTTAGCCATGGAGAATTTACCTTTTTAATTGTTGAGAATTGTTATTTTTCAGCCTTCAAAATCTGTGCCTTGATATAGAACTGTATGTCCATCAAATTGATAACGTTAAGATGTAAAAGCATATTTCTGGTGGCACCTGTCAAAAGGTTATATCCACGAGGGACTCTAAAGTCATATTTGTAACAAATTAGAGGTGATCCCAGCCATCTGCCATTGGTATGAGCCCGATGGGTCAAAAGATCCGTATTCCACTGCTCTGACCACTTATTAGCTATTTCTATGCCTTCAGTAGGATTGGAGGATATAATCAACCATACTGAAATGTTAACAACTTTCACTCAACAGGCTTTAGATGATAGTAACCGGGCAGTTAGCCTATTGAATTCTGAGGTCTCCATGATGAGAAAGGCAGTGCTACAAAACCGCATGGACCTTGACATCCTTGAGGCATCCCAGGGAGGCACCTGTGCCATAACTCAAACTGAATGCTGTGTTTTCACACCCAATGAATCCTCTAACATAATGCAACTGATGAACCATATGAAAAATCAGATTTCTGCTGGAAGTGACCCTCTCCCAGTCTTCAAAAACTGGTTTGGTATGGGAAGTTCTTGGCTTAAGTATTCATTTATAACTCTATTAATGTTATCAGCTATATTATCTGCATTTTGCCTGTTTTACAAGATTATTGTTTCTTGTATTACCAGATGTGTGACTGAGCTTCCAACGAAAATAATGATGTCTAGGTAACTTCAAGCTGTTGATCAAATAAATAGTTCTATATGTGATCAATGATTGTAATAGTGTAACTTTAAGATGCAATAAATGGACTATTTTCCTGGACCATAATTAGAAGACAGATGTCTAGAGATCTTTGACTATGAAGACCTAGTCCAGTAATAGCACACTGGATGGCCTTTGCCAGACCTAGCAGTGAGTCTTCCCAGCACTGTGGCACAAAATGATCATTTAATGCCTCCCAAATTTATAACCATGACCATAAGGAGGCACTGTCAACCACAAATTGGCACTTGCCAAGGGCACTTGCCATCTGCCTCTGTGGGGACTGAATTCTGTGCTGTTTCAACATACCCTGAAAGGAGCTCAGGGTGGAAAACAAGAATGAGGCACTCTGTGCTCCAAGAAAACTGGCAGAACAAGTCTTCAGATAGTTAGATGTTTTTAGAAACTGATTTTATGGGGGAAATCTCTGCATCTCGTCATACCTAGAAAAGCACCTTTTTGGTAACAACATTTTCTCATGACTAGCAGAAAACCTTTTGTAAAGATAAGTGCTTGATTGCCTCACCAAAATCACATATATTGACCTTCCCCCCTTGCATTTTTGGACCAGTTTCTCATTGCTATCTGAGGTGCTATCTCTTGGGCTGCAGTCTTCATTTTGCCCCACAAAAAGCTTAAGTCACACAACACAAAAAGCTATGTCCATGTGTGAAAAGATTGTAAAGTAATAATGTCATTTTTCAGGGTTCGAATGATTTAAGGAAGTCTTGATTACTGAGTAAAATCATTCAATGACAGTTTAATAACCTTGAGTAAAGTAGAACATGCAATATCTAGCATATTGTTTGACACATGATAAATATTGTCACTACTATTTTTATTATTATTTTATTATTAAAAAGAGAAAAGACTGAGAATATTCACACATTTAATCAGATGGTGTGATCACTCACCTAGAGCCAGACATCCTAGAATGCAAAGTCAAGTGGGCCTTAGGAAACAACACTATGAACAAAGCTAGTGGAGGTGATGGAATTCCAGTTGAGCTATTTCAAATCCTGAAAGATGATGCTGTGAAAGTGTTGGACTCAATATGCCAGCAAATTTCAAAAGCTCATCAGTGACCACAGGACTGGAAAAGGTCAGTTTTCATTCCAATCCCAAAGAAAGGCAATCCCAAAGAATGCTCAAACTGCTGCACAATTGCACTCATCTCACAGGCTACCAAAGTAATGCTCAAAATTCTCCAGGCAAGGCTTCAACAGTATGTGAACTGTGAACTTCCAGATGTTCAATCTGGGTTTAGAAAAGGCAGAGGAACCAGAGAACAAATTGCCAACATCCATTGGATCATCAAAAAGGCAAGAGAGTTCCAGGAAAACATCTATTTCTGCTTTATTGACTATGCCAAAGCCTTTGACTGTGTGGGTCACAATAAACTGTGGAAAATTCTGAAAGAGATGGGAATACCAGACCACCTGACCTGCCTCTTGAGAAACCTGTATGCAGGTCAGGAAGCAGCAGTGAGAACTGGACATGAAACAACAGACTGGTTCCAAATAGGAAAAGGAGTATGTCAAGGCTATATATTGTCACCCTGCTTGTTTAACTTACATGCAGAGTACATCATGAGAAACGCTGGGCTGGAGGAAGCACAAGCTGGAATCAAGATTGCCGGGAGAAATATCAATAACGTCAGATATGCATATGACACCACACTTATGGCAGAAAGCAAAGAAGATCTAAAGAGCCTCTTGATGAAAGTGAAAGAGGAGAGTGAAAAAGTTGGCTTAAAACTCCACATTCAGAAAACAAAGATCATGGCATCTGGTCCTGTCACTTCATGACAAATAGATGGGGAAACATTGGAAACAGTGACAAACTTTAATTTGGGGACTCCAAAATCACTGCAGATGGTGACTGCAGCAATGAAATTAAAAGACACTTGCTCCTTGGAAGAAAAGTTATGACCAACCTAGAAAGCATATTTAAAAGCATTACTTTGCCAACAAAAGTCCATCTAGTCAAAGCTATGGTTTTTCCAGTAGTCATGCGTGGATGTGATAGTTGGACTATAAAGAAAGCTGAGCATCAAAGAATTGATACATTTGAACTGTGGTGTTGGAGAAGACTCTTGAGAGTCCCTTGGACTGCAAGGAGATCCAACCAGTCCATCCTGAGGGAGATCAGTCCTGGGTGTTCATTGGAAGGACTGATGCTGAAGCTGAAACTCCAATACTTTGGCCATCTCATGCGATGAGTTGACTCATTGGAAAAGACCCTGATGCTGGGAGGGACTGGGGGCAGAAGGAGAAGGGGACGACAGAGGATGAGATGGCTGGATGGCATCACCAACTCAATGGACATGAGTCTGGGAGTTGGTGACGGACAGGGAGGCCTGGCATGCTGCAGTCCATGGGGTGGCAAAGAGTCAGACATGACTGAGCGACTGAACTGAACCAAATCAGAAAACAATAATACATTGTTTGCATTTCATGAAATTTTGAGTCACTTAAGAATAATGACACACAGTGTCCATTGCTCCACTGGAAATGGCTATATTATAGTGTAAATAAATTGGCTAAATTTGCAAACATGGACTTTGGGTTCAAAAGTTAATAACATTTCCATTAATTAGCTATGGGCTATGGAGACTTTGAAAGACTTCCCTGGTGGCTCAGATGGTAAAGAGTCTGCATACAATGTGGAAGACCCGGGTTCAGTCCCTGAGTCAGGAAGATCTCCTGGAGAAGGAAATGGCAACCCACTCCAGTATTCTTGCCTGGAAAATCCCATGGACAGAGGAGTCTGGTAGCTATAGTCCATAGGGTGGCAAAGAGTCAAACATGACTGAGCAACTTCACTTTCACTTTTCACTTATGGAGACTTTGAAATCCCCAAACTGCTCTGATCTTGTTTACTCATGTGTATGATGTGGTAAATACCTCTCAGGGCCATTTTGAAAGAGAACTGAGAAAATGCATCAGTTCAGTAAACATTACTTGGTACCATCTGTTTCTACTTATTGCTTTAAATTTTAGAGTTGCCTATGATGAAAAAAACTATCAATCAAACTCATGTTAGATCATTAAGCTATGGTTTGTCACCTTACAGGAGTAATTTAAATTGAAAATTGGGATTTAAGTTTTAATTCATAGAATATAATAAGTTTAGACCTAAAGACATATTTGGGAAAAGCATCACTAAACAATTGCAAAATTCCTCATACAAACTTCTTAAGCTCAAAACAGAAATTTCCTTTGAAAGTGAAGGAAGTTTGTCTTCTGGACCAAGGAAAAGAGTTTCATTAGAGATAGAAATAGTCAAGAGAAATCCCTGGAGCTGGCATGAAGCAGGGATACAGTTGCCGTTAAAATACAGCATATCCAGTCAAATTTGAATTTCATACAAAGGTAATTTTTTAATATAAGAATACTTCATGCAACAATTGAGTAATATACTAAAATAGGACTGTGGTTTAAGTCATAGGTAATATTTTGAACTATCTTATCCCAAAAAATAAATATTCATTGATTTTATGAAATTCTAGTTTGACTGGACATTCTGTTTGTTTTATATTGTTGCTAACTTGGCTACCTTTGGTAGGAGATGTTTGATACTGTGTAATATTGTGTTATATCCCCAGATGAGTCTTCTTCTTGCCACATATTCAGGATAAAGTAATGGTCCTTAAAGGACACTCTGGAAAAAACCTTATTGTCCTCACAGGAGAAGTCTGGAGGACATCATCAAGAAGGCTAGACATCTAACGAAATCTATTTGCAGTTTGCCACATAGACAAGGCCTCCTTGCACAAAATGTTACTTCATCCAAACTCTTGAGCACTATGATTCTTTTGCAATCCTTTGCATATACCATTTACCTGTCTTAGATTTCCAGAAATGCTTCTACTTATTTGAATTCTGCCTTTTCTTCAAGGCTACACTTGCCTATCTGTACACATAATTATCACTTATGTCAAAGCATTTTTGAGAATAAAAGTGAATCATATTAATTGTTATACCAGGAATATAGGCATAAATTATAATTCTTCCATTCAAGTCAGGGCACGTGGTCACTCTATTTTTTTTTTTTTTTTGTGGTCACTCTATTTTATGGAAACTTCCCCAACTTCTTCCTCTCCTGGCTCTCTCAATCTACCATCACCAGGAGCAAGCATTTGGCATACATTGTTTTGTATTTTTATATTATCTTTTTATGTGAATATTACCTCATTTCCCATTTCAAAATGAGTGAAAACTTTGAAATCAGAGACTATTTTATATTCTTTGTAATTAAACCTTTTCCGGAGAGCCTCATACCAAGGAGACACACAGTGACTATTGACTAAAATATTTTTAAATCCAAATCTACATTGGAATAACAAAATTCATTAAAAAAATAAAAAAAAAAAAACCTTAACAAAATTCATTATAACACAGCTATGAATACATGGTGGCTTTGCTCGTTTCACATAATTAGCTGTGGTAAAAATTTGATATATGTGGTATGTGCTGTGACACTAAGAGCCCAATTTTTATTGTCAAATATTGTAAAGTAATTAGCCTCCAACTAATAAAAATAAATGAAAATAAAATAAAATAAAATCAAGAAGCTTTTTAATGTATCACATAACACAGAAAAAAATCTTAAGCTCTCCATGTAAGCATATATAGGGCTGCAATTAAGGCACATAATGTTTACATCGTGCATATCATCAGTAAGCTGTAGCTTGCAGCTACAGCTCAAGTGTTGGTAACTTATAGTGTGGGTTCTATTTTAAGAAAAGTTTGACTTAAATTATTCTCTTTTTATAAGTTATCTTGACTTTTAAATGCTAAGTTTGTCTTAATGTGTACCTTTTGCGGTTTGTGCATTTGTATATTTCTATTATTTCAGTAATCAATTTGAGAAAGGTTGATGAGAAATTTGTAATGTCCTCTTTGTATAGTTAGTATAATTGCCATGAATTTAGCCAGGTGTAGCTAAACGAGATTTCAGGCAAAGAACTAATAGCAAAGCTTTTTACACAGTAATTTCCTGGGTAAGGTTCAACAAAATGAAAACTCATCAGAAGCCCTGCTGGGATTCCATCAGCAAGCATTTATTTGTAGTCGCATGTACACCTGCTTACATAGTAATAATACACTAGTGAGTTAAGTCACTATGCCAATGCAAATTAGCCTTATTTTGAATCTAACACTGGAATCTAGCAGAAATGCTAACCAGACAAATGAATCACGACTATTGGTTAGGGAAAAATTCTATAGCATTTGCCCGCTTCTTTTATTTCCTCTGATTGTAGACAATCTTTTATGAAAGCACCTTTTCCTCCCTTACTTCCACCTTTTATATGAAGAATTTACAGTGTATTCCTTGCTCTATTGGTGCAGCAATATTGAGCAATGCAAACATGTCATTTGCAATGTGATTTTTCAACCCAAGAGATCCTGTGCTGCTTAATTCAAACTTAAAATCAATTCAGAAAATACTTATAGAGGACCAAGTCTGTGTAAGGTATTATGCTAGGTGCTAGAGGTGGGGCAACAATAAAAAAGTGAGCAGAAATGCCTCCTGATCCAAGAGATTTCTGAAACAGTAGTGGAGATAAGATGAACATTCATAATACTACAAGGCAAAGCAGAAAACTAGAAATGTCACAGATTGCTAGAGAAGAGGAATAACAAACTCAAAGTCACTTAATCAGTGTAATCAGTAAAGGATTGACACAAGAGATGTCTTGCCAGATAGTTTTCATGTGTAGTTGGATTTAAATATGTTGACGTTAGAGAAAAGGGAAGAAAGGTGTGTCCTTTAACACGCTGGCCTCTGCATAAGTAAAGGGGAAAAACTGGGGAAGAGAAAGGCACGTTTGGGCAAATAGGTAGGAGTTCCATTTAGCTGGAGTGTTATGGGGTAGCTGTACATGGAGGCAGGCTGAGATAAGTATAGAAAGGAGAAAGAATCATGTTTAATCATAAGATATCTTTTAAGAGTTTGAGGTATGAAAGGCACTGGTAGGTGGAGAATTTAGGAATTCTCCAGGTAAAAGGATCTGCCTTCTTGAGTTTTTATTTTTAGTAAAAAAGTGTTAGTCAGTCACTCAGTTCAGTTCAGTTCAGTTCCGTCCAGTCGCTCAGTCGTGTCCGACTCTTTGCGACCCCACGAATCACAGCACGCCAGGCCTCCCTGTCCATCACCAACTCCCAGAGTTTACTCAAACTCATGCCCATCGAGTCGGTGATGCCATCCAGCCATCTCATCCTCTGTCGCCCCCTTCTCCTTCTGCCCCCAGTCCCTCTCAGCATCAGGGTCTTTTCCAATGAGTCAACTCTTCACTTGAGATGGCCAAAGTATTGGAGTTTCAGCTTCAGCATCAGTCCTTCCAATGAACACCCAAGACTGATCTCCTTTAGGATGGACTCGTTGGATCTCCTTGCAGTCCAAGGAACTCTCAAGAGTCTTCTCTAACACCACAGTTCAAAAGCATCAATTCTTCGACACTAAGCCTTCTTCACAGTCTGACTCTCACATCCATACATGACCACTGGAAAAACCATAGCCTTGACCAGATGGACCTTTGTTGGCAAAGTAATGTCTCTGCTTTCTATATGCTGTCTAGGTTGGTCATAACTTTCCTACCAAGGAGTAAGTGTCTTTTAATTTCATGGCTGCAGTCACCATCTGCAGTGATGTTGGAACCCCAAAAAATAAAGTCTGACACTGTTTCCACTGCTTCCCCATCTATTTCCCATGAAGTGATGGGACCAGATCCCATGATCTTAGTTTTCTGAATGTTGAGCTTTAAGCCAACTTTTTCACTCTCCTCCTTCACTTTCATCAAGAAGCTTTTTAATTCCTCTTCACTTTCTGCTATAAGGGTGGTGTCATCTGCATATCTGAGGTGATTGATATTTCTCCCGGCAATCTTGATTCCAGCTTGTGCTTCCTCCAGCCCAGCGTTTCTCATGATGTACTCTGCATATAAGTTAAAAACGCAAGGTGACAATATACAGCCTTGACGTACTCCTTTTCCTATTTGGAACCAGTCTGTTGTTTCATGTCCAGTTCTCACTGCTGCTTCCAGACCTGCATACAGGTTTCTCAAGAGGCAGGTCAGGTGGTCTGGTATTCCCATCTCTTTCAGAATTTTCCACAGTTTATTGTGATCCACACAGTCAAAGGCTTTGGCATAGTCAATAAAGCAGAAGTAGATGTTTTCCTGGAGCTCTCTTGCTTTTTCCATGATCCAGCGGATGTTTGCAATTTGATCTCTGGTTCCTCTGCCTTTTCTAAATCCAGATTGAACAACTGGAAGTTCACAGGTCACGTATTGATGAAGCCTGGCTTGGAGAATTTTGAGCATTACTTTTTGTGAGATGAGTGCAATTGTGCAGTAGTTTGAGCATTCTTTGGGATTGCCTTTCTTTGGGATTGGAATGAAAACTGACCTTTTCCAGTCCTGTGGTCACTGCTGAGTTTTCCAAATTTGCTGGCATATTGAGTGCAGCACTTTCACAGAATCATCTTTCAGGATTTGAAATAACTCAACTGGAATTCCATCACCTCCACTAGCTTTGTTCATAGTGATGCTTCCTAAGGCCCACTTGACTTCACATTCCAGGATGTCTGGCTCTAGGTGAATGATCACACCATTGTGATTATCTGGGTTGTGAAGATTTTTTTTGTACAGATCTTCTGTGTATTCTTGCCACCTCTTCTTAATATCTTCTGCTTCTGTTGGATCCCTACCATTTCTGTCCTTTATTGCGCCCATCTTTTCATGAAATGTTCCCTTGGTATCTCTAATTTTCTTGAAGATATCTCTTAGTCTTTTCCATTCTGTTGTTTTCCTCTATTTCTTTGCATTGATCGCTGAGGAAGGATTTCTTATCTCTCCTTGCTATTCTTTGGAACTCTGCATTCAAATGGGAATATGTTTCCTTTTCTCCTTTGCTTTTTGCTTCTCTTCTTTTCACAGCTATTTGTAAGGCCTCCTCAGACAGCCATTTTGCTTTTTTCCATTTCTTTCCCATGGGGATGGTCTTGATCCCTGTCTCCTGTACAGTGTCACGAACCTCTGTCCATAGTTCATCAGGCACTCTATCCGATCTAGTCCCTTAAACCTATTTCTCACTTCCACTGTATAGTCATAAGGGATTTGATTTAGGTCATACCTGAATGGTCTGGTATTTTCCCTCCTTTCTTCAATGTAAGTCTGAATTTTGCAATAAGGAGTTCATGATCTGAGCCACAGTCAGCTCCCAGTCTTGTTTTTGCTGACTGTATAGAGCTTCTCCATCTTTGACTACAAAGAATGTAGTCAATCTGATTTCGGTGTTGACCATCTGGTGATGTCCATGTGTAGAGTCTTCTCTTGTGTTGTTGGAAGAGGGTGATTGTTATGACCAGTGCATTCTCTTGGCAAAACTCTATTAGCCTTTGTCCTGCTTCATTCCGTACTCCAAGACCAAATTTGTCTGTTACCTCAGGTGTTTCTTGACTTCCTACTTTTGCATCCAATCCCCTATAATGAAAAGGACATCTTTCTTTGGTGTTAGTTCTAGAAGGTGTTCATGGAACCATTCAACTTCAGCTTCTTCAGAATTACTGGTTGGGGCATAGGCTTGGATTACCATGATATTGAATGGTTTGCCTTGGAAACAAATAGAGATCATTCTGTCGTTTTTGAGATTGTATCTAAGTACTGCATTTCAGACTCTTTTGTTGACCATGATGGCTACTCCATTTCTTCTAAGGGATTCCTGACCACGGTAGTAGATATAATGGTCATCTGAGTTAAATTCACCCTTTCCAGTCCATTTTAGTTTGCTGATTCCTAGAATGTTGATGTTCACTCTTGCCATCTCCTGTTTGACCACTTCCAATTTGCCTTGATTCATGGACCTAACATTCCAGGTTCCTATGCAATATTGCTCTTTACAGCTTTGGACCTTGCTTCTATCATCAGTCCCATCCACAACTGGGTATTGTTTTTGCTTTGGCTCCATCCCTTCATTCTTTCTGGAGTTATTTCTCCACTGATCTCCAGTAGCATATTGGGCACCTACCGACCTGGGGAGTTCCTCTTTCAGTATCCTATCACTTTGCCTTCTCATACTGTTCATGGGGTTCTCAAGACAAGAATGCTGAAGTGGTTTGCCATTCCCTCCTCCAGTGGACCACATTCTGTGAGACCTCTCCACCATGACCCGACTGTCTTGGGTGGCCCCACACGGCATGGCTTAGATTCATTGAGTTAGACACGACTGTGGTCCTGTGATCAGTTTGGCTAGTTTTCTGTGATTATGGTTTTAGTGTGTCTGCCCTCTGATGCCCTCTGGCAACACCTACCATCTTACTTGGGTTTCTCTTACCTCGGACGTGGGGTATCTCTTCACGGCTGCTCCAGCAAAGCGCAGCCGCTCCTCCTTACCTTGGACAAGGCGAATCTCCTCACGGCTGCCTCTCCTGACCTTGAACTTGGAGTAGCCCCTCTCGGCCCTCCTGTGCCCGCTCAGCCACTGCTCCTTGGACGTGGGGTAGCTCCTCTCAGCCCCGCTTCTGCGCGGTCTGTCGCAGCCACTGCGTTTCTGCCCGTCCAACTCTTTGCGACCCCATGGACTGTAGCCAGTCAGGCTCCTCTGTCCATGGAATTCTCCAGGCAAGAATACTGGAGTGGGTAGCCATTCCCTTCTCCAGGCGATCTTCAGAACCCAGGGATCAAACCAGGGTCTCCTGCATTGCAGGCAAATTCTTTACCATCTGAGCCACCAGTGAAGCCCCATTTTTAATAAGGGAGTTATATTTTTAGAATGTAACTCAAAATAGAACTTTGTAAGGGCCCCTTTTTAGCCCAGATGTACATCTTTTCCTGCTGGAAATATTTTAGCTGTTGTACCTAAAGAAACACAGAAGAGGTTTATTCTAGCACTGTCTAAATTTGCTTCCTATATAAAATTAATTTCTTCACAGTTATTTTCTCTCTCCTCTGTCGAATGATGTGGTAGCTTCCTAGGGCTGTCATAACAAAGTACTACAAACTAGGTGTCTTGAAACAGTTTTTTAATCAAATAGTGTGGAGGCCAGAAGTCCAAAATCAACGTGTCGGCAGGGTGGATTTCCTTTGAAAGAGAATCTGTCCCGTGCTTGTCTTCTAGCTTCTGGTAAGGACCAGCATTGCTTGCCATTCTTTCACTTGCACATGCATCACTCCAGTCTGCCTCCATCTTCACATAGCATTCTCCCCAGATCCCTATGTCTGTGTTCAAAATGTCCTCTTCTTATAAGGACATCAATTACATTGAATTAAGACCCAACACAATGACAGTATCCTAACTTGATTAAACCTGCAAAGATCCTATAGGGTCACATTCACATGTACTGAGGGCTAGTACTTTAAAATACCTTTTGGGGGAGACAATTCAACATATAACATATGACTAGGCTTTAGAATTATTTACACCAAAGAATTAATATTCTTCTGGCTCAGTGGTTGATAATCTGCCTTCAATGCAGGAGCCACAGGAGACTCAGGTTCAATCCCTGGGTTGGAAAGGTCCCCTGGAGAAGGGCATGGCAACCCACTCCAGTATTCTTGCCTAAGGAATCCCATGGACAGAGGAGCCTGGAGGGCTACAGTTCATGGGATCGCAAAGAGTCGGAAACGACTAAAGCAACTTAGCACAGTTTATCTATACAATAGATATAATAATAGAAAAGAAAATTAGTCACTTAGTTGTGTCTGACTCTTTGTGACCCTGTGGACTGTAGCCCACCAGACTCGTCCATGGGATCCTCCAGGCAAGAGTACTGGAGTGGGTTACCGTTCCCTTCTCCAGGGGATCCTACTGCCCTCATATTGCTGTTATAGAACTTTCTTTAACTTTGGCATATTTCATGGAGAAAACAAATATATAGACTACTTGCAAAGTTAGTGACCAACAATTCTATTTCCCCACTCTGTAATAGCCCTACCAATATTTAAATCATAGACAGCTTTAGATTTTGGCTAATTGCTAAATTAGATAAATCTGGTTGCTTATAGCTTTCTCCTGTTTCTTTCTCTCACTGTTGGATGACTGCATTTTAATACTCTAGATAATCACCTGCACTTTCTCCTTTCCTTTGCCCTTTGGCTTCAGCACATGCAAGGTTAAATTTAATACAAGGACATCATCTGGCAGAATTCTCCAATCTCAAAAGGTAAATTCCCAAACCTTGGTCAAAATATTTCTATTTTAGCCTGAATTTTCAAGACAATTGCCTCCTTTTGTCACCACTTAATTTGGTTTGTGCACGTACAATCACATGAACAAATACAAGTTAATGGAAATCCTTCTTAGCTGTTAGTGAGTTGGACATCCATAAGGGATGGTATATGGGAATGCTGGAATTTATAATCCTTTTCACTCTGCCATTAATTAAAAGTGCCCCAGAGACAGATTGGAAATGACCCAGGGTAAAGGGGCTGGAGGTTAAGTCTTTCAGCTTTGAACCTCCAGTTTGAATCTGATCTAAGCTGGTAATAAACAAGAGCTACTGCTATTTGATATCAGTTTGGTGACCCATGTGAAATGAATTAGTAGTCTAAGGCTTGTTCTATTAGACAGGTGTCCTCTCACTCAGCTGGAGTTGATAGTCTCTGCAGAGGAAGCCAAAAACCTAAAAAAGGTGGAGATAAAATGACTTCACAAGTACTCTCTTGCCTTGCTAGGATCCTTGTTCAGTAACATGGAAACTTATGAATCTTTAGGATTCCATATGCCCCACTTGTAAAACGCTATGGGAATAAAGGATATCTGGCCTTAATAAGACCCAGACTGTGGGTCAAATGAGAATCAGGTGGTGGGTCTAAGAGAAATTTAATATCCCTGACTTCTCATTTTCCCCTCCTTTCTCTTTGGTTGTCATGGGAGTCTGTGTTTGTGGAAGAAACATGGACTGTATTTGCCCAGGGCAGATGTGTCTACCCTCTAGCCTTCAATTTTGACTTTAGCAGAAGGACAGAAAGTTGCATGACTAGATAGAAAGAAGGGAATTGTACTGGTAACTCTGAAAGAAAAAATAGATCATTGAGAGCATTAAAAAATGTTGTTTTTTTAAGACATCATATACTGAATGCAAATAAGAGCAAAACAAAAGTTTATCACTAAACTGAGGAAAGCTATTCAAAACTTGGTTTACTCTAATTTTGTTATTATGATTAACTTCAATCCAGTGGTACTTTTGCTCACTTTTAAAATAATGTCTATTAAGGAGATTTTATTTGTTTGTATTTAATAACTGGAATGGGGAAGTCCCAGGGAATTAAATGGAGGAAGGAAACATCTGACCTCAGTGTATGATACATAAATTTATTTTTATTTTGTAAGAATATGAATCATTAATATTAATCATAACTTGCTGTTTTTAGTAAGCTTCAACAGGCAAAAATTACTATGTCTTTCTAAATCAGGTTTGTGAGGTTATTTGTGTGTGTGTGTGTTTGTGTGTGTGTATGCATGTGTGAAGTATCAGCTTTATGCATATACCATAATGCTGAGCAAATAATGGTATTCTTATTATCTGACAGATTCTTCGAAGATAAATTCATTAAATTCTGATGAATAACACCAGAAATGTCACGTCTGGCTAAGAACTAATCACCTTCTAAATCTGTCTTCTTGATTTACTTTTACTTTAAAAATGTCTTCACTTGCTTTTGTTCCTCTTTGTAACTCATCATAAACCAAGTTATTCCATTATATTTCTGTTTAGTGATTGCATTATGGTACCATTATAAGGGAATCCTATTACCTGAATCTGGAACTTCTAAAACGCCTTTTTCCAACTCTTCATTCCCCCATCTTGGCATACATTTCCCTCATTTCCTAGTGGGTAGATAATCTGACAAGTGCTTTCTCACAAGATGTTAATGCCTGGTTGTGGGTTAAATATGAAAGTTTGACCATATTAAATTGTCTATGTTTGTTTTTGACACAGAACAGTAGCTTCATATGGTTCAGACTTATAACTCCTTCATTTGCATTTAACAACAAAGCTTGAATATTTTCTCTTGGTAATATTAGGGGATTGGAGCCCCAGAAGTCAGTGAGTGATATTTTGGAGGTTGGGAAACTTTTGCTACACTCTTCAAAATCCCATCATGAGTTATTTTGCACACAAGTGGCACCTAGGTTTTGTTTCCTAGAAATGATGTGTGTGGTACCAAAATTTTAGAAAATGATCAGAGTATGAAGTTATGATTGGTTCACTTGGAGTTTGAGATTTTTTTTTAATTTTAACTTTGTAGTGAAGTATAGTTGATTAAAAACATGTTAGTTTCAGGTGTGTAGCAGAGTGATGAGTTACATACATATATGTATCCCACATCTCTTATGTCTCTTGCATTGGTAAACAAGCTCTTTACCACTAATGCCACCTGGGAAGCCTGAATTAGTACTTGCTGTGATTTATTGATATTTCAGTAACATTTTAATATAACATTAGTTTTAAAGTAATCAACTATTTGTCATAACATTGCTATCTATTAATTCTCCCATTAAACTGCCAGATTCTTTAAGTGTGTTGATCTTGACAATATTCTCAACATCACAAGCCTTAAGATTCTAAGGAATCATCCTAGAGCATTGAGATTTTGAAACTATTTCCAGATAATTACATAAACCAGGTGTGGTATTATTCCTTTTGTAAATGAACAGATTCTGGCTTAGAGGCTCTATGTAGTTGCCCAGAGGCCCAGCCAATGTTGCCAGAACTGGGTTTTAAACTGAATTCAAGTGGGCTTAATACACCTCTTTAACACAGAGGAAATGTTCTTCTGATGATATTGATTCATGTTTTCTGCTTTAAATATACTTTATTTACAACCAACATAACTAGGATAGCACTGAAAATCACAATATCACTTCTATTTACAGTATATTTTGAGATTGAAGTAGTAAAATGCATTTTCCAATGGATCAAGTTAATCAGAAATCCTTTTTGCCTCAATCCTTGTGGTTAGTAAATTTTTATAAAATTTATTTGCTTGTTTCATAAATTAAAATTTTAGAATTATTAAATACATGCATTCAGGAAATATTTACTGAACACCTACTATGCATTAAGTACTTCACATCAGGGAAGATCAATACTACCTGTAATGTGATGTGTTTACGTGGGAGGTGAGGATGCAATGGTAATCAATACTGATTGTAATTAATGTTTTCTTTTTTCATCTGAACACCTTGTCTATCTCAAGTTTATTATCATAGGGGTCACTCTTCCTTATAGTAGATATAACTTGTATACAGTGTGGGAACTGACTTCCCAGATGGCACTGGTGATAAAGGACTCACCTGACGATGAAGGAGATATAGGAGACGCGGGTTCAATCCCTGGGTCAGGGAAGATCTCCTGAAGGAAGGCATGGCAACCCATTCCAGTATTCTTGCCTGGAGAATTCCATGGACAGAGAAGCCTGGTGGGCTGCAATTCATAGCATTGCAGAGTTGGACATGTCTTAGCACACACACAATGCGTGGGAATATGAGCCGAACCACACACTTCTTGGGTGTGGCCAGTATGTAGCAATTAGGGCTTTTTCCCCTCTTTCTTTCTTTCTTTCTTTGACTTGATTCTTCCTCAAAATTACACTGCTACCAAAAAAATTAAAAAGATCTTAAGCAATCCAATCCCTTAACTGTATAAATATTTATAAATCATCAGCTATGTGTTCACTATGGTACTGGCCCCTAGGTGGTAAGAAGAAGGGAGGTATGAGAATAACATATAACAACATACAAATAAATAAATCAGTATCAAGTGTGAAAAATCATCAAGGAAAAAAAGATTTGATGATAGAGTTAATGACAGTGTGACAACACCTGGTAAAAGTTCAGTGGTCTAAATTAATGAGGAGCTAACATTTAATTTATTAATAAAACCTGAAGACAGAGAAGGGCATCAACTATTCAAAGAATTGGTGAAGAAATCCCAAGCAGAGGGAATGGCTTGTGCTGAAATTCTGAGGTAGAACAGAGCATAGCATGATGCAGAAATAAAAAGAATGTTACTTGAGGTGGAGCAGAATTCAGGAGAATAGAAAGGGATTCAATAGAGGGACTGAAACAGCAGAAATGAACAGGTCCCTTCATTCCAGTTATTTAAGATTTTACTCTATTTTTGCAACTAGATGCAGGGAGAAGTGTTTCACAGAGGCTTAGAAGAATGCCCTGGAGCCCATAAATCCCATTTGTCACTAGAAAAAGGGGAACCGCAAACTAGCTCACTTCTGCCTGTGGTATTTTTTTAAGGCAAAAATAAAATTCCTTGTGGCTCTGCAAGCAAATATATCTGTTTCTTAACTTGTATTGTGAAAATACCACATAAGAGACCTGGTGTAGTTTTGTTACATCACCTATAGCAGTATTTCCTACCAAAACATTGCAAAAATAAACTCTATTTTATCCACCCTTTAATAAAATCACTTTCACTAAATCCTTAGTTTTAGCCAAGAAAGTAGATTAGCAAAAGTCCCTTTGGACTAGCTATTAATGCCATTCCATGAACCATTTAAGAGGAGTTTTAAATTTAATCTCTTCAGTGTTCCCTGAACACACCTTTGAAAAAAAATTATTTTCTGGCCTTATGGATATATACTGATTTTAGGTCAATAAAATTACTTTTTCCAGGGTTTACTTACAGGAAAAAATATATGTTGGCATACACTGTATTGCCACTTAAGCAATGATGATAATTAAGGATTATATTTTGCAATGGGTTTCCAAAACTATAACCTCCAAGGAAATATATTTATAACTGCATTTTCAATTGCCAATTAGGTAAAGAGTGTGTCATGTGAATCCACAGAAATGTGCTCACAGCTGCAATGTTTTCCCCTTATAAATATGAATTCAAGGGGATTTTATAGACTAATTCAGTTTCAATTATAGTTGACCTATCAGAGTCATGATTTAACTATCTATGATATACACTAATATCTACATTATAAAGAATATAATATATAAATGTATAGGAATGAATAAAATGAATGCATTTAATGTTATTTTCCAATATATAAAATATTAGTAATAACTTTAATTAGTAATAACTTGGGTTATTAGTAATAACCCAAGAAGTACAGATGAAAAAACAAAATGAAGATAAAATTACTAAATACACTTAACTATGAAATAAAACTTTCAATGGTAAATCAAGCAAAATCTTTCAAGAAGCATAAGTTTTAGGTTTCTCTTTATAAAGTATGAAATTTGAAGGTTAACTAGACATAATCTAACTCACTATGTCTTTAGTTTCTGACATATAATAATGTTAAGATCTGAAGCATCCATTAAATTGTTTAACAAACAACTTTTGAGCATATTGTATGTGCTAGAATGTAATCTAGAGAATAGAGAAAATAAAAAGATTTATATGAAAAAACCCCTATCCTCACAGAGCTGACGTTAAAAACAACTTCCAAGAAAATGTTATAGGTTTTATGATGGGAGTATAGTCATGGCACAATGGAGTCACAAGCTGTAGTGTTAAAATGAAAGAAAAAGAAAAACAACTTCTTGTATTTATTTCTGACTAATAAAGACCTTAGATAATTATTTCACATTGACATTTTAAACTTTTATGCTGAAGATACAAAGAAAAGATGTATCAATACCAATCTCAGTATACAACGTGTAACTAATCATCCAAATACTTTTCATTCATTAAAATGAATAGTAGCCATTTCCGGGAATACAGATAAAACTTTAAATATGTGTATGTGTGAGATTTATTTTGAAGATCTAGATTAAAATTACTGCCTTAATACTTATCAGCTTGTGAAATTAAGAAAAGTACTGAAACTCTGAACTCCAATTTTATGGTTGCTAAATATTATTTCCTACTTATTGGGCAGAGTCGTCATCAGAAATGAGGTATGTGTGAAGTGTGCATGGAATGTTATATGAATCATAGGTATTATGAGTCTATATGAGCATCTTTCCCATTGTAGTATGGTGTGTAATATATCGGCCTTGCTTACTGCTAAGTAAGTAATGTCCACTTTGGTATTCTTAGCACCAAGTAGAGTACCAAGCATCCGATAGATATGTAACACTTGATGAAAAAATTAGCCTACTGATAACTGTTTCTATATATAGGCTTGCACTTAAAAGTAAAAATCTCACAATATGTCAGAATATTTTGTTTTTATCTGAATATTTATAGAAAAGAGAAAGCTTGATATTTGAAAATATTTATATTTTTTAGTGGTAATATTTAACCCATATAGCTAGAGCTTCCAGTATAGTCTACATATTCAGTTAATTTTAACCAATGTTCAGTTCAGTTCAGTTCAGTCGCTCAGTCGTGTCCGACTCTTTGTGACCATGAACTGCAGCACACCAGGCCTCCCTGTCCATCACCAACTTCCGGAGTCTACCCAAACCTATGTCCATCGAGTCGGTGATGCCATCCAACCATCTCATCCTGTGTTGTCCCCTTTTCTTCCCGCACTCAATCCTTCCAAGCATCAGGGTCTTTTCAAATGAGTCAGCTCTTCACATCAGGTGGCCAGAGCATTGGGGTTTCAGCTTCAACATCAGTCCTTCCAATGAACACCAAGGACTGATTTCCTTTAGGTTTGACTGGTTTGATCTCCTTGAAGTCCAAGAGACTCTCAAGAGTCTTCTCCAGCACAATTCAAAAGCATCAATTCTTCAGTGCTCAGCCTTCTTTAGAGTTCAACTCTCCAATCTGTACATGACTACTGGAAATTTAGTTATGTAAAGGAGAGGTAAAATGTTTTCTGAATTTGCTGGGTCTTGATGGCTTAAAATAATCCATAAGTCAAAGTACTATGTTTTGAAATAGCATATCCTGCTTCCCTTCAGCCTCTGTTAGTATACCTATTTGTCATTTTTATGTCTTCTTTGGAGAAATGTCTATTCAAGAACTTTACCTTCTTTGTAATAAGGTTATTTTTATTCAAAATAAGTTTACTATTGAATTGTATGATTTCTTTTATATTTGGAATTTTAATCTATTTGTGGTTTGCGTATATTTTCTCCCAATCTCTGGATTGCCTTTTCTTACTCTGCATTCACCTTTGTTGTGCGGAAGTTCCATAATTTAATATAGTCCTACTTGTCTATTTTTACTTTCTCTCCCTTTATATTTGGTACCTTATCCAAAAAGTCATTGCCAAAACCAATGTCAGAAAGTTTTCTCTCCTGTTTTCTTGTAAGAGTTTCACAGTTTCAGATCTTACATTTAAGTCTTGATTCCATCTTGGGTTGATCTCCTTATATGGTATAAATGTCCAATTAATTCATTCTTTTGCATATAAGTATCCAGTTTCCCCAACACTACTTGTTGAAGAAACTAGCCTTTCCCTATTGTGTATTTCTGACACCCCTGTCTAGTATTCAGATGACTATGTATGTTTTTATTTCTGAGCTCTCTTTTCTTTTCTGTCTTTATGTCAGTACCATGCTAAAGCAAATATTTTTTTAAAAACAACTTCAGCCTGTCACGTTAGAATTGTATAATTATAGTATTTAATCAATTTATTTTTCTTTACCTTCTATAAACCCTGCATAATTCTATGCAGTCAGTTCCTATGGGGAAATTTTTTTTTTAATTACAACAAGGGATTTTAAAATTGTGCTTAAAAGAAAAAAGCACAAAAACATTTTTTTCTTTCCTTGTGAAAAAATTTACCACTAAGTCTACCAATATCTGATTAAATAAAATTATGCAATAAGTATAGTAAGTAAGTAACTAAAAGAAACGATAACCCTATGTGCAAAACAGTAAAAGAGACACAGATGTACAGAACAGACTTTTGGACTCTGTGGGAAAAGGCGAGGGTGGGATGTTTTGAGAGAACAGCATTGAAACATGTATATTATCTAGGGTGAAACAGATCACCAGCCCAGGCTGGATGCATGAGACAAGTGCTCGGGCCTGGTGCACTGGGAAGACCCAGAGGAATCAGGTAGAGAGGGAAGTGGGAGGGGGGATCGGGATGGGGAATACGTGTAAATCCATGGCTGATTCATGTCAATGCATGACAAAACCCACTACAATATTGTAAAGTAATTAGCCTCAAGCTAATAAAAATAAATGGAAAAAAAAAAAAAAGAAAGCTGAGCACTGAAGAATTGACGTTTTTGAATTGTGGTGTTGGAGAAGACTCTTGAGAGTCCCTTGGACTGCAAGAATATCCAACCAGTCCATCCAAAAGGAAATCAGTCCTGAATATTCGTTGAAAGACTGATGCTGAAGCTGAAACTCCAATACTTTGGCCACCTGAGGCGAAGAGCTGACTCATTTGAAGAGACCCTGATGCTGGGAAAGATTGAAGGTGGGAGGAGAAGGGGACGACAGAGAATGAGATGGTTGGATGGCATCACTGATTCGGTGGACATGAGTTTGAGCAAACTCTGGGAGTTGGTGATGGACAGGGAAGCCTGGCATGCTGCAACCCATGGGGTAGCAAAGAGTAGGACACGACTGAGTGACTGAACTGAACTGATGCAGTAGGAAGAAAATAAACTGAACCTCACATCAAATTATTAGTAAGTGGAAAATTCCCATCAGATCGTAAACAAATAGTGTTCAGCAGTAGCATGCTGCTGCTGCTGCTAAGTCACTTCAGTCGTGTCCGACTCTGTGCTACCCCATCCCTGGGATTCTCCAGGCAAGAACACTGGAGTGGGTTGCCATTTCCTTCTCCAATGCATAAAAGTGAAAAGTGAAAGTGATGCCGCTCAGTCACATCCGACCCTTTGCGATCCCATGGACTGCAGCCTACCAGGCTCCTCCGTCCATGACATTTTCCAGGCAAGAGTACTGGAGTGGGGTGCCATTGCCTTCTCCCAGCAGTAGCATAATCAACCATAAATATGCTATTTAGAGAATCCAAAGGAAAAGACACTGGTGAGTTAAAAAGAAAAGAATGAAAGAAAAGAAAGCAAGAAGGAAGAAGGAAAGAAAAAGTTTGATTCTACTGGGTTGAGTGATATGAGTGAAACTGAATTATGAACCATTTCCAAAACTCTTGATTTCATCATGCCAATTTGAATTTTTGCACTCTCTTTTGTGGTTGTAAATGTTGTTTTCTTTTTCTTAGTGCAATCCAAATCAACTTTGCCCACCCCTGTGAAAACCACACCGAGACTGCATTTCAGATGATTTATTTTCTTAGACCAAAAAATTGCTTTCACTTTAATCCAGCTGGCTCACTGTCTCCCAGAGCATTCTGCACGCCCCACAGTGGTGTCCATGATAAATAGCTCTTGTGGGATTAGTCTTCCCACTTCTTCAAATCTCTTTCTTTTCCAAATTTTTCAGTAATTTTCAAAAACACGTTTAATTCTTTTTTTTTTTTGTAATCAAAAAGGCACTAGTTACACATGGTCTCGGCTACTTGCCCTGTCCATATCTGTAATTCTAGCCAGACTTAATCGACCTAGAATAGAGATTCATGCCTGTATTGCTAGCAGCTTCTGAGAATACTAATGTTTTCATAAGTGCTCAACATTTATCGTTCCATATAAATGTTAGGATAATTTGGACAAAGGTTTTTTGAACTGGATCTATCAATAAGACAAAAGGATTTTTCTTTCTATTAGTTTGGATGGTTACCAATGCATATTAGTTAAATGTAGAATGAGATAGTTTCAGCATCAGTTTTCTTCCCTTTCTGTGTTTATTTTGTTGCTATCTACAGATGTACACATTGAAATATCTTGTTTATATAAACAAAAATGATGGGAAAGGAAATTTGCTATCAATGGGTATTCTTTGAGCTTCTTTTATTTTTTATATTCAAAATAAAAAATGTTTGTTATAAAATTTATTTTTAATGACTTAATAGTTACGAGTTTACTAGGTCCTCCTTCAACTTGATTGAAAGCAAGCAATTGAGAACATTGAATTTGGGTCATTTTCTTTCTCATTTTGGAAGAAATATCAAAAATATTTTATTGAAACATATAAAATAACTAATACAATTATATTTGCTATATAACCATGTATATAGTTATATTTGCTATATTTTTACTTAGAGACACAACATTCAAATCTATGTAGCCAGAAACTGCTGAGGAAATAAAAATAGTATTAACTTCAATATAATTTTGCAATCTGCTATTTTTTTTAATAAAATACTTTTATCTTATCATATTCCACAAAAATATTTATTAAAATGTTCAAATTTCAGATTTATCTATTTTATTTTAGAAAAAAAAATGTCTAAAATGTAACCCACATGTAAAAATCAGTTTTCAATGTCAAACTAATCAATCAGATCAGACATACTGCCAGGAAAAAACAAACAAGCAAACAAACACACATGATGTAATTTAAGAATTCAAGTAAAAATGATTAATATGTCCCAAGGAATATTACAAAAATGCCTACAACTAAATTAAATATTGAAAATATCTTATAAAACAGAATATTGAAGGCCTAATCAACATAATCTAATTTAATGAAGCTATGATTTTAAGTTATAAAGCAATCATATGGTTTTTTCTCTTTACCTATTTTTTAAAAAATAATCCAATGCTATATGATGCTAAATCTGTCTGTTATTTAGGATGCAAAAGCTTATAATAATATATATTATGTTTATTTCATAAATATACATATGTTCATATTATGAGTTTCAGTGTGAAGTTTTGGGGAATAGTTAAGAAGTAACTATAGATAAAAGTTCAGAAATATCTCCATTAATTTTATTAAACATCACAATCTTCTCCTATTTATTTAATGAAAAAGAAGAGTATATTTTGAACAATTATTATGAGCTAGCATGTAATTTTAATTTTCAATTATAAAAAGTAAAAACCATTAGAATTTTATAGATTACATAGGATGTGTGCATGCATGCATGCTCAGTTGCTTTAGTTGCGTCCAACTCTTTGCAACCCTATTGACTGTAGCCCCCCGGCTCCTCTCTCCATGTGATTCTCTAGGCAAAAATACTGAAGTGGATTGCCATTTCCTTCTGCAGGGGATCTTCCTGACGCAGGAACTGAAACTGCCTCTCCTGCATCTCCTGCATTGTAGGTGGATTCTATACCCACTGAGCCACTTGGGAAGCCCCAAATTAAACAGGATGCATACTGACTATTATTTCAATAATTAATATACATTTTCAATATTATATGAAAATATATTTCATATCACTGATTAGCAGATTTTAATCTCCCTATTGAATAGCACAAACTTAATCTGAAAGATCTCATAAAATTTTTTCATGGGTTTTACTCATTATAAATTAACATTTTTGTTTCTTATTATTCAGTGATTTATATCATGTCACCCCAATGTGCTAAAACTCTGTAGCCAACTTTGAGATATGAAAACATTAGTTTGCTGCAGATTGTCTCTTTGATCCTTTGATGCTCAAGTAGCAGAAATAAGGGAGTAACATTCCTTGAAGAGTTTGCTTCCTGCATGGAGATATGAATGAGAATATGGCCCCACTTCTGCAGAAGATATATAGAGTGGGGCTAGAAATTGCAAACTGCTAAATATTTGGTCACTTAAGAGAGGCGGGAAAAAGGCAAATTAAAAGCATCTGTCAATGTTTTTGATAGAGTACATGGATCTTTGGCTAAAAAATACCATTAGATAAATTTTTTATATACATTGATACTCAACCACTGGAGTAGGAAATGTCAACCTACTCCAGTATCCTTGCCTGGAAAATTCCATGGAGAGAAGAGCTTGGTGGGTTGCAGTCCGTGGGGTCTCAAAGAGTCGGACACAGTTGTGTGACTGAGCACATAGGTACTCACAGAGCCTATTATGCACTTGGGAATGGATCTTGAAATAGCTCTATAGTTAAAAAGATTAAAAATGGAAACATAATTTATCAAAATGTCAAAAACATAATTTATCAAAATGTGAAAGTAGTCAGTGAAAATAATATATTTGAGAGGATAGTGGCAAACAACAAAAAAAGTTTCTTGAAGCAAAAGGGGAAAGAAAACCTACTCCCCCCCTCACCCCATATGCACAAAGGAAACCCCAAAGAACAAATAAATATAATACTTTATTTAGTTTTGTATACTTTGCACTTATATCCTAAGTCCATCTTAAATTATTTCTATTTTGACATCCATGGATGAAAGTGACATGAATCAACTATGATATGAAGTTATTACTCTGGTAAATGAGTAGAAAATGCTTCATAAAGATAAAAAACCTAAAGGTAATATAGGTGAATGCAATAGTATAAGTGAGTGATAAATAAGGTAGGTAATATCAATGAGAATAAAAAGAAAGAGGAAATATAATGGATTTTTAAGTATAATTAATATTCACTAATTGGATATAGAGAAAAGTGGCAATGAAAGAAAGAAATGAAAGATAACACAGACTCTTTTTTGTTTTGTCTTGTTAACTAGAAGAATAATAATGCTGTAAACAAAAATAAGGAAACTGTAAGAGGAAGTCCAGATGATGTGGAGGGAAATTAGACAAATTCAGTTTTGGACATATTGATGCATGGATACCAGAAATCTTTCCCATCATCTAACAGAAAGCTACAAGAGCAGCAATGCAACCTGGAAGAGAAACTGGTGATGGAAATGTAACTTCTGAAGTCACTTCATTTAAGTGACTGCTGAAGTCATTGACCAACCTAGATATTAAAAAGCAGAGACATTACTTTGGCAACAAAGGTCCATCTAGTCAAAGCTACGGTATTTCCAGTAGTCATGTGTGGATGTGAGAGCTGGAATATAAAGAAAGATGAGCACCAAAGAATTGATGCTTTTGAACTGTGGCTTTGGAGAAGACTCTTGAGAGTCCCTTGGACTGCAAGGAGATCCAACTGGTCCATTCTAAAGGAAATCAGTCCTGAATATTCATTGGAAGGACTGATACTGAAGCTGAAACTCCAATACTTTGACCACCTGATGCGAAGAACCGACTCATTTGAAAAGACCCTGATGCTGGGAAAGATTGAGGGTGGAGGAGAAGGGGACGATAGAGGATGAGGTGGTTGGATGGCATCACCAGCTCAATGGACATGAGTTTGTTTGAGTAGGCTCTGGGAGTTGGTGATGGACAGGGAGGCCTGGTATGCTGCAGTTCATGGGGTCACAAAGAGTTTGACATGACTGAGTGACTGAGCTAACTGACTGACTGAAGTCATTGGAAAACTCAATATCAAAAGAAAAAAGTGCTAAGGAGGAGAAAATCCTAAATAGGTTGAAGAACGAACATTGAAATATGTTTCCAATGATCAGGAAAGAGTATTAAAGGTAACAAACAAGGAATACACCCCAATAGTGGAAGAAAGCAAAGAGAATATAATGGTATGTAAGCCAAAGGAGGAAGGAGCTTCCAGAAGGATTTGTAATGAATAATTTTAAGTCCTGTAGAGATATTAAGATAGGTGTAGAAAGAAAAATAAATCACTGAAACCGCTTCTTGCTTATTTTTGAAAGCTAGTTCTATTGAAGTACTGGCTAGAAAATAGATGTTATAGGGATAAGATTTAATGAATGTGAGAGTTGGACTATAAAGAAAGCTGAGCACCTAAGAATTGATGCTTTTGAGCTGTGGTGCTGGAGAAGACGTTCTGTTGCATTAACCCCTGAGGGCACTTGTTTCCATTTTCGTGGAAGACCTGGAGCAGCCAGATCCAGAAGAAAATGAGGAAAGAGAAAAGAGGGAGAAGGGAACAAAGGTCCTTCCTGCCTCACAGAAAGAAGAAGAAAGAAGGCTCCTTTTAGGAGGGATAAATGCAAGGACTTTTTGTGGAAGCTTAAAGATTTATTTAACCTGATTCCTGAATAAACATTGAAATAAAAAATGTTTAATTGTATGGAATATTACTCAGTCACAAGAAGGAATAAAACTGAGTCTGCTGTAGTGAGATGGATGAACCTAGAGTTCTGTCATGTATAGTGAAGTAAGTCAGAAAGAGAAAAACAAGCATCATATATTAAGGCATATATGTGGAATCTAGAAAATGGTACAGATGAACATATGTGCAGGGCAGGAATAGAGACGTAGACATAGAGAATGGCTGTGTGGACCCGGGAATAGGGGAAGGGGAGAGTGGGGCAAACTGGGAGATCAGGATTGACATATATATATATACACACTACCATATGTAAAATAGATAAGTGGTGGGAACCTGCTGTGTATCACAGGGAGGTGAGGTTGGTGCTTTGTGATACTGACCTAGAGGGGTAAGATGGGGGGATAATTAGGAGGGAGATCCAAGAGGGAGGGGATATATGTACATATATCACTGATTTATTTCATTGTATAGCAGAAAGTGATGCAACACCGTAAAGCAATCATACTCCAATAAAAATATTTAATTACAAATAAATAAGAAAAAGATCTAATGAGTATTGTAGAATACTCTTAACTAGAAAAGTAGCTCATAGTAGCTCAAAGGGGAGAGATATGGCAGCAAGCTGAAGGGATAGTTATGTAAGTTAAGGTTTTATTCTTGCTTTGTTTTTAATGTAGAATGGATCCAAACATTCTGGGACTTACTGCAGACACCATAGTGAGAAGCAATAAAAAGTGAAACATGAGAAAGCAGGATGAAATGGAGCCTTTGGCACAAAGAGTGGCATTAGGATAAGGAAGAAAAGGCTGTTATACTTTGAAGATAACAAGGTAGAAGAAAAAGCACTGTGGACAATAAATGTGGGAATATTTGTTATTGTCTCCACTTATTTGCAGAAGCAATGAAGTGATGATTAGAGTTGTTTTGACAGTGTTAGAAGCCTAGAAAGAAATTAGCTGCTGCTTTAGGACTTTGACTATATAGGCAAAATAAAGATTACCAAAAAAGGAAACTCTGTTGTAATTACAGATTTGGAATACAATTTGATCGTGTGGTTTCACTTTTTCTAACAATACTTTGTGACAAGAGGAAAATCGGTTGGGTGAGTTGTTTTGGGAGGGATGAAGCATTCTATTTTCAGAATTGACAATAGGTAGATGGTGGTAAATTAATGATGCTGAAGATTTAAGTCACTAAATGACTCTCATGGAATGGTTAGTAATGGCTTGAGATGTGGGGATAATAGCTAGAATATCTATGACTGGAAGTATACAACTAGGTCAATAAAGTAAATGCCATCATCAGTTTGATGAGTGAACTTGAATTTTTGGTAAAGATAAAGGATTGACATTCTCATGTAGCTTTGGTCATTTCCAAAAACTCCACTAAACTAATGGAAAATGAATATTTTTTAAGACATAAATTTCAACACAGCAGCTGTGCAGAATGCCTTGCCTGCTTGTGTGTGCTAAGTCGCTTCAGTTGTGTCTGACTCTTTGTGACCCCCAGACTGTAGCCTGCCAGGCTCTTCTGTCCATGGGCTTCTCCAGGCAAGAATACTGGAGTGTGTTGCCTGCCATTCCCTTCTCCAGAGGATCTTCCCAAGCCAGGGACTGAACCTACATCTCTTATGTCTCCTGCACGGGCTGGTGGATTCTTTACCACTAGTGCCGCCAGGGAAGCCCACAGAGGTAATCAATTCTTTTGTTGTTGTTCAGTCGCTAAGTCCTATCCAACTCTTTGAGACCCCATGGACTGCAGTATGCCAGACTTCCTTCTCCTTCACTATCTCATGGAGATTGCTCAAACTCATGTCCATTGAGTGGGTGATGTCATCCAACCATCTCAATCTCTGTCGTCCCTTCTCCTCCTGCCCTTAATCTTTCCCAGCATCAGGGGCTTTTCCATTGAGTTGGCTGTTCGCATCAGGTGGCCAAAGTAATTGGAGCTTCAGCTTCAGCATCAGTCCTTCCAATGAATATTCAGGACTGATTTCCTTTAGAATTGACTGGTTTGATTTCCTTGCTGTCCAAGGAACTCTCAAGAGTCTTCTCCAGCATCCCAGTTTGAAAGAATCAATTCTTCAGTGCTCAGCCTTCTTTATGATCCAACTCTCAAATCTGGCATGACTACTGGAAACACCATAGCTTTGACTATATGGGCGTCTGTTGGCAAAGTGATGTCTTTACTTTTTAATAAGCTGTCTAGGTTTGTCATAGCTTTTCTTCCAAGGAGCAAGCATCTTTTAATTTCATGGCTGCAGTCATCATCCACAGTGATTTTGGAGCCCAGGAAAATAAAATCTGTCAATATTTCCACTTTTCCCCCATGTATTTGCCATGAAGTGATGGGATCAGGTTCATGATCTTTGTTTTTTGCATACTGAGTTTAAAGCCAGCTTTTTCATGCTCGTCTTTCACCTTCATCAGGAGGCTTTTTAGTTCCTCTTCGCTTTCTGCCACTGCTGCTGCTGCTGCTGCTAAGTCGCTTCAGTCATATCCAACTCTGTGCGACCCCATAGACAGCAGCCCACCAGGCTCCCCCATCTCTGGGATTCTCCAGGCAAGAACACTGAAGTGGGTTGCCGTTTCCTTCTGCCACTAGAGTGGTATCATCAGTTTATCAGGGGTTGTTGGTATTTCTCCAGGCAATCTTGATTTGAAGGCAGGATGAAAAACTATGAGAGAGATTTCTGAAAGAGGATTAAAGATGATAAAAGAACTAATGTATTTGAAAATATTAAAAAGAAATATATTCAACTCAAAGAACATTTTAATTGAGAACTGTCCAAATACATAAAATAATACAATTAATCTCAAGTAAAACAAAAAGGCAGGCAAAGAAAGAAAAGTATACTATTTTGCATGAATCAGCTATAAATATTGACAAAGATAAACTGTTTCAAACACTGAATAATAATCTGGTGAAATTTAAATCAGAACTATATTGGAAAGATTTTTTTGTGTAAGGTGGGGATAGTCAAAAGACTAAATCCTAAGCTTTCATATATATCTAAAGAAATAATTTATAGATAACACCTAATAAGTAAAAATCAAGAGGTACTAATATCAATTTATTTATAGAAATAAAATATACATATTTTAAAATTTGCTAATAGATATGAGAAACAGAAAATTAGAATCTTAACTCAAAAAATTGTACATTATTTAACATTTTAAAATATGCACCATAACTTTGCCAAAATAATAACTTCTTTTTTATAAATGAGTTTTGTTAAGAGTGAAGTAAAAGTTGTATTGAAAGTACAAGAGATTCAAATTCTATGTTGAAGATTTTGGAGGAGGAGAAATTCAGAAAGATACCAGAGTCAAACTGAGGCTCTGGTGCACTTGGGAGTGAGAAGTAATTGCAGTTGAAACTCCAGGGATTGAAGAAGTTGAGAAACTAATGACAAAGTATTTGGAGGGTCAGCATAGAGAAGATGCATGAGAAGCACTAACTTTTTGGAAGAGAACGCATGAAAAAATCCAAAGGCAAAGTCTGACTAATAGCTCTAACTCTGAAAATACGGATCACATGATTTAAAACTAACTCAGAAAGACAAGTGAAAGTTGGAAATTTGGACTAAATTGTAAGAAATCTTGAGCTAGAGGCTCACTGAAGTATTAAATATTGGCAATTCAAACATTGTCTCATGATTCTCCTCATTCATATGCCTTTGTGCTTGTATGAGCCTCATATTAGTCTATGGCTAATGTCTTATGGTAGTAATAGTACTGAGGGGAGTAGGGGTAAGCCATCTCCATTTCATCAGAAGAATCAATCTTATGAAGAGGTGGGGTTTCATCAGTTTTTACAAAACTGAAGAAAGAAATGTTGGACTCACATCTCCACTAAATGTCACTGGATGTTGTCTGCTCATATTCTACCTTGCAAGATAGAAACACAGTCAA
This sequence comes from Cervus canadensis, assembly GCF_019320065.1. Classification (NCBI taxonomy): domain Eukaryota; kingdom Metazoa; phylum Chordata; class Mammalia; order Artiodactyla; family Cervidae; genus Cervus; species Cervus canadensis. The sequence continues at coordinate 23,294,325 of NC_057412.1, read as the reverse complement.
GGAGAAAGATTCCATAAGTGTCTCAAATCATACTAAAGAAATCATTGGAAATTGTTTCTTTGTCTCACACTTTCCATACGACCTTTATGTTTTTATCATTCTAATTAAATTAGACCAAAGTGTGAAATAAATGTGTTTGCTCTTTTTGTCATGGTTTATTTGGCTAAGAACAATGAAAACCATGCATGCTCTTTCTGTAAAAGCTTTACGGAATAGTCCGAAGTGTTGAAAGAAGCAGACCGATATAGGTGGGGTCTTACTGTCACGTAACTCTTACAAGTTTATGGCTAATGTTTTCATGGTAGTGATAGTACTGGTGGAGGTGGGGAGGACATTTTCATTTTATCTATTTATTAACTTTAGCACTTCAGCAAACTGTAACAAATTGCCCTGGGGGAAGGGGAATTGAAATGAGAAAACAGGATGATTTTTAGATTATATCTTGTTTGTCATACTAAAAACCACAAACAAAAAAAGTAGTTTAAGGAGTCATTGAGGGAGAATAAGTATGGAATTCCATCGTGGAAATTTTATAATCACTTCCCTAAAAATAACTACATTTTAATTGCCAAAGGAAAAAAATCTACATACATAAGAACCATCGTGGAAAACGAACCATTGTGATGAAAGAAACAAAGAGAAATTAAATTCAGATCAGAGTATTTGCTTAATAGCTTAAGCAGTTGCTAATGTTTATATATTACAGTGTGAATTATAATGCTTGGATAATGAATTTGTTGCTTTTTGAAAAGTCATGAACATTTCAACTCACAACTTCTCATACTAAACAGATATGCAAATATTGTTAAGATGATTGTCTATTTTACAATAAGGTTAATTTTGGTAAAAGGCATATTAACTCTATAATCATAATAGGGCTAATCAAGACTGGGTTTGATAAAGAAAGCAACAAAGGTAATGTGAAAGAAAAAAAAATAGCTAATTTGGATAATTTAGGCCAATACAATAATTTTTGTTTTTAAATAGAAGGGTTGGATTCTTTTTGGCTCGATGTAAAATGAAAAACAGATGATTTCTTTTCATTTACCTTCTTTTGTGGAACTTATTAAATATATTCTGATTGTGTATTATTGTGAGCATGAAGATTGTAAGGAAATCTTGAAAATAGATAGTTGTAGTTGTCATCCAACTAATGCTGAATATATATTTTGCTAAAGAAAGTAACAAAGCTCCCATGGTTTATATTTATTTCAATCCTGACTTTTCCCCATATAGTGGCTATATTAAAATATTTGAAGATACACACATACTATATTCAGTGCACTAATTAGAAGCTAAATTAAATATTTATTTTTAACATTAGAAATCTTTTTAATGCTTAACCATTTTGAAATATATATATTTTTTAAATAGGACATTATTCTATGTAATTCTGACTATTATTTCAACCATAGACTCAGAATTTTGAAATTGAAATGGACCTCAAATTTCACAGGGTGATATCTGTTCATGATTCAAGAGAGGAAACTGAGGCTAAAAGAGTTTATGAGATTTGACCGAAGACACATAGATATCGAATAACAACTCTCTCCTTATATTTCACAAATGTGAAATCATACATCTATTTACAACTGACAAAACAAAGGTTTAAGTGCTAGCATGTCTTGCTGAAAAATGCAGAATTATTTGATGGAAGATCTGGGACTCAAACCTAAATATAATTCAATTTTTTCTTCATATCTTCTAGAGTGGTTAAACTTCATTAATTTTGTGTGATTAAATATTCAGTTCAATCTTTTTCCCTGAGCTCCAGACTTTATTTCCAACTGCCTATTTGACATCTCCACTTAAATTCTTGCAGATAGCTCAACTTTAATGTGTCCAAAATTAAACTTATGATTTTTTCCTATTCAAATTGATTTCCTATTCCTGCTCCACAGTCTGTTCATTTCAGTTAATGATACCATCCTGCCCCCTTGCCCTATTAAAAAGTCAGAAAGTCAGCAATAATTAAGTTCTCTCCTTTTCTCATTCTCCACATGTTGGTTCTATTTCCAAGACACATCTTGAATGTGTGTCTCTATTCTCTATTGTCACTATCACCCCCTTAAACCAGAACATCTCAATTATGTTGCTTCTGTTATCATCTGATCATCAGCACTACTATAACATCCTTTCTATTATCCACACAATAGGCCCTGTTGTTTTCTTAGAGAGTAAAGGAAATCAAGTGACTCACCTGCCAAAGAACTATAAATAAATGTTTTTATAATTCAAATAAAATTAAGCTATTTAGCCCATGAGGACTTACCTGATCTAACTGCAGTTCTTCTTTTATACTCTCCCCACACCTCATGAATGGTGAAGAATCTGCCTGCAATGTGGGAGACCTGGGTTCAATCCCTGGGTTGGGAAGATCCCCTGAAGAAGGGAATGGCAACCCACTCCCAGTATTCTTGCCTGGAGAATTCCATGGATGGAGGAGCCTAGCGGGTTACAGTCCATGGGGTCACAACTGAGTGACTAACACCACCATTCATAATTTTCTAACTATTCTGTCTTCTTTCATTTTCTTGAACACTGAAACACTTCTCCATTTCAGATCTTTAGTATTTTCTTAAGACTGGGCCACTCCATCCCTTGTTTTTCTCATGACTAAACTGAGGTGACACCTTCTGTGGTAAGTAATGCCTACCATGGCCCCAAATGAACCCTGTCTCCTGTTATCCCCTCCCCTTTAGTAACTTTCTTCTAAGCAATAAGATGAATTTGAATTTTTTTTTTAATTTGAAAGTTGCTCAGTCATGTCCAACTCTTTGCAAATCCATGGACTATACTGTCCGTGGAATTCAATTCTCCAGGCCAGAACACTGGAGTGGGTGACTTTTCCCTTCTCCAGGGCTCTTCCCAATCCAGTGATTGAACCCAGGTCTCCCACATTGTGGGTGGATTCTTTACCAGTTGAATCACAAGGAAAGCCCAAGAATACTGGAATGGGTAGCCTATCCCTTCTCCAGCAGATCTTCCAGACCCAGGAACTGAACCAGGGTCTCCTGAATTGCAGGTGGATTCTTAACAAACTGAGCTATCAGGGAAGCCGAAACAATAAGATATCTCAACTTAAGAGGGGATCTCACTCTATCGTTAGATTACAAGATTCTGGTTTCCATCTTGCAAGAATACTCTTGCAAGAACTCTCACTCTTATTGGCTTCAATAAAGCCAGTTGCCATGTTGACAAGTTAATGTGGAAAGGACCTGAGGCAGACCCCAGCCCAAAGCTATCTTTTGGAGTGCTTAGTCCAGTAACCTAAACAGAATTGAATCTTGCTAGCAACTACATAATTGAGCTTGAAGAGCATTCTTCCACAAACAAGCCTCCACAGGAGACTTCAGCTCTGGCAAACACTTTGATTACACTCTTGTGAAACCCTTAAAGCAGAGGATCAAGCTGAGCCAATACATGACTCTAGATATAGAGAAACTATGAGATAATAAATGTGTGTTGCTTTAAGCCACTGATACAGAAATAGATTCCTAAGATATCCTCTATTCCTAGATTTTACTGACTTGCTGAAAGTAGATCACCCTCTGTCTCAACCACTCATTTACTTTATTTTTTAATTGAAGTATAGTTGATTTACAATGTTTCAGGGGTATAGAAAAGTGACTCAGGTTACATATATACATATATATATGTATTTTTCAGATCCTTCTCTATTATAGGTTATTATAAGATATTGAATATAGTTCCCTGTGCTATACATTAGGCCCCTGATGGTAATCTACTTTGTATGTATCTGCTAATACCAAATTCCTAATTCATCCACTCTTTTGCCTTTGATAAATATGTTTGCTTTATATGTCCATGAGTCTGTTTCTGTTGCATCAATAGGTTCCTTCATACTATTTTTTAGACTTCACATATAAGTGATATCATATGATATTTGTCTTTTTCTGTCTGACTGAAATCACTTAGTATGATAATCTCTAGAAGTCCATCCATGTTGCTGCAAATGGCATTATTTCATTCTTTTTTATGGCTGAGTTATGTTCCGTTATATATTTGAGTGCATATAGATGTGTATCATATATTCTTTATCTCTTCATCTGCCGATGGACATTTAGGTTGCTTCCATGTTTTAGCCATTGTAAGTAGTGATACTATGAATTTTAGGGCGCATGTAACTTTTTTTTTTTCCTGAGAAATCTGTATTCAGGTCAAGAATAACAGTTAGAACTGGACATGGAACAACAGACTGGTTTCAAATCAGGAAAGGAGCATATGAAGGCTGTATATTGTCACCTTGCTTATTTAACTTATATGCAAAATACATCATGCAAAATGCTGGGCTGGATGAAGCACAAGCTGGAATCAAGATTGCTGGGAGAAATGCCAATAACCTCGGAAACGCAGATGACACCACCTTTATGGCAGAAAGTGAAGAAGAAAGAAAGAGCCTCTTGATGAAAGTGAAAGAGAAGACTGAAAAAGTTGGCTTAAAACTCAACATTCAAAAGACCAAGATCATGGCATCCAGTCCCATCACTTCATGGCAAATAGATGGGGAAACAGTGGAAAGAGTGACAGACTTTATTTTCTTGGGCTCCAAAATCACTGCAGATGGTGACTGCAGCCATGAAATTAAAAGAAACTTGCTCCTTGGAAGAAAAACTATGACCTAGACAGCATATTAAAAAGCAGAGACATTACTTTGGCAACAAAGGTCCGTCTAGTCAAAGCTATGGTTTTTCCAGTAGTCATGTATGGATGTGAGAGTTGGACTATAAAGAAAGCTGAGTACAGAAGAATTAATGGTTTTGAACTGTGGTGTTGGAGAAGACTCTCAAGAGCCCCTTGGGCTACAAGGAGATCCAACCAGTCCATCCTAAAGGAGATAAGTCCTGAGTGTTCATTGGAAGGACTGATTTTGAAGCTGAAACTCCAATAGTTTGTCCACCTAATGTGCAGAACTGACTCATTGGAAAAGACCCTAAGTCTGGGAAGGATTGAAGGCAGGAGAAGGGGACAACAGAGGATGAGGCAGTTGGAAGACATCACCAACTCGATGGACATGAGTTTGAGCAAGCTTCAAGAGTTGGTGACGGACAGGGAAGTCTGGCGTGCTGCAGTCCATGGTGTCGCAAAGAGTCAGACATGACTGAGTGACTGAACTGAACCAATCTTTTTATATTGGAGTTTTCATCTTTACTAGGTATATGATATGATATGATATGATATGATACATGATCTTGATATCCAAAGAGTGGATTGCTGGATCATGTGGTAACTCTGTTTTCAGTTTTTTAAAGAATCTCTATACTATTTTCCATAGTGGCTGCATCAATTTACATTTACCACCAGCAGTGTAGAAGGGTTCTCTTTTTTCTGTACACTCTCCTGCATTTGTTATTTGTGGGTTTTTTGATGATGGCCATCCTGACAATTGTGACCTGATACCTTGCTGTAGTTTTGATTTGCATTTCTCTAATAATTAGCAATATTGTTCATCTTTTCATATTGCCTGTTGGCCATCAGTATGTCTTCTTTATAAAAATGTCTATTTAAGTCTTCTGATCATTTTATTTTATTTATTTATTTATTTTTTTGCTTTTTAAAATCACTGATTTAGTTTTAATGTCACCTATTAAAAGCTCAAATTGATTTATCTACTCATTTCTCTGCAAACTTTTTTGGTCAGGTTCCCCTACACAGTTGTGTGACCTCTGAGTTGAAATGAGATATACATATATCACAGTATTATGTATGAGCCAGTCTTCCTTTTTGTTTCTTTCCACTCCAGGGTGCTCATGAAGACTATATGGTCATTAGGGTCATAGCACTCTCATTTCAAGATATCAGAATTTTTCTTCATTTTCAATGTATTCCAATACATTCTTGGTTTCCTAGAATAAAAGCTTTTTCTTTTTTTAAAGCATTATATTCTGAAGGGAAATAAATGAAGTTAGATGTACTTCACAATCACTATTTTTGGTTGTCTATGTAAAAAAGATAAGGTGCAATAGTGTTATTTGGTGAATTCAATCAACATAGATAGTATAGTCAATCTATATAATTCATGCCTTAACAATTGCCTGTTTATGATGTGTAGAGAATTATTTTTTTGCTTGGTTAATCAAGATAATTGCTTTGCTTCTCCACTTCACTTTTCTTTTGTAGACACAGTCAGATACCAGAAAAGCTAAACCCACCTTGAACTCTTCAGATAATTCAGAGGGCTTCCATCTTGCTTGTGACTCCACAGAATATTAATTCTTCTTCTTTGGGGAATACTTGCAACTTAAGTGTCTCAATCACTCATGTGAAGCAGCTGTCAAAATTGTCTGATTCTACATTTATTTTTTTGAGTCTCCATCTTTAAAGCACATCCTAATTATCATAATGCACTTAAGTCTTTGCACAGAATTATTTTTTAATTATTAAGAGCTTAATGGAAGACATTGAACTATTTGGTTTATTTTCCTTTGTTTTTCCAAAAAGTTGCCTTTCCAGTGTCATCTAATGACTGATAATAATTGCTATGATTCTCAGTTTGACGTTGTTGTTCAGTTGCTCAGTCCTGTCTAACTCTTTGGGACCCCATGGACTGCAGCACACCAGGCTTCCCTGTCCTTCACCATCTGCTGAAGTTTGCTCGAACTCATGTCCATTAAGTTGGTGATGCCGTGCAACCATCTCATCCTCTATCTGCATATATATGTGTGTGTGTGTGTGTGCTCACTCAGTTGTGTCCAACTCTTTGTGACCTCATAGACTGTGGCCTGCTAGGCTCCTCTGTCCATGGTATATCCGAGGCAGGAATACTGGAGTGGATTGCCATTTCCTCCTCCAGGGGATCTTCCCAACCAGGTATTAAACCCACATCTCCTGTATTGACAGGCATTGGCAGGCAGACTTTTGTTTACCACTAGAACCACCTGGGAAGCCCATATGTGTATATGCAAATTCCTCCCAAGGGACAATCTCAACGGCTCAATTCAAAAGCTGAACTTAATAAAAGCTGAATGTTATCACATTTGTATTTCATTGAAATTATTACTATTATTCATGTTAATTGTCACATTTTCTTTTCTTGTATTCAATCCATTGGTAAACTGTAGTAAGTGAAGTGAGCTGAATATGGACCCTGATTTTGCACTAAAAACTGAAAGGTAGAAAAAGCATACTTACCAAAATTGTAGATACTATTTTTCCAGACCCAAACCATTTCTTCAAGGATTCCATCATAAGACAAAATGTATGATTGTATTTATATTTTGATTTAATAAGGGAGTTTATTAAAAACTATAATTATCAACTATTTTTAATTACTCTAAGGTCATCATCATCAGTATTTCATGTAGCTAAATTATAAGTCAGAATTTCTCCATTGTCAGAATTCACCTAACATGTTAAAAGAAAATTAATAAGAACTTCAAATAATTCATTTTAGTCACATTTTTCTTTCTGGCATTTAATGAAGCAAATCTAGTCAAAGTTCAGTTGAGAATACTTGAAGAAATAATTTCCATTTATTAAGAAAATTTTATGTATAGTTTTCAGGTCAAGTTATCAATTATATTAACAGTATGATATAGGTAACTCCCATTAATGAGTGAAAAGGAAATTTGAGACAACTGAATGACTCTATGGTATATCTCCTCTGGCAATAAAATCTCTTGTGTATGCAGTGCTAAGAAACATATGGTAGACACAGTTACAGAGACACTGCTCTCTTTTTTTTAATGTATTCATTTATTTATTGTTTGGTTGAGTCTCCTTTGCAGCACATAGGGTCTTCGCTGTGGTGAGTGGGCTTTTTCTGTTGTTGTTGTTCCTCCATTTGCAGCGCATGGGCTTCTCATTGCGTTGCATGGGCTCAGGAGTTGTGGCACATGGGCTTAGCTGCCCTGCAGCACGTGGGATCTTTGTTCCCTAAATAGAGATCAAATCTGCATCCTGTGCTTTGGAAGATGGACTCTTAACCACTGGACCAACAGGGAAGTCCCCACAGAGGCCCCTCTGATGTGTGAGTGTTGGGATAGTGATCAAAGCTTCCCCAGGACATTCAAAAGCTTTTGCATCAATTGAAAAATGAAGCAGAGAACTGAAACCTCACCATCAGTCAACTGAGCTAAAATAATAGTAAAAAATCAACTTTGCCTGATATAGTCATTTAGTAGTCCTGAGAGAATTGGGGGGGAGGGGTATTGGTATTTACTTATTTATTTTGCCATTTTGATCATAGTAACTTTCATTTACCTCACATGATTAAAATATAAGCAAACTATGGACATGAGAGATGACTTTGAGAAAGTTCCTGGGGCAGAGATTTCACAGTACCCCTTGTTAGAGTGTATGTTATGGGAAAAAATACTTTTATCTCTGCACCTGAGATATTACTCCTCTGTGATAAAATGTTAATAAAAATTAATTGTTCAGCTCATATCTCCTAACATATTAAAAATAATTACTCTTCAAGTAGCTTATAGCATGACCTCTCTAGAGTGAATTAGAAATTTAGTACTTGGAATTGTTAAAGACTCATGATATATTAAGATATACCAACATTTCACAATGTCCTGAAAGTGAAGTGAAAGTGAAAGTCGTGCAATCCTGTCCGCCTCTTTGAGACCCCATGGACTGTATAGTCCCTGGAAATCTCCAGGCCAGAATACTGGAGTGGGTAAGCCTATCCCTTCTGCAGCGGATCTTCCCAACACAGGAATCAAACCCGGGTCTCCTGCATTACAGGCAGATTCTTTACCAACTGAGCTATGAGGAAAGCCCTCACAATGTTCTGAAAAGTGAAAGTGAAGTCGCTCAGTCATGTCTGACTCTTTGCGACCCCATGGACTGTAGCCTACCAGGCTCCTCCATCCATGGGATTCTCCAGGCAAGAATACTGGAGTGGGTTGCCATTTCCTTCTCCAGGAGATCTTTCCGACCCAGGGATTGATCCTGGGTCTCCCTCATTGTAGGCAGACGCTTCCCCACGAGGGAAGTCCCACAATGTCCTAAACCCTGTGTATATCCCAAAGTTCATGATAATTCCCTATAGGAATCATATCTGAAAAAGTTGGCATGCTTAAGTTTTTATAGTTATTTTTTCCCCTGGAATTTTAGGATGAATTACAAGTATTGTTTCATTCTTCCATACACTATACTGTGAAATCAGTGTTTTCCCTTTCTTTTTGGTGTTGAGACTAAGGCAGATGTATGGCAGGAATAAGCAATCTCAAAGGGCCCGGTATCTGATAAAAGTATATTTTATTTTCCCCTTCTAAAACTACCATTTTCTGATTTCATTGAAATAGGGACTGAAATTCATGCTCTCTACATCAAACACCCGCCTTTAACTTACCATAACAGGCATGTTGTTTAATGTGATCTCTTGTTGTCCAGCCTTTCCAAGATACTTTCCTCCCATTTTTCATTTTGAAGTGTTTGGAAGTTAATGAAGCCCTCTGCATGGCTCCCATCTTCAGAAATCAGTTCTATAGCATAGACCTCCACCCTGTGTCCTAATCTCCTTTGGTACAAATGGTCAGCAGGACATGTATTTTTGCCCTGGTGCTTTATTTTTCCAACATTTTTGTATAGCTGGAAAAGGCTAGACCCCCACGGAATCTTATCAAAACACTGCAGAGTGCTCGAACGCATCATATTATTGGTATTAATAAGATGAAAAATTAGCCATTGCAAAAGACACTGGGAAACGTTTCAAATCACAGAGAAAGGCTCTCTTCAGGATAGAGCTGAAAGAAAATAGGACAGCAGGGAAATAGATCTGAGGACGTTTTTAAAAGTATGGAAATCAAACAAAGCTTTTGGCAAATAGCAGTTTCCTTTTGGACTAAATTAGTGTGTGGATAAGGATGTGTGTGTGTGTGTGTGTGTGTGTGCACTATATGTAAAAACAATAAAGTATAGGTCTCCATGGGACAATGAAATTGAGAACTGCAGTAAGTTTGGCTAGGAATATAACTGACAAATCCGAGTAGTTTTTTCCTTTGAGTTCTTCATTAATTTCCTCAATTACTCATTTGTTTATCTATTGACATCCTGAACATAAGAAGCTATATGGGTATATTTTTACTAAACTACAAATTAGATAGACAAGCATTTTAAATTTGATTGCCACTTAAATAAAACCAAATAACGATTTAAGGAAAATATCAGGAATTTTTTAATTTAAAAATTGGTATAAAAAAGTACTTCACTAACATCTTACCGGCTTTTATATTGACTCTCTAATATAGCCCAAATATATTAGGCAATTTCTAAGTTTATTTTTTCTGGAGGTAAGAACAAAAGAGAATTAAATTATTTTAGAAAAAAAGCTAAAATGGCTAATAGATACATTCCCTTCTTTTCAATGAGATCATAATTCATTAAGGGATAATTTGATATATTTTTTCCTCCCTGTATGTCTCCTATAGTGTGGATATTTAGTAAGTAAACTATAATTGTTGGATGAATGAATGAAGAAACCACTCGGATACAGTATGAGCATTCTTCTTTTTGTTGACAAAAAGTAAAAATCCTATCTAAATGCTAATTAAAATGTTACTTCACAAAGTTACAAAGTCAAATTATTAACAGACTATAGATTGTATATTGCTCAAACTTCAGGATGGGCAAGATTAATAACCATTTTGCTGTGACAGGTGAAGTAGAAGAAAAAGGACAACCATGGATCTGACAAACCTAACACCAACAGACACAAACTGATTGCTAACTCAAGGGCTCATTTTCTCCTGAAGTCAGGAATAAATATAAAAATAGGAATCTAATAGTATCCATGGTAAAAACAGAGTAAAGCAGAAGCCAGAGTGGGATTCTATATACTTGCTATACAGCCTTGAAAGAGAGGAAGAAATGTGAGGCGTAACATATTGGGTCCTGGGAATTAAACTCCAGTATCTATTTACAAGGAGAAGAACAGTGAGTAATTGTAAAGAATTATAAAGCCAAAAATTGATAAGGTTAAGAGAGAGTATTTTATTACATTCAGATGTTCATAAAGTTAATATGGGCATTTATGTATTGCAGAAGGGAAGGAGATTAACTCCTCATGAACAAATGGGAAATTTCATTCCAAAAGTCTGTGTAGAGGAATTTAAGAAAGAAATATTCACATTATTCTAAATTAGTCACGCAAATCACTGTATTCGCTGAGACAACAGGAGGATACAACCTTCTCCTTCCATGATCTTTACTTCAGGGTATGGCAATGACATCTACATTACAAAACAAAGGAACCTGCCTCGACTTTACCGCTGTTCAAATGCTATCAGTCACATAGGGATTTTACACTGAAAAATAGTTTCTGAAAGTTTCCAAAGAAAATCTCAAATCTCCTGCTTCCCATGGTGTGAATTAAATTTATCTATAGAATAGTTTTAGCTTGTCTTTGTTCTTCATAACCTTCAACTTGCATTGGCATTATTATTCTTATTTTAAAGATGATTGGAAACTCAAAGAGGATGGTTTCTTTACTAATTGTAAATAACAAAACTAAAATGACAATCCAGACAAGTAATTCTTGGTTGAATGTTCATTTCTCTTATTTACACCTTGTTGATTATTAATGACAGAGATCTCTATTATAGTCATACAGGAACCAAAGCCGATGGAACAGCCACCATCTTGAATAGTGAAAGTCATCATACCAGATGGAAAACAGATTTCTGAGATATTTTCAATGTGCGTGCTCAGTCACTTCAGTAATGTCCAACTCTTTGTGACCCCATGGACTGCAGCCCACCAGGCTCTTGTGTCCATGGGATTCTTCAAAAATACCTAAGTGTGTTGTCGTGCCCTCCTCCAAAGGATCTTCCTGACCAGGGATCGAACCCGCGTCACCTGCATCTCCTACATTGCAGGTGGATTCTGTACTGCTGAGCCACTGGGGAAGGCCCCTTTTCTGTCCCCTCATAGTACACAAGTGTCTAAAATGTGTGTTAAGTTCCAGGTATGGCCATGACATCGACATATGAGCACTGCCTTATTTGATTATCTGCAAAATTCTATCACCAAATGGGTGGGGCTGAAAAGCCAGTATGTATGTGAACTATATTTAGGCTCAATATATATGTTAAGTAGTCATATGCATACTTACCATAGTAAGAGAACCAGTCTCAGGAATGGAAGTTCTTGTTACACATTTACAAACTCTGAACTTCCATAGCTTGATGGCTCTTGTTCCTACTGCAGAGAGGTAAATGCTGTCCCTCATTCTTATGTTACCTGAAAGAGCCTAAATCTCTGGACATCACTCAGATGAGACCCCCTCACACTGAATACAATTAACAATGACAGTGTAAGCAGAGAAAGAGACTCTATACCTATCAGGAAATTATGTACCACTGGTTGAGGGTAGGCGTGGTAACAAAACCTAGAGGTTAAAGCACTTCATTTTTAACTTAAAGGATTGTAATATGATTCAGTTTATTGTGGGCTTTAGATCCCACATAGCATTAACAGTCTTGCACTGATAATAGAACACTCCAGCTCAGAAAGCACTTATATGAATTCCACAAATGAATTGTTGAATATAATTAATAGCATGTTCCCATCAAACCATAAGATTGCCAGGAAGTAAAATTCTATTATGTGCTAGGAAGTAGAAAAAGCTGAGAATATTTCACTGCTTGAAATTCAGATTGAGTCTGACCATGTGTGAACACCATTTTTGTACCAGCAGAGTTTTAAAAGCCAAGTTACATACCAATTTTTTCTCATTTTATGTTGCAATTTGTTGGATTTCTGATTCCTGCTCTCCTACTAATGCCTAGTACCTACATGCTCCTTAAACCATAACTTGTTCTTTCTAGAAAAAAACTCCATTATTTTCCTAATTCAGAATAATACCACCCAGACATTCCTGCTATTGTCCATATCCCAGCATCCCAATTTCTTCCTAATCTACTTGTTTCCTGCTTCCAAAATGCACAGAATCTCCAAGTTGAACACACCTCTCCGGCAGTATTCTTAGAATATCTAGCAGGAGTATTGGCTGAGAGGAAAGCATTTCCAATCAGGAAGAACATACTGGGTCATGATCAGTTCTTATGATACATGATACAGTTCTTATGGGGATGGGGTGGGGAGTGGTGTCTCAGAACTCTTTGACTAGCAGCTGAAGATGAAACACTTGAATTTTGCTATTATCTGTGACTGTATGATTCTACTGCATGCAAGAAGTAGAACTTCTCACAAAGAAATTGATTTCATGTATAAACTGGAGCAGTAGGTTAAATCTGAATGCCCAACAAAGAAACTATTGAAAGTGTCTTACTTTTCTTCCATTCAGCAAGGCATCCTAAGCTTTGTGGAGGATCAAGATTGATTTTCTATATCTGCATGCAAATCATCAAGCATTGAATTAGGTTACTGTCTGGAGTCGGGTATAGTCTGTCTTAATTGCATAATGCATTTTAGTCACTCAAATTGTTAATCAAACTCACTCTAAACTTATGTACTCAAAACTAATATAATCTTACAGATAAATATTTCTCAACTCATTGAAAAGTTAGATAATAGTTCTATTCTTGATATTCTAGCAAAGCAATTCAGTAAAAATACAAAGTGAGCTGCATATAAATAATTTTACAGTTTTGGTAACCACCTCAATATATTGGGAAAAAAGGTGAATTAATTTTAATGATATATTTTATTTAACATAGCATATTTTTGCATATTTCAAAATGTAGTCAATACAAAAATTTTCTGTGATATATTTTTGCATTATTTTTGACTCTTATCAGTTTTCCCACTGGTAGATTGAAAAGGGTTGCTAAAATGAAGAGTTTGTATCAAACTATGGGGAAACACCATGAGAAAAACTGAGCCTATTTTACTATTCTCACAGTTTTCTCCTCTTCTCATGAGAAAAACAGTTCTGACCTTATATCTAAGTCACAGTCAGTTATTCTATTTTTCCTGGCTCCATTGTTTTCTGGGCATCAGTTTTTCTTAGGCTTTGTGGTTTTGACTCAATGAACATGAGTTTGAGCAAACTCTGGACTATTTAAGCCTGGCATGCCCATGGGGTCACAAAGAGTCAGACATAACTTAGCAACTGCACAACAACATGAAAGATGCTAATTCAGGAAGGATATTTATGAACAACTGACTACAGTTTGAATAAGAATAATGAACCATGTCAAACCCACCTTTGAAGGCAGCGTTTCTCAACACCTTCATGAGGCATTAAGCCCTGTTTTTAGCAGGCTTCATTGTAATCCAGTTTTGTATCTCCACACTTGAGAGACATTGATCCCTGGTTTGAGAAGATCCCCTAGAGAAGGGCATGGCAACCCACTCCAGTGTTCCTTCCTGGAGAATTCCGCGGACAGAGGAGGCTGGCGGGCTACAGTCCGTAGGGTCACAAAGACTCAAACAGACTGAAGCAACTTAGCCTGCAGGCAGGCAGGACTCAGGGAATTTGTGTCTGCAGTTCTAAGACTTTACCACTAGATGGTAACATAGGTTTACCTACCAAAATGTAAACCTCTGTTCCCCAAAGTGGGGTAGAACTATAGTGGGGATAAATCACAATTCTCTTATTCTTTAGAAAATCATTTTCACATTATGTACTGAAATATAAATTGTGATATATATGTAATTGATCTAAAAGAAAAGATCCTAAATAAAGGAAAAGATTTGATCTAACAAAGGACTGACAGTGTATTTTCCCCATATTATAATCTCAGTTTCTTTGTTTGCTTCCCCTTTTCTGCTATTATTTAAGTGAAGAGGTTTCTCATTAAATTTACAGTATTTTCAGAAGTCATACTGAGTATTTTCCCTGTTTTGCTTGTTCTCAATACTAAGATTTAAATTTTCTGGATACAGATGGAAGGTATAGACAATAGTAAAATTTATTATGGTAGTGGGAAAAACAGAAACAAATCTACATTATATATTCCCTTTATAGCCAAGTAAACTTAAGAAGATACAATTTCTTTTCTGTAAATTGAGGATAATAACAACTTTCCTTTAGAAATGTCATTGATACTGAAATTAGATAATGCATGTAGAATCTTTTATATGTAGTTAGGGACACATAAATGTTAGTTTTCTGCTTGCCTCATTCTTCTTTTTCTTATGGATCTGAAAATACTAGTTCATGGATTCCTTCCCCTCCAACAATGAACACATAAGCATACGTGTGTGCTAAGTCATGTCTGACTCTTTGCAATCCCATAAACTGTAGCCCACCAGCCTCCTCTGTTTGTGGAATCTTCCAAGCAAAATACTGGAGTGGGCTCAAATTGTCTTTCAATGTATTCTTCCCTATATCCAAGGAAGATAGAGAATAGTTAAGCCTCGGTAGATGTGAAACATACCACATAAGGCTTTCTAATGATTCCATGGTTTCCCATATTTTAACATGTTCCTTCTGGAGAAAATACTTGAAGCCTAAAAAATTAATCCAATGGTGGGAATACCAGACAACTATCTCTTCAACTAGACTATAAATTCATGGAAAGAAGAGTCATAACATATCTTTTTATTCAGCACTAACCACTCAGTAGAATGCTCTCCCTAAAGTGAATAATGAATGAGGAGAGTATCAGTGCTCTTTATTGAGTTCAGTAATAAGGAAAATATTTAGAAACATGAATCATTCCAGGGAGATAAATAGATTCAAGAAAATGTAGAGGAAGAAAATGTCCTCCTTTGTCATCTTAGTGTCCTGGGGTGGGTCTGAAAGTTAAAAATGACAAAATCAGATTAACAATGTTAAAGCATGCATTTATTTAATATAATAAAATTTACATAACACAAGGGACTTCACAAGCAAATGAAGACCCAAATAAACAGTTTAATTACTGAGTCCAAGCTGGCTCTGCTCTCCTCAAGACAGGCCAATTAACCAAAAGAAAAGGTGTTGAGGCAAGGAACATAGCTTTATTTGGAAAGCTGACTGACAGAGAAGATGGCTGACTGCCTCAAAATAACCATCTTCTTGGGATCTGAATGCCAGGTTCTTTAATAGAAAGAAATGGCATAAGGTGAGGAAGTAAAGTGAAAAGGCCATTAATCACTGTGGACAGTTACTGCAGCCATGAAATTAAAAGATACTTCTCCTTGGAAGAAAAGCTATGGCAAACCTAGATAGTGTATTAAAAAGCAGAGATATCACTTTGCTGACAAACGTCTATATAGTCAAAGCTATTATTTTTCCAGTAGTCATGTACAGATGTGAAAGTTGGACCATAAAGAAGACTGAATGCCAAATAATTGATGCTTTTGAAGTGTGGTGCTGGAGAAGACTCTCGAGAGTCCCTTGGACTGCAAGGAGATCCAACCAGTCCATCCTAAAGGAGATCAGTCCTGGGTGTTCACTGGAAGGATTGATGCTCCAAAGCTTTGGCCACCTGATGCAAAGAGTCAACTCGTTGGAAAAGATTCTGATGCTGGAAAAGAGAGAGGGCAGGAGAAGGGGCTGAAAGAGGATGAGATAATTGGATGGCATCATCAGCTCAATGGACATGACTTTAAACAAACTCAGGGAAATAGTGAAGGAGAGGGAAGCCTGCCGTGCTGCAGTCCGTGAGGTCTCAAAGAGTTGGACACGAGTGAGTGATTGAACAACAAATCTTGCAAATATCTCCTAGAATGGCAAGCTTTGGGAAGGGGATGTGTTAATTTTTTTTTTTTTTGCCTGTCGTCCACAGGTAGACAGAGTCCTAAACAAAGGCGCTTTAGCTTAACAGTCAGACAGAGGGGCAGGGTCTTCTGAGGCAGGCCATTGAGAGTCCCTTGGACAGCAAGGAGATCCAAGCAGTCCACTCTAAAGGAAATCAGTCCTGAATATTCATTGGAAGGACTGATGCTGAAGCTAAAACTCCGATACTTTGGTCACCTAATGGGAAGAACTGACTCATTGGAAAGGACCCTGATGCTGGGAAGGATTGAAGGTGGGAGGAGAAGGGGATGACAGAGGATGAGATGGTTGGATGGCATCACTGACTTAATGGACACAAGTTTGAGTAAACTCTGGGAATTGGTGATGGACGGGGAGATCTGGCGTGCTGCAGTCCATGGGGTCCCAAAGAGTCAGACATGACTAAGCGACTGAACTGAACTGATAATAACAAAAGCAAGTCAAAGAAACAGTTCCAATATGGAGTCAGAAGTGGCTCTTCCCTACAACAATTAGGCCCTTGTACATTTACACTAGGTTTGATGAAGGGTTTACTGTTGTATGGGCTTCCCTGGTAGCTCAGCTGGTAAAGAATCTGCTTGCAGTGCAGGAGACCCAGTTTGATTTCTGGGTTGGGAAGGTCCCCTGAAGAAGGGAACAGCTACACACTCCAGTATTCTTCCCTGGAGAATCCCCATGGACAGAGGAGCCTGGCAGGCTGCAGTCCATAGAAAGATAATAGGTTAAGGAGTGGGATGTAAGTGTAGTAAACTAGGGGAAACTCAGTAAGGCTGCTTTGTTCTCATTCTTTTCATCATCTATTTGTCTTCAGAGATAAAGATGCTCCTTTCCTCTAGGTGTAGTGAGAGTGTCTCTCATGAGAATTGTATCACCCGTTGCAAGGCAGAAAACAGTTTATACTGTTTCGTTAGGTTACTTTAGCTTAAAATATTCAATATGACAGAGTGACATATTTTGGGGTAATGTGCCCTGAACCCCATCAGGATACTTCATGATATAGATTTTGCATTACCAATGGAGTTAGGCTCATATTGCATTTAAAATCCATTTTGAGTAAGATTCCTCATTCTGAACTGGAAGAAAGAGTTTCAGACTGTATTATTCAACAAGAATTAAAAAAAAAAAAGTAAGATTAATGATATATAACTTACCAAGTTTCTTTATGTTGACCTGTATTATTTCAACCCATATTTATTCTAAATATGGTGTTTATTAGCCTTTCTAATTTTTTAAAATGTCACATCAAAATACAGACAAAATTGTATCATTTTGCATCTTTACCAACAATATTTGAGAGCACTGGAGTTCTGCCTCTTTTCTAAAATTTTGGCATTTATAGTCTTAAAAAAATTTTTTTTTAATCTTAATCACACTAGTATGTTAATAGTGGTGCTCATTGTAGTCTGAATTTGTATATCCCTAATGACTAACGATGTTGCACTGCCCATTTATGTAAGGGAGGTAAAAAGGTTTTCTCAGCCTTCTAAGGGCCCCTGGCTGGACTTGAGAATTTACAGAAGAAAGTATACAAATTTCATTCAACTTTTACATATACCTGGAAGACAAGAAAACAATGAAGACCCTGATGAAGTGACCAGAACAGGAAGTCTTCTATCTTTTAGACAAAGAAATAATATATTTCTGAAGAATTGGCAAGACAGAGGAGCTTCAGCCTGGAGTAGTAAATGGTGAAGAGTAATAAGAATGATAAGCATGAGTTTAGCAAGGTTTGTTTGCAAGATTTCTCAGCCTCCAATTCCTCATCTCCAGTCATAAAGTGTTTTTTTTTTTTTTCCTCAGTACAAGGAGGGTACCTGTCGCATGGGAATTTTATGACTTGTTTCAGGAAAGAAGACAAGGAGAGATAAGAGTGACATTCCTGCGTTTTTCTTAAATGCCTTCAGCTTAAGTTATTTAATATGCCAACATACTATATTTGGGCATAATATATCCTGAGTTCCATTAATAATTTAAACAGAACCCAAGACACATTTTGCACAGACACACATACAAATAGTTGCTTATTTTTTGTGTTTTCCCTCAAGAAATAATTTTAACATTTTATCTGTGCATACTGTCATTTCCTCCCTTCTCTCTTGAGGGATCTCCATCTCCTACTTAAAATCAGTGGGATCTCTCTGCTTACCCTTGCATTTTTCTCTCTGTTTATCCTCACATTTGCCTGCTCTGCCCTGAGTGGCAGTAACAGGAAAGGTTGCATTCCATTCTGACTTTCACCCTTGTTTAGCAGTTTCTTGGTTGAATTAGGTCTGAGTGGCTTGTTTTAGCAATGGCCACTTGATGAACCTGGCCATATCTCACTTTCAAACACCCTTCTCTGGGGGCAAGTTCCGATTCACATAATTTATACTTTGTTCTCATAGGCCCCAAATACAGTGATAAATCTATATTCCTCTAAATACATTTATGAGAAAAGTTAAAAATCAGAGTGGTAATATTTTTGTTTGTTTACGGCAAGTGCCTTGTGTCACTGGACCAGTTTTAAAATGGACGAGGCTCAAATATGTGAATGGATTGGAAAAAAGTCTACAGATAAACACATGGCCCTATTTCTTAAGAACCTCAACTGAGTGTATTCACTGTGCTTATTCCCATAAGATGTATGCAATGCTGCTAAATTATGGAGACAAGCTTGGTGTAGGGGGTATGAAGAAAAGTATAAAACTCTCAAGTGCTTCTCCACAGTGCCTCAACAATTTCCATTTCTGCCTCTGATTTGGGTCAGGCTGGAAAGATATTACATCTGAGATGGGAGGAGGATAAACATTTTGTTTCTCCTGCTTCATTGCTTTAACCATCTAAAATGTGAACCTCAAGGTCACTGGCACAGCTCCAAAGTATGAAGTAAAATCCTGAGTGACATTCACGTAAAGCCTATTGAAATAGTGCCTATCACATTAAAAACAAGATAGCCATTTCTGGGAGTACAACAGGAGAGAAATTCCACCATTAGTTAATATATACAGGATAATTTTTGACATTTCAAAAAAAAAAAGAGTAAGAATTATTTGGTCACTATTAATATTATGGAGTAATGGAAGCCAGACTAGTCTGAAAGAAGCTCAGCATCAGTACAGAAGAACTAGGAGATGATGTCATTTTGGAGCATATAACTGAATATTCAGTGGAAGGTCTGATGCTAAGGCCAAAACTCCAATACTTTGGCCACCTGATGCGAAGAGCTGACTCATTGCAAAAGACCCTGATGCTGGGAAAGATTGAAGGGAAGTGAGAAGGGGATCACAGAGGATGAGATGGTTGAATGGCATCACTGAATCAATGGACTTGAGTTTGGGCAAACTCTGGGAGACGGTGAAGGATAGGAAAGCTTGACATGCTGCAGTCCATGGGGTCACAAAGAGTTGGATACAACTAAGTGACTAAACAACAACTAGAATCAAATTATCCAACTACAGAATTTATGTGACTTCCCTCATAGCTCAGTCAGTAAAGAATCTGCCTGCAATACAGGAGACCTAGGTTTGATTCCTAGGCCAGGAATATCCCCTGGAGAAGGAAATGACAACTCACTCCAGTATTCTTGCCTGGGATATCCTACAGACAGAGGAGCCTGGCAGGCTACAGTCCATGGGGTCACAAGAGTCAGACACAACTTAGCCACTAAACCATCACCACAGAATCTATAGGAATAAACACTTGTATTTACTTATACCAGTCAAATTCATTCCTAGGGCTCCAATAACAGAAAACAGATTAGCAGGAGGAAAAAAAGCTTGTAAATTTGTTTAATATATGAGGATATAATATTTAGTACACTTGTGTGACACAGGAAATTTCATAAGGAGAGGAACACCTAAAGAAAGTTAATTCTGTGTTTTTATGCTAGGTCTGATGAAATGTGAAAAGGAGAGAAAAGACATGACAGGATGTGCAGGGCTTAATTATTAAATGTTTACTACATGAAAAGACGATGATGTGGTTTAGAATTGGATACCCCAAAATATGGCACCATTGATTTATTGACTCTTTCAAGCTAAACAAATTTAAAAATGGAAGAGGGGAAAACTCTCTGACCTTGCCTTGAAGCAAGTCATAAGATGCTCACATGAGGGGTGCCCCTATACAGAGATAAGGACACATCCCTTATCTCTACAGAGTGCGAAACGCAGACAGGAATGTGAAGGAACAGCCCTTGTTAGGTTTCCATTAGTTTACTACTCTTACCTCACACCCTTTATCCTGTCATATCTTTTCTTTTTACATTTCATCAGACCTAGCATAAAAACACAGGGTTAACCATTTCTTTATGTCTTCTTCTCCTTATGAAATTTCCTGTGTCACACAAGTATACTAAATATTATATCCTCATATATTAAACAAATTTACATGCTTTTTTCCCTCTCTTTTTTTCCTCCTGCTAATCTGTGTACTGTTATTGGGGCCCCAGGCATGAACTTTAAAAGATAAAGGGAAAAGACATTTTTATTCCTCATATAGAAATACCTTCATAGGCAGTCTCATTTAATTCACTTATAATCACCGTATGACGTAATCACTCTCATTTAACAGGGAAGACTTCAGGAATGTCTGTAACATGTCCAAATGCTCTTGGCACTCAGAAACTGACCCAGGATTTGAACTCAGGTGTGCGTGGTCATCAAAGTCCTCATTCTTAAATAGCCCATTTCATTTCCTGAAATTGTCCTTTACCAAATTTGGAAGATAAGAAGTTCCTTAACTTCTCTGGGCCTAAGTTTTTCAATTATGATATAAGGATAGTAGATTTCCATTGTTGGTTTAAAGTTGAATTGATGGGAATGTAAAATGGTGTAGCTGTCATGGAAAACAATATGGTGGTTCCTCAAAAAGGTCAGAATTGAAATATTGTACCATCCAGAAATTCCTCTTCTGATTATATAACAAAGAGATATTTGCACATCTATGTTCATAGTCCTGATGAATTCTCAGCTGGAACCCCTTAGCATAGGCAGATTAATAAGAACAAAACAAATGGAAATTCATTAGCATGTATAAATGCTCAGCAATTAAGAATCTGCCTGCAATGCAAGAGACTCAGGAGATGTGGATTTGATCCCTGGCTGGGGAAGATCCCCTGGAGAAGGACAAGGCAACCCACTTCAGTATTCTTGCCTGGAAAATCCCATGGACAGAGGAGCCTGCCACGCTATGGGGTCACAAAGAGTAGGACACGACTAAAGTGACTGAGCATGCATAAATACCTGATTCATATAAGGGAGACACCCAGGGAGAAATGAATGTTTTACTTAGTATTCAGCTTAAATATCATCTGTACCTAAAGGCAAAAGGTAGAAGGGTATTGGGAGGCTAGTAATAGAGAGGTGATCAGGAAATGTATGGTATAAAACAGTTTTGTCTGATTTCTTTATTCATAGTTTCTTCTGATTTTGCCATCTCTCTCTTCTTGAGAGATCAAATTGTCAATATCCCTTGGATTGCAGAAAAAAAGCAAGAGAATTCCAGAAAAACATCTAAGTTTGCTTCATTGACTACGCTAAAGCTTTTGACTGTGTGGATCACAACAAACTGTGGAAAATTTAAAGATATGGGACTAACAGACCAACTTGCTTGCCTTCTGAGAAACTTGTATGCAGGTCAAGAAGCAACAGAACTGGACATGGAACAATGCACTGCTTCCAAGTTGGGAAAGTAGTATGTCAAGGCTATATATGTTGCTACCCTGCTTAGTTAACTTATATGCAGAATACATCATGCAAAATGCCAGGCTGGATGAAGCACAAGCTGGAATCAAGACTGCCAGGAGAAATATCAATAACCTCAGATATGGTGATGACACCACCCTTATGGCAGAAAGCAAAGAGGAAATAAAGAACCTCTTGATGAAGGTGAAAGAGGAGAGTGAAAAAGCTGGCTTGAAACTCAACATTCAAAAAACAAAGATCATGGCATCCTGTGCCATTACTTCTTGACAAATAGATGGGTAAGCAATGGAAACAGTGACAGACTTCATTTTCTTGGGCTCCAAAATCACTGCTGATGGTGACTGCAGCCATGAAATTAAAAGACACTTGCTCCTTGGAAGAAAAGCTATGATAAACCTAGACAGCATACTAAAAATCAGAGACATTACTTTGCTGATAAAGGTCAGTATAATCAAAGCTATGGTTTTTCCAGTAGTCATGTACAGATGTGATAGCTGGACAATAAAAAAAGGTTGAACACTGAAGAATTGATGCTTTTGAACTGTGGTGTTAGAGAAGACTTTTGAGAGTCTCTTGGACTGCAAGGAGATCAAACCAGTCAATCCTCAAGGAAATCAATGCCGAATATTCATTGGAAGGACTGATGCTGAAACTGAAGCTACAATACTTTGGCCACCTGATGTGAAGAGCTGACTCATTTGAAAAGACCCTGATGCTGGGAAAGATTGAAGGCAGGAGGAGAAGGGGACGACAGAGGATGAGATGGTTGGATGACATCACCGAGTCAGTGGGCATGAATTTGAGCAAGCTCTGGGGGATGGTGAAGAACAGGGAAGCCTGGTGTTCTGCAGTCCATGGGGGATGCAAAGAGTCAGACACGACTGAGCAGCTGAACAACAACAACTCTTTTTCATACCGAGAATGAGACAACTGCACAAATTAAGATTTTCTTTATAAATGTAAATTTTCCTTCATTCATTTCCCCCTCTGATTACCCCCATCCTCTGACAATCACCAATCTGTTCTCTGTATCTATGAGTTCATTTTTTTCCCCTAGATTTCACACATGAAATCATATGATATTTGCCTTTCTCTGATTTATTTTATTTAGCACAGTGTCCTCACAATTCATCCATGTTATTACAAATGGAAAAATTTCATTCATATATTATATATACACACACATATATATATATATCATATCTACTTTATGTATTCATACAATGATAAACATGTAGGTTGTTTTCATATCTTTGCTGTTGTAAATAATGCTGCAATGATTATGGGTTTTTTGTTTTTTCATGAGTTTATGCTTTCATTTTCTTTTGATAAATATCCCAAATCCAAAAGTGAAATTGCTAGATCATATTGTAGCTCTATTTTTAATTTTTGAGAAAAACCCACACTGTCTTCCATAATGGCTATACCATATCTTCTTACTGTCAGTGAAAAAAAAATGTTGCCCACCATATCAGTAAACAAAGTATGTTGCATCCATCACATTACAGCCATCCCAATGGTGTGCCCTGAGGGAACTCAAGATGGAAGCAGGATGCCTCCCATCTAGTAGTCATCTGCTGTAGCCACCTAATCCTGACTGTATACTGAGAAGAGCCTCAGAATGAGAAAGTAGAGGATACTGGCCACTGATAGCTGAGGTGCATATCAAAGGAATGATTTCAGTGAGTCCAGACTCTTTCATCTTCCCATCCATAGGAAAGCATTAAATTCCTGAACTTGAGATATCTGGTTATTTTTAATTAACAATAATCTTTGGAAATTCCAACTCTCTGGTCTTTGTTGGAAAAGCTCCTATATATCCTGGCTCCTCCATACTTCCTTGGAGCAATTTTTCAAAAAATATGAGATTTTCTGTCCTTGACTTAAGTCCTCAGTTATGTTTTATAAATATTGGTCCGTTCATCTGTCTCCTCCACCAGTAAGAATTGTCTTTTTCTTTGTTCAGTTGCTCAGTCATGTCCAACTCTTTGTGACCACATGGACTGCAGCACACCAGGCTTCCCTGTCCTTCACTATCCCCTGGAGCTTGCTCAACCTCATGTCCATTGACTCAGTGATGCCATCCAAGCACCTCATCTTCTGTCTTCTCCTCCTGCCTTCAATCTTTCCTAGCATTAGGATCTTTTCCAATGAGTCAGTTCTTCACATCAAGTGGGTGAAGTATTGGCACTTCAACTTCAGCATCAGTACTTCTAATGAATATGCAGGGTTGATTTCCTTGAGGATTGGCTGGTTTGATCTCCTGGCAGTCCAAGGGACTGTCAAAAGTCTTCTCCAACACCACTGTTCAAAAGCATCAATTCATCAGTGTTCAGCTTTCTTTATGGTCCAAATCTCATATTCATACATGACTACTGGAAAAACCATAGCTTTGATTATATTGACCTTTGTCAGCAAATTAATAGCTCTGCTTTTTAATATGCTGTCTAAGTTTGTCATAGATTTTCTTCCAAGGAGCAAACACCTTTTAATTTCATGGCTGCAGTTACCATCCACAGTGATTTTAGAGCCCAAGAAAATGAAGTTTGTCACTGTTTCCATTGTTTTCCCATCTATTTGCCATGAAGTGATGGGATAGGATCCCATGATCTTTATTTTTTGAGTCTTGAATTTTAAGCCAGCTTTTTCACTCTACTCTTTCACCTTCATCAAGGGGCTCTTTAATTTCTCTTTGTTTTCTGCCATAAGGGTATTGTCATCTGCATATCTGAGGTTATTGATATTTCTCCCAGTAATCTTGATTCTAGCCTGTGCTTCATCCAGCCTGGCATTTCACATAATGTACTCTGCATATAAGTTAAATAAGCAAAGTGGCAAAATATACAGCGTTAAAGTACTCCTTTCTCAACTTGGAAGCATGCATTGTTCCATGTCCAGTTCTGCTGCTTTTGACCTGCATATAAGTTTCTCAGGAGGCAGGTAAGGTGGTCTAGTATTCCCATCACTTGAAGAATTTTCCATAGTTTATTGTGATCCACACAGTCAAAGGCTTTAGTGTACTCAATGAAACAGAAGTTGATGTTTTTTTCTGGAATTCTCTTGCTTTTTCTATGATCCAGTGAATGTTGGCAATTTGATCTCTGGTTCCTCTGCCTGTTCTAAATCCAGCTTGAACATCTGGAAGACAAGAATTGTCTTTTACTCAAATTTTATTACAAATGTCTTAATATACAAACTATTAAAGTTTATTGAATGAATATTTGTGTAGGTGAAGAGCCAGTATGTAATTACTATGAAAAGCTTTTTTAGCAAATTAGATACAATGTATCTGAAAGATTCAAGTGTCTTTAGATATACTGTGACTTTACACAGACTCATAATCTATGTATGCACACATCGTTGCACTGATGTCCCATGGACTATAACCCGCCAGGCTTCTCTGCCCACAAGAATTCTCCAGGCAAGAATACTGGAGTTTACAACAGAATAATATAAAGAACTAAACCCTGAGAACTTAAAAAATGTTAATTTCTGGGTTTATTTTTTTTTTTCTGATACAGTACCACCACTACTAAATCTTGCTTTAAAAAATTCCCTTGCAATTAAGAAAATGTGTTATTCAAGCATATTGGTTATTTGGTGAAGATATAATCATGAGAAATGCTGGGCTGGAAGAAGCACAAGCTGGAATCAAGATTGCCGGGAGAAATATCAATAACCTCAGATATGCAGATGACATCACCCTTATGGCAGAAAATGAAGAGGAACTAAAAAAGCCTCTTGATGAAAGTGAAAGAGGAAAGTGAAAAAGTTGGCTTAAAGCTTAACATTCAGAAAACTAAGATCACGGCATCTGGTCCCATCACCTCATGGGAAATAGATGGGGAAACAGTGGAAACAGTGACAGACTTTATTTTTGGGGGCTCCAAAATCACTAGATGGTGATTGCAGCCATGAAATTAAAAGATGCTTACTCCTTGGAAGGAAAGTTATGACCAACCTAGAGACCATATTAAAAAGCAGAGACATTACTTTGTCAACAAAGGTCCATCTAGTCAAGGTTATGGTATTTCCAGTGGTCATGTATGGATGTGAGAGATGGACTGTGAAGAAACCTGAGTGCCAAAAAATTGATGCTTTTGAACTGTGGTGTTGGAGAAGACTCTTGAGAGTCCCTTGGACTGCAAGGAGATCCAACCAGTCCATCCTAAAGGAGATCAGTCCTGGGTGTTCATTGGAAGGTCTGATGTTGAAGCTGAAACTCCAATACTTTGGCCACCTCATGCGAAGAGTTGACTCATTGGAAAAGACCCTGATGCTGGGAGGGATTGGGGGCAGGAGGAAAAGGGGATGACAGAGGATGAAATGGCTGGATGGCATCACCGACTCAATGGACATGAGTTTGAGTAAACTCCAGGAGTTGGTGATGGACAGGGAGGCCTGGCGTGCTGTGATTCATGGGGTCGCAAAGAGTCAGACACGACTGAGAGATTGAACTGAACTGAATGTTGTCAGGCAATACTCTAATATGACTATTCTTTTTTCAATTTCACAAAAGCAATTTCTCAAAGGCTGACTTCTTCAACATGTAGTTCAATACAGAGCTAATGTTTATAGCTAAGATATAAACCTCTAGAAGCATGCAATTGGTGGCAAAGTGCTAACAGAGCAGTACTGCTGTAATCAATTACAGCAACATGTGATGGACTTGATTTTAGAACTGTTCAACAACACTCATTTGGAATAAAGATTTGCTCATGTCATTTTACTTTCCAATCTCAAACTTAATTATTTATAGGAATAGAAAAATTAGATGATAAAACTAAGAATTTATGAGCAGAATATATTTGCATGGATATAAATGGATGAGTGTAAATTTCAAGTCTATTTGCTTTTAAAGTCATTTATGATGTTATTCTAATATCATGCATTAGAATTAGCATAAACAATATTTTTAAAAAAAACACTATATTTTATTTTGGGGAAACTCATTTCCCATTGAAAATCTGAGCTATAATTGACTTACTTTTAAAAAAATTTTTTAGAGAAATAGATAGTGAGAGGGTTAAAAACTATTCTCTCCTCAGTGATATGTATTTTTATTCTCTGCAAATAAATTATTAACTTCACAATTTTGGGAGATATTTTTGGGAAAGGTTGTGAAGAAAAGCGCTCTTTGAAATTTTAGGGTTCTTTAGAATTAACTTTAAGTTGTCCTTTGAATTAAACCATAAAATATTTAAATTATCAATTCATGACAAGCAAGGTTTTCCTCTTTTCAAGGGTCAGTCACAAATGAAACTTTAAAGCTTCTTCTTCCTCAACTTAGCATACTGCTCACCGGTCCTGTTCCAAGGTACAAATGGTGTATGTACTGCTCAAGATTCAAAGAGTAAGCTGACCTTACTCTTTGAATCTTGGGAGATAGCTCCAATCTAGAAGCATCTGATGAATACAATTCTAAATTATTCTGGAGATCTTATCTGCAATGTGTTTCTGTTATTCTCTTACCAAAAGTATATAAGGCAGAGGCACCACTGTGGAGAACCTCTCTGATATCAAGTTTACTCCATCCACTGACTTCATTCTGCCTACTCCCTAACCTATGGGAATTTTATTAATTCTGAGAGAAAGGAAAATTCTTTATTATAAAATCTTTTTTGGGGGGAGGGTGGAAGCAACTAATAGCCTCCAACTTCAAATATTGAATGGTAGACTCTGTTGTTGCTGTTCCCTAAAATATTCTTAGTCTCAAACGGATTCCCTCTGTTTTGAGCTCCAAAAGTCACTCCTGAAACAAAAGGTAAATATTAAACCCGTTTATGTTTCTCCTTGCATTTCTGCTGTAACCTATCTGAAACTACTAAATTCAGAATATCAGAGGTGTGTCAGCCACAGACACCAACAGTGTGAAAACCCACCCTGTGTGCTATGCTTAGTTGCTCAGTTGTGTCCAACTCTTTCAATCCCATCTAATATAGCTCGCCAGGCTCCTCTGTCCATGGGGATTTTCCAGGCAAGAATGCTAGAGTGAGTTGCCAGGCCCTCCTCCAGGGGATTTTCCCAACCCAGGGATCGAACCCAGGTCTCCCACATTGTAGGCAGATTCCTTACCATCTGAGCCACCAAGGAAACACAAGAATACTGGAGTGCTCCTCTCCACCTCCGCCACTTCTGTTGATGAAAGAAGTGTGGCTTTTGAATGAGGAAGTTCTGACTCAGCAGCTCCCCCTCAAGGATCCACCCCTGGAGAGACAGTGCATTTGCTCTGCTCCTCCTGCCAGGGAAGAGAGATTAGGAACCAGGGAATATCCCTATCCCATCTCCAGGGGATCTTCCCCACCCAGGAATTGAACTGGGGTCTCCTGTGTTGCAGGTGGATTCTTTACCAACTGAGCTACCCAGGAAGCCAAAGACCCACTCCTAGTCAATCTTGAATCTATTTCATTCTTGTGTTTGAAATGATCTAGATGAAGAAGAGAGAACTATTGAATAACCGGATATTGACTTTGTAATTTTTGAGAAAAATGTGACTTTTCCGGATTAAAACATTTACAAAGAATAAAATAAAATTAGAAGTCTACTTTCCTTTTGTAATATTAATGAGTTCTAACCCTCAAATACTGGTTGTAAACAGGACTGATCACTAGTGAATAAATTTCTCCTGATAGACACACAATGTTATGTGGACATTTGTTAATTTATTTGCACTGTATACAATGTTAGTTGATTTATGGTTGGTTACTTGAAAGAAAGGTCAATTAATGAGTGAGAATGCAGAGTATAATTAAGAAATCTTTTCGTTACTCTGTCTCTTTTCAAGCTAGAGAACAGTTCTGAATGCTGATGAGACAACATCTATTACAATGCCATCTATTAGAGTTAGGTAATTAACTCAGAAGGAAACACACAAAAAAGTAACTTCTACAAGCAGAGGTACATGGAAAGTCAGGTAGAATCAAGAAGAACTGAGTGTCACAATTATGATGGAGATTAGCATGAGCCCAGTTCTTTGTTGATTTAAGATAAGAGAATTATTTTCTATAAATAGAATGCTGCACTAGTATTAGCTCTTGAATCAACTCATCAGGCCTGTGGAGTCTCTCTCTAGGTTTGGGCCCAGGAGAGACACCTATTTTTCTCTGCCCACCCAGCAGAAGGCAAAGTCAAGCCAGAGGAAACCGCTGGAAACTTCCACACACATCCTGGGATGTTGCTTTGAGAGGATCTCCACCACCCCTCCGATGTTTAACCAAAGAACTGCAACATTTTCTACGTTACCTTTGACCTGCCTTCACAATGCTATTTATTCCACAGTCAAGGCTGTGATCTGGAGCTTTTTTTTTTTCTTTTAACAGTTTTTAAATCTAGTTTATAGCATTTGTTTCCCATGTGCTACCCACTCCCCAACACAGCCCCTTCTGTTGATGATAAAAGTGTGGCTTTTAAATGAAGGAAGTTCTGAGTCTGCTGCTATCCCTCAAGGATCCACCCCTGTGGAGACAGCACTTTTGCTCTGTTCCTCCTGCCAGGGAAGAGAGAGTAGGAATCAGAGAATATTGTTAAGTATTTAGATACCTCAAAATACCCCATCTTCAAGGGCATTTTCTAAAGTAACCCATGTTGGTTCTTCTCCACATGGAATTTCTAAAAAACACTGTAGATCATGCTGAAGATATACTGAATTTTGTTTTCAAATCCTAAAAATAGAAACTCACCATATATACCTAACTGTACTATGTGTATCTCTCCCAGAGAGTGTATCTCCTTCTGACATTCTATATGATTCTATCTCTGGGTTTTTAGGAGCCCTCTGGCTGAAAGAATGAGTTTTCCCCAGTTTAAGAAGTCAGAGTGAAATGTTGCACTCAGAACATAGAAAATATCCCAAATTCCCTGTGTTCTTTCTATTTCATCTTATTGAGATGAGGAACATTTTGCCCAGAGCCCAATGACTCGAGGTTTCCCTGGTGGCTCAGTAGTAAAGAAGAGTGCCATAGATGCAGGAGATGCAGGTTTGATCCCTAGGTCAGGAAGATCCCCTGGAGAAGGAAATGGCAACTCACTTCAACATTCTTGCCTAGGAAATCTCATGGTCAGAGGAGACTGGTAGGCGCAGTCCATGGGGGTCACAAGATTAGGACATGACTTGGTGACTAAACAGCAGCTGCAGCACTTCAAAAGTACCAGGAACCAAGTAACTAAACTTTTCTGTAGCCAGTGAGTTGAAGTTTTCCATAGTGCTCACAAATAAAAGTTTTAAAGAAGCAATTGCTTTTCTATAAAAGCTTTGGCATAGATCTTAGTTTTAAAGGCCAAATCTTCGTATCCCCTGAGAAAGAATACAAGCTGAGTTTTTGTAGTATGTTTTGAAAATTGCTGTTCTCCCTTAAACTTTCTCCTGAGAAGAATGCACACCCGAAATGTAGACCAGACTCATTGTCTTTAACTCAGCATGTCAACTATAATGAAGAATTTTCTCTCCACTCTCCTTTACATAAGTCACTCAATTTTAATCACTTCTGAACCTACAGCATTTTCTTAAAGAACTGTATTAAAATCAATGGGGTGCTTGTTAAAAATGCAAATGAAAGACCCACTGAGGCGGACTCTCTGGGGGCAGG
The DNA here is from genome assembly GCF_019320065.1 of Cervus canadensis. Lineage (NCBI taxonomy): Eukaryota > Metazoa > Chordata > Mammalia > Artiodactyla > Cervidae > Cervus > Cervus canadensis. Next base: position 23,263,414 of record NC_057412.1, on the reverse strand, counting down.
GCAAAGGCAATCTGTATTTTGAACAAGCCATGATTCTTTTTCTCATAAATCTTTGAAAAACATTGATCTGTAGATTTGTTTTTTAGGACTGTAGGAATCCTCCTGAGATATTTGAGTGATATATTTCTATATGGAACTAAAAAGAGTAAAATGACTCTCTTAATTTGCTTTTCTACGGTTCCTCAAACAAAAGTCAGGTACCATCTTAACATTTGTTATTCATTCTCTCATTCAACAGTGCATTCATTTAATAGCTACTGAATATCTCTACTACCCATCCAAGTGATTAGGCTAAGACAGCCAACACAACACACAAAAATCCCTGCCCTATTGGAACCTTTATTTCTGGTGAAGATAAATAAGTGAAGTAAGTAAGTAAATACACAGTGTATGCATGTGTGCAAATACACAGTGTATGCATGTGTGCGCAGTTGTGTCCAACTCTTTGTGACCCCAGAGACCACAACCCGCCAGGCTCCTCTGTCCATGAGATATTCCAGGCAAGAATAGTGGAGTGAGTTGCCATCCTTTCTCCAGGGGATCTTCCCAACTCAGTGACTGAACTTGCATCTCCTGTGTCTCCTGCATTAGCAGGCAGTTTCTTTGCCATTGAGCCACCTGGAAAGTAAATACATAGAGTATGTTAAACAGTGATGAGTGCTTTGGAGAGAAAGTAAGTAGAGAATTGGATTGTGGATAGGAAGAAGAGGAAAGTGTTAAAATTTTAAATAGCAATACCAAATAAGGACATATTAGAAAGCAATTTGTAAATAGGATCTGATGAAAATAAAGGAACTAGCTAGTCATGTTGACATTCCTCAACCCAGAAAATGTGAATATCTACAGGTAAAAGAGAATTCAGTAAGTTCAAGGGGGGAGGCCTGTGTGGCTAGTGTGAAGTGAATGAGTAAAGCAGGTGAGGTGAGGAGTCGGTGGTGGAGATGGATCACAGAGGCCCATCTTCACTGTAGATGAAGATCAAACAATTTATCTTTTACTCTTGAGTGGACTGGAAGTTAATTGATTTTTTTCAGTAGGCTATGTTGAGCCTGAAAGCAACAAGAAAGAAAGAAGGAGACAATTTAAGAGACTTTTGCTAAAGTTTAGGCAAGAGATAGTGAGTTTAGGGAAGCTGAAGAGAATGGTAAGAGGAAGAAGAGAAATAGCTATCTGGATAGATGGGTAATCCTCATAAAAGAGGTTGCTCCTGAACTCAAATGGTAAAGCATCCGCCTGTAATGCGGGAGACCCAGGTTCAATCCCTGGGTTGGGAAGATCCCCTGGAGAAGGAGATGGCAACCCACTCCAGTATTTTTGCCTAGAGAATCCCATGGACAGAAGAGCCTGGTGGGCTACAATCTGTGGGGTTGCAAAGAGTCGGACACGACAGAGAGGCTAAGACACACACACATAAAAGAGGGCCACTAAGGATGATGCTAAGGTTCGTGGCCTGAGTTCCTAAAGAACAAATGCTGCCAATGACTAAGAAAAACTGGTGGGTTTGGTTGGGCAGAGCATATTCAGTATAGCAGCAGGGCAGACGCTTTTTAGAGTAAATTTAAGAGAGAATGGGAAGAGAGAAATTCGAGACAGTGATCAAGAATTTTAACTTTGAGAACAAAAATCGTGTGAATACTGAAGTAGAAATGCAGTTAAAAGAGTTAAGTTAGTTTTATTATTCTAAGAGAGAAATAAGCATACAATTAAATGAGGATGGGAATGATGCATTTTAGAGAGAAAAGATACGACTGATAAAAAAAAAGCAGAGAAAATTGGGGATTTTCCAGGCAAGAATACTGGAGTGGGTACAATTTAAAGACATGAAATTAAAAACCCAAGATTATAAAGGGTATCAAGGTGGACACATACACAATCCTGTCCCCAGTGGTAGCAAGAGCATTGGAGAAAAAAACAGCCACTACTTGAGGGCTGCAGGGGAATCTGTGTCCTCAATGAAGATAAACGTTTTCCCTAGAACATGAAGGAAAAGGGGTGGCATTGAGAAGAATTTGAATTTAGAGGACATTTGCTGAGATTTGATCTTGAGTTCCAGCTGGCATCCTGAAAGAGTTTTAACAACTGGAAGGAGTGGAGATGGAATTAGAAAAGATGAACAGAGATGCGGATGTGGATGAGAATCTAGTGGATGAGGGTTAAGCTGGGAGTCTTGGTCTATGTGTGGTGACTGTCATGGATACAGATGAGGGTTTTGTGGGATGAGTTCAGATGGTCTCTGGCAGGGAGTGATGGCGAAGTGGTGAATAAGAGAATGGGCGTTGCAGACATGTTTCATCAGTCATCAAGGGACCTGGGTCCACTCATCTCCTGCTGATGGAAGCAAGACATTTTTCCAAGGGGTAGTCTTGGTACAAATTCTAAAGAAATGTGGATTTATTCAGGTACAATAGTCATCTTTGGCAGTGATGAATAGTGATCTGCAAAATGTTATTATAATAAATAAATAAATAAATGAAAAAATATCCTCCCTGCTATAGTATTAACATTATATCTTAAATCCATCCTGTGTAAATAGGCCACACAAGCCTATGTTACATTGACCTCTACAATTCAATTTTTCCAAACATATTAATGTGATTTGTAGACTGAATTAACATTTTTATAGTATCCCTATGGAAATTGTCAGGAGACAAGTAATATACATATAAGACTTTGTGCCAGGATAACTAAAGTATGTGTCTTACTGTTTAGGCTAGTATGAGTAAATTGAGGTAGTCTATATTTCAACCTACACCTTGGCTTGTTTAATGCAAAACATTACATTGAAAAATCATAACAGGCTATTATTCTTTGCTTCAACATGAATGTCTAATTATACTTTGTGAGTAATAGTGAACAAAAGGAGAATACAATCAAATCTCTATGTATACAAATGTGTGCAGAAATGCAAGCAATCTTTAAAAAGACAGTAAAATTCAGGACATTGTGTTAGATTATACAACTGAGAAGCATCCTTTACAATTCTGTTTATGAAGATATTTCTCAAGAATCACCATAAACAAAACTCATATACCAAATTGAAAAAACTACTAAATGACTTTTTTAAAGGTTTTAAAAAAATGAAATATTTGAGGCAAAGATTTTAAGTACGAGTGTTTTCCTTGGCTTCATCTCAAGGCAAACTGTTCACTGAAAGGGCAGCTTCTCCAGAGTGTCGAGAACAACTGTTAGTCTCGTGTGAACTGAGTGTGTTTTGTTCAATTCATAAAAGTAGTGTTGTTTTTCTTGGAAAACAAAGAGTACAATTTTTTGAGTTAGATTTCTAAGACTTAGGAGGCACAAATTATGTTCTCAGACAGAATTTCAAGCAAAAGAAACTTTCATTCTTACTATATAGGTATTATTGTTGTTTGGAGAGAGTTGCTTGGGGGGATTTAAGAAACAAAATTAAGATTGTACCACAGAGCTCTATTACTAGCATTTTCAATTGCAACATTTATTTAAAAAAAAAAAGATAGTGTTAAAAACAGATAAACTGGTGGCTCAATGTTAAGGAATGCACCTGCTATGCAGGAGATGCAGGTTCAGTCCCTGGGTGGGGAAGATCCCCTGGAGGAGTGCATGGCAACCCTCTCTAGTATTCTTGCCAAGAAAATCCCATGGACAGAGGAGACTGGTGGGCTATGGTCCATGGGGTCACAGACTCAGACATGACTGAAGTGACTAAGCATGCAGCATGCATATATAAAGTTAACATTTCTTTTATATCTATTGGAAAATTGTTTGTATTAGTAACACATATTGGTTGTTTAGCAGACTATGTTTTGAGATAAAATCTTACTTGACAAATTTTTAAAAAATCCTAAAAATACCAGACCACCCTACCTGCCTCCTGAGAAATCTGTATTCAGGTCAAGAAGTTAGAACAGGACATGGAACAATGGACTTGTTTCAAATTGGGAAATGAGTACATCAAGGCTGTATATTGTCACCCCGCTTATTTAACTTACATGCAGAGTACACCATGTGAAATGCCAGGCTGGAAGAAGCACAAGCTGGAATCAAGATTGCTGGGAGAAATATCAATAACCTCAGATATGCAGATGACACCACCCTTAGAGCAGAAAGCGAAGAAGAACTAAAGAGCTTCTTGATGAAAGTGAAAGAGGAGAGTGAAAAAGCTTACTTAAAACTCAACATTCAGAAAATTAAGATCATGGCATCCGGTCCCATCACTTCATGGCAAATAGATGGGTAAACAATGGGAACAGTGACAGACTTTATTTTTTTGGGCTCCAAAATCACTGCAGATGGTGACTGTAGCATGAAATTAAAAGATGCTTGCTCCTTGGAAGAAAATCTATGACAAACATAGACAGGATATTAAAAACCAGAGACATTACTTTGCCAATGAAGGTCCGTCTAGTCAAAGCTATGGTTTTTCCAGTAGTCATGTATGGATGTGAGAGTTGTACCATAAAGAAAGCTGAGTGCCAAAGAACTGATGCTTTTGAACTATGGTGTTGGAGAAGACTCTTGAGAGTCCCTTGGACTGCAGGGAGATCCAACCATCCTAAGGAAATCAGTCCTGATTATTCATTGGAAGGACTGATGCTGAAGTTGAAACTCCAATACTTTGGCCACTTGATGCAAAGGACTGACTCATTGGAAAAGACACTGATGCTGGGAAAGATTGAAGGCAGGAGGAGAAGGGGATGACAGAGGATGAGATGGCATTTCCAACTCAATGGACATGAGTTTGAGTAAACTCTGGGAGTTGGTGATGGACAGGGAGGCCTGGCATGCTGCAGTCTATGGGGTTGCGAAGAGTTGGACACGACTGAGTGACTGAACTGAACTGACTATACAAATAAAACATTTGTTCAGAAATACATATGTTAAAATCAGTTCAGTTAAACTGTTCAGTTAAACAGTTATGTTAAAATATAAAGCTATGTGTGTGTGTATAACATACACATACGTGCTAGGTCACTTCAGTCATGCCCAAGTCCTTGCAACCCTATGGACTGTAGCCCACCAGGCTCCTCTGTCCATGGAATTCTCCAGGCAAGAATAAATAAATATATAAACACACAAATAGATAAATACTGTGATATAAGGACAAAAAGAGAAATAATATATGAAGCCCTAATTGCACAGAATGGGTTTAAATATAATGCTAAACTATAACAGGGGAGCTTTTTTGTATTAAATTTTTATTTTTTTTTTAAGAAATTAGTAATAATGCCTTTTTGCAGATTTGTTGTCACTAATCATGTTCGACTCTTTTGCAACCTCATAGATTGCAGTCTACCAGGCTCCTCTGTTCATGGGATTTCCCAGGCAAGAATACTGGAGTGGATTGCCATTTCCTTCTCCAAGTCATCTTCCCAACCAAGGGATTGAACTTATGTGTCCTGAATTGGCAGGCAGATTCTTTCCCACTGAGCCACCAGGAAGACGTTTGCAGGTTACAGTTCAGCAACTGACAAATTGACATAACACCCACACACATATGTATATATCTTTTTAGCCACGTAGTCATCTAACTGATTTCTACATAACTGGATACCAGGGTTGGAGACTTAGTACTGAATTTTGTAGGTGTAGGTCTTAATTCTAGGAAGTCAGATAGCTGGAGGGATGCACAGCATGTCACAGAACATACATACTGAGGACCAGGAGGCAGGATTCCTGGCCATCTCCGCCACTGGTATTCTGTCCTCACTCTACCTGGAGGTAGTTTGGAATTTGTTGTAGATATCATTCTTTCTTTCTTGCCCTAATTCTTCTCTTAAACTGGTTGCTACCAGTATATACTGACTCATGATAGGCTTTGTGCTTTAATCTTTAGGACAATGACATATAATTTAGGGAAAAAATGAATTTGGGCCTAGAGAATGCAATATCGAATGAAGTAAGTCAGATAAAGAAGGAAAAATATTGTATGACATCCCTTATATGTGGAATCTAAAAAGAAATGATACAAATGAACTTAAAAAACAGAAAGAGACTCATAGATTTAGAGAACAAATTTATGGTTGCCGGGGGTTGGGAGGGGAGGGGAAGGAGAAAGGATGGTTAGGGAGTTGGGGATGGACATGTATACACTGCTATACTTGAAACGGATATTCAACAAAGACCTGCTGTATAGCACATGGAACTCTGCTCAATGTTATTTGGTAACCTGGATGAGAGATAGTTTGGGGGAGAATAAACACATGAATATATGTATGGCTGATAGTTCATACTATCACTGGGGATAGTTCACCTGAAACTATCACAATATTGTTAATGAGACATACCCCAGTAGAAAATAAAAGTTTAAATTAAAAAAAAACAAATCAAGCAAAAATTATGATATTTTTCAAGCCCCTAGATACTTATACATTATTAGTCAGTGTCCAAAATATTCTACTACATTAAGCAGATAGCTGTTCTTAAAGCTATCAGAGTAGGTAGAATTCTACTATGTTAAAAATATAGCTGTGCAAAAAGCTAGTGCTGACTTTAGACAACTTTAGTTCATCATTTCAGAAAATAGAATTCAGGTTCAAGTTACAGGTTTTTTTCTCAGCAGCCTTTGCCACATATGTTCTGAGATTTTCCTATGAGGATAATGAACAAGAGCCATAAATTAAACCAGATGCTCATGCAGCTTCCGTCTTCTTTCAAGTGGCTGTTTCTGAGATCCTTTTATCATTAAAAATAAAATAAATTATTCAGCTTTAATATAGAACTCAGAGCTGAGTTGCCAAAAGTGGGATTTGAAGCAATATGAATTAAAAACACATCACATCAAACTTTTGGCTTTAAACAAAAAATAAATGCTTTAAATGTAAGGGCACTTATCTTCTTGATCTTCACATATTGCATTCTTATGTTTTGTTAATATTGTTTTCCTAAGATCTCAGATATTTCAAAGAATTCCCTCACTTAGAAAAAAAAAAGTATAATAGTTAAACTAATAATATTTGGGTAGCATTTCATATACATTATTTTGTGCAAACTGGTGGGTGAGAAAAATTGTTTGAATTTACTATTAAGAGCCAATTCTTTATTTTAAACCTTAGGACTTGAGGATCTACAGTCAGGAGTATATGTAAGGGGTAGAAAAATGAATCAAAACTTTATTTGAAATTAGATAAGGCAAGTCATCATGAAATATGAAGAACACATTTTTGGAGCAATAATTTGTACATTACTGTAGCAAAATAATTTTATTTTTATAATTTATGATTTTATTTATGGGATAGGCTTTAAATGAGCAAAAATTAAGTTAAATTTGTTTCCATTTAAATAACCATATTTTTGGAAAGAATTCACTCATCTGAAAATATTCTTCAAGAATTTCAGAGAGATGGAAACATACAAACTTCTCTAAACTCAGATAAACTCCAGATAGTCAAATAACCTTAGAAAAGGTGTGTGTCTTAGTAGTAGAAGTAGACCCAAAGAAATCCAGGCCTATATAAGATTTGGGAGGAGATAGGTAGAAAAAAAGTTTAAGATGGAATAGAAGAGTAGTTGCCACCCTAGTAGTGTAGGAAAAAAATTCCCTAGGATAAAATGCTAATTTTTCCAAAGAGGGTGAACACTCTTACACTTAATTCCATATATACGATGTTACGTATGCTCCTTGGTTTGCGATTATGACCTCGTGTGATTAAGAAGTTGGTACCTCCTCATGATGTTCCTAAATCAACGCTTATCCCTCACTCCACTCCTTACTATGCACTCAGTCCAAGTAGTAAAATGAAACTATTAAATATTCATGAATATCCAGTACTGATCCAAATGCTAAAATCTCTCTCTGTTACTCGGTTCTCAAAACTACTATGTTAATTCTATGAAATCAAAACCATTTCTCATGGAGGAACTTAGAGAATTCAAAATGTCTTTAAGGTACAAGACCTGTCCTATAAGAAGAGAATAAAAATCAAATGGCTCAGAGGCAAGGTTTAATATGAATATAGATTTCTTTATTGTAAGTCACAAGTTTCTCTGCTGTTCTGTGATTCCCAGTCTCCCCAGAATTGTGTATAATTTGATGGTGAGCTCTGAGTTTCTTTTCAGCTTGTAATTTCACTATAGGTGAATGATCCCTTTATTTCAATTATATGCCCTTGTGGCCTATAAACTCTAGGGGCCCTCCTACAGGCTCCACCTCTGATCTTCATTCCCTTTTATAGTTCTCTCCTTTTGTGTATAGTTTTTTTCTCTCCTGTGGCTTGCTTATAAACAATAGAATGTGGCAAAGTTGACAGGATACATATGATATCTTACATAAGATTCTGGCACTGTCTTGCTGGACTCTCTTACTCTCTTACTGGCTTTGAAGATGCAAGCAGCCTGTATAGGGAGGCCCATGTGACAAATATCTGAGGGCAGCTTCTAGGGAGATGAGAGCAACGTCTTGCTGATGGGTAGCAAAAAACTGAAGCCATCAGTCGTAAAGTCACGGGGAAGTGGATTCTGCTAACAAAAGCCTATCCTTCCCCAGTCAAGCTTCAGATGAGATTGCAGACCCAGCTGACACATTGAATGAATACTTGAGAGACACTAGCAGAGAATCCAGCTCAGTTATGCCCAGATTCCTGACCCACAGAAATTGTAAGTTAATAAATGTCTTTTGTTTTAAGCTCCACATTTGTGGCAAATTTATCGCACAGCAATACATAACAAATACAAGCCTATTCTACAGTATTAAAGCAGAGAAAAATAAAATATACTTGGATAGGAACTGTGCCAAATCAGCAAGGACACAGAACAGCTATGGTCCAAACTCATCTTCTACCTCCTCTTCATCTTCAGAGCATTGTCTGAATGTTTCCACACGTGGACAGCAGGCTGGTCAGAGCAGGGACCTCAATTTGGTCCTCAATTTGGCATAAGTGTAAGTCTTATAAATATTGATGTGGCAATTGAGGGGCTGCAAGGTCACAGTCTGAAAGCGATATATTGAGACTTTTAACTGGCCAGACTAAATTTCCTGGACATTTTTATATCTGTGAATCTAATGCTGTGGAACTTCCCTGAGTACCATTAAGCATGGAGAGAGGGAGCTTTGACAGAATATTTAAAGGTAGTGAGTGCAGAAAACCACAACAATGTCAGGTTTATGCCCCACTGAGCCCAGCCTGCTCAATGAACCTGTTATTCTTGCTGAACTGCAAGGATCATAGACTGTGAGCCAGAGATTGGAGCTCTCAGCTTTGCTACTTACAAGAATCATAAATTTGATAAAGTTGTGTAGTGAAGTATTGAGTTCCTCCTATATACCAGGCATTTGATGGGCTACTTCACACCTGTTATACTATGTATTTCTTGTAATAACTCCACAGACCATCACTATTGGCTTCATTTTATAAGTGAGGAAATACTTCAATTATTTGTCCAAGGCCATGGAACTAGGATTCATAGTCAGGTTTATCGTATGCCAAAATCCTTCTTAATTCTAACATTTACACCACCACTTTAAGAGGCTTGTCTCTGCCATTTCAAATTGCAGGGTAAGAATGAGTGGAAATACATGAAAAACTGTTTTGTATATAGTATGTGCTCAGAAATCGGTAGTTTGGTTATCAATGACCTACTTCCACTCCTATCATAATTAGTCTCCAGTACAAGGCTGCAGAGAAGGGCATGGCAATCCACTCCAGTGTTCTTGTCTGGAGAATTCCACGGACAGAGGAGCCTGGCCAGGCTACAGTCCATGGGGTCAGAGAGAGTCGGACGTGACTAAGCAACTAATACACACAAAAGACTACAGAGAATATCAAGAAAAATCTTCAAAGTGAAAAGAAATGAAAGAACAACATCCTATTTTATTAAGGTTTAAAAGTTAAATTTGAGTATCTCTAAGGTAATCTTAGGTATTTTTTTAAGTTTTGTACTTTTAGTACGGACAAACTGAGCTTTTCCTTTAAGTCTGTTGAATCACAATTAAACAGGGGTGATAGAATGAGGTCCCCAAACATGAGCCTAGAGCAAGTGCCTCAAACCCCCCAATCTTCCATATGGTTCTGAAGCTTTCTTCCTTCAGGTATAAGCATTGCAGCCTCACTTTTGTAGCAGGAGATCCCACAGGGTTACCCCTCTTGCATATCTTTAAATAGTGTCCACTGCGTGCGATTTCAAGGGCTGGTGACATTTCAAAAATAAGTCTGGGATTTGATCTAGCCTGGCAAAGAGCATAAAATAAAAAACATATACCATCTACCATTTATTAACACTATAGTTTCATAAGAGAAAGGACACTTTCATTTTAAAAAGCAGAAGAAAACAGAATAAAAGGCAGACCTTCACAGGAATAAATGGAACTTTATGGGAAACCCACTTTTCTTTTGCATAGCTTTTTTGTATCTGGGAACAGGTGCATGAAAATTTTGACATTGATGTACAGATGAAAAAAATCTGTCAGTGGACAGATGGATGAACCCAGAGACTGGCCTTGGGGAGCCACAGACCCAGAAAGTTCCTGAGCCCAGGATGGGGTGAGGAGTGTGGTTAGGATTTCCAGAGATCATGTTGGCTCTGCTGTACCGCTCAGGAGTCCTGGTTAGTCAGCTCAGGCCAGCCACACTGTGGTGAAAGGCTTCAAGTGGACACCATGTTGTGGTTTTCTGTTTTACAAACCCCAGGGCCCTGTGTGGTCCAAGTCAGCAATCTCTAGTAGCCCCCAAAGGCCAGAAAATTGCCCATTTCCACCATTATGTTATTTATTTATGCAGTTTCCCCTCCCTCCTCTTCCTGAGGTGTAGGCCAGAGTGGCCACTAATGCTGTTTTTGTAACACTCTATCCTTTGGGATCTGAGAGGTTGAATCAAACAAAAACCAACTGTGAGGGAAAACTGAAGCCAGGAAGGGATCACGTTTATGGTTTTCCGCAGTCTTTCCCCTGAGTTTTCACCTTGTTTTTACTCTTAGCTTCCCTGACTTCTCAAAGTTCTGAGACAAAACACTCTCAAGAATACCAGCATAGGAAACTTTGCCCGTTTCTGAGGACTCCAGGTCACTCTCATCCACACACATGAGGAATCAGGCCTCCCAGAGACATGTTTGCAAAGGCACACAGCAAGTTAGAATGCTCCACAGTCTTTATTGAGAAAGAGAATTCTTTCCCCCTTTAGTTAGCTGAAACAGAACTATAGCTTTTCAAAAGGAACTTTGAAAATAAGTCACAAAAAAAAAAAAAAAAAACCAATAAATACTCAAAGGAAAAAAAAAGTTTTCAGAACGCACATATTTCACTGACATTCCTAGACCTTGAAAGGCAGAAGAGCTTGCTTAAAACAATATGGACCTTGGAAACAGGCCCAAATCCTAAAAAGCAGAGACATTATTTTGCTGACAAAGGTCCATATAGTCAAAGCTATGATTTTTAAAGTAGTCATGTACAGATGTGAGAGTTGGACCATAAAGAAGGCTGAGCACCAAAGAATTGATGCTTTTGAAATGTGGCATTGGAGAAGACTCTTGAGAGTCCCTTGGACTGCAAGGAAATCAAACCAATCAGTCCTGGGAAATCATTCCTGAATATTTTTTTGAAGGGACTGATGCTGAAGCTGAAGCTCCAGTACTTTGGCCACCTGAAGCGAAGAACTAACTTATTGGAAAAGACCCTGATCCTGGGAAAGATTGATGGCCGGAGGAGAAGGGGGTGACAGAGGATGAGATGGTTGGATGGCATCACCAACTCAATGGACATGAGTGTGAGCAAGCTTTGAGAGTTGGTGATGGACAGGGAAGCCTGGCATGCTGCAGTCCATGGGGGTCGCAACTAGTAGGACATGACTGAGCAACTTAGCTGAACTGAACAGCTTCTTTCTGCTCCATTCTGTGCTCTCCTTCTGGGACTTTGTATGTTGATTTGTTTTAATGGTGATGGACAGGGAGGTCTGTTGTGCTGCAGTCCTTGGGATTGCAAAGACTCAGACACAACTGAGCAACTGAACCATGACGACACCATTTAAAGTTTTAAGACTCAAGACAAAATAACAAATATTGTCTATATCACTGAACAAAAAATAAGGATGAGAAACCAACTTTGTAAGACTATAGTAAGGATGAAACAGGATAGTGTGTCTAAAACTCTTAGTCCGGGGCTAACCCATAAGTGCTATCATGGAAGAGCTCATAGTGGATAATTGTTGCTGCTTCTATCCATTGCCTTTACTGATATAGCTAATATCAACTGTATCAGCTCAGCACTTAAAGAGGTCTATGATCTTACATTTCCTACCAAACTGCTCTAGAGACACCCTCCAAATCTCTCCAATCTTGGGATGTTTTCATCATTCACCTTAAAAAAATATATTATTCCTTTTGTTCCTTAGCTCATGAGCAGGCTGAATTGTAGAATGAAACACAGCCTCCTTCATAAGCCAAATAAAGAAACTCAGTGACTAACATTTCATTCATAGAGAAATAGATCTCCATAGTGTTCCAGAATTTATCAAAATGTTGTGGAGAAAATGGTTAAATTCTTGAATGTCTTCCTTCTGTGGGAAATAAAACAGAACTCTCTGCATTCCAGGGATCTTCAAAACTTGGGATTTCTTGACATTCAACTGCATGAAATAAACACAGGTTTGTGGAATTTATTTAAGTTACAGTGTTGCTGAAATATGATACATTATTCATTTTTTTTTTTTTTTGTAAAAGAGGAACAAAAATCAGCTTCCAATTTAGTTACCTAGTAAGATGTTTTAGGCAAACACTATTGTATTTGATATGTGTTATGTATTTTCAATAGGGCTTCCCAGGTGGCTCAGTGGTAAAGAATCCACCTGCCAATCCAGGAGACACAGGAGACTCAGGTTCGATCCCTGGTCTGGGAAGACCCCACATTCCACAGAGCCATAAGCCCTTGTACCACAATTCTTAAGCTTGTGCTCCAGAGCCTGTGTGCCACAACTAGCCCCACTCACCTCAGCTAGAGAAAAGCCAACATGGCTGCAAAGACCCGTACAGCCAACAATAAATAAATAAAAACTAAAAATTTCATTTAAGAGTTTTGGAAGACTGGTCTGTAAGTAACGATGAAAATGTAAACCCATTTGTAAAAGTAACTCTTACTTCCAGCTGTCTTCTTTGCCTTTCCCATCACTACCCATTCCCCTGGGATCTGTTAATGAATCAGATGCAATCCATAGGCACTGTATATCAGCCAGGGGGTGAATACCCACAAACAGGAACAGGTTTGTGTAAGAAAATAAAACCAGGCTCTTGTAAGAACTGCCTATGGCCACTCAGGTAAGAGCCTCATTGCAAATAGGGGTGGGACAGGGATGAGGCTTGGGAGATTATACAAAGCTGAGGGCTGAGAGAAGAACATCTGTGCATAGGAACAGACTATGGCAAAGGTATGAAAAAAGGAGGGAACATCTACAAAAACAACTATAAAGAGCAGAAAATTCCCAGGTCTATTTGTGCTCCTCTATCCATGGAATTCTCCAGGCAAGAATACTGGAGTGGGTTGCCAGTCCCTTCTCCAGGGGATCTTCCCCAGAGACTGAACTCAGGTCTCCCACATTACAGGAGAATTCTTTACCCTCTGAGCGAATTCTTTACCCTCTTTATCAGGGAAGGCCAAGAATACTGGAGAGGGTAGCCTATCCCTTCTCCAGGAGATCTTCCCAGCCCAGGAGTTGAACCGGGGTCTCCTGCATTGCAGGCAAATTCTTTATCAGATGAACTAGCAGGGAAGCCCACAGTCTATTGGCCACTTAGCTGTAATAGCTATTCTTAGGTGTTCAATATATCACAGCAGAGACTACCTATGTTATTACAATCATCTGTATTTGTCTATATGTGTTTGGTGAGGGTAGTGACGTTGAGGAAGTAGAAGCTAAAGGAGGATTATTAGAATTACACACGCACCAAAGCTACTAATTATTGCCATCTTTACCACTGAGTGAAAGGGGAGAACATTTTCTCTTTGAAGGGAACAAACATTAGAAGACACCTAGATTCTGAATGTTGCCATTTTCAGAAACAATTTCTGTAAGCAAAAAAGAAACCATCTTTTAGACATAAACCATGATAATTCTATGTGCATAGATATGAAAAAAAATAGTGAAAGATGCTTCTTAAAGTTCATTTCATGGTTTGGAGAAAGCTTTGTAAGAACTTCTGTGTATAAATCTCTTTGAATGATTATTATAAACTTCATACTTAAGTTAATAATGACTCTGAGTCTCCTATAGAGACATGGCGAGTCTTGAATTATGAGCTTTATAACCTAAAATAATTTAATCATTGAAATTTAGAGTGAGAGCTGATTAGAAAAAGAGTAGAATACATGATTAAAATCTAATTATTAATATTTTGACATATTTTTAAAACAAGCAAATTAAGAATGATGCTATTGAAATTTCATTCCTCTTGTAGAACTCAATTCTGGTTTTCACAGCATGAATTCATAGTAAGCATTTATCTTTAATGACAACACCCTTTCCTAAGATAATAGATTGTGCATAGGAAAAACCATATACTTTCTTATGAAAAATGGCTAAGGGTGTTATTTACAGGCAGATCACAAAATAAGTATATACTGAAGAGCTACATTCCTATCATAAGTGACTCTTAGAACTTTTCTCACAGAGTTTCTAAAGCATGAATCTTGTGTTTACATTACAACAAACTTGCAAACAAAATAAGAAGGGAGAAGTCTAACAATAGTCTAAATTCTAGGGCAAAATATCTCAAGCACATATGACCATTGTTTTTGTAGAGTGCTAAGTAAGGACTCAGGAACCAACAGTAAGAACTGGGCATGGACCAACAGCCTGGTTCCAAATAGGAAAAGGAGTACGTCAAGGCTGTATATTGTCACCCTGCTTATTTAACTTATATGCAGAGTACATCATGAGAAACGCTGGGCTGGAAGAAGCACAAGCTGGAATCAAGATTGCCGGGAGAAATATCAGTAACCTCAGATATGCAGATGACACCACCCTTATGGCAGAGAATGAAGAGGAACTAAAAAAGCCTCTTGATGAAAGTGAAGGAGGAGAGTGAAAAAGTTGGCTTAAAGCTCAACATTCAGAAAACTAAGATCATGGCATCTGGTCCCATCACCTCATGGGAAATAGAGGGGGAGACAGTGGAAACAGTGACAGACTTTATTTTTTTGGGGGGCTCCAGAATCACTGTGGATGGTGACTGCAGCCATGAAATGAAAAGACACTTACTCCTTGGAAGGAAAGTTATGACCAACCTAGACAGCATATTAAAAAGCAGAGGCATTACTTTGCCAACAAAGGTCCGTCTGGTCAAGGCTGTGGTTTTTCCAGTGGTTGTGTATGGATGTGAGAGTTGGACTGTGAAGAAAGCTGAGCGCCGAAGAATTGATGCTTTTGAAATGTGGTGTTGGAGAAGACTCTTGAGAGTCCCTTGGACTGCAAGGAGATCCAACCAGTCCATCCTAAAGGAGATCAGCCCTGGGTGTTCATTGGAAGGCCTGATGTTGAAGCTGAAACTCCAATACTTTGGCCACCTCATGCAAAGAGTTGACTCATTGGAAAAGACCCTGATGCTGGGAGGGATTGGGGGCAGGAGGAGAAGGGGGCGACAGAGGATGAGATGGCTAGATGGCATCACCAACTCGATGGGCATGAGTTTGAGTAAACTCCGGGAGTTGGTGATGGACAGGGAAGCCTGGCGTGCTGCGATTCATGGGGTCGCAGAGAGTCGGACATGACTGAGCGACTGAACTGAACTGAAGTAAGGGCTTAATCCAAAAGTGATCTTGAGATGATGTATTTACAATTATTGATGGGGAAATGTTTTTCAAAAAAGGTTACTTTTATTTTTTTCATTTCATAACAAGCTGATTTGAATTCAAGTAAAATCATTTAGCTATTCATGTGCCAGGAAAGTAATGGCCATGGTCTTAGGCCTCCACAAGACCCTAAAATGTTCAGCAGTTAGGAGCAAAGGGTTTTGTTAGGTGAATAAGTGAACATGCATTTTAATTTTAAAAAGATTTAATCTCTGGCTTTGTTGTTCAGTTGCACAGTCATGTCTGACTCTTTGTGAGCCCATGGACTGCAGCATGACAGGCATCCCTGTCCTTCACTATCTCTCAAATCTTCCTCTAACTCATGTTCATTGATGCCATTGAACCATCTCGTCCTCTGTTGTCCCCTTCTCCTCCTGCCTTCAATCTTTCCCAGCTCAGGGTCTTTTCCAATGAGTAGGCTCTTTGTATCAGGTGGCCAAAATATTGGAGCTTCAGCTTCAGCATCAGTCCTCCCAATGAATATTCAGGAATGATTTCCTTGAGGATTGACTAAGGAATCAAGGTTTGATCTCTTTGCAGTCTAAGGGATTCTCAAGAGTCTTCTCTAGCACCACAGCTCAAAGGCACCAGTTCTTTGGCGCTCAGCCTTTTTTATTTTCCAGCTAGCCCATCTGTACATGACTTTCAGAGAAATCAAAGCTTTGACTATACATCTTTGTAGGCAACTAATGTCTCTGCTTTTTAATATGCTGTCTAGGTTTGTCATAGCTTTTCTTCCAAGGACAGAGCATATTTTAATTTCATGGCTGCAGTTACCATCTGCAGTGATTTTGGAGCGTAATAAAACAAATTCTGTCACTGTTTCCATTGTTCCCCCATCTCTTTCCTATGAAGTGATGGGACTGGATGCCATGGTCTTTGTTTTTTGAATGTTGAGTTTTAAAGCCTGCTTTTCCACTCTCTTCTTTCACCTTCATCAAAAGGCTTTTTAGTTCCTCTTCACTTTCTGCCATAAGAGTGGTGTCATCTACAAATCTGAGGTTATTGATATTTCTCCCCACAATCTTGATTCCAGCTTGTGCTTCCTCCAGCCCAGCGTTTCTCATGATGTACTCTGCATATAAGTTAAATAATCAGGGTGACAATATACAGACTTGACATACTCCTTTCCCAATTTTGAACCAGTCTGTTGTTCCATATCTGGTTCTAACTATTGCTTCTTGACCTGCATACAGGTTTTGCAGGACAATATGGTATCTTAGATCTAAAGTGTAGAGAGGTCTCATGAAGAATGTTGAGTAGAGAGATTTCCCTGATGGTACAGTGGTTAAGACGTCCCATTCTAGGGCAGGGAGTGCAGGTTCTATCCCTGGTTGGGGAACTAAGATCCTACCATATTCCATGGCATGTGGCCAAGAAGTAAAAAAAAAAAAAAAAAAAAAGAATGCTGAGATAATTTTTCATGGCACTGATGATCTTGACTCTATAGCCACAAAAAATTCATCTGAATAGGAAAAATAAGCAAATAAATCAATTTAGTTAACAAACTAAGCCTCTCCTGAGTACATGCATATGCATAGTATTTGATACATACCATCTCCTTATAGAGAGGAGCACATTTTACCTAGTATTTCAGAGCCAGCTGATCTTTCTTCAAGACAGGATCAACATTTAAAAATTCATAGACTGCAGCTGTGCAGAGAAGCCCATGTCAAAGAAGCAGTTTCCCAATGCCAAGAGTCCATGGATAATTTAAGAGTAAAGTTATGCATTGTCTGCTCAACTCACAACCATGGGGAAAACATTTTGGAAGCATATTAGTAAAAATACTTGTATCAGGCAACTGGAGTAGATCCCCAAGAGGAAAATGTGGCAACTATAGGGTGAAGTGTATCCTAACCCAAAGCACAAAAGATGGGCCTAGGGATGAACAGTGGGATTGGCTTGAAATCCACATGAAAGTTTGCCTTTAAACATTGGCTCCCCGCTCTGAAAAATGCTCATTAATATCACCTGGAGAACTTTAAAAACCAACATCGCTCCCATGGCCCCACCAGTGACCAATGAAACCCAAAATTACAGAGGGGAGGGCCCAGACAAAAGTCTATTTAAAACTCTCCAGTTGATTATAATGTGCATCCAGAGCTGAGATGTGTTATCTTGAAGCTACTGACCTTGAAAACTTCTAGAAGAGCCAAGGCAAACTTCCAAAAGTAGGAAGAATTTCTAGCCTTGGGGGTAAAGATTTTGCAACCAAATTTTACCCAGAGATATAATTTTATGTTCTTAATTCTGTAATTTTCTCTCTTGTTCTCTCAGTGTTTATTCCTTTGCTTACTGGTCTGGCAAGTATTAATAATTTTCTGAAAACCTAGAGTATTCTGTTGCTTCTCTAATGTAGAGAGAAGGTAAGCCTAACATAACCAGGAAAAGAAAGAGCCTCAGTTGCAGTGGGTTTGGAATGTTAGCCTCTCCTGGGCTGTTAGATTCTCTCAAATGACTGAATTTTAGGCCAAAATGAATTTTAAGAAACTACAGTAGGATTAGATATCTAGGGAAAACAATATCAGGTAGGCATTTTCTGTTTCTCTTCATGTCTATATCACTGTGAATTTTTACTGCCCCTAATATTAGCAGCTATCATTTATTGAGTAGCCATTTTTAGTAGGTAGATGTTACACTAGTTTTTTATACATATAATCTCTAAGGAAGCTGTGGTACATATACACTATGGAATATTACTCTGCCATTAAAAAGAATTCATTTGGATCAGTTCTAATGAGATGGATGAAACTGGAGCCCATTATACAGAGTGAAGTAAGCCAGAAAGATAAAGACCAATACAGTATACTAACACATATATATGGAATTTAGAAAGATGGTAACAATAACCCTATATGCAAAACAGAAAAAGAGACACAGATGAACAGAACAGACTTTTGGACTCTGTGGGAGAAGGCAGGGGTGGGATGTTCAGAGAGAACAGCATTGAAACAAGTATACTATCAAGGGTGAAACAGACCATCAGCCCAGGTTGGATGCATGAGACAAGTGCTCAGGGCTGGTGCACTGGGAAGACCCAGAGAGATGGGATGGAAAGGGAGGTGGGAGGGGGGATCGGGATGGGGAATACATGTAAATCCATGGCTGATTCATGTCAGTGTAATGCAAAAGCCACTACAATATTGTAAAGTAATTAGCCTCCAACTAATAAAAATAAATGGAAAAAAAAACTAAAAAAAAAAAAATCTCTAACATTCATAACACTGCTAAATAAATACTGCTATTTTTTTGTGGGGTCAAAGCTAAGGCTTGGTGAAAGTAGGTATCATTTTTTAAGGTCAAACACGTGATCAGAGGCCAAGGAAAAAGTTAAATTCTGGTGTGTTTGAATCCAAAGCCAATTCCATTTTGGTGAAATTCACTGTCGAACTCTTCCTGTGGAATAACTTATTGGATGCCTAATATAGTACATACATTGATAGTAAATGTAAATTAAAATCTCTTGTCTTTTATGTCTTTTGAAGAAGAAAAGTGATAGATTGAAAGTAGGAAGTGACTCTACCCAAAACCAATGGAAAGCATGGCTGAGGCCAGTTTAGCTATCTCTTTAACATATTTTTCTTTATTTTTCTCTTCTGCAGTTTGAATATGATAGCCTATGTGCAGTTTGTTTAGCGTTAATCCTGCTTGATGTTCCCTTAGCATCTGAAATTTGTGGGTTTGTGTCTAACATTAATTTTGGGGAAATTTTCATTATTTCTTCAAATATTGCTTCTGTTTCTTTCTTTTTTATCTTTCTGGTATTTCCATTAGGTGTATGTTACACATCTTATAGTTGTTACACAATTCTTGGACATTCTGTCCTAGTTTGTTTATTTTGCAGTCTTTTTTTTTTTTTCTCTCTCTTTGATTTTCAGTTTTGGAAGTTTTTATTAAGCTCCTCAAGCTCGGATTCTTGGCCGGGTCCAGTCTACTAATAAGCCCACCAAAGGCATTTTCCATTTCTGCGTTATTTTTTTCCTATCATTTCTTTTAAATTCTTTCTTAAAATTCCCATCTCTCTGCTTACATTATCCATCTATTCTAGAATGTTGTCTACTTTTTCCATTAGAGCCCTATGATTAACATATTAAGCATAGTTGTTTTAAATTCATGATCTGATAATGCCAACCTCCCTGCAATATCTGGGTCTGGTTCTGATCCTTTCTGTTTTTTTCAAACTGTGTTTTTTGCCTTTTAGTATCCCTTGTAATTTTTGGATAAGAGGTGGACGTGATGTACTGTGTAAAAGGAACTGTGGTAAATAGGCCTTCACTAATGTGCTGGTAAGATGTTGGAGTGGTAGGTAGGGAAAAACTTATGGTCCTGTGAGTAGTGATTGGTGAGCCTGTGTCTGGACAATGAATTTCACAAGGTATTTCTCATTCCTCTCCCCCTCTCCTTAAGTGTATCAGGATGGGCTAGATACAGCGGTCCCCAACCTTTTTGGCACCAGGGACCAGTTTCATGGAAGAAAATTTTTCCAGGGACTGCAGAGGGGAGTGATTTTGAGATGATTCAAGTACATTACATTTGTTGTGCACTTTATTCCTATTATTATTACATCAGCTCCACTTCAGATCATCAGGCATTAGACCCCAAAGGTAGGGGACCCCTGGAATGGATCAGAGTTGGGTATTTCCCTTCCTCCCGGTGGGTCGTTGCTGTTAAGTCACTAAATTGGGTCCTACTCTTTTGTGACCCCATGGACTGTAGCCCACCAGGCTCTTCTGCCCTTGGGATTTCCCAGGCAAGAATACTGGAGTGGGTTGCCTAATACTGGAGTGGGTTGCCATTTCTTTCTCCAGAAGATCTTCTCAAACCAAGGATCGAACCTGTGTCTCCTGTCTTACAGTGGGATTCTTTACCACTAAGCCACCAGGGAAGCTGGGTTAGGCTCTTATAAAATCCTAGGAAGTTAGGTTCTGGTACAACAGTTTCTGCTGTTTTAGACAGGCTTATTGAGAGGAACAGAGCTCTGGCATATTTCAAAATGATTTCTTCCTCCGCTCCCCCTGCCAGAAGCATGAGGGGATGTTTTCACAATTTTCGCTGTGAAAGCGTGGTAATGTCTAGGAGGTAAAACTCAAGTATGGGAGCTCCCCAGTGACTGGGTCCCCTGGAGTTTTTAACTCTCAACCATTTTCATATTGAGCCTCTAGCAATTTACCAATTACAGATCAAATTTTCCTCCCTTGGCATTGGTTCCCACGGAGGTTTCTGCTTGTGGTTTCTGTTCAGGTAAGCTGTGATTCTCTATATCTCCTGGTGTGTCTCCAATTTGGGAGGCAGCAATTTGCTCTGTGACCTTACTTCTATAATTAATCTCAGAAAAGTTGGTTTTTCCATTTGTTCAGCTTTTTACTCATTATTAAGATGGAGTGGTGACTTCTCAGCTGGTTACATGCTGTACCAAAAATGGAAAGTCTCTCTAGTGTAATTTTATCCCACATGATTTTTCAGCAAAAAAAAAAAAAAAAAGCAAAATAAAATAGAAAACAGTAGCCCAACAAAAAAAGTCTTCAGGGACAAGCTACTCATTTCCTTGTTACCTCTGGAGTTTGAGAGAAATGTTGCTTCATATCATTTGTGTTTGCACTTCCTGTTTGCGATTCCCCCACTTCTGGTCTCTCATTCTTCCTGGAACAAGTCCTGTAGTTTACAGGTCACAGAGGATCTCATTCATCTGATTTCATCCTCACAGCCCAGGTTAGCACACTTGAGAACAGATCTTTAAAATATATATTGAATTACAGTTGACCCTTGGACAAGAGTGTGACCTGCATTGTTCCACTTATCCACATTTATCACATGGTTCAAATTTTTGTTGTTCAAGGGGCAATGTATTCATCTGAGGTTGAAAATGTGCATGCAGAACTCATGGATAGGGAGGATTAATTGTGGGACTTGAACATCTCGGATTTTGGTGTCATAAGTGGTTCCTGTAACGAATCCCCCATGGATATGGAAGAACAGCTGTACATGTGTTAAGCAGTCTGTGTGTGCCAGGCACTAGACTAGGAGAGAGGTTAATCTCCATTATAAAGGTTTGCTTCTGGACTCATTAATATCATGTCTCTCCTCATTGATTATTGAATCTGTTGGCTTGAACTGTCCTGCTCTCTAATATTTATGTATCTTCCAGTTCTTAGGTATTCTATTACTTATTCATTGTTTATATCAATCTCAGATATTTTTAATTCTCTTTAATTTTTTAAACCTGCCTAAATTCTGACATTATTATGACAAATCACTTTTATATCCTGATCATCAATAATCTGATTGTTGACCACACAACATAGGCTCCAAACTTCTACATTCTTATTGTATTCATCATAATTTTAATTCCTTTTGAAATACATCCTTGGACCCAGTGCTGATAAGTACTTGCTCTCTATAATGATGTGACAATTGTAATAACTCTCCATTCCACTCCAGTTGCTAAACTAATTGCTTCAGGCATATCTCCTTTGCCAGTGATTAATTCAAGTTGAGGAGACATTGCTAACTTGAACTGGTGAGCTCAGAAATGGCCTACTGGGAAACTTAGGACATTTTCCTACATCAAGAGAGGTGCTTTGGAAGCCAGTCATTGCTCACCCTTCCTTGCTGTTAAGACAGCAAGAAAGGGTGTACTCTGGATTGCTCCTAGAAGTCCTGCTAACAATGATGAGTGGCTAAGGATGAAGTGGACAAGAAATCTGAGAGATGAAGGGAATCTGAGTCTTTGACACTGTTGAGCCCCTGGATGAACCAAACCAAGGTCCCTCAATCTGGATTCTATTATTTTATGTAAACTTCTTTCTAATTGCTTACAAATATTTCAAATAGATAATCACCAAAGTGAGATGACATGGTAGACATACTAATGGTTCCACAAAGATGTCCACATCCTAATTCTAATAACTGAATATACTACCTTACCAGCAATAGGGACTCTGCAGATATGATTACTTGTGAGGACCCTGAGGTGCGAACGTTATCCTGGATTGTCTGGCTGGGCCCAGTGTTGTCCTTAAAAGTAGAAAGTTTCCTTAAAAGTAGAAAAAGGAGACAGATGAGGTGGGGCAGAGTGATGTGATTTGAACTGACCTGCTGGCTCTGAAGATGGAAGAAGGGAACCATGAGCCTAGAAATGCAGCTAAAAAGGTCAAGAAACAGATTCTCTCTGAGCCCCAGAAAGGAACACAGCTCTACCAATATCTTTTAACATGTGTTGGACTTCTGAGGTATAGGACTGTAAGATAATTTCATGTTGTAGCTGTTAGTCTCTGATGACTTGTTGTGGCAGCAGTAGTAAGTCAATATAAGGACAAAACCACTGCAGAAATCAAGAGGCAACCTGGTGCTCAGAGTAGACCTTAAAGTCCTGTTGAACTTAGTACAGTATATCAAAACATCAACCAAACAAGGCTACCCTGAAACTATGGTGGCTTGACTGAAAAAACAAGATCACTTTATTATCATATCTGAACACAGACAAAAGCATGAACTAGGTACTTTAAACTGTAAATGAATGACCATGCCACCATCCTGGTGAATGAGTGACAACTTACTGCTGCTTTACCAATTACTGATTTACCTTTGCTTAGTATTTGCTCCCTGATAAGATCTATTAAGATTTCCAAACATAAAGTTACCCTCACTTCATGACAGCATCTAATCCAGAAGAAAGCCCCACATCCTTGAAAAAAAGTGTAAATGTTAGTCGCTCAGTCATTTCCAACTCTTTAAGACCCCATGGGCTGTAGCTTGCCAGGCTCCTCTGTCCTTGGAATTCTCCAAGCAAGAATACTGGAGTGGTTGACATTCCCTTTTCTAGGGGATCTTCCCAACCCAGGGATCAGATCCTATCAAATCTGGGTTTCCTGCATTGCAGGCAGATTCTTTACCTTCTGAGCCACCGGGGAAGCACCTCCATCCTTGAATGGTCCCCCAAATTGCCTCAAATCCAAGTCCTTTCTGATAAACCCTTTCTGAGGTGCCACGTAGATTCCCTTGATTTTTTTCCTCCCTTCTTGCAATGAGTGAAATCTGTTCACCTGCAGGTGTGTTACCGAAGGTCTTTGCCTGACACCAGGGCCAGGAAGTATATCCAGATACATTTGAAAAGCAATTGAATGCATTGTGTAATTTATTTTACTCTGCAAGTGAAAGCGGAAGTGAAGTTACTCAGTCGTATCCAACTCTTTGCAACCCCATGGAGTGTATCCTGCCAGGCTCCTCTGCCCATGGAATTTTGCAGGCAAGAGTACTAGAGTGGGTGGCCATTTCCTGCTCCAGGGTATCTTCCCGACCCAGGGATCGAATACAGGTCTCCCACATTGCAGGCACACTACTTACCGTCTGAGCCACCAGAGAAGCCCTACTCTGCAATTAGAGATCCCAAAATAATAAATTCTGTTAACTGTCACCATTTTCTCTCTGTTTTGGTTTTCTGTGTCTCCTTTCTTCCATTTACACAAGGGCTCATTTTCTATCACATGCGGTGAGTGCAGGGGAAGCTTACTAACCTAGTCTGTGACTGTGTCTTTGTCGGGGAGAAGGACTGGACTGAGGAGAAGCCAAGATGGTAACTCAGAAACAGGAAGATATGTTCACTTACAAGGGTGATGTGAAGGTGTTAAAGGCAAGCAAACATCAGCCTCCTTGATCAAGAAATTACAGTGCTGTGATGAGATTTGATTTGGAGGTTGGCTTTGCTTTAGTGGGTCAGGTGAGAGATGACACGCAAAGAGAGATGACATCATTGTAATAACCCTTGATGTGGCACCTTGCTGGTGCTGGTGGTCTACTGCTCAATGATCTCAGGAGGATGGCCAAACATACTGCTGCAAAATACAGGTCTCAATATTTTTTTTTTTCCTAAATATGATGTATCTCTACATTCCTATGAAAACATTAATTCCATAAATGTTTCTGGCTGTGTAATATAAAGAGTAGGTAAGAGGTTACTTGATTTGATTAATTATAGTTCATAACATATATTTAAGAAGATGCTCATAACTTTAATGACTTTAAAAAAAATTATTTGGAAGATAATTGCTTTACAATATTGTGTTGGTTTCTGCCACACAATGTGAACCAATCATAAGTATACATATATTCCTTCCCTCTGGAACCTCCTTCCCACCTCCCCATTTTATTTGTCAATAATATTAAATATTGGCACAATATATGATCCTCTAGATACCTTTGCTTTTTAAAATCTGGACGTAGCTATGTATATTTGACCATGTTTAAAGTAGTATCTTTGTTATTAAACATTTGACTCCATGAAAAAGAAAGTATGTAATAATCCAAGAATGTGGATTTTTTTTTAAAGTATAGTTGATTTGCAGTATTGTTAGTTCCAGGTATATAGCAAAATCATTCAGTAAATGTATATGTATGTGTGTATGTGTATATGTATATATATCAGATTATTTTCCATTAGTTTATCACAAGATATTGAATATACTTTCCTGTGCTCTACAATAGGTCCCTGCTTATCTTTTTTATATAGTAGTATGTATCAGTACTCTTGCCTGGAAAATCCCATGGATGGAGGAGCTGGTAGGCTGCGGTCCAAGGGGTCACTAAGAGTCGGACACGACTGAGCAACTTCACTTTCACTTTTCACTTTCACACATTGGAGAAGGCAATGGCACCCCACTCCAGTGTTCTTGCCTGGAGAATCCCAGGGACGGTGGAGCCTGGTGGGCTGCCGTCTATGGGAACACACAGAGTCGGACACGACTGAAGTGACTTAGCAGCAGCAGTATGTATCTGGTAATTCCATATTCCTAATTTATAATCCCTGCTTTCCTCTTTGGTAATCATAAAACTGCTTCAAGATTATCGATCTTAAACACAGATATTTTAGAGAAAAAGATCAAGAGTGGATACGTGTTTTTTTTTTTTTAAGAAATCTACAGTGACTTGAACAAGAAAGTCATTTATTTGAGTGTGTATCACTGACATTGTTTAGAAATACAATACATGAATGAGATGGTTAGATAGCATCACCAATTCAATAGACATGAATTTGAGCAAATTCCGGGAGACAGTGGAGAGCAGAGGAGCTTGGCGTGCTGCAGTCTGTGGGTTGCAAAGAGCTGGACACAATTTAGAAACTGAACAACAAAAACAATATATGGTGACAAAAACAGAATGAACTTTAGGTGATTTTTATCACTGTTTAAAAATTCTCTGGGCTTCCACTAGTTCTCTTAGCTTCCACTAATTCTCTGGCTTCTCTGAGGCACTAGTGGCTCAGTTGGTAAAGAATATGCCTGCAATTCAGGAGGCCTGGGTTCAATCCCTGGGTCGGGAAGATCCCCTGGAAAAGGAAATGGCAACCCACTCAAGTATTCCTGCCTGGGGAATCCCACGGACAGAGGAAATGGGCAGGCTACAGTCTGGGATCGCAAAGAGTCGGATAGGACTGTGTGACCAACTTTCACTTTCGCAAATTCTCTACAAAGTCACCTCTTGGTGCCTGTACTGGGCGGACTGAGCCCATTGTTCTGCCTCCTTGGTGGGTCACCGTTTGACTCATTCTGGCGGAAGCAAGCTCAAGGAGGTGGTCCACAGTGGTGGGAGATTATTGTTCAATTCAAGAACCAAGAATTCTCCCACATAATTGATTCCTCACCCCTTATGCCATCGTCCTCCTCTGCTTGATGAATGCCTGGTTCTATATATATTTTTTTGGTGGGAAAGTAAAATAGTACAACCTCTTCGGAAATCGTTCTGACAGTTTCTATAATGCAAGTTAAACATGAACTTTTCCTATAGCCTACTAATACATTCTAGGTAATCATTTGAGAAAAGTGAAAACATATGGTCACACAAAAATTTTAACAGGAATATTCATTGTAGTTCTCTTCATAATAGCCCCAAATGACACAACTCACATTCCTGCCAATAGGAGAATGGATATTATGGATAAATGTATTATGATATACACACATAAGAGACTTACTTAGCAATGAAAAGAATTGAACTACAACATGGTTTAAAAAAATGACATGAGGAAACTTTAGGAGTAATAGAATTGTTCTGTGTCTTAAGTTGAGTGATAAATGGATGTATACATTTTGTCAAAATTCTCATAAAATCTATGCATTTTTTACCCTGTAAAGCATACCTCAAAAAAGTAAAAACTGAGTCATAGCTGTTCTTTCCTGTGGCACTGGGAGAGATGCAAGGCAAGAGAAAGCGGTTTAAAATTTTTTTTCACCTTAGTTGGGGAAGTTAAGTCAAGAGGGACCCCCACCTAGCCACAGGAAGTGTGATCTCTACTTCTTCCTTCCATCCATTCCCCAGTGCCCTGCAACCTGACTTCTGTTTCCAGCACTCTAAGGAAATTGCTCTCTTTAAGTTGCCTGGAACACGTTCTTTAAATTCAAAGCATGCATTTTAGTGATTTTTCCTTAATTGAACTTGGCAGCCTTGAACATTAAAAAAAACATAAACAATACTCTTTTCAGCTTGTTTTGCCATCACTCTTTTTTTCTCCATACATTTCAGAATACTTCTTCAGATCCTTTTCTTGTTCTCCCTTCTCTCTGTAAAAGCTGCATGTCTCCAAATTTCTTTGGCCCACGGTCTTATCACTCTAAATGTTCATGACTTTGATTCTAGTTCAAACATTGTTGACCCCCAAATCCTCATTCTTAGTCTTTCTTGAGCATTAGTTTCCCATCAATCACCAGTATAGGTATTCCAAAGTGATGCCAAAGTAATCTTTGTAGAATCTAAACTTTTTCTTTTTCTGAATTGATACCCATGTATTTGTTATCTATGCTAGGACATTATTGTCTCTTAACTCTCTCAACTGGAAATCTTGACATATCTTTCTATGTTTAATCCCTATCATATCTAAAGATTCTACTGAATTTTTTAACTTCTCTGTATTTTCATTTCTCCTGTAGGTTTTCAGGTCCCCCTTTTCTGTAGATTATTACATTGTCTTATGTTCGTTTCTGTTTTCCCTAACTTATCATCCACACTATTAGAGCTATCTTCTGAAAGCACAAAACAATCCATCACAATCCTAAAGATACTACTCAAAGATTGTACGTTTTGTCCTTAACGTATAAGCATGTAGGTATATCTGTTTTATCAAGATTGTCACAAGAAACAGGTCAAAAATAACTCTGCAAGGCATTAGATTTCTGTATCTATATTTTACTGAATACAGAGAAACTTATTTCTTTTTGGACTACAGACTGCATCATCAACCACACAGGCCCTGACAGGCAATGTGCTTCTCAACCCTGCATACCAGAGTACTCATGATCTCTGCAGCTTGCCAGATAAGGGAAGAATAAAAAGACCATCATCAAAACTTCTGAACTGTATTTATTGGATTTACAAAGGATTCAAATCAGTATTGATGTTCAAACCTGAACTTCAGCAAATGTTAATTAAGTTTCTCTTTTAGAAAAAGAGCAAGACCCCAAGGTTAGCTCAACAGAGGCCATCAGAGCTGATGTGGTATCAAGTATTTTCTTTAATAGTCATTTCTAAGAACTGTATCCCAGGATCTGACACATAGTAGACTCTCAGAAAATACTTGGGGATCTGAACAAGAGAATAAAGAATGGTGATCTCATATTTCCATTTTACTGCATGAAATCATTTGTAAAAAGGATCTGGGCAACTCATTTCAGAAAAGAATAGTAGCTCTGGAAAACTCTTAAGTCATGAAGCTATAATTGTGCTCAGAAGCCTGGGTGAAGAGAAGCCAGAAACCAGTTTGTGGTGAATAACTTCTCCATTAAAGGGCGCAGAGGAAAGTATGCCTAAAGTTACAGACTAATATATAGGGTCGGCTAAATGCTATGAATTTAATAGTGTCTGAAGATCATAGTATTGCATAGCTCTGGTAGACAGCATCACCTGCTAGAAAGAGCATCTTACAAGGATAGGAAGACCTGTGTTCTCCTGGCTCTGATACTTGCTAGCTTTGAAAGAACAGGGAAGTTTTGTTTCTTTGCTGTATTTCAACTTTCACATCCATGAAGTGGGGATAAAAATAGAGTTGCTTTGAAGATCAAATGAGATAGGAGTATTGAAACGTGCTTTATAAAACTTTGAAAAGGATGGGTTATTATAATCTGTCTAGTCCCACATTTAATAGCAAAGTTTACATGCCCTCAGCATAATTATTTAGTAATGCAGAGATGAAAGTTGCTACAGAATTCTGTTCTTTAAACAGAAGACACCCTGGGTAATAAAAGATTAAGATACTCAAAACTGTTGGATATCCATGTGCAGGGCAGCATCCTCAGTGTATCAGCATTAAAATTAAAATAATGGCCCAATGGCAATGCCTGCATTTTAGACTTACCGTAGTAGCTACTTTGTTTCATAATTACATTGCATTAATTTTTTTTCCTTCAAATGCTACATTATTAAGTCACTTCAGTTGTGTCTGACTCTGTGCTACCCCATGGATTGCAGCCTGCTAGGCTCCTCTGTCCACGGGATTCTCCAGGCAAGAATACTAGAGTGGGTTGCCATGCCCTCCTTCAGGAAATTTTCCTGACCTAGGGATCAAATCCACATCTCTAACATCTCCTGCATTGGCAGGCAGGTTCTTTACCACTAGCACCACCTGGGAAACCTGAAGAGAGACAAGGCAGCATGTAGATAAACCTCGTGAGAAACAAATGGCACTCTATCTTTTCAACAGGAAAAGCAATGCCTTCTGATGTGGCCAAAGAAACTGAATTCATGGACATTTGAAAGAGATCCATTATATGCTCTTTTCAGGGCATATAAAAGACGCAGCACTCCATTTTCCTACTTATTTAGTTTTAAACATGGTGGCAACGTTATGAATACAGTCTGTCACAAATAAAGCTCTATTTTGTAAATAGATGTCAAAGGTCCAAACCAAAGAAATCTTTTTATATGCACAAATAGAATGGCTCTGGTTTTGTGTTTTTTTCCATTTATATCCCCATGTGGGTATCAAAAATCCATCATCTAACGTAAATATCTTCTAATTTTACATGCTGAAATGAGTGAATAATCTTAAATCTTGCTCTACAGAGAACTGAATCAGATGCACTGGATCTCAAGTGCAATAAAAAATTGGATTGAAATTTTTGCTGTGCTAACATTCATACAAATGACACCTTTGATGCATGGAATATATGGAAACCTAGAATCAAAATATATTACATAAAGATATGCCACGGGATGTGTCCAAAGGATGTTGGAAGAATTTGGAACCCACACTGGAAACTTTTGCAAAGTTAAGGATCAGTGTTTCTATTTGGGGCAAGAACTAATGTGGTTGCAAACTTCTGTACCATTCTGTAAAAAACTCTCAGCACAGTACTAAGAGTTTGCTGGTCGTCAGTTTCAGATTGAGTTTAAATCTCCTGTACCTTTAAGCTACCTATCAAGAGGTAAATGGGTATTTTAAAACTTTTCCCTCAGCTATTTAGCAGTAAGCATCCTGAGGGAGAAGTGACATGTTGTGGAAATACTGGACTCCCTGTCATCTGTACTTCCTGACTGATATCAATTATGTCCCAGGTTTCACTAATGGAAGTCATTTCCTGTTCTGTAGATCATCTAACATTCCTCTGTAGAATTACAGCATCACCCTAAATTGCATTATACCACTGTAAAATAAACTTTTCTTGTCATAAGCTTTTTTATTAATTGCATTTCACTTTGAATTGCATTTAAAATGAAATGCTACAGCAATTTCCTGAGCAATAACTAGAATTTACTGCTGCTTTTCTTCATCTGGTCACCTTTCATCACATACAGTAGATGGGTGGCAAATCTAGCCAATTAAAATCCAGACAGTATTTTTTTTTTCCCTTTTGTAACTGAAGTTGAATTTGCTCAAGGGATGCATGCTAGCCTTAATTACTATTACTGTTTGCTTAGGACACAGTAGCAAGTTACATTTCAAAGGAAAATTCTAGCTTATAGTGAAGGTTCCAAGTATTTAATGTGGACCAATATCTTCTGCATGCAGATGTAGGTCTTCTTGCAGAAGACAATGTGTTTCTACAGCTGTCAACCTGTCACACTTGTCAAAATGCTCTGACCATGCTGGAGTTTGTCCTTAAAAAATAAATGAGCACAATGATCAAATATCTTCCCACACACAAATCTTTCTTTATTCATTCTCAATGTGGTAATAACTGAAAAAACTCTTTAGGAGAGTTAATCAGCAAGCAGAAAAACTCAGCTGTGAGAATTTCTGTGTTTCAAAACTATCATTTTTTAGAATCACCATCTTTTGGGTCAAAATGAAATTTGTGAACCAGTTTGCCAGATTATTCATACGTGTGTTATAGAAATGGTGTAATGTACAGGTCCCCTAACTCAAAATTGTCCTCTTTGCATATGTGAAGAGTCACAGGATATTGACTTTTTTAAGAACTTGTAAAAATTTTCTAATTCAAACTTGTCTTTTAAAAGAAAAGAGTGAATCCTGGTGAGAATGAGTGACGTGGTCAGCTGAAAAGGAAGCTAAATCCTATATGCCAGCTGCTTCTCTAATGAGTGTAATTTAGGTTAATAATCTCCTTGTTTTAAAATAAAAATAATTATGGGGGGTAGTTGAGCCTATCAGCCAGTCATTCTTTACTGTGAATGAATTTAAATTATTTTCTTCTTAAATGATATCAGTTGCAAAAATGAGGGGGCTAATAAGCCTTTGGGGGAAGGGAAAGAGGGTTATTGGCATTTTCAACAGAGAAAACAGTGTCAAAAGTTGAAGGAAGGAGAAAAGGGATTGAAGTTTTAAAAATAAAACAAAGAAAGGTATACGCTGATCCAAAAGGGTAAAGGTATGAAAAGATTCATACATAAATTGGAATGGGCAAAGAGCACCAAACATAAGCTCAACATATTTGGCAGTTTTGCCAAAGGTTTTAATGGCAAATCATTTTCTGTGGAAATTCATCTTACATATTAAGTTGCTTTAAACATATGTGTCTTTAAGTGACTACATTACTGAAACAAATAATTTTTTTTTCCTTTTATAAAAGGATTTGGTGAGTGGGTGGTGTTGTGGAATGAGTTGGGGAGATTGAGAAGATGGTTAACAGGTCTGGGAGGATCACTAATGATGATATAGTAGTGGGTGTCACCCGTTCCCCTGGTGGCTCAGACAATAAAGAATCTGCCTGCATTGCAGGAGGCCTGGGTTCACTCTCTGGGTAGGAAAGATCCCCTGGAGAAGGGAATCTACCCATTCCGGTATTTTTCCCTGGAGAATCCCAAGGGCGGAAAAACCTGGAGGGTTACAGTCTATGGAGTCACAAACAGTCAGACATAACTGAATGTCTAACACTTTCTTTTTCACTTCAGTGAATGCTATGGGGCTTCCTAGGTATCTCAGTGGTAAAGAATCTAACAATGCAGGAGACACAGTTTCCATCTCTGTGTCAGGAAGATCTCCTGGAGAAAGAAATGTCAACCAACTCCGGTACTCTTGCCTGGGAAATCCCATGGACAGAGGAGTGTGTCAGGCTATAGTCCTTGGGGTCACAAAGCAGTCAGACAAGACTTGACAACTAAACAACACCAACTGAGTGCTATGTACATATATCACCAAGCTCTGTGAATTTTGTCAGATGTATTATCCCCTAAATATCTTTCTTGAAAAATCTGAACACAGCAGTTTTGAATGATGTTTTTCTTTGCATGACTGTATTTATCAATTGACACTAGCCACTATCTCACTAATAAGTAACACTGAATTCTCTACAAAAGTTACAGAAATTTCATAAAACAAGTTTGGTCCAAACATTTCTGCAGTTGAGGAAAGCTTTTAGGGGAACTCCGTGTGTTTCCAAAAACTCTGATCTACTTTTTTTTTTTTTTTTTGAGTACAATTGCTGTACATTGAAGTGAATCAGGTATATGTATACATATCTCCCCTCCCTCTTGGACCTCTATGCCCCCTCATCCCACCCCTCTAGGTCATCACAGAGAATTGAGCTGAGCTCTTGGTGACAGAGCAGATTCACACTAGCTATCTATCTTACACATGGTAGTAATCTAACTACATTTTACTTTTTTTAACTTTCAAAAATTTAGGCTCCCATTAAAGATATAAGCCCAGATAATAATGTAAAGTTTTCTTTATGATTACTTGTATTTTGGTGACTGAAATGTCCTTTCATCTATATCAATTAACATGTGTTTGTATACTTACAAAAACCTGATAACAGTAACTTATGTAGTAAGACCTTTTATTCAAAGTTAGCATCTAATTATGTCTTGAATAAGACCAAGATTGGCAATGCAAAGCAGATTTTATCATTCTACTTCACCCTTCATGTACACTTTTTATATTTGCATTTCTTTATCTCTTTGAGCTACAAGATGGCTGCTGTGGCTCCTGACATCAAAATTTCATCCAAAGGCAAAAATGTAGGATGCAAAACTCCTTTCATGGATATAGAGGTCACCTAAAAGATTTTTTCTTGTGTCTCACTTGACACAACTAGGTAGTTGTCAACCCTAGACCCACCAATGACAAAAAAATAGAGTCATGATAATGGTAGTTTTTGTCCAATTATAAGTTGTTCTCTGAAGCTGGTAAAAGGTTCTACTTGGGTCAAAATCAGGGAATTTGTGGAAAAGATGACAGGTAGATATACATATTTTAAAGTTATGACAGTATCTGCCACATCACTCCTGGAAGAAAAAAAATCAATACTTTTGGTAGGAAGTTTACCATGTTATATCAACTACATTTTAAAATAGTACAATTAAAACACTTATTTACACTTCTACAAGCATGTACAATTTAATTATATGTTGAACTGACTTAAGCAATATTAATTTCCCAGAGGTTGGTTTTAACATAGATGTATATTAGAAATATGCAAATATGTAAAAGAGTTTGAATGTTGGTGTTGTCTAAATGTCTTATGTATCTTCAGGTGTGGTTGGTTGTAGCACTGTATACAAATAATTTAAATTAAAAGTGCCTAAACTTCAGTGGTCTAAGAATTACAAGTTTATTACCTTCCAGTTTTGTAGATCAGAAGTCCAACATAAGTCTCCCCAGATTAAAATCAAGATGTTGAAAGGGCTGTGTTTCATTCTGTAGGCTGTAGGGAAGAATGTACTTTCTTGCACTTCTCAGCTTCTAAAGGCTACCTGCCTTCCTTGGTTGATGTCCCTTGTCCTCCATTTTCAAAGTCAGTAATAGCAGTTTGAGTCATTTACATATCACAGCTCTCTGACCCTTCTTCCATTGTCCTGTCTTTTTCTCTGGAATGGTTCTCCAATTTTAAGGACTTGTGTGATTAGACTGGGTCCCCCATCACCGATGCAATGGACATGAACTTGGGCAAACTTCTGGAGATGGTGATGGACAGGGAGGCTCGGAGTACTGCAGTCCATGGGGTCACAAAGAGTAGGACATGACTGGGCAACTGAACAACAACAGCACCCACGTAATTCAGGATATAGTCTTCCCTATCTCACAATCCTTAACTTTAGTCACTTTGCAAAGATTCTCTTTTGGTGTAAAGTAACATGTCCACAGAATTCGGGGACTAAGACATGAACATCTTTGGTGGGACAGGGCACTACCACAGTTGACAAATTATTTTTTTCTAATTTTAATGAAAATTATTCACTTGTAATACTAGTATATTATTACATTCTGAGATAATAATTTTAAGGAAAAAAAGTAAACAGGTACTTAATTAGATTCTTTTCCCATTACAGAGTATTGAGTAGAGTTAAATCAAATATACTCCAATGGAAATTTTTAAAATATACTTTATTATTTTATGTATAGACTAAAAAATAACCCATGGCCAATTTTTCAAATAACTTTTATTGGATACCTATAGCTTTTGAATATATATATTTGCATATATATGTGAATAGATCAGGTTGATTTTATTTCTAAAGTTTAAATATATATTTTATATAGTCTAAGCTTTTCTGCATAAGAAATCTAAAATCTCATTGTTGTC
Organism: Cervus canadensis; assembly: GCF_019320065.1. Classification (NCBI taxonomy): domain Eukaryota; kingdom Metazoa; phylum Chordata; class Mammalia; order Artiodactyla; family Cervidae; genus Cervus; species Cervus canadensis. Next base: position 23,228,698 of record NC_057412.1, on the reverse strand, counting down.
CAAGTAAACAGAAATAGATACATTATTGTAAAAGAAGATGTATGCTTAGTCACTCAGTCATGTCCTACTCTCTGCAACCCCATGGACTGTAGCCTGCCAGGCTTCTCTGTTCATGGGAATTCTCCAGGCAAAAATACTTCTCCAGAGGATCTTCCCAACTCAGGGATTGAACCTGAGTCACCTGTATTGCAGATAGATTCTTAACCCAATGAGCCATTGGGGAGGCCTCTGTAAAAGGGGACGGAATCAAATAAAACCTAAACCATAAATCACCTCTGCCTGGTGAGATCATGCCAATCAAATTCTGCAGCAGCTGATGTAACATGCCCCGAGTGTATCCTTGGTCATTTGGAGATACAGAGTTCTCTTCCTTCTCTTCTCAGGTAGTCCGTCTTTGGGACTTGTAGCTCTGAGTGATTCCAAGTTTGCCATAATTCCTGGAGAAAAACAAACCAAAAATTAAAAAATATTATTTTTGAATAATACAATATTGGAAAATAATTAAGCTCTTTATGAGTTATAATTTTTGAATTTTATTTTTTTAAATAGAATATCTTCAGATACTAAGTATTTTTGTTATGAACTTTTCAGATTTCACCATGCACAGACATGACTTAGCGACTGAACATCAGTAATATTAAGTTAGGAGTGATATTAGAATTTATACTTAATGATTTTTTGCTATACATTATACAATTTTGGGTCAGAAAAAATCTGCATGGATTGAATCCGATGATATTTTACCTAGTGACTAAGTTTTGATATACATTTTTTATACCTAGTTTTCTTAGCTAAATCTCTACTAAATGGAGAAATTTTATACATTGTCCTGCTTTTGCGTCTTTGCAAAAACCTCTCTGATACAAACAAATGTTTTTCAAGAACTGAGAAATTGGAGAAATGCCTAAGGCACCAAACTAACCTACTGACTTGAGGATTTACTTCAAATTTGAGCGAAGACAATTTGGAGTAACTTTTATTAAACAATTTACATCAGAATGTGTGTGTGTGTTCAGTCCCTCAGTGTGTGTTCAGTCACTGACTCTTTTCAGCCCCATGGACTGTAGCCTTCCAGGCTACTCTGTCCATGGGATTTCCCAGGCAAGAATATTGGAGTGGGTTGCCATTTCCTTCTCCAGGGCATCTTCCCAACCCAGGGATCAAACCTGCATCTCCTGCATTGGCAGGCGGATTCTTTACCAGTAGCACCATTTTTGGGAAACCCTATATCTGAATAACGAAGAGGAAAAATTGTTACAAATCTAATTTTTTTTTTTTTTTTGCCTCCCTGATTTCAACATATACAGTTGTATAGCCTTGTCCTTTCCTTCCAGTGACAACTTCGTGTCAGAAGTTATTCCCAAAGATAGCTGTAAAAAATATATATATATATATACCTGTTCCTACCTGTATGTACCTCTGTTCACACTAAATGTTGAATACTATTTCCATTCCCCTAGTTGTTGTTCATTGTTCAGTCCTTTAGTCATGTCTAACTCTTTGAAATGCTATGGACTGCAACACTAGGCTTCCCTGTCCTTCTCAACCACCCAGAGTTTGCTTAAACTCATGTCCACTGAGTCCCTGATGTCATCCAACCATCTCATCCCCTGCCGCACCCTTCTCCTCTTGCCTTCAATCTTTCCCAGCACCAGGGTCTTTTCCAGTGAGTTGGCTTTTCACATCAGGTGGCCAAACTATTGGAACAAACATCAGTCCTTTCAATGAATATTTAGGACTGATTTCTTTTAAGATTGACTGGTTTGATCTCCTTGCAGTCCAAGGGACTCTCAAGTGTCTTCTCCAGCAACACAGCTTGAAAGCATCAATTCTTTGGCACTCAGCCTTCTTTACGGTCCATCTCTCACATTCATACATGACTACTGGAAAAGCCATACCTTTGACTAATTGGATCTTTGGCAAAGTGACACCTCTGTTTTTTAATATGTTGTCTAGTTTTGTTATGGCTTTTCTTCCAAGGAGCAAGTGTCTCTTAATTTCATAGCTGCAGTCACCATCCACAGTAATTTTGGAGCCCAAGAAAATAGAGTCTATCATTATTTCCATTTTTTCCCCATTTGTTACAAAGTAATGGGACCAGATGCCATGATCCTTGTGTTTTGAATGTTGAGTTTCAATGACTTGGTTTTTCATGCTCCTCTTTCACCTTCATCAAGAGGCTCTTTAGTTCCTTTTTCACTTTCTGCCATTGGAGTGGTGTCATCTGCATATCTGAGATTATCGATATTTCTCCCAAAAATCTTGATTCTAGCTTTGCTTCATCCAGCCTGGCATTTTGCATGATTTACTCTGCATATAAGTTAAATAAGCAGGGTGACAATATACAGTCCTGATATGCTCTCTTCTCAATTTTGAACCAGTCCATTGTTCCATGTCTTGTTCTAACTGTTGCTTCTTAACTTTGCATACAGGTTTCTCAGGAGACAGGTAAGGTGGTCTGATATTCCCATCTCTTTAAGAATTTCCCACAGTTTGTTGTGATTCACGTAAACAAAGGCTTTAGCATAGTCAATAAAGCAGAAGTATATTTTTTTCTGGAATTCTCTTGCTTTTTCTATGATCCAATGGATGTTTGCAATTTGATCTCTGGTTCCTCTGCCTTTTCTAAATCCAGCTTGAACATTTGGAAGTTCTTGGTTCACCCACTGTTGAAGCTTAGCTTGAAGGACTTTGAACATTACATTCCCCTAGATTCTGTGTTCATGCTATGACTTGCCTTGACCAATAATACATGGTGAAATGATCCTATGCCAGTTCTGAATCTAAGCTTTAAGAGGCCCATTGTCTTTGGCTTTCATTTTGTTGAAATGCAGTCGCCATGTGAGAAAGCAAGTCTTGATTATTGCAGAGAAAAAAGCCACATGGAAGCCAAACAAGTGCCCAGCTGACAGCCAAGATCAACTCCCAGCTATGAGAATGAGGTCTGCTTGCACATCTAGCCCCAGCTGTGCTACCACACACCTAGGTGAAGGCAGCCATGTGAATAACTCTTGCCAATCACACATGGAGAGAACCATGTAGTTGAGCCCAGTCAAACACAGAATCATGAAGAAAAAAACAAGAAACATTGTTTTAAGCTGTTGTATTGAGCTGGTTTCCATGGTGGTGCAGATCGTAAAGAATCTGCCTTCAGTGCAGGAGACCAGGTTTGATCCTTGAATTGGAAATATCGCCTGGAGAAGTGAATTGCAACCCACTCCGGTATTCTTGCCTGGAGAATTCCATAGATAGAGCAACCTGATAGGCTACAGTCCATGTGGTTGCAACGAGTTGGAAATGACTGAGCAACTAACACTTTCACCTTTTACTATTGAGGTGGTTTAGTTACAAAATAATAGACCAAAATAAGTAGTGACACCAGTCATCTCTAGTCTCATAATTGAAACCCCTGCTGAAAAAATACATACATTTTAAAAAAGTGAAGCCTTAAAGATCTTTACATTGTATAGGCAAAACATCTATTATCATATGCCTTTTTTTTTTTTTGCCTTTATTTGTTCATAGCAATCTCACTTTTTTTGGCTACTGAATTAGTAAAATTTTCTATGAAGGGATTAATTACTCAGAAATTGTCTAAATATTGAAATAAATTTTTTCTAAAACTGCATTTGGTACATACTGACTATTAGAGGAAGCCTCTGAATTTGGGGATAAAGTCTCACTCTGAGACCAAAACAGAAAAAGATCAAGCAGATTTTAAGAGGTAGAGAGCAGAAGTTAGCTGCCCATATCCTGAAAATGATTTATAAATGGGTTAATGGTAGGGACCTGGGATATGCCTACTCTGATCAAGGTGACCAGAGTGTAACCTCAAGGAGACAGGTCTGAAATGTGATTGATGTTAAAGAAAATTGCAGGCTAGTCAATCGTGTCGTACCTTGCTTGACTTGACATAATGGTGCTTGTGGGCATTCAAAGAGAAAAGGAACACTGCAGAGCATGAATTTTCAGTGTTTATCTAATACTATGCAGGAAAAGCAGTACTTTGATTCAAAGGGCCAAAGTTCTTTAGAAAAATTCCTAAAGTGAAGGATAATCCAATAGTTCACATAGCTTCACCCTATCCTGTGAAAATATCCAATTTTCCCTCTACAAATTTCAGTTTCTTTCAACAGTCTTATGACTTATACTTTTGGATTTTCCTACTAGAAGGGGGTTGCCTATGTACCCAAATGACTCCAATTCTTGGGAAGAAAAATTTTTCATTGTAGATAATAGTAAGCCATCAGATCATTGTGTACTATCATAGCATAAATTCCTCCCGTAAAATATATGATAATGATGAGGGAAGAAAAGTAGAGCCAATTTTAAGGTGTGAGTGCGGTGAACATAGTTCACTGAGATCACTTACTAGTTGAGTGGTTTACTCCCACACTCAGATTATTAGTAAAATTGGTGACTTGGGAAAATCACAAATGAATATGTCATAGATTCTAGGATCTCATACATAAATGTTAAATCTATCAATATCAGAATTCTAGAGTATGCATTGACATTGATTAATATATAGGTGTTCCTCAAAATTGATTAGTTGTTCTCAATAACTCTGAGCCTCATTGAGTCTGGGTATGTTTATGCAGTCAGTGAACCAGGTATTCACAGGTATTAATGCTTCAATTTGTTGTCACCTATCTCATCTGCCCAGATTTCTCATTGACATTCTGTCTCCTTCCTCTTCCTTCTTCTCTCTCCCTACTCCCACCTTTTTCTCTCATATCTTTCAAAATTGATATAAGCATGATAAGTTTCACTTTTCTAAGCTTTTATTTTCTACTTATGTATCTGAGAATTCAGAGTGGGTGAGCTGAAAATCATTTATACATTCATGTGGTTGAGTCATAGGAAATGAGTCAAAATGCATAGGGTTGTACCTGGGCCAATTAGCTAATATTATCAACTTTGAAAGGAAGAGTATAATAAAATTTTCTAATTTTTTGCTGTTGGGTTATGAATGATTGGTTAAAGTAAAGCTGGGTTAGATTGCATTGGTTATACATTGAATGACTCTACACCCTAGCTTGCCTTGGACAGTCTTGGTGTACCTGCCATCACAGCATAATTTTTATTATTACTTTTTTTTACTTTCCAAAGGGTTCCATGGTTTGGAAGATTTTATAATCACCTTAGTTTTAGAAAAGTTTGAAAACAGGTAAACAGTGAATCAGAATAGGCACTAATATTAATAGTAGGTGATTGCTTTCTTTTCCATATGTGTTAGAAAACTATACATGTATGTTGAGTTGAATTCTGCAAAAACTAATATCAGACTCTCTTCTATGGGTCTGACTGCTCACCAGTTCAAGTTTCCTCCCTATTAGTAACTTTCCATCAATGCATACTGTCCAAATATGTCCAACCTCCTGAAAAATATAAGCTGTACACATTGCTGACTTAAAGGTATTACAGTATAGAATGAAACACAGGATAATAAGCATTCCTTAACTTTTCAATATATTAGGCATAAGGCTGGGAGATACAAAAACTCAAGCAGTCAATTAAAAAGTTCAATAAGATCCCATTCTACCCTCCCCAAAAGACATACAAAATCAGAGTTTATACATTAGATGACAACTTACTGATTTAAATTTCAAATTGTGGATAGTTACAGGAATTCCAATTAAAGATGGCACATATTTGTAATGCTAAACTACCTCGATATTTTCTATGCAAAATTTACCCAATGTTTTACTGTTTCTCTGTTGAAAGTGTTACTCAGTCATGTCTGACTTTTTGGGACCCCCATGGACTGTAGCCCACTAGGTTCCTTTGTCCCTAGGATTTCCCATGCAAGAATACTGGAGTGAATTACTGTTCCCCTCTCCAGGGGGTCTTCCCAACCCAGGGATCAAACCTAGTCTCCTGCATCTGAGCCACCAGAGAAGCCCATTTCTCTTTTGGACACTTTCAATAATTATTAACAATTTTGTTCATTCTGTTGGAATACTTTTCAAAAATGCTTTTATATACATCAAATAATCATTTTCCGTGGAATTTTAAAATTATATAGCCATTTGATTTTGGCTTGTGTTTGTAGGGTAGTTGTGGTGTACTGGGAGAATAGCACTGTGTATTAGGGAAGAACATGAATTCTTGGGCCAGAAGGCCCTGGTTGAGGTTTCAGTTTTGCCACTTCTTGCTGTATAACCTTCAGTTCAGTTCAGTTGCTCAGTCATGTTCAACTCTTTGCGACCCCACAAACCGCAGCACGCCAGGCCTCCCTGTCCATCACCAACTCCCGGAGTCCACCCAAACTCATGTCCATCGAGTCGGTGATGCCATCCAACCATCTCATCCTCTGTCGTCCCCTTCTCCTCCTGCCCTCAATCTTTTCCAGCATCAGGGTCTTTTCCAATGAGTCAGCTCTCTGCATCAGGTGGCCAAAGTATTGGGGTTTCAGCTTCAGCATCAGTCCTTCCAATGAACACCCAGGACTGATCTCCTTTAGGATGGACTGGTTGGATCTCCTTGCAGTCCAAGGGACTCTCAAGAGTCTTCTCCAACACCACAGTTCAAAAGCATCAGTTCTTCGGCACTCAGCTTTCTTTAGAGTCCAACTCTCACATCCATACATGATCACTGGAAAAACCATAGCCTTGACTAGACAGACCTTTGTTGGCAAAGTAATGTCAACCCTAAGCAATCATTAACCTCTATGTGTCTTGATTTTCTTACCTGGGAAATAGGAAAAGTAGACCTACTTCATAAGAGTTTTTAAGTCAGTTAATCTTTATAAAGTGTTTAGAAGAGTACTTGTAACTTGCACTAGACAGTGTTCATTGAAAATACCAAGAGGTTCACTTTAGAGTAGCAGTGTAACTCCTTCCAAATTGTTTTCCAGTGCCAATTCATGTTTCATTTTTTTTTGGCCTACTTTTGATAAACAGTTTTAGGATTAAACATCTAACATAATAGGGAAGAATAGACCAAAAGGGAGAATATTTTTTAACAATTTTACTTTCTCAACTTATTTTTTTCTAACACTTTTATCTTTGTTGACAAGTAGTAAATGTGTTGGGAGTTCTATCAAAGAAAGTATATTAGACGTAATTATGATTCTATCAAGCACATACAAATTGAGTAAAGCTGATTGTGCCCCATTAGAATTTTAAGTACATTTTGAGATGCATAAGAGGACACAGATGGACACTTGAAATCTCTTTCCCTGGTAATCATGACACTAATAGAGGTAGCGTACTTGATCCTTACCCCAGGGCTGGTGTCATAGGTATAAAATCAATGTAGTTGCACAGGGCTCATTGCTTAGAAGAACCCTGGGCTTGGTTTAATGCTCTTGCCGTCTTGAAACCCTTTAATACTTGAACCAGGAACCCTATATTTTCATTTTTTACTGGACCCTGTAAGTTGAGTAACCAGTCTTGCCCTGTGCCTCAATGTGATTTGAATATTTCTGTACAGAATTATAAATTACACAGGCAGTATAATTTTTTTTTTCTATACTAGCAACAGGGAATATGTGTTTCACAAGAATAATAACCAGGTAGAAATCTTTAACATACAAAATACTTAGTCTGAAATTTTCATTTTCCTACTATGAACATTACTTGAATGGCATAACACAATATTTTTCAAATCCAATAAGGCTAAAGCTGGACATGTTGTGCTGCTTCTCCAGTATCTCGTAAGTGTTAATTGTACTGTCTTCTCCCTAGTCATATGCATGAATCCCCTCTGTCATCTTTGACTCTCTTTGCCTTCCACAGCCAATTGCTCACCAAGCACTATTGATTTTCCTTCATAATAACTTTCACTTTGATTCCTTCCTTCTCATATTGGAAGATCTCATTACTTTTCTTCTAATTTACTGCAGTAGCTTCTTTACTAGTTTCCTGATCCAGTATTGCACTAGATCCAGTCTTGCACACTCCACCCAGTTAATTTTACCAATTGCTCTAAGTTTTCTTTTCCTAAACTATAGCACTGATCAGGTTTATCCTTGACTCAAAAACCTTGAAACCTTTCTGTTTCCTTCAAAGTTAAACCCATGTTCCTTGGTGCGTCACTTTGATTCCTCTGAGTTAATCACAATCCACCAGTTCACCTTTCTCTCTTGAAAGCTCTTCATAAAACATATATTAAAATCACACTGCCTTCTTACAGGTGACCATATCTGCTGTGTAAATGTATAATTTTGTAAACTGTAATTATATTTAGGCACTGAAAAAATTTGGAGATATCAGAGAAGAACTGAGAGCTGAGAAAAAAGAGACTGAAGATGTGAGTAGGGTCCAGAACAAAATTGGGCTTTCCCAGGTGATCCAGTGGTAGAAATCTTCCTGCCAATGTTGGAGACACAGGAGACACGGATTCAATCCCTGAGTTGGGAAGATTCCCTGGAGAAGGAAATGGCAACCTACTCCAGTATTCTTTCTGGGAACTCCCTTGGACAGAGGAGCCTGGTGGGCTACAGTCCATAGGTCACAGAGTCAGACACAACTGAGTGACTGAGCATGTATGCAGAGCAAAGTGGGTCTCATAAGCAAAATGAAAGGACGCGACCTTTATTCCAAATATGTAAGGATCCATTGATAAGTTTAAACAGAAAAGTAAGCTGACCAGATTTTATTTATTTAATCAAATCATTGGTTACCCAATACAGAACAGATTGAGGGAACCATGAGATAGTGGGGAAATTACATATGGGAATGGAGTAAAACTGTCAAATTCAAGAAATGTTTAGAGGGTAAAATCAACAACATATAAAGATTGGAATATAGAATCAAGGATGACCCCATATTTCTTACCTTAATAACTCAATGACTGGTAAGTCTACTTACTAAACATAAAGAACATGGGAAGAGTATTGTGAGAAATGGGGCTTGGGTGTGAGCAGAGTTACTGATCAGTTTTGATGATAGGTTGTTTAAAAAGTTCAACTGAGTTCACTTTAAATATCTTATTAGTTTTATTCAATGTTTCATGTATAAGGTAGCATCCCATCCAGCAGGTGAAAAGCTCTGAGATACTGTACAACAGTAGACTCTTATAGGCAAGAAGGATCTGGGAACAAGGACGTTTTACTAGCAAAAAATGGACTGAGTTGGCAGGTCACTTTATTTCAGGGGATGATAGGGGTCTATCAGGCGGATGACCTCACTAACGATGACCAGGTGATTCCTGACTGCCTGGTTTAAGATTTCTTTTCTGGAAGAGACCGAAACTATAATTAAGTCTCAATTTGGTGACATGGGATTTCACATAAGTGACTCTATTTGGAACCTATTGTTTTGTCTTTAACAGAGTTATTTAAGAACTACAGCATAGTGATTTCAGGTGGCCTCACTAAGCAGCAGCTTGAAGTGGGGCTTGGGTTCCCAGACAGAGTCTGGGCTGGGTCATGGTGATGAAAGCACCAGATCCTAGCCACTAGACCAGTGGTCAGTGACAAGGACCCTGGCCCTTTGGCTTTGCAGAAAAGAATCCCCCCAAAATGGAAAGTAGTGAAACAAATCAAGTATTTTACTAAGGGGAAAGAAAGAGTACAGTACATGTGGATAGACACAAGGGTAAACTCAGGGAGAGACAGTCACTGAGTCACCCTCTCGTGGCAGTTTGAATTACTTTTATGAGGCATTTCTTCTGGGTTTCCTTTGGCCAATCATTTCAATTAGCCTGGTTCACAGTCCATAGAACTTCCCAGGTGGTACTAGTGGTAAAGAATGTGCCTGCCAATCCAGGAGATATAAGAGACATGGTTTCAATCCCTGGGAAGATCCCCTGAAGGAGGAAATGCAACCCACTCCAGTATTCTTGCCTGGAGAATCCCATGGACAGAGGAGCTATGGTCCATAGGTTCTCAAAGAGTCGGAAAAGGCAGCGTACACAGTCCATACTTGGTATGTCTCAGGACCCTTTCATATGTGTGTTTGCATCTCTTAGCCAAGATGGATTTTACCGAAAAAGCTTATGGGTAGGAAACATCCCCTGTCAAAACTCCCCTTCGGCCTCTAAAGAGCCTTTTCTGCACATGTGTGGTTGGGGAGGCCTCATGACTTCAAGAAAAGAAATATGCGGTCTGGGCAGGGCCCAGCCAACTCCTCTAATCGCCCCTCTATTCTCCCCCTGGAGTTTCGTTCAATAGGGAATGGATCTCCAACTGCTTTAACCTGGTGGGGAGGGGATCTACCCCTTGCCTCAACAGAGGCAGTTGGAAGAGGCATTAAAAGAAAAGAACTCCAAGGCAAATGTCATTTATTTAACAATTCTTCATGGGTCAATCTTGATTAATTGGGTTTACCTAGTTTTGGTCACATATAAGATTTTAAAAGTAAAGACAAAATAGTATCTTTTAGTGGAATGATTACTATACAGGTCACAAACAAAACTGTTCAAAAAAGGATTTAATAACAGTGATAGATTTAATTTTGATTGTAGGTACTTTCATGTTTTACATTCCAGTTTGCTTTTCCTACCTTTTAGATTTTATCTCTTTAGGAGGAGCACAGAAAGAAAATCTACTGATCAAGGTATTTTATTGTTTTGGAGGGCTTTATTTATTCAGTTTTTGGCCAAGAAGAAGCTTGTGCTAAGTATTCAAATCTAACATATTTTACCATCTAGGGAAAGAAGGATAATAAAGGATAGTAAGAGGTTGCCTCACTTTAAAAGAAACATGTCAAACTTCTTTGAAAGTATTATAATTTTCAGGCTGAAATGATTGCCACAGTTGTGTTGATGAAGTTTCTCTTGGTCCTTACCGCTTGGATAATGGTAAAAGATATTACACACCCTCCCACCTGGTATTATGGCCCGCATAGCAATAATGAAGACAGATTAGCGCTATTTACCTACTGACACTGGCACTAGTAGCTTGTCTTTGTGCCTCTATTTTATCATTAAAGTCTTGTTTTCAGCAGTACATTGCATGAAGACAGCATGCTGCAGTCTTGAATATCAAAGGAAGAGTGTTTAAATAGCATTAATGGCTCAGGTCACCTCCTGACTAAAACCAAAGGTATTCAAACTTAATGCTTTCCACTGTCTTTAATGTACACTTTTATGGAAACATAATGAGCTTGAAGAAGCATCAGTTTTTAATGATATGGATAGGAACAGAAATGGGAAAGGAGTTAGATAATTTCCTATGTTATAAATATATATGATATTTTGGTTTGTCAGTTACACATTGGCACTTACATGTCAAGTGCAAATTGGCACTTGCCAAGAGCATTTGCCAGCAACTGAACAACAACCACGGGGTGTTTGCCCTCTGCCTCTGTGGAGACTGAACGCTGTGCTGCTGAAGCTGCCAACCGTCAGCTGAAGGTTAGCTGCTGAAGCTGCTAACCCTAACCCTAACCCTAACCCTAAACCCTAACCCTAACCCTAACCCTAAAACCTAACCCTAACACTAACCCTAAACCCTAACCCTAACCCTAACCCTAAACCCCAACCCTAACCCTAAACCCTAACCCTAACCCTAACCCTAAACCCTAACCCTAACCCTAACCCTAAACCCTAACCCTAACCCTAACCCTAAACCCTAACCCGAACCCTAACCCTAACCCTACCCTAACCCTAACCCTAACCCTAACCCTAAACCCTAACCCTAAACCCTAACCCTAACCCTAACCCTAACCCTAAACCCTAACCCTAACCCTAAACCCTAACCCTAACCCTAACCCTAACCCTAACCCTAACCCTACCCTAACCCTAACCCTAACCCTAAACCCTAACCCTAACCCTAACCCTAACCCTAAACCCTAACCCTAAACCCTAACCCTAACCCTAACCCTAACCCTAACCCCGTGAGGGGAATTCAGAGCAGAGAAGGAGGCACTCCGTGCTCCGGGGAAACTGCTGGAACAGGTCTTTAGATGGTTAGATCTTTTCAGGGTCTGATTTCATGATCCCGATCCTTGTGTACTGTGCTATGCTAAGTCACTTCAGACACGTCCGGCTCTTTGGGACCCCATGGAGGAGCCCGCCAGGCTCCTCTGCCCATGGGATTCTTCAGGCAAGAATACTGGAGTGGGTTGTCATTTCCTTCTCCAGGGGATCTTCCCGACCCAGAGCTCGAACTGACTCATGCCTCCTGCAATGGCAGGTGGGTTCTTTACCACTAACACCACCTAGGGTGCCCCCTGGGAAGCCCATCTCCTCATCTAGAAAAGCACTAAATCCCCTCATGATAACATCAGCTCCTAGTAACTAGCTGAAAACCTTTTGTAAAATGAGTCTTTAATTACATTGTACATCCCCTTCACCAAAACCTTGTATATTGACCTCCTCCCACTGCCTCTTTGGAGCAGTCTCTCAGAGCTTTCTGAGGTGCTTTTTCCCGGGCTCCAGTCCTCATTTTTCCCCAAATAAAACCTTACTCACAACTCTCAAATGGTGCATCTTATTTTAGGCGACAGGTTTATTAGATGATATTTGGTAAGAGACTTACAAAATTCTTATGTTCATCCTAATGTTGTAGACTCTCACAGATGCTAGGCAGAAAGGAGAAAAAGTTGATTGACAAGTTCAAATTTTTGACAGTCTGCATAGAGAGGAATATTGGAAAGAGTCAGTTTGAATATCACTTAAATTTTTTCTTCTGGATTCTGCCAATTTTTAATGGATTATGGCAGAAAGTGAAGAGGAGCTAAAGAGACTCTTGATGAAAGTAAAAGAGGAGAGTAAAAAAACAGACTTAAAACTCAGCATCCAGTCCCATCACTTCATGGCAAATAGATGGAGAAACAAAGGAAACAGTGACACATGTTATTATCTTGGGCTCCAAAATCACTGCAGATGGTTACTGCAGCCTTGAAATTAAAAGACACTTGCTCCTTGGAAGAAAAGCTATGACCAACCTAGTCAGCATATTAAAAAACAAAGGCATTAGCTTGCCTATAAAGATGTAGAGTCTAAGCTTCAGTTTTTCCAGTAGTCATGTACAGATGGGATAGCTGGACAGTAAAAAAGGCTGAGTGCAAAGAATTGATGCCTTCAAACTGCGGTGCTGGAGAAGACTCTTGAGAGTCCCTTGGACTGCAAGGAGATCAAATCAGTCAATCCTAAAGGAAATCAATCCTGAATATCCATTGGAAGGACTGATGGTGAGGTTGAAGCTCTAATATTTTGGCCATCTGATGTGAAGGACTGACTTATTAGAAAAAATCCTGATGCTGGGAAAGATTGAAGCTAGGAGAAGGGGACAACATAGGATGAGGTGGTTGGATGTCATCACTGACTCAACATACATGAGTTTGAGCAAGCCCTGGGAGTTGGTGATGGACAGGGAAGCCTGATGTGCTGCAGTCCATGGAGCTGCAAAGAATTGGACAAGACTGAGTGACTGAACTGAACTAGATCCTCTTGGTCATCAAGAAAATTGATAACCTTTCTCTTTTCTTATTGTTTTCTCCCCACATGGGAGTACCTATTTATTTCAAACACAAGTCTTTGATGCAGAATATAAAGAAATTATATTTATCTTTGATAAAGATTAAATGGATTATATCATCCTGCCCAATTCCTGTCACCTGTCACTGTCATTTCCTTAAAGCAGTTTATCAGATTTGTTCAGCTTCACATCCCCCTCAAAAACCCAGTGTGATTGCAGAATTCTATACCAGTTCAAGGATTCTTCACTTGGCAAAGACAAAGTAGGCGTTTGTCCATAGGGTCAGGTTGATAGCAGCAGCAAAGTCAGGTTTCTTAACTGTGGTTTAGGTACAGCTTGTTGAAACATTTCAAATTCCATAGCATGTGGTGGGTAATTGTGTTGGCATTACTTAGGTTCTTTTAATGTTTAACTTTGTCATTAGTACCTAACCCATTTGCCCTCCTTGATCACAGAACCATCATTTCCACTTGATATCAGTTTAAAGTTGAATTTTTGTTAGCTGTATTTTTTAAACTTGTTATTTTGTACCAGAGTATAGCCAGTTAACAATGTTGTTATAGTTCCAGGGGCACAATAAAGGGATTCAGCCATACACATATATGTTAGTTGCATATTTTTAGCTTTCTTTTGTTCTCCTCTTGAAAAGTCTGTGTTTGTTTATGAATGTAAATTTTAGCATTGTAGAATCAGAAAAGGTGTTTAAGAAAGTTTTTGAATGTGGGTCTACATCAGACCACAGGATGAGTATGCTACATTCATATAAGAGTAAGGATGTGGAGGAGCAGACAGTGTCAAATCGGCTTCTTAATTGGAGCTACTGCTGGAAGGATTATTTGTTTATCTAGACATTACATCATTTCATAAGAGGGTGATGCTCATTCCTTTCAGTATAGTGGCTGTGTGTTTATATTTGAGAAATTGTTAGTTGTTCAACAATTCTTGTTGTTGCTCTTGTTCAGTCACTCAGGCATGTCCTACTCTTTGCAAACCCATGGACTGCAGCACACCAGGCTTCCTAGCCTTCACTGTCTCCCGCAGTTTGCTCAAACTCATGTCCACTGGGTTGGTGATGCCATCCCACTATCTCATCCCCTTTGACCCCCTTCTCTTACCCTCAATCTTTCCCAGCATCAGGGTCTTTTCCAGTGAGTCAGCTTTTTACATCAGGTGGCCAAAGTATTGGAGCTTCAGCATCAGTCCTTCCAATGAACACCCAGGACTGATCTTCTTTCGGATGGTCTGGTTGGATCTCCTTGCAGTCCAGGGGACTCTCAAGAGTCTTCTCCAGCACCACAGTTCAAAGCATCAATTCTTTGACACTCAGCCTTCTTTATGGTACAACTCTTATGTCTGTACATAACTACTGGAAAAACCATAGCTTTGGCTAGATGGACCTTGGTTGGCAAAGTGGTGTCTCTGCTTTTTAATATGTTGTCCAGGTTGGTCATAGCTTTTCTTCCAAGGAGCAAGTGTCTTTTAATTTCATGGCTGCAGTCACCAACTGCAGTGATTTTGGAGCCCAAGAAAATAAACTCTGTCACTGTTTCCATTGTTTGCCCATCTATTTGCCATCAAGTGATGGGACGGTATGCTCTTTGTTTTTTAAGTGTTGAGTTTTAAGTCAGCTTTTTCACTCTCCTCTTTCATCTCCATGAAGAGGTGATTTAATTTCTCTTTGCTTTCCACCATAGGGGGTGGTGTCATCTGCATATCTGAGGTCATTGTTATTTCTCCTGGCAATCTTGATTGCATCTTGTGCTTCATCAAGCCTGGCACTTCACGTAAGTTAAATAAGCAGGATGATGATATACAGCCTTGATGTACTCCTTTCCCAATTTTGAGCCAGTCTTTTGTTCCTTGTCTGCTTCTACCTGTTGCTTCTTGACCTGCATGTAGGTTTCTCAGGAGACAGGTAAGGTTGTCTGGCACTCCCATCTTTTGAAGAATTTTCCACAGTTTGTTGTGATCCACATAGTCAAACGCTTTAGCATAGTCAATGAAGCAGAAGTAGATGCTTTTCTGGAATTCCTTTGCTTTTTCAACAATAGAGTACCACCAAAATTTTTCTTTTAAACAGAAAATTATAATAAAGATAGTATAATCAAACACATAAAAGGCCGGGATACTCACAAAGCTACAAGCCATTTAGACTTTCTGGACTTGCTTTTGGTTAGAAAAATTATGTTGTTTAATCTGACTTGAGTTTCAGCCATGTGTGTAGGACTAAAAGCATGGAGTTATTTCCCTGCCTTCATTATAACCCATAACCCAGACCTGCACTACCGTTGTTCATCACCTCACCTGCTGAAAGGAATCAGGAAAAGGTTACAAAAGCTACTTGCTCTAATATATACATATATATATATATATGTATTTAAGGAATGCCAGCAGATAAACTGCATTTCTAGGAGGGGCACAGAATTGAGTTTTGTGACTGGGTCAGATTCCCATTACTTGAAACGTTACAGAGTGGAGAAAAGACTATGACCTAGTGTATAAGATGGTAGGCATGATATCTGTTGAAGTTGAACATTTACTGTTTTTGTAAAGCAAATGATAATTTTCTGAACGTTGGGTGCTCTAAAATCAGAAGAGAAAAAAATAAGCATCTCATGTTAAACTTGGTCCCTCTTAATGCTTCAAAGAGATTTCTGTAAAAAAAATCTCTTTTTGAGCTGACACTTAAATATGATGTCCTTTTTACAGTACACCCCATTGAAAACATTTTTGCATGAAATACACTATAACTGAATAGTTGAGAGAAATATGTCTCACTGCAGAAACCTATGGGAGAGAAATTTGTGTTTTCAGAGCTTGTCAGAAAGTCATGCCATAGGTTAAAAATATATATAATAACATATCTAGAGAAAGGGGTCAGGAAGTAGTTTACAAAGTGTGAGAAAGTTCGTTTCATATGGGAAAATAGTTTTAAAATTTAGCTTGATGAGGTTAATAATGTATTTATAAAATCCCTTTCTCAAAGGTGATCAGCTATTCAGCTTGCTTTGAAATTTACATGGAATTAATCATGGCTTCAGGATAATATATATTCCCTTTCCAAGTTATGAGAATCTGCTTAGGAGGCACAGACTGGGTGGGCAAAAGCAATAAATGTATTTTTCTTTTTTTTTTAAATTTTTCATTTGTCTAATCTTACTCTATTTTTCTGATATTTTTGAAATACTTTGTCACTGTCCTAAGATTTGTGAAAGATTTTCTTTTGTTCTAATTTGGTTGTTTTCTAGTTTACTGAATTTGGGAGAGAAATGGTAGCCTTTAAATTATAAATAAGACTGCCAAGTAGAAATGCATACTTTTGTGAATTGCTCTCTTCCATCATTCTTTAGGAAAATTTAAGTCATAAAGACATACTTATTATATCTCACAGCAGGACTGGTTGATTCAATCTCCTAATCCCTTCTTTGCATAAAACATACGTTACTTTCTTTCAGATTCCTGAATATTAATAATAGAAGCAAATCACTGCAGCAAATTAGTGAAAGGGACACATTTTAAAACAGTATGTTAAGGAAGTTTTCTGAAGACATTGAAGCAATATATGTTTCTTTTCTAAACAGTTCTTTAGCAAGACTCTTTGCAAGCAAACAATGTTACAAAAGTAATGAGGAGCCGGATATGGGATCTTGCACCTCTGGGTCAGCAGTTCAAATCTGGCCTAGATCAGCCATGGCTGAAAATTGTTACAAGTGGTTGGCTTCATAATTTTCTCAATAAGTGTGCCAACGGACTTGGCTACACTCTGTTTATTAGTAGAGAAGTGCTCAGGTGACAAATCATGTCACACCTCAAGTGACACACCCTTGATCACACTGGCCCTAAATAACATTTTTCTCAGTTATTTCATTAAATTGATTCAATATTCACTGAAGTGAAAACCATAGAACAATGATGCCTTCACACATCATAACCATTAATGGATACTCTGATTTTCCTTAAACTATAAATATTTTATATTTGAGGGAGTATACTTAGAACTGTGACCTAATTCCCCGCACCCCCCCCCCCCCACATGGTATTCTGAAGTAAGAGCTTGGAATATTTCAGACATGCATTATTTTGAACACTGAGGTGTTTAACTTATAGATTTATTCCAATACATGTCCTGATTCTATAAATTAGAAAACCACCCTTTTGTTCATTTCCCTACTACAACAGAAAAGACAAATTATTCTAAAATCTTTCACTCATTTTTATAGTGATAGTCCAAAGAAAATACTTATACCATTTTCAGGGAAGAAGAAAATTTTCTCTATCCTTTTAAGTTTTTCTGGTTGCTCTAGGAATTAAATTGATAAGACACAGATTAACAGGAGAAAATAAAACAAAAGTTTAATAACATGTACATATGGCAGAGACCTAGGAAGACTGAGTAACTTACCCAAATGGCTGAAACTCTCACCTTAAATGCTATCTTCAGCTAAAGACAAAACAGAATGTTGGAGGTAGTGATTTGGGACTTCAGAAGGGAAAAAGGCAATTCACTTGGAGATGGAAAAGCAAATGTTTGGTAAACAACTGTTTTGTTGGGCCATGTGGAGACAATGAGACTTTGGTAGAATTGTGATGGACTTTCCCAAGTTTCTCCCTGTTTACACACCTAGTTCATACTATAGCTATCTATGGTGATAGCTCCCTTCTTAGAATACATCCTCTATCTTAATTCTTTCAGACTGTTAGGAGAAGGTCAGATGTTCTTCCTGAGTCTTTGGGGTCTTAAAATAATCAGCCTAAGTTAATCCTCATACAAAAGAGACACACTAGTAGTGGCAATTTTGTTCCCTATACCACTGAGAATTGTGCTGTGCTTTTCATGTAGGTGAAATGAGTTTGGGTGGAAAACCTGGGTAAGCATGATCCTTGGAAGTGATGGAACTCAGGATATATTATCTCAAAATAGGATATTTAACATGTTAAATATTTCAAGCTAGAGGAAATTTGAGAAATGAGAGATGTAGAAAGAATTTTCTTATCTTTCCTAAAGTGGAGCTTAGAATTCTCGTATAAGAGGTGCCCTCCATATAACCACAGGAAAGGAGCACCCTTATCTCTGAAGACTAAAGGATACAGAGAGGACTCTTAAGGGACAAGCCTTGCTAACTGTCCCCCAGTAATGACTTAGCTTATACTCTTTGTCCTATCATTCCACAACTTTCCATGCCTCATCAGACCTTGCACAAAAATATTCATTTTTACCATTTGTTCAGATCATCATTTCCTTTTGAAGGTTCCAGTGTCACATAAAACTTACATTTCAATAAATTGGTATGCATCCATCTTTTGTTACAGAGGAAAGAGATTTTTCCTTCCCCAAAGGAGGCATTAAAAATAGCCCATTATTAAACATAGGATAGAAGAACCGTGATAAATTGAGTGGGGCTGCCCCCAGTCTTCTGCCACTGTCCCAGCAGGAAGAGAGTTGGGCAGGGTGGAAGAATCCAGAATGTATGTTTTGCCCTCCATAAATACTTCCACAATGGTATTTCTCCAAAGGTGCTTCCAGAAATTTGTATCCTTCTTCATCACATCACATGTAATTCTCACTCAGGCCTTTTCCTCTTGTTCTTTAAGATAATGGTATTTTGCATGTATATCCTGTTTGGTGGTCTAGAGAGGGCTTCTGAGCTTCCCAGGTTGTGCTAGTGATAAAGAACCCACCTGCCAATGTTGGAGACAAAGGAGACATGGGTCTGACCCTTGACTCGGGAATCTCCCCTAGAGGAGGGCTTGGCAACCCACTCCAGTATTTTGGCCTGGAGAATCCCATGGACAGAGGAGCCTGGCAGGCTACAGTCCATAGAGTTGCAAAGAGTCAGACATGACTAAAATGAATTAGCATACATGCATGCATGCAAGGGGCTTCTTACATTATCAATTTAGTTTGAAGCCTCATGAAACTCAAGCACCTAGGGTGCTAAGTGATTTACCGAAAATTATACAGCCAAAGTAGGGAGCATTTAATCCAGGTCTCTTATTTCTCCAAGTTGTTTTCAAATTGTGGCCATCAAATCTGAAGACGAGCTAAACCACTGTTGCAGGGATTATAAGGATCCAGATCCTTAGAAAGGATAACCTGTTGACAGCATTTGCAATCTCTCCTGACCACATGTGCTCAGATTGTCAAAAGTGTCTACACGCTAGTGTCGCAAAATTACTGAATGTAATAGTTTATTATGTAGTTCTTTAAGTGAATCTTAACTGAACAAATATGTGGGAACTCATTTGTTCTTACTGTCAGAGTGTCCTCATGTATTTAATGACTGGGTACCCTAACAGTGTAACTTGGTGTCTCCCAGACCTACCTTATATATTGCCTGAAATTTGCAGTATTACAAAGACATTCCTGAGCTGAGAGCAAATCTCTGGACACTGTGTTGCCTTGGGATCGCCCTCCTTACCCTTCTCCCGACTTTTGCACAGCAGGCAGTAGGAAGGGGCAAGCACATCCTAAATATCTAAGAAAATTTTTCCGTGGCAGAGATAAGAGGTGAGAAGGATTCTGGTTTCGAAAGAAGTAAAATAATAGCACATAAGGAACAAGAACCAATGATAAAAACTATCTCTAGTGGTTTTTTTTTTTTTTTTTGCATATTTATTTGATTCTTGTACCTAGAGGAGTGGATTAAAGGACTTTCTTCTACAAAGGCAAAGATCAGAAATGGCATTTTTAGAGATGTAGAATTAGAACTGAGACGACAATCATATTAGAATGGTAAAACAATTCTGAAGTTAGAGGATACTTTTTCTCTTCAAAGAGTGAAAGTGGTGGTGTTACAGAGGCTAAAACATAAAACATAAGCTTGCAATTGCTTAACAACCATGTAGAAAAGGATTCTGAACCAGGGTTGCAGGTGGAAAGTGGATTTGCAAAATAAGTTGTTTGTTAAGAAGAAGAAAAAGGTAAAATTATCTATATGCTTGTGTTGCAAAATGAGCTATTTGTATTCAGAGCACAGAACTGAAATGAACATGATTAAGGCTAAGATGTCTAGAGTGAGGATTAGAAATTCAACCAGGAAAACACTAGGGGAATATAAAATATGGGTGTAGGGATAGAAATCTGTTACTCTCAACAGTAATATTCTGTTAAGTAAATAAATAACCATTAAAATTTGATGTGATGTATAGTCTAGTTATCAGGAGATTTGAAAGCAGCAGTTAATAAAGAAGCGCCCTTAATTTTTAAAAATATGAAATCACTGTGAAAATTTTACATAAAAATGTGCCTTTAATTTTAACCAGAAACATGGCTGTTTTACAGAAGATGAATGGCAACTGCAATATTAAACTCAGCTCTAACATTTGTTACTTTGTCAGCTTTCACACTATTTACTCAAGAGGACTAGAGAGCTCCAAGGGTCAAAAGAGGGTGACAGGAAGAAAAAAAAATGACACAGTGTTTGTGTGGCCCTGAGGGCTAGTCTGCACACAGGAACAGTAATAATTACTTACAATGTTGATCTGCTGGTTTCTTTTAAAAAATTAACCTATGCTAACAGAAACCTAGGTAGAATAATAATGAGAGAAGTTTGTCATTATCATTGCACAACCTCAAAAAATGAATTTTTCTGGGCCTTCAAAACACTGTAGGAGTCAATAGCATGTACTTACTCAGGTCGATGTTTTTCTGTTTGTGTGTGGTAAGAGATCTGGAATTATGACTGAATTGTGTCTCCCCCAAATTCATATGTTGTAGCTGCCAACACGACTGCTTTTAAAGATAGGACCTTTAAAAAGATAATTAAGGTTAAATGAGGTCATGAGGATGGGGCCCTAATTCAGTATGACTGGCGTCCTTATAAAGGAAATGAAGAGACGTGAGATGCTTATAAACAGACAAAAGGCTACATGAGATGCAGTGAGAAAGCAGCCAGCAGCAAGCCAAGGAGAGAGGTCTTGGGAGAAACCCAATTTGCCAAAACCTTGATCTTGGACTTACAGCCTCACTATTCAATCTGTAATATTTGTTTACACACACACACACACACACATATATACACACATATAGGCTTCCCAGGTGGCTCAGTGGCAAAGAATCCACCTGACAAGCAGGTGAAGTGGGTTTGATCCCTGGGTCGGGAAGATGCCCTGGAGAAGGAAATGGCAAACCCAAGTATTCTTGCCTCGGAAATCCGATGAATAGAGGAGCCTGGTGTATATATACACACACACACACACACACACACACATATGTGCACACACACACACATATATACATATTTGATTTCATTTACTTTAATTTCAGAAATAGATAAGATATTGTGTATTATAGAGACTTTAATAAAATATCACATTCCATTTAGGTTGAAATGAGTAAATATTATTTGGGGATAGAGGAGTATATCAAGTTTTCTTAAATTTGTCATTTCTAATGTGCTAATAGTGGTTTGTGTTTATATAACTGATGAGTTGTTCTTGTATTAGGTTATTCCAGCTTTGGTAAACAAGGAAATATTGTTTTCATCATACACCATTCTGAAGAAATGGATACAATATCAGTGCATAAAAAAGTTGTTTTTACTTCCAAATATCTGACTTTTTAGTGTTTCATTCATTCATCAGATAGTCTTGAGAATTTTCCATTTGCTCATGTTAGGTAGTTAGAATAGGAAAAAGAAGTACAGGATGGCAGTGGCTAAAAGACAAAGAAGGGAAAAGCCCTCAAAAATAGAACAAAGGAAGGTCCGAGGACCAGAGTGAGGACCTGAGGTAAAACAAACAGCACTCCTGGCTAGTCCACTTTACATACACCAGGCCCAGGGGAAGGAAAAAAAAAAAACATAAAAAGAGAAGCCAAAATTCGGCCAGGGGATTTTTCTCTTCTTCGCGTCTTTTGGGTCAGCCCGTCTTCACACCTTGAGGGTGTATTCTCCTTTGCTTTCTAAATAAACCTGAGCTGAAACATGGAGCTGTAACACCAGTCTGTCTGAGGAAATTACATGGGGCTGTAACACTGGTCCGTCTGTTGCTTCAAACTTTTGTTGGGAAGAGACAGAACCGAGGAAATTATACACCCACTGGACACTCTGAACTGAACTAGGTGGGGAAACAGAGCAGGAAGGGAGGCCCAAGATATGAAATTAATGGAACTCTGAAGGAAGCATGGAAAGCTGATAGATGCAGCAGAACAGATACATAAGAAATGAATCAATGGCAAGAACCATGGCTTAACTAGAGAATGGGAAAGGAAAAAAAAAAATACTTCTGTGCTAAAATTTGAAACTTAAAAGGCGCTATGTAGACAGATACTGGTTTAGGATACAGGGTTTCCAGAGAGAGGTAATAGCACTTTCGAGGATATCAAGAGGAAGTACCTGGTTTCTGGGGGGCAGGGAGGGGCATGGCTAGCAGAAGGCTGGAGCAGCTGGAGGGGAGATGATAGGAGAGGCCGTGGCGGAGATGCAGACCTCATCCCTTAGTGAAGGTAAGTCACCGAGCAGCGTTAAACCAGGAACATACACGGTCAGATTCGCACTTGAAAACATTATTCTGCTTCTCTATACAGCGGGGTTGAAAGGGAATTTGAGCAGATGAAGGGGGACCAGTGAGGAGTCATTAGAGTAATTCATACAGGAGATGTTAGATGCTTGAATTGGAATGTTGGGGGGAATTTGGTAAAAGACTGGATAGATGATACTTTTTACAGTGGGGATGAAAGGACTTTATGGGGGGAAAACACTCACACAAAGGCAGCCAGTTAAATTCCTGAGAAAACGGGTTTCGGTTAGAGAAAGTGGGTAAAGGAAACATATGGAGAAGTTGAGAAAACATAATAATGGTTAACGTTTATTGATCTCTTAGTATATCAGACACGGAGCTACAAATTTTACAATGTAATTTAATAATCACAGCTACCTACACAGTAGATGTTTGGTAGGGACTCTGAGAATAATTTTTTCTGGGGGTTCTGAGATCTCCTCTTTTTTATTGGAGTATAATTGCTTTGCACTGTTGTGTTCATTTCTGCTGTACAGTGGAGTGAATCAGCTCTATGTAGACATATATCCCTTCTCTCTTAAGCCTCCCTCCCACCCACCTAGGTTATCCTTTCATCAACAGTTTTGTGAGACTTTCTCCCTTTGTCACTAGACTGTCCCTTATGTTAGATGAATTCTCTAGCCTTAAGTTAAAAACAGGCTGTAAAACAATAGATGACTTTAGGCCATTATGTTTGGAATGTGGATAAGCGATCAATTTTTTGGATCTACAACTTAAAAGGCTTGCCCACGGCTTCTCTCAAAAAGAGCTATGGCTTTTTCTCGGGGATGACTCAGGTGATGGTGGATAAATGCAGGTCAGCCTATGTTATTGCACTTGCTGAAACCTGTCTGTGGAATTCCTGGCCACAGCACACAAGGCAAGTCCTGCAGGGACCCACAGGCTGCCAGAGCAAGGGCCCCTGGAGGTCTGTAGTCAACTTGAAGAGGTGAAAAGTTATAACTGTATTTTTCTTGGAGCTACAGATCCTACTGTTTCCTATATAATGTGCCAACAGATTTTTTAAAATGTGGCAATAAGATGATTGAATAAAACCACATAGAGATATTTATATTGCAGAGCTGTTCATGGAAGTATTCTCCTGCCCTTCTCAAAAAAAGAAAAAAAAAAAAAAAAAGGCCTAATGTCTATCTTTTGGGAGCTAGTTGAACAAATTTTGAGGTCTCAATATAATGGACTATGTAGCAGCCATTAAAAATACGGAAGTGTGTTAGTAGATTCATCGGAGTGTGTCTGAAAGTCTACCTGAATATTCACCACAGGTTTCTTGAGGGTAAGCTTTGGAGTGAATTTTACATTATCTTGATTTGTTTCATTTACTGTATCAAACATTCACAGAAATATACAGTGTTCATTTTTTATTAATGATTATCAGCATTGTTTCAGTATATTTAAGCATAACAAGTATAAGACAGTTATGTTTCCAGGCTAATAAATCAAGTCCTTTATATATATATATATATAAATTCAATTTAGACAGTGTTTGTTAGTCTGTTTGTTTAGTCTTAGGTTAAAACTTCTTAGGTATCCAAAAGGAATAATCTCATTAGAATTCAAATTTCATGAAGACATGAAAAATTTCTGTTTTGTTCATATTGATCATCATTTTTTGAAGGAAAGGAATATAATTAGTGACTACATCTGGTGATTAAGACGTAGATTTATGAGAAAATATGTATGTGAATGCTAGATTAGGAGTCAGTCACATATCTTTGTGAGCCTTATTGTCTTAATCTACCTCCCTCCACTCACAAAAGAAAAGGTGCTAATAGAGTATTACAAATGATTTGTAAGTCATAAATAAGAAAATACTTATAAAGTAGCACAGTGTCTGTTACCTGCTAAGCATGGAGTGAATTATTATTGATATTTTATTACCTGAAATTCATTCATAAGCTTTTAACTGGTATGTTTACCTACCAATTGTGTGGTCATTCTAGTTTCAGCATTTGTTTATTCCTTTGGTATTCTTTTAGCTTTATTACCATGAAATACCTATAGTTATTGAGTCCAAGAAACAGAATTCAAGTTGAAACAGAATAAAAGTAGCATTTAACTGAAATAGAAGTGTGTTTTAGCATTGCAGTAATCAATTTTTAGTGCTCCTCATACATTTGTTCATTTTGTGATGTTCTTACTTGGAGTTTTTATTAAAAGACTGTGGTTACAGTTACATGAAATACATCTTCAACTTTTAAACAGGAATCCATCCTCATGTATTAAATATTTAAGAAGAAACTTGAAAAATATCTGATTTTAGTCTATATCCTCAAAAAGGTACTTCTAACAGGGTCAATGGTATGGAAGCAGGAGAAAAATAAATTATAGAGTGAGAGATTTGGCAAAGAGTATATATAAAAATGTTTAAAAATTATTATCATTATTACAAATTTACTCATACAAAAATTATTCTCTTAATGCACATGTTCTCATTGACTAAGAAATTAATGAGGAGGTAGAAAAGTTAAAGAAAGTTGGGAAAACAATCTGAATGTTATTGTTGCTCCTTCACTAAGTCAAGTCTGACAATTTGTGACTCTATGGACTGCAGCATGCCAGGCTTCCCTGTCCTTCACTGTCTCCTGGAGTTTGCTCAAACTGTCCATTGAGTCAGTGATGCTATCCAACCATCTCATCCTCTCTCACCCCCTTCTCGTTCTGCCTTAAATATTCCCAGCATCAAGGTCTTTTCCAATGAGCTGGCTCTTCACATCAGTTGGCCAAAGTATTGGAACTTCAGCTTCAGCACCAGTCTTTTGCAATGAACATACAGGGTTGATTTCCTTTAGGATTGACTGGTTTGATCTCCTTGCTATTTAAGAGACTCGGAAGAGTCTTCTTCAGCCCCACGATTTGAAAGCATGAGTCTGAATGTGTATGTAATCATATAATGAGAGAGAAGAATATCACTCAAGCCAGGTGGCTTGGCGTCAGGTTGTTTCTATTGTTAAAGCGATCAATGCAAAGAAATAGAGGAAAGCAATAGAAAAGGAAACACTAGAGATCTCTTCAAGAAAATTAGATACCAAGGGAACATTTCATGCAAAGATAGGCTCAGTAAAGGACAGCAATGGTATGGCTCTAACAGAAACAGAAGATATTAAGATCTTCATGACCCAGATAATCATGATGGTGTGATACTCACCTACAGCCAGACATCCTGGAATGTGAAGTCAAGCAGGCCTTAGAAAGTATCATTATGAACAAAGCTAGTGGAGGTGATGGAATTCCAGTTGAGCTATTTCAAATGCTAAAAGATAATGCTGTGAAAGTGCTGCACTCAATATGCCAGCAAATTTGGAAAACTCGGCAGTGGTCACAGGACTGGAAAAGGTCAGTTTTCATTCCAATCCCAAAGAAAGGCAATGCCAAAGAATGCTCAAACTACTGCACAGTTGCACTCATCTCACACGCTAATAAAGTAATGCTCAAAATTCCCCAAGCTAGGCTTCAGCAGTATGTGAACCATGAACTTCCAGATGTTCAAGCTGGTTTTGAAAAGGAAGAAGAACCAGAGATCAAATTGCCAACATTCACTGGATCATCGAAAAAGCAAGAGAGTTCCAGAATAACATCTATTTCTGCTTTACTGACTATGTGAAAGCCTTTGACTGTGTGGATCACAATAAACTGTGGAAAATTCTGAAAGAGATGGGAATACCAGACCACCTGACCTACCTCTTGAGAAACCTGTATACAGGTCAGGAAGCAACAGCTAGAACTGGACATGGAACGACAGACTGGTTCCAAATAGGAAAAGGAGTACGTCAAGCTTGTATATTGTCACCCTGCTTATTTAACTTATATGCAGAATACATCATGAGACATGCTGGGCTGGTTGAAACACAAGCTGGAATCAAGATTGCTGGGAGAAATATCAATAACCTCAGATTTTCAGATGACACCACCCTTATGACAGAAAGTGAAGAAGAACTAAAGACCCTCTTGATGAAAGTGAAAGAGGAGAGTGAAAAAGTTGGCTTAAAGCTCAACATTCAGAAAACTAAGATCATGGTATCCAGTCCCATCACTTCATGGCAAATAGATGGGGAAACAGTGGAAACAGTGGCTGACTTTATTTTTCTGGGCTCCAAAATCACTTCAGATTGTGATTGCAGCCATGAAATTAAAAGATGCTTACTCCTTTGCGTCTCCTTTGCATTTCATGTCCAGGAAGGAAAGTTAAGACCAAACTATACAGCATAATAAAAAGCAGAGACATTGCTTTGTCAACAAAGGTCCATCTAGTCAAGGCTATGGTTTTTCCAGTAGTCATGTATGTGAGAGTTGGACTATAAAGAAAACAAGCACAGAAGAATTGATGCTTTTGAACAGCTGTGTTGGAGAAGACTTTTGTGAATCCCTTGGACTGCAAGGAGACCCAACCAGTCCATCCTAAAGGAAATCATCCCTCAGTGTTCATTGGAAGGACTGATGTTGAAGCTGAAACTTCAATATTTTGGCCACCATATTCAAAGAGCTGACTCAATTGAAAAGACCCTGATGTTGGGAAAAGATTGAAGGCAGGAGGAGACGTAGACAACAGAGGATGAGATGGTTAAATGGCATCACTGACTCAATGGACATGAATTTGGGTAGATTCCAGGAGTTGGTGATGGATAGGGAGGCCTGGCGTGTTGCGGTTCATGGGGTCACAAAGAGTCAGACACGACTGAGTGACTGAACTGAACTGAACTGAACAGAGATGTATAGAAAGAAAAGTAGATACTTCACAAGTGTAAATAAAGCTCCATGAGTTTCAACACATTGAACATACTCATAATCTGCTCCTAGATGATGCGATGCCCTTCATCCAATTTCCTACTACACTTGATGACAAAGGACACATGTTTTAGGAACTAGTAAATGTTTGAATACCAGATCTGTCACTTAATCCTTTTAGGTCTGATCCTCTTAATCTAATCACCCTCCCAACATGAAAATAGATTTTTAACTATTCTGCTGACTTCTAACAGCATAGATCAATTTCATCTTTTTTTTTTTTCCACATTTTATGATTGAAATGTGATGGTGAATTATTTGATATATATATCCTCTTTGCGAAATGTTGTTAAAATGCTCCTATTTCGTGTGTTGTTGTTCCCCAGTCACTAAGTCATGTCTGACTCTTTAAAACAACATGGACTGCAGCAGGCCAGGCCTTCCTGTCCCTCACCATCTCCTGGAGTTTGCCCAAGTTCATGTCTATTGAATCAGTGATGCCATCCTACCATCTCATCCTCTGCCTCCCTCTTCTTCTTTTTGTCTTCAACCCTTCCCAGCTATAGGGGCTTTTCCAATGAGTCAGCTCTTTGCATCAGGTGGCCAAAGTATTGGAGCTTCAACATTAGTCCTTCCAATGAGTACTCAGGTTAATTTCCCTTAGGATTGACTGGTTTGATCTCCTTACTGTCCAAGGGACTATTGTGTACTGTGATAGTTGTCACTGCACAGTATTCCATCTAGTAGATATACCACAGTGTATCCATTTATTCTGCTCTTGGGTAGTTCCCAGGTTTTGGTTAATACAAATATTAATAGTACTGTTATGGACAAAATGAAGCAGAGCAAAGGCTAACAGAGTTTTGCCAAGAGGATGCACTGGTCATAGCAAGCACCCTTTTCCAACAACACAAGAGACGACTCTACACGTGGACATCACCAGATGGTCAACACTAAAATCAGATTGATTATATTCTTTGCAGGCAAAAATGCAGAAGCTCTATACAGACAGAAAAAGCAAGACTGGGAGCTGACTGTAGTGCAGATCATGAGCTACTTATTGCAAAATTCAGATTTAAATTGAAGAAAGTAGGGAAAACCATAGACCATTCAGGTATGACCTAAATCAAACCCCTTAGGATTATACAGTGAAACCGAAAAATAGATTCAAGGGATCCCTTGAATTCAAGACAATTCAAGGGATTGTCTATCTATTCAACCTGATAGACAGATTGCCTGAAGATGATAGAAGGAGGTTCTTGACATTGTACAGGAGGCAGTGATCAAGACCATCTTGAAGTAAAAGAGATGCAAAAAGGCAAAACGGTTGTCTGAGGGGGCCTTACAAACAGCTAGGAAAAGAAAAGAAGTGAAAGGCAAAGAAGAAAAGGAAAGATATACCCAATTTAATGCAGAGTTCCAAAGAATAGCAAGGAGAGTTGAGAAAGCCTTCCCCAGTGATCAATGCAAAGAAACAGAGGACAACAATAGAATAGGAAAGACTAGAGATCTCTTCAAGAAAATTAGAGATACCAAGGGAACATTTCATGGAAAGATAGGCACAATGAAGGACAGAAATGGTATGGACCTAACAGAAGCAGAAGATACTCAGTAGAGGTGGCAAGTATACACAGAAGACCCTAATGATCCAGATAACCACAGTGGTGTGATCACTCACCTAGAGCCAGACATCCTGGAGTGAGAAGTCAAGTCGGCCTTAGAAATATCACTATGAACAAAGCTAGTAGAGTTGATGGAATTCCAGCTGAGCTATTTCAAATGCTAAAAGATGATGCTGTGAAAGTGCTGCACTCAATATGCCAGAAAATTTGGAAAACTCAGCAGTGGCCACAGGACTGGAAAAGGTCAGCTTTCATTCCAATCCCAAAGAAAGGCAATGCCAAAGAATGCTCAAACTACTGCACTACTGCACTCATCTCACATGCTAACAAAGTAATGCTCAAAATTCTTCAAGCCAGGCTTCAACAGTATATGAACCAAGAACTTCCAGATGTTCAAGCTGGATTTAGAAAAGGCAGAGGAAACATAGAACAAATTGCCAACTTCCAATGGATCATTAAAAAAAGCAAGAGAGTTCCAGAAAAAACATCTACTTTTGCTTTATTGACTATACCAAAGCCTTTGACTGTGTGGATCACAACAAACTAAGGAAAATTCTTTAAGAGATGGGAATACCAGCCACCTGACCTTTCTCCTAAGAAATCTGTATGCAGGTCAAGAAGCAACAGTCAGAATCGGACATGGAACAATGGAAAGGTTCTAAATTGGGAAAGGAATACATCAAGGCTGTATATTGTCACCGTGATTATTTAACTTGTATGCAGGGTACATCATGAAAAATGCTGGGCTGGATGAAGCACAGGCTGGAATCAAGATTGCCAGGAGAAATATCAATAACCTCAGATATGCAGATGACACTACCCATATAGCAGAAATCAAAGAGAAAATGAAGAGCCTCTTGATGAAAGTGAAAGAGAGTGAAAAAGCTGGCATAAAACTCAGCATTCAAAAAAACTAACATCATGGCATCTGGTCCCTCACTTCATGGCAAATAAATGGGAAAACAATAGAAACAGTGATAGACTTTATTTTCTGGGTTCCAAAAATCACTGCAGATGGTGATTGCAGCCATGAAATTAAAAGATACTTGCTCCTTGGAAGAAAAGCCATGACCAAGCTAGACAGCATATTAAAAAGCAGAGATATCACTTTGCTGACAAAGGTCTATCTAGTTTTTCCAGTAGTCATGTATGGATGTGAGTTGGACCATAAAGAAAACTGAATTCCAAAGAATTGATGCTTTTGAACCATGGTGCTGGAGAAGACTCTTGAGAGTCCCTTGGATTGCAAGGAGATCCAACCAGTCCATCCTAAAGGAAATCAACCTAAATATTCATTGGGAGGACTGGTGCTGAAGCTGAAGCATCAATACTTTGGCCACCTCCTGTGAAGAACTGACTCATTGGAAATGATCCTGATGCTGGGAAAGATTGAAGACAGGAGGAGAAGCAGACAGCAGAGGATGAGATGGTTGGGTGGCACCATCAACTCAATGGACATGAGTTTAACAAAGCTTCCAGAGTTGGTGATCAATAGGGAGGCCTGGCATGCTGCAGTCCATGGGGTTGAAAAGAGTTGCAAATGACTGTGTGACCGAACTGAACTCCTGAACATGTTAGTGTCTTTTAGTGAACTCTGTTCAAATTTCTGATGGGATATTCCTAGGATTGGAATTACTCAGCAATAGGGTATGCATAATTTCGCTTTTAATAGATTTTGGCAAAAAGATTTGGAAAGTGGCTGGAGCAATTTATACCTCCCTCTCCCCCATAGCAGGTTAAGGGAGTCACAGCTGTTCCATGACCTTACCAAGAATTGTTTCTATCTGACTTTTTCATTTTGCTATTCTGGTGGGTGAATATTGGTATCACCTTTTTTATTGTTGCTGGCAGTTCCATGATTTCTAATTGAATAATTTTGTGTATGTTTATGGGCCATTTGACCACCATATAGTAATCATTAATTATAATACCTTATTCCCTAGTAGGTTGGTAAAGAATCTGCCTGCAATACAGGAGACCCTGGTTCGATTCCTGGGTCAGGAAGATCCCCTGGAGAAGGGATGGGCCACCCACTCCAGTATTCTTGGGCTTTCCTTGTGGCTTAGCTGGTAAAGAATCCACCTGCAATGCAGGAGACCTGGGTTCGATCCCTGGGTTGGAAAGATCCCCTGGAGAAGGGAAAGGCTACCCACTCCTGCATTCTAGCCTGGAGAATTCCTTGGGCTGTATAGTTCATGGGGTCACAAAGGGTCGGACATGACTAAGCAGCTTTCATTTGCACTTATCACTTTTCACTTTGCATAATGAATATGAGCTGATCTGGTAGCAGTGGTAAAGAATCCACCTGCAACGCAGAATAATGCAGGAGAGGCAGGGTTGATCCCTGGATTGGGAGGTCCCCTGGAGGAGGAAATGGCAACCCACTCCAGTATCCTTGCCTGGAAAATTCCATGGACAGGGGAGCCTGGTCGGCTACAGTCCTTAGCTACCATAAGCACACAACTGAAGCAACTTAGCACTCTTGCACGCACACACAAATTATAAGAGGCAGACTTGGGATTCAAACCAGGTCTGCCTCGACTGGAGTCTGAACTCTTGGTGCAGTAGATGGTGGCTAACTCATCACTCTTCTCAATGAATTTCCTACATAGAGGGAGAGGTGGGCATGTAAACACCTAATATTAAACACAAATTACAAGTAAATAAATACTAAATAGCAATGAAAAGTCTGTTGATACATTAAGAGAAGAACAAGTATTTCTGAAAGGAAGGAATAGAAGAAGAGGGGTTGTGATATATGAGGCAGGTCTGGAAGTATTTCAATAGAATGAGAGAAGTGGAGATGTCTTCCGTACTCAGGGACCAGGGTGATCATACATAAAATGAGAAAGTTGTTGGGTGGGATGGATATACAGATTGACACAGGAAGAAATAAAGTTGGAATAGATGTTGAGAGTCAGACTATGGAACTCCAAAATCATGACAGAAATGTGTTTAGGCAACATAGTTGCTAAAGAAAATAGTAGTGTTGTATAGAAATAGCAGTGTGTCTATAGGTAATAATGAACTATAATGGAAGAGAAATTGTCTTTTTTTTGAAGTTACATTTGCAAATGTCTTAACGCCTTGGTCCTTAATGACTTTTGGTTTTGAATGCTGCAAATTTACTGAATTTATTAGATCTAAGATTTTTGGTAGAGTCCTTAGATTTTTCTAAATATAATATCATTCCATATGGAAATAGTGACATTTTTTACCTTCTTTCTTTTTGATTTAGATAACTTTCACTTCTTTTTCTTACCTAGTTGCCCTGTCTAGGACTTCCAACACTATGTTAAATAAAAGTGGTGAGAGTGGGCATATTCTTGTTTTAGTCCTAATCTCATAACCTATTGAGTATAATGTTAGTTGTTGGCCTGTCATAAGTGCACTTTGTTATATTGAGATATGTTCCCTGTATACCCACTTTATAGGCAGTTTTTGTCATAAATGGGTGTTGAAGTTTGTCAATGCTTTTTCAGCATCTACTGAGAAAAATTACATAATTTTTATCTTTCATTTTCTTAATGTGGTATATCACACTTATTTTACAGATGAACTATCCTAGCATCACTGGAATAAATCTCAGTTGATCATGGTATGTAATCCTTGTAATGTATTATTGAATTTGGTTTGCTAATATTTTGTTGAGGATTTCTGCATCTCTGTTCATCATGGATATTGGCTTTTTTTTTTTTTTCTTGTGGTGTCCTTATCTGGTTTTGGTATCAAGGTAATACTGACTGGTAAATGAATTTCGAGG
Source organism: Cervus canadensis (assembly GCF_019320065.1). Taxonomy (NCBI): domain Eukaryota; kingdom Metazoa; phylum Chordata; class Mammalia; order Artiodactyla; family Cervidae; genus Cervus; species Cervus canadensis. The sequence continues at coordinate 23,195,700 of NC_057412.1, read as the reverse complement.
TATTTCCTCCTCTTCTGTTGTTTGGGAGAGCTTGAGAAGGAATTGATATGGATTTTTCTATAAATACATGGTAGAATTCATCAGCAAAATTGCTTGGTTCTATACTTTTATTTGCTGGGAATTTTTTTTAAATTATTGATCAATTTCTTTATTAAAAATTGGTCTGTTCGGATTAAATTTTTTTTATGATTCACTCTTGGTAGACTGAATTCAGTCTTAGTAGACTGTATATTTCTAGGAAATTATCTGTTTCTCCTAAGTTGTCCAATTTGTTACTGTGCAATTGTCCTTGGTACTCTCTTATACTTTGTATTAATATTTCTGTGACATCAGTTGCAGTGTCTCCTCTTTCATTTCTGATTTTGTTGTTGTTGTTGTCCAGTCACTAAATCATGCCTGACTCTTGCAACTGCATGGACTGCAGCTTGCCAGGCTTCTCTGTCCTTCACTATCTCCCTGAGCTTGCTCAAACTCATGTCCATTGAGTCAGTGATGCCATCCAACTATCTCATCCTCTGTCATCCTCTTGCCTTCAATCTTTCCAAGCATTGGGTTCTTTTCCAATGAGTCAGCTCTTCATATAATGTGGCTAAATTACTGGAGCTTCAGCTTCGGTATCAGTCCTTCTGATGAATATTCAGGATTAATTTCCTTTAGGATTGATGGTTTTGATCTCCTTGCAGTCCAAGGGACTATTAAGAGTCTTCAACAGTACCACAGTTCAAAAGTATCAATTCTTTGGCACTCAGCCCTCTTTATGGTCCGACTCTCACATAGATACATGACTACTGGAAAAACCATAGCTTTGACTATACACACCTTTGTCGGCAGAGTACTGTCTCTGCTTTTTAATACACTGCCTAGACTTGTCATAGATATTCTTCCTAGAAGCAGGCATCTTTAATTTCGTGGCTGCAGTCACTGTCCACAGTGATCTTGGAGCCCAAGAAAATGAAATTTGGCACTGTTTCCACATTTCCCCCATTTATTTGCCATGAAGTGATAGGACTGGATGCCATGATCTTCGTTTTTTGAATGTTGAGTTTTAAGCCAGCTTTTTCACTCTCCTCTTTCACCTCATCAAGAAGCTCTTTAATTCTTCTTCATTTTCTGCCATTAAAGTGTTATCATATATATATCTGAGGTTAATGATATCTCTCCCAACAATCTTAATTTCAGCTTGTGAGTCATCAAGCCTGGCATTTTGCTAGATGTACTCTGCACATAAGTTTATTAAGCAGGATGACAACATACAGCCTTGATGCACTCCTTTTTTATTTTATAAGTTCTCTATTTTTTGGTAAGTGAAAGTGAAAGTGAAGTCACTCAGTCATGTCCGACTCTTTGCGACCCCATGGACTGTAGCCCACCAGAGTCTTCTGTCCATGGGATTCTCCAGGCAAGAATACTGGAGTGGGTTGCCATTTCCTTCTCCAGAGAATCTTCCCGACCCAGGGAATGAACCCAGGTGTCCTGAATTGCAGGCAGACGCTTTAACCTCTGAGCCACCAGGGAAGTTGTTGTTTGTTTACCTTTGAAAAAAAATCAGCTCTTTCTTTCATTGATCTTTGCTATTTTCTTTTTTGGCTGTCATTTATTACTATTAACGTATTGATCCTTATTTCCTTTCTTCAGCTAAATTTGTGTTTCATTTATTTTTCTTTTTCTAATTCCTTGAGGTATAAAGTTAGATCGCTTGAAATTTTTCCTGTTTCTTGAGAGCTTGTTTAGAGATTCTAGCAGGGGTGTGCAGCTATTCATATACTCTTGATCAAAGAATGGCCCTCTTCTAACAGGGGAGGATGTCCTCTTCTGCAGAGTACTCAGCTTCAGGAGCAGTGAGAGAGGAAGGGGATACCCACTATACTGCCGGATCAGTGAAATAAACCTTGGCAATTAATGGGGTGACAGATGCTACAGCCAAATTATCTTCATGTCTGATATTTCTGCTGTTTCTTGATGTAGGTATTTATAAAAACTTCCCTTTTAGAACTGCTTTTGCTGCAACACATAAGTTTTGGCTTGTTATATTTCTATTTTCACTGTTCTCAAGGGATTCTTTGATTTCTCCGATTTCTCCTCTGATTCATTGATTTTTCAGTGGTATAAAGTTTAGTCTCCAAATATTTGTGAATTTTTCAGTTTTCTTTGTGTAATTTATTTCTAGTTTTATACTACTGTATTTGGAAAAGAAGGTTGATATAATTTCAGTACTCTTAAATTATTAAGAGTTGCTTCATGGCCTAATATATGGTTTTTTCTGGAGAATATTTCATGTGTAGTCGAGAAAAACATGAATTCTGTTGCTGTAGAGTGTACGTTAAGTGTATTTTTTGATGTAAAGCCTCTATTTATTGGTTATTTTAAAATGAAAAGTAAAAAATATATAATCTTCCTAATAGGGTGCTTGCTTTTTGTTTTTTGTATTTAAATAAGAAGATATAAAACACCAATCATAGTGATATTGTATTCATTGAAATGGATCTGAAACAATGTGACAAGACTTTAAGCTCTCTGAATGAAGGGGAAAATGCCAGTGTTAGCAGATTCTAGAGTAATCTACCCTCCGGGGCAATTCAAGATAAGATTCATTTTAAAAATCTCAGTTATTTTAATCTTCAACTCTGATTGGTTCCTTTTTATACAGTCATCCCTCAGTATCCAAGATCCATGGAGGATTTGTTCTACGACCTACGATGGACACCAAAATCTGCAGATGCTCCAGTTCCATAGTCAGCCCTTAGTATTTGTGGTTCTGCATCTGCTTATTCAGCCAACCACCATCATGTAGTTCTGTAGTATTTATTGGAAAAAAAAACTGCAAATCTGTATGAATCTACACAGTTCAAACCAGTGATGCTCAAGGGTCAATGTTATTTTCTAGTTTTTTTGTGGAATTGTCCATCCATTTTTCTCCTGAGATTAGTGAGTATCTTTATAATGCTTACCTTGAACTCTTCATTAGATAGATTGGCTATCTCCAGTTTGTTTAGCTCTTTTTCTGAGTTCTTGTCAGGTTCCTTTACTTGAAACATGGTCCTTTTTCTTTTTAATTTACCCAATTCTCTGTTTGTTTCTCTACTGGGTAGGCCTGTTACATTCTAATCTTGGAGAAGTGGTCTTATGTAAGAAACATTCTGTAAGACCCAACAGTACACTTCCCTCTGGCCACCAGAGCTAGATGCTCTAAGAATGTCCACTACCTGGGCTCCATAAGGTCCTTCCATTGCTGTAGGCTAACTACGGTAGGCGTCTACATAAGGTCCTTCCACTGTTGTAGGCTAACTACGGTAGGCGTGCTGGTAGCTGGGGCTGGCCGCTGGCCTGGCTCACTCTGCAGCCCACTGGCAAGCTTGGCTCCTGCCCCTAATAGGCTAGAGGGAGGATTCAGAAGAACAAATTGGGAATTTGATGACAGAGTAGTAAAAATCAACCAAGTTTAACATAAAAATAAAAATTAAATTAAAAAATGAAGACAGTTCAGCATACCTTTGGGACATTATTAAATGTACTAACATTTGTGTTATAGGGGTCCCAGAGGGAAAAGATAGAGAAAAAGGGCAGAAAACTTATTCCAATTAACAGTAACTAAAAACTTTCCTAACCTGGTGGGTGGAAACAAACATCCAGGTCCAGGAAGCATTAGTTCAGTTCAGTTCAGTCGCTCAGTCATGTCTGACTCTTTGTGACCCCATGAATTGCAGCATGCCAGGGCTCCCTGCCCATCACCAACTCCTGGAGTTCACTCAAACTCATGCCCATAGAGAGTCCCAAAAAAGATGAATCCAAAGAGTTCCACACCAATAGCTATTATATTCAAAATAGCAAGAATTAAAGTTAAAGAGAAAAATCTTAAAAGCAGCAAGGGAAAAGTAACTAGTTACATGGAAGAGAACTTCCGTAAGACAATCAGCTGACTTCTCAGTAGAAACTCTGGAGGCCAGAAGGGAGCAGCATGAAATATTCCATTTGTCAAAAATATTATATCAATATTCGTTAAAGCTATCATTCAGATTCGAAGGAATGTAGAGTTTTTCAGAAAAGCAGAAGCAGAAAGAGTTCATCATCACTTACCTAGCCTTATAAGAAATGTTAAAGGGACTTCTCTAAGCAGAAAAGAAAAGGCTGCAAATAGAAATTGGAAAATTACTACAGGAAAAATCTCACTGGTGAAGATAAACATGTAATGAAGATAGTAGATCACCCACTTATAAAGCTAGTAGAAAGGTTAAAAGACAAAAGTAGTAAAATTACCTATATATATAAGTAGTTAAGAGACACAAAATATAAAGAGGCTAAATATAAAGTTAAAAACATAAAATGTGGTTGGGGAGTAAAAGTGTATGGTTGTTAGAATGAGTTTAGCTTAAGAGATCAACTTAAAATATATATACATATTATTACATTACATGTAGTCCACCAGACTCCTCTGTCCATTAGATTTCCCAGGCAAGAATATTGGATATAAACCTCATAGCAATAACAATCCAAAAACCTGTATTAGATACAGAAAAATAGAGAGGAATCCAAACATAACAGTAAAGATAGCCATCAAGTTGCAAGAGAATAGTAAGTGCAATGAATTACAAAGACATCCAGAAAACAATTAACAAAATGCCAGTAAGTACACATTCAGAATTTCCAAAACTTAGAGGAAATCAAGATGTCCTTCAGTAGGTGAATGGTTAAATTGCACTTCATTCAGACAGTAGAGTATTATTCAACACTGAGAAGAAATGATTTGTCAAGCCATGAAAAGACATGAGGAAACCTTAAATGCATAATACGAAGTGAGAGAATCCAGTCTGAAATGGTTATCTACTATATGACTCCAACTGTATAACACTCTAGATATGAAAAAAAAAAAACCCTACAGAAATAATAAAAGGACAGTACAGATATTTTTAGGGCAGTGAAGTGTTACACTATAATGGTATATACATGTCATTATATATATATATATTTGTTGAAACCCATGGGATTTACAGGACCAAGAGTGACCCCTGATGTAAACTAAAGACTTTGGGTGATAATGAAATGTCAATGTAGATTCATGAGTTGTGACAAATATATCTTCCTGGTGGGGGATGTTGATGAAGGAGGAGGCTATTAATGTGCAGAGGCAGGAAGTATGTGGGGAAATCACTATATTTTCTGCTGAATTTTACCATGAACTTAAAAGTCCTCTTTAAAAATAAGATATATTAAAACAATACACAGCAAAACAAAAATCAGATGCTTGTTTCTGGGACTTGCCTTGTATTTTTGATGTGAGGTTGGTAAACAGCTGATAGAGTGTTCACCTCCAAATTTTTATTTGCTTAGGTCTGTGGGCATTGCTTTAGTACCTCCATGTGGCAGGAAGTCAGCCATACCTCCTCAGGCCAAAATTTTCCAGGAAAATATAAGGCTCTCCATAAACACAAAACTTCTATAGATATAAAGTGCAAGATGAACTTCAAGCCTTCACAGATATTTTCATAATGTAATTTTCCAGAAGAATAACTGGTACTCCAACTAGGGAGACATGGGAAGGTGACATTTTTTTCTTCCCCCCACTGATTTACATGTCATAAGTTTTAAATAACCACTTCCTTTCTGAAACATTGGTCTCCAAATAATGTGAGGGCTTCTGGGTGCCAGAGAATGAGGGAAGTAAAGATATTTTGCATGAGTTTCCAAGAATGTTCCTGTATTTCCTGAACCTAAGTATTTGCATTCAAGGTATAAAAGGCTTGATTTTATAGCTGCAGACAAAAAGGTGGCTGAGCCATCATGAGAAAAAAAAAAAACTTCTGGAAGATGTAGTTAAGCAAGGATGGAAAAGTAGCAATTAAATGTGCAGTATCACCTTCCTGGCCTTGAGGGCTAGCCAATGTTCTCAGGACTCTTTGGGAACAATTTTAATCAAAAGGCATAATTACTCTTATATATCACTTTAGAGCTTACAAAGTATGGTCACATAAATTATCCCATTATTATTCAATATATTTGCATGTTTTCTTTCACAGCCTCACTTGATCTTTACATCAGTGCCATGGAGCAAGGGGCCAGGGATCTTCTCTATTTGACAAGGAAGGAAACGGAGGCTCAAATATTAGTGACGTATTTAAGGTTTGCTTTTTTGTTGGCAGGAGAAGCAGAACCAAAAAATAGTTCTAGATTTCTGGACTTGTAATCATTTGTGTGGAAAGCATTTTTTAAAAAGAAGCAGAGAGAGGGTGACTGACCTCAAATCTATGACCATATAAAAACTGCTCTGAAAAATATTTCCTTCTGGCAGCCAAGCAGGAGCTGAGCTCTAGTAGGAAATGTAGGAGGAGAACAGACTCCTCTCTTTCCCTCTGTGCATACGCTTCCTGTGCTCCCAAATGCCACCTGGAATGATTTCTGTTCATGAGGAGAATTCTGAAAAGAAGTCTTAAGTACAAATTTTATAGGAGAAAACCCAAATGCCTGAAGCAAAAATATTGTTGCTACTCCAATTGCTCAGATTAAATCAATATGTCTCTTAACTTTCAAGGGAGAGAGAGAAACATCCATTTGGAAAACCTGAGACTGCTTGGAAAAGTACAGGAAAGGCCAAAAAGAAATGAACAGTAGCTGTTATTGAATCCAGAAGTTATAACTTTGGGGAGGGCAGGGCATGTGGGAGTGAAGCATGGTTGGAAATCGCTATAAGAAATCAAATTGCTGTCCACTCAGTTGGCACTGCATTTTTGCCCTGGCTATATTTTACCTCACTTGAGGGCTTCAGTGACCTCATGCCCCTTGTATGACCTTCCAACCAACAAACAGTAGTGAAATGCTATCTGTTTCTATTGAAAAGGAACCAATAATAGCAAGGCTGCAGGGCTGAGCATGGCCACCACCAGAAAGAAGTTTTGCTCCATTTTTGTGCACGTGAAGGGGATGAGGGACTGTGCCCTCCCACCTGTGACATGATTATCCGTCACTCCTGGGAGCACAAGCCTCCAGTCCAGTCTCTTCTACTCTTTGAAAAGGAGAGCTTCCATCCCAATGAGAAATGGGACTATCGAAAGCCAAGCTTCAACTTTTCATGCCCCTACTTTAACTAGTTGTTTCTTTTTTCCTCATTGAGAAAACATCTAATTCTTTGGCACCAACACTGTACCGTGTTTTGGGATTATCTACCAACCACGAAGGGCAGGAGAGTCTCTTAAGCAAACCGCTGCTACAGAGACCTGGATGTTTACTCTGTAGGAAAGAGAGTGACACTTTCAGGCTTTCCTGCAAGGGAAATGAAGAACTTGATATGCCTTAGGGTTCCTAGTTGACACTAGGAACTGTGTCGGCCAAGACACGTTCTGCCAAGGCAAGAATCTGCCAAGGCAAAAGATGCAGGAGATGTGGGTTTGATCCCTAGGTCAGGAAGATCCCCTAGAGAAGGGAATGGCAACCCACTCAGTATTCTTGCTTGGAGAATCCCATGGACAGAGGAGCCTCGTGGGCTACAGTCCACGAGGCAGCAAAGAGTTGGAAATGACTGAGCACGCAAGGAAAAAAGTGATTCCTGAGGGCATAATACAAAAATTTTAGTGAAATTTTTCCTCATTTATCTGAAAAAATAAATTACATGATCTATAATTTTTAAGGAAGAAAAATATAAGCAATGTATTTAAAACTCACCCAAGTTTTCAGCCAAGTCAATTCAATTGGCGCACATTTATCACTGAATTCACTGTAGACTCACAGAGACAAAGTGGAAGTTTTCTCTTGCCTGTGTGTGTCATTATTGTAGGGAAGCTGAACGTGGTCAAATGTAGTAGAAGACTCTAATATGTGCTGTGATTTAAACAATCTCGTGACAGTATAGGAAAGAAGATGAATTTTATATGGTGACATCTGTGACTCGTTGGTAGGAAGGTTCGAGTTAGTCTGAATCCTGAATCTATTAGGTCATTTCAGATGAAGGAGGAAACTTGACCATGATTGAAGGAACTAAAGAATAAACCAGGCCCATGTGAGGAATTGCAACTAGCTGTACACGAGGGTGGAGGGACAGAAGGTTGAAATATAGGTTGTAGTCATATAATGGGGAGTTTATATGTAGGCTAAGTAATTGGTTATTTATTCCAAGTACTAGGAAGTGACTGTTTTACAGCAGGGGGATGGCAATAACTCTAGCAATCATGTATAGTATTGATCAGAGAGGGTGACCATTGAAGTACAGAGCCAGGAAGTTGAGAGGGGCAGCACTATATTAGCAGTGCGAAAAGAAAGGAGGTCTATGCGAGAGACATTTTGGATATGATTCAAATTTTTGTAAGTACTTGCAATCCCTCACAGACCACACAAATAGGTACATCTATTTTAAAACTTTTACAGTGATTTGATACACAAAACAAATTGTGTTAGGAATGAAACTTTATCCAAAGAGAAATATTATAGTAACTTATCATTAAAATATTAAAAAAATTTTTAAACTGCCCCAAATTGTCTGTGGTTAGAAATAACAGGATGTGTATAGAGTGGAAAAAGTCTTGAATTAATTACACATTATGATGCTTTGGGCAAGTTTCTCAATCTCAGAGTCTCAGGATTCACAAATATAAGAGTCTTGGGCAAAGTAATTTCAAGTGTTGCAATTCAATATGTCCTTTGTATATATGAAATTGTGTTTTAATTAAAAAGAATATTCTAAATTAAAATATTTTCCTAAAAAGTACAGAATTAAAACACACTTGGTAAGACAATTGCCCCTAATGATGACAGTTTGACAATATGTGTGTTTAACATTTAGGTCACCCCTTTGTCTATAACTCAAACATGCAAGTTTACACACATTTCTAAGGGGTCTGTGAAACGGATCTAGGAGTTTTTATATTTCAACTTTTACTGCTCGGTTTTATGGTAAGATATATTTTATGAAAAGCATTGCCCTTTGGATCAATACTATGTTTACAACATTAATCTAATAAATAATGAAAATAACCATTAAACAAGGCAGCCATATTAAGTAATTTATAAATAACCATTTTAAAGCTGTAGCTGAGTAATCGATTATGACATAAACCACTTTTGGCTTTTAAAAAAATATTCTGTCCCCTAAAAAGACAGCAGTTCTCATAAAACATAAAATATGTGTATTTGTCAAATATTTATTACACAAGAAGTTTGCAGAAATTTTAGGATGTAAACGATTAGATCAGGGCATTATTGACTTTCTCTGATATATGACCTATTTGTGGCTAATGTAGTATCAGACCCTTTAGAAGAATCCAATTTAATAAAAATAAAATAGGTGAATAGAAACTTTCTGCATTTTTGGACAATTTCTGATTCTTACATCTAGAGTAATCATAAGAACTTAAACATGTAGAAGAGGAGGCCCAAGCATCAAATTTATTTTTAAATAAAATTACTGTATTAAATATCAAAGGCAAATTAAAAATGCAGCTAGCTGTCCCATCAGGTAGAATGAATTGTGAGACAGAAAAATAAGTCAATACATATATATATATATTTAAAAATTTTCACAAGTTATATTATTTTTCCCTACTCTTCTGGTTTCTCCAAAGATGTTATTTATTACTACACTGGTTTCAAAATTAAAATAACCTATTCTATATAATTTTATATACAGCCCCTCAAACAGTCTCCAGGATGTAAATAGGTACAGCTATTTTATTATACTCACAGTACTAAATACCTGGAAGCATCTGAGTGACTGACTTAGTATTTCTTTTTTCATCCAGGTGCCTGAGATATAGTAATCCCAGTTTAAAATTGACTGCATTTAAAATTCATTAATATCTGCCTTACTGATTAAGTATAATCATTCAGTTTCTAGAGACAGGTGATGGTAGTAATATAACTCAATTCCAGGTATTTAATTCTTCTCTGATACACTTTCTGACCTGTGACTTTTCCCTCTTCAATTTGACTCTTGGAGCCACCATTGCCATGAGCCCAGAGATGGAGTGTCAATTTAGGCAAGAAAACAAAGGTGGCAAATTTTACTCTTTAATCTCATATTATCTGGGTCAGCAAGGACCAGTGTATCTCCCTCCCTCCCTGCGTAATATAAAATAGCTTCTGTTTGGGGAAGGAGAGAAGAATATTCCACACAGAGTTAGACAAAGACTTCCTACCTCCCCTCCCCAACAGCTACATCCACCCACAGATGAAGTCTAAAGGAAAGGATAAAATCACATAGTATCTTAGTCTGTGTCCCATTTCCTAGATGGAGACTAAAGAGATATCAAGCTTTAGAGCAAAGTTTCCCACATGTTGTTATGGTGTTTTTGCTCCAGAATAATGTTACTAAGATCTGAATGTTTGCATGAGTGAATGCTTTCCAAGTTGCCTCAGTCTTGTCTGACTATGAGTCTACGCATCATAGCTGGCCACACTCCTCTATCCATGGTATTCTCTAGGCAAGAATACTTGAATGGATTGCCATGCCCTCCTCCAGGGGATCTTCCCAACCCAAGGATTAAACCCCGGTATCTTAAGTCTCCTGCATTGGCAAGTGGATTCTTTACAAATTAGCGCCATCTAGGAAGCCCCTGAATGCTTGGGTCCCCTCCAAATTTACATGATAAAAGCCTAACCCTCAAGGTAATGGTATCCAGGAGGTGGGGTCTTTGGGAGGTGATCAGGTCAAGCTCCCTCGTTCCTTCCATCACGTGAGAGGACAACAACAAGTCAACAGTCTGAGATGGAAAGAGGGTTCTCACCAGAACACTGCAGAGCATGCAGTCACCTTAGTCTTGGACTTCCAGCCTCCAGAGCTTTGAGAAAGAGGTTTCTGTTTAGAAGACATCCAGTTTATGGTATTTTGCTACAGCAGCCTAAACAACCTAAGACAGCCGTTGTGGCAGATCTAGGCACAAGACCACCTCTCTAAGTTTCCCCAGGTTCAGAATGACACAGGAAGGGACTCTGAAGTGTGACAGTTCGTCCCAGGAGCTGCTTCACTCTCAGCCAGGTGTCAACAGGGATTGGAACATGACAATGTATTAAATTGGACACATCATTGCCAAAGCAAAGGCCAGCTTTAAATCCATTGAATAGAGCTATTTCATGATTTAGAGGCAGACAGCCCCCTCCTACTTAGGACTAAGTACTATCAGCATAAATCTTCTTATTTGCCTACTGAAACCTTCACAATCTAACATCAACCGCAGGGTTGAAAAAGTTTGTTTTAGAGCCAAGATAATTTAGAGATCTCTGAAATTTTCTGAATTTCCTAGTCATAGTTGGATAAACTATTAAACAATGCTTGAGGGCTTGAGTTAGATATTAAATTCCATTGTAGAATAAATGAAAATGTTTATAAATTTGCATATCTTCTGTTCTTACCATGAATTTCATATTTGCCATAAAACTGAAATAACAGGGAACATATTCAGTATCACGTATTTTTATCTTTGCATCATTAGTAGCACAAATCCATCTTTAGTTGAAAAAAACAAGGTGCTTTTAGTTTGGGGTACAAAGATTGGTTATTTTATATATTTGTGAATTTGCTTCATTGGTAAACTGTGTGAATATTTGGAGAGGAACTTGTTCAAATCATGGGTCCAAAATTTGTTGTTCTATGTAAGTTTGATCTAAAGCAAATTACCTAATTTATCTGAAACTACAGAAAAGGGAATATCAATATTCACCTTCTATGGTTGATGTCAAGTTAAATAACATGTATATACAAGTGCTTAAAAATTCCTTTTTTTTTTCCATCGTTATAACCTGAATAATAAGACATAAAGCACCTAGTACAGTGCTTTGCAAATGGTTGGTAGTTGACAAATATTGCTGAATAATATGGAGCAAGGCAAATCTTCCTAGTATAGTGTAACTAGGGGTTCTTCTATCTGGTCTTCCCACTTCTTTCTCTTTACCTCTTTTGATAATCAACTCTTGTCTTTTTGCTTATCTGATTATGTCATAGTAGACTTTCCCCTTTAGTGAAGTGAAGTCGCTCAGTTGTGTCCGACTTTGCGACCCAATGGACTGTAGCCTACCAGGTTCCTCCATCCGTGGGATTTTCCAGGCACGAATACTGGAGTGGGTTGCCATTTCCTTCTTCAGGAGATCTTCCCAACCCAGGGATTGAACCCGGGTCTCCCGTATTGTAGGTAGACGTTTTTACTGTCTGAGACACCAGGGTCTGGCTTCACTAAATATGCTGACCTGTTCTTACCCAACCTAAGACTTCCTGAAACAAAATTAAATGTTAAAGTGGGGCATCAGTCCACCTAACCTGTGTTATGAAATCCCCTTTGATAATTCCTTAATCTACTCCTCTTCTACTTTTGTATATTCTGTTCCAGAACAGTTCATTTATTGTGCATGTGGAAATAATACAATGTGGTACAAAGAAACATACAGTATCTTATGTGAAGCATTAGATAAATGACAAGATTTCTCATCTCGTCTAAAACTGACAAAAGGCCAAAAGTACATCATGTTTGACTTTGAACAACAAATATAATTACTTCATTGCTAATGAGGCTAATAAGTCTACTTATATAAATAATGTTCCAGAGCTCTAGTTAGAAAACAGTTATGACCTAATAAGGGTGTGGTGCTGTTTTCTGTCTCAAAATTTTTCTAAAGCTAAAGTTCAGTGCAAAACCAAAAGTAAGACTCAACAAATAATTAACAAACACATTATTCATTGTTTTGTGACAACAAATACAATTGCTCATGAAACCTACTGGAAACTTACAGTCTCATGGCATAATAGAGTAGAACCTCCTAGAACTGTGAGCTAAATCCTTGCAAGTTTCCTTCAGCTCTTTGTCCCTGTTAGGAGTTTCAACATGTAACATCCAACAACTTATTTAAAAACAGAGCAAACACTTTTTCCTGCACTTATTCTTTCTTTATACAAGTTGAGAACAAGTCACAGCACCTCTCCAGAACACAAAGTACTTTTAAAAATAACTAGCTCCATGAGTATAGCTTCTGTTTTCTGAAAATAGATATATTTGTAAGGTGCATAGTTATAATGTGAATATAAGCAGCAAAGACAAAATAGAAATGATAATAAATGTTATTATTTATATTACCAGGCAACTTTTGATTATGCAACTTAAAATTTGTCTTTTTCAGGAATTAATACAAACAAATCTTTGGACAATCTATGAATGTCATGGAGGTTTTGTTTTTAAATCCTTATGATATTTCAAATGTGAAAACTCCCTCCTCCCTTTGAGATCTTCTAAATATGTTTTCCTCTAATAAACCACAAGAACCCGTTGTTCATTTCCATCTTCAAAAAAGGACCTCAGGAGAGTCTTTTAGAGGAAATTGGGTACACAATCATGAAAACAATTCTGTCGGAACACAAATGTTTAAAAAATAATAATTGTCTGTGTAGGTGTCTCTGAAAGAACTTCCCATTTGGCATGTTTGAAGGCTATTAGGGATGATTGCCTTTGCTATTTGCTATCTGTAGATTTGGACTTTAACCCATTTTGCAATCCAATCAAAATTCTATGTAGTGTTATGTGTTTATTGTTCAGCTTTGGGGGAAGGGAGCATCACTTGTAAGGGAGAGATGCCCTGGTGAGAATGTGCTCTGTCCTTTTCATGACTTACTCTCATAGGAGTTCTGTCAGAACAGTTTAGGGAGCTGTCAATTCCACCCCTATTTAGCTGCTTGGGTACTGTCTTTCAAAGCTCTACAAGGACTTCAAATATTTTGCTGTTTTACCAAGCAAATTAAACTCAGATGGCTGGTCCTGTTTTAATTCATTGGCAGTTCTTAGGATAAAGTAAGCTCTAACAGCATCATTAATTTTGAATAGTAAGAGCTCTATGTTCTTTTCTAATGACAACTGATTAAAATCAGTCTCACATTCCCCTTCCTGACCACATCTATCTCCCACTCTGGTGAGAAATTAACATCCATTCTGCGCTCAATATTTAAAGGACACACTAACTTTTGGGTCCACTGAGCAAGTGAAATCCTGCTCACCACGCACATGTTGAAAGCCACAGAGTAGGCTTAACCTTTTATCTAAGATAAAAGGATTTTTCAAAAATTCAGTAATGATTTTCTTAGAATGATTTTCTTTCTAGAAGAGAAAATCAGACTAAAAAAAATGGAGAAATTATATTGGTAGAGGGAGAGGATGGTAAACAAAGTTTAAAGACTTGTGAAGTAGCATATGGCTATGTTTCTAAACTTTTCAGGACAGTTTTCGGGGACAAGGCAAATGACAGAACTCATCATGTCTGACATAGACAGGAATGATTCCATTTATCTTTGAATTATGTGTGTGTGTGTGTTTAATTTTGTGAACATGAAGAATTTAGTCCCCTTAATAATAAGAAAAGGTGACACATTTCAATTTGGAGCAATCATCAGTATTTTGTGTTATCATACCCTCATTGCCTACCTTCATGCTTTATGAACGATGGTGCCTTCTTAAATGTTTATTGAACATTTAAACACAAAGAACTACAAATGTCCAAGTTTTAAAGACTTCAAATGGTAAATATCATTTTATAAATTATTATTTAACGTATTTTCTCAAATCCATGACCGTATTTGGGATACTGTACATGTTTTCCTTGCTGATAATTTCCAAATTTAATCTCCAGTGAACTAGAATGAGTCTAGTTTCTATAGATATTCCTTGTTGATACATAAATATTTAACTATATTTTTATTCTGGTGTGCTCAACTGTGATGGGGAGTAATTCAAGCATGATGTAAGGGACATATTAATGCTAGAAGCTAGAAGCTGAGCCCAAGAATATAAGAGCATAGGGCCACTTCCTATCTTTATATGCATATATTTGGACCCTTCACCAATCTCCCTGGCTTTATCTACTGCCCACATCCAAGCAAATTCCAACTTGAAGATATTGCCTTTGAAAATGGAGTATCTAAGGAAAATATTATGAAACTCTGGGGTTTGCATTCCTATGACTCAATGATAGTGTCTAGTGTGGGTTATTTGGCTCTCTGTGGAAACCATTTCTAGCTTCCGGGTAAATTGGTCACTCGTTGAGAGTCTTATTTCTTTACCACAGGACTTGACTATAATAAGCCAGAAGGCTGGAAGTCTTATCTTTTCAAGTTCTTTTATTTTCATAAAATTTCATTTTATAACATATTTGCTGTATCATGAGTTACACAACAATAGACATAAAAGCAAATAGTAAAGGCAAACAGCTTTCTATTAATGAAGATATACTCACTGACATAAAAATAGAATTGATGAGAGTTTGGACACTGTACATTAGAACAAATAGGTGCCTCAGGGAATCCTGGTAAAATCTCTGACCTCTCTCAATTGTCAGACGAGGGGAAGACGTGGATGTTCTACTCAACACATTCATTTGGCTCTTCCAAAGGACCTCCAGAATCAGCATAACTAATATGGCATATAACATTTTCCCCATAATTTTTTATCTGCTTGCATTTCTCATTTCAATCAATGATGATATATTATTTCCTTATTACTATATAATAAATGATCCCTATAATCAGTGCTGAATCACAGTAATAAACATTGACTTCTCTCACAGTTTCTTTGAGTTAGGAATATGAAAGCAGTGTGTCTGAAGATTTCTGGTTCCAGATCTCTACTGAGGTTATAGTCAAGATATTAGGCTACTCAAATATACAGGCATGAAAATTCACATGAAAGTCCAGGGAGAGTGCACACTATCCTGCTAACCATAGTTATCTCAGAAAATAGAGAAACTGAAGGAGGGGGTCTTAGAAGAAATTTCATTTTTACTCCATATATTCTTGTATCATTTTAGCTTTTTCTCTAAAAAATGTATGTGCGTTGAATTCTAGAATTAAATAATAATAAGAAAAAAGATGTCATGCATGAGACAAGTGCTCGGGCCTGGTGCACTGGGAAGACCCAGAGGAATCAGGTGAAGAGGGAGGTGGGAGGGGGGATCGGGATGGGGAATACATGTAACTCTATGGCTGATTCATATCAATGTATGACAAAACCCACTGAAATGTTGTGAAGTAATTAGCCTCCAACTAATAAAAACAAAACAAAACAAAACAAAACAAAAAAAGATGTCAGTTCATCTCAACTGAAGGCTTCAGAGGTTCCCAGGTGGCTCACTCACATTGCTAGCAAATTAGTTAGTCCTGGCGGTTTGCAGGAGATCTCCATTCCTCTTCCCATACAACTGTCCTGGGGCTGCTTGAGTGTTAATGATATGGTGGCTGGCTTCCTCTAGAGCAAAGATTGTCAGGAGTGAGCTATGATCCTTGTGACTTTGCCTGGGAGGCCATATACCATCACTTCTGCCACAGTGTGTTGGTTAGAAAGGAGTCCCTAGGTCTGGTTCAAGGAAAGGGCAATTAGGTTCCACTTTTTCAGGGGAAGGTATCAAAAATTTATAGATATATTTCAATGAAGAGAGGTAAGTTTCAGCAAATATTGCTAATTATACCTATTGAAAAGCTTCTGCACAGCTCCCCTTATTCTTCCCTTTTCTTTGTCCTACTTCAGGCCCTCAATATATCTCCCTTCTAAATCGGTCTTCTGTCTGTTTTCTTAAGTGTCTCCACAATGCAACCAAAGTAATCTTGCTAAAATCTGACCAAATCACTCTGTTTCTTCAAACTCATAGCCTGTTCTCCATGACAGAAAGAATAAGACACAGGCACCTTAACCTAACAATTTTTCATGATTCCTACTTAAGATTCTAGACCTAACACTCTTTTTTTTCTCTGCTGTAAGGTTTATATTCTATTATATTGAATTTTTAAAATTCCTTGAATATATCATGGTACATCAGATGTTATCTTCCTCTTTATATCAGAGGTCAGAGATTTTTCTAGAGAGACCCAGATAGTAAGCATCTTTGGCTTTGCAGGGAATACAATGCTGAGACAACTAAATCCTGCTGTGACAATGTGGCATGACTATGTTCAAATAAAACTATATAAAAATAGGTAGTGGACCAGATGTAGCCCCTGGGCCATAGTTTGCTGACCTTGTCCTATACTGTTCTCCTCTTGGATAACATGCCCAAACTTTTTCTCCAGATAACACTTGTGTGATTGATCCTTTAAGAGTCCTTTTAGGTATTGTCTCCTCTATGAATTCTTTCAAGTGCTTCTAGGTTGGAATAAGAGCCTTTGTTCTGTGATCCCATGGCGACCCATAAATAGTGTTATGGCTTTCTCCCAGAAATCTGAAATTGGCAACTTCCTGAAAACCTTCATTAAACTGGCAGATCTCTTGCATTTTCGAATCCCCTTGCCCAACATAGTTCCTGGCTAGTATGTCGAACTAAATTGAACCAGTTAAGGACTAATGCACAGAAGACTCTTAGAAAAATTTAATATAGAATGGAATTGTGCAACAGAGTAACTGTCTTCTTTTTAATTTTATCTATTGTCTGCTCTTTTTATTTTTTTTAACTATGGTCTGTTGATTTTCTGTTTTGGTATGTATCTATATCTCTCTCTATATATAGATAGATATATAGATGATATAGATATAGATAGATATATATATACATACATACACACAAAAGCAATGGGATCTGAGGATAGATCCAGAGTTGTTGAATATATGAAATATTTCTTAACTGTGATTTTCTGCTATAAAGGAACATCCCTTCAGGGAACATGATCAATACCAATAAGGTTCAACATTGTCTGTTCATTTGAATTATACGTAGAATTGGTGGATGTGTACATAAATGCATGCACCCAAAGGGAGATTCTCATTCAGGAGGCTGAAGTGATGCAAAGGACCCTATGATTCTAGAGGAACCACAGGTGATCATATCCCAGAGTCAGGGTAAAGAATCACTGAATTATGACTCATCTAGCAGTATAAACCTGTTATAGCAAAACTTAAACTCATATTTTAAATATGATGAGGTAATGAAAAAACTATGCATAGGAAAAATTAGAGTACTTAGAAAAGACTCTTGGGTACACAATGCTAAATGATTATATGGCTTTAAGCAACTTGCCTGAATAAACTCACCCTGGATTATCTCATGTTTAAAATGATGTGATTGGATGATTAACTATTCATACCTTTAATATATTAGTTCTTTTTTATCCAAATTCTTCTGTAAAATTTATTTTTAATTGGAGCCTAATTGCTTTACAATGTTTTCTTGGTTTCTGCCATACATCAGCGTGAATCAGCCATAAGTATACATGTATCCCTTCCGTCTGGAGCCTCCCTCCCTCCCACTGCCCCATCCCACCCCTCTAGGTCATTACAGACACTAGACAGCTCTCTGTGTTATGCGGCAGGTTCCCGTTAGCTATCTATTTTATACACGGTAGTGTATATAAGTCAATGCTACACTCTCAAGTCTTCCTACCTTCTCTTCCCACTGCTGTGTCTACAAGTCCATTCTCTATATCTGTGTCTCTATTCCTGTCCTGAAAATAGGTTCACCAGGATCATTTTTCTACATCCCACATATATGCATTGATGTGCAATACTTGTTTTTCTCTTTCTGACTTACTTCACTCTGTATAATAGGCTCTAGGTTCATCTGCCTCAGTTCAACTGACAGACTCCTTCCTTTTCTGTGGCTGAGTAATATTCCATTGTATATATGTACCACAACATCTATTCATTTGTTGATGGATATCTAGGTTGCCTCATGTCCTGGCTATTGTAAATAGTGCTGCAATAAACACTGGGTTATATGTATACTTTTGAATCATATGCCCTGTAATGTATTAGTTCTTAACTGGTGTACATTTACAAGTATGTTGCTAAATTTTTATCAATATGTATGTTACTATTATTTAGTATTGCATAACTAACCACCCTAAAACATAGTGGCCTGAAAAATGACTATATATATTTGGCTCAGTAATGTGCACTTTGGGTAGGATTCAGTGGGGAGAGCTTTGCTCAGCTCCACCCTGGATCAGCGGGGATAGCCCAAAGACTGGACTCAGTCATCATCAGGAGGCTCTCCTACTTACTGCTCTGATAGTGCATGTTCTCAGTTAACTGGGACAGCGCAAGCATCTGAGGCTGTGGCCAGATACCTACCAGTGGTCTTTGCATGTGACTGGTTGACTTCCTCACAGCATGGCTGCTGAGTTCCAAGGTAATGCCTTCCAACAGTGGAGGCATCAGGTGGAAACTCTTTCACCAGTTGTGACCTATTATCAGAAGACATGCTGCATTATTTTCATTGTATTCTGTTCATCAAAACAGTCAAAAAGATTTTTCAGATTTCAAGAGGAGGGGAAATAGGTTTTATCTCTTTATAAAGGAATGGCAGTTTTCTGGATGAAAACACAGGACAAGAAATACTCTTGGAGTCATTTGTATATACAATCTATTATAATATAAAGTCATTTTACTATAGTTTAGCATAACATTACAGTAAGATTTGGGAGAGAGAGAGAGAATGTGGAGCTTAGTGGGTTTTTAACGAAACAGTCAGGATGCAATCTGCTTGTATACAGAAATAAGCATAGCATAACTCTAGTAAATCACAAAGAAAAAAAGATCTTATGTTGGATATAATAGGTAAGAATATTGTCCTTTGACTGTTTAAAGGAATATGGCCAGGGCAGTAATAGTTGTACTCCAAAAGTGATATCAATGACATATTACAGAGGAAAGTGGAAGAGAGTTCTTGGCAGAAACTCCTATCCTCCCGTTCCAATATCCATTTTTCTTTTTTTGCTATTAGAGAATCTCAGATTTCTAGCCGCACACATGACTGAATGGAATAAAGACTCTATTTACAAGCCTCCATTGTAGCTAACTGTGGCCATGTGATGACGTGCTGGTGAAGCGTCCTATGCACATCTGGGAAGTGTTTCTAAAGGCAGGGGAACTGATCTCTCTTGTGCCCTTGACATTTTCCTGATGACTAGAATGTTACAGCTGCCTCCTGAAAAGTTATGTTAGAATAAGAAGCAAAACTGTGGGTGGATCACTGATGATTTTCAAGTCACTGTTGCAACAATGGCCTGTACCCTCTCTCCCAGAATGTATGTGAGGAAAATAGAAACGGATGTCTTAGCAAGTCACTGTTATTTCAAATTAGGTCATATTCAACTGAACTTATGTGTACTGTACTGATGACTGCATTTTAATTATTGCCAATTTTTTTTGCATTGTCTTGCATTCCATCAACATTTGCTGATATTAAGTCCCTGAGAGATACAAAATCTAGGCTATACAGTCACCATTTCTCCTACTGTTGTATTTATAGTCTTTGATTGATCTACACACGCTTCAAAACAGAATGTACTTTGTAGTTTTTGGTTACATTGTTTGAGCTATGCACATACAATTTTAGTCTCCTCATATATAAATCAGGCTTCCCCAGTGGCTCAGTGATAAAGAATCCACCTGCAATGCAGGAGACACGGGTTTGATCCCTGGGTGAGGAAGATCCCCTGGAGAAGGGCATGGAAACCCACTCCAGTATCCTTGCCCGGGAAATTCCAAGGACAGAGGAGCTTTGTGGGCTACAGTTCATGGGGTTGCAAAGGTCCAGATACGACTGAAGAGACTGGGCATGCACGCACACATATATAAAGCAGAAATAGTCCACTTCAAAATATTTTGAGGAGAATCACGTGAGAGACTGTGAAAAACGCTTTGCACAATTGCCCCCAAGGAAGAAACAGTTATTATTGTTTGTGTGTGTGTGTGTGTGTGATGGTGGTCATAGCTGTTGTGGTTGTGATTCATAGCTATTATTCAATTGTAATTTGTTCTGATCACATGGATGTTGCAAACACTGAAGAACCATATGGTATCATCAAAGGGGAAGTGATGGCTGTGGTCATAAATGTTCATATGTTCTCTTTATCGCCTTCACTTCCTGTATTTCTACAGGTGAGGTGCTCCCACTCCTGGTACAGGCACCTACGTCAGGTTGGCTCATGCCATGGCTCAGAGGACCGCACGCTCGTGACCACACTGACTGGCTCAGAAATAGGCACATGCACGTGAACTGGGTGGTCTAATCAAAACACTGACCAGGGATTGCTGTGGGGACAGTGGGGGAGACGGAAAGAGGGGAGGAAAAGGCAAGAAGAAAATCATGGTAATGTGCAAATAATCAGCCTTCCAAGGCCATTATCTACCCCCATCAGCAACAGGAAAGACCAGGACCATGTGGAGAGAAAAATCAAAGGTGTGAGAATGTGAGAAAGATACTCCTGATATGTATCAAATCAATAGTTTCAGATATTGCTTATGCTGGCTTCACTCCTGACTTTCCCAATTACCTGAGTCAAAACTCCTTTTCTATTTTGCTCAAACTGCTTTCATTGAGTATTTGACTGTTGAAGAAATGAGTCCTAGATATCAATGCAGAATTAAATTAGATGAACATATCTATCAGGAAATGTTAGGTGAATCTCATATTTGAAGAGCAAACTGCATTGGAGATGTTGTGATTATATCATGTGTGCATGTGTGTGTGTGTGTGTGTGTGTGTGTGAAGAATGTGTGTGTGTGAGGGTCTGCCATACAGTATAAACACACTTAATAAAAACAATGCTCCCTTTTCCAGTTTTGATTTTCAGATTTTACCATATTTTCTAATATTCATTGATTCACCTATGTGAGCCCTCAACATGAAAAACATGCATTTTAACTCCAATCAATCAGTTTATCCAAAAGCCTGATGTGTGTTATAAATAGCAGTCTGCAAGGCTATTAAGGGCTAGTTATGTACCATGTGGATTTAAGAAGGTGCACACGTTTTCCTGCAAGCTTCAGGTAACAAGCATGTGGCTTGGCTTTGAAGATCAAAGTCAGTCTTATCTTTTGATTTAATCCTTTATTTTCTCTGTAAAGCATAATTTTAAAAATTAAGAAACTATTTTAGTTTTGAAACCTTAAAATATGTTCAAAATTGTTTTGTATAAATCAAAGTCAGTCTTTTTCCTCACTGAATTGGATATTAATGAAGGAGGGCAGACATAGCTTTTGTCAAAACAGTCTGTTTTAGATAAGAAGAGAGCAAATATTAACTTCAAAGACTTTTGTATAAGGACTGTGTGAATGAAAATCCAAGTGTCAGAATACTTGTCAATATTATTTTAATGTAGCTGACTGTTTGTGAAGGGGAACAAGTTTTGCATACATATGGTTTTGTTCTTTCAGAGACCTTTATAAGCATGAGTGTGTCTATATGTACATGTGTATGTATATATATATGCATCTGTATATATAATTATAAACTATATGCTTATTTCTCTTAATAAACTTAATTATGGTTCTATAAAACAAGTGAAAATATTCCATTATTCCTAAAATAAATAAATCATCACCTTAACATATACCTGGATGGATGACTGATATATGATACTTCTGAAATATCCAGTCTAATCTAGAGAGTTAACCAGTCTGGCAGCAGTGTATTCAGATTAATCATGTAAAATCTAAAATCTCTAAGATTGTTGTAAGGTAACCAATAGAAAAATCAGATTGATTATATTCTTTGCAGCCAAAGATGGAGAAGCTTTATACAGTCAGCAAAAACAAGACTGGGAGCTGACTGTGGCTCAGACTATGAACTCCTTATTGCCAAATTCAGACTTACATTGAAGAAAGTAGGGAAAACCACTAGGTCATTCAGGTATGATCTAAATCAAATCCCTTATGATTATACAGTGTAAGTGACACATAGATTCAAGAGATTAGATCTGATAGAGTGCCTGAAGAACTATGAATGGAGGTTCGTGACATTGTACAGGAGACAGGGATCAAGACCATCCCAAAGAAAAAGAAATGCAAAAAGGCAAAATGGTTGTCTGAGGAGGGCTTACAAATAGCTGTGAAAAGAAGAGAAGCTAAAGGCAAAGGAGAAATGGAAAGATATACCCATATGAATGCAGAGTTCCAAAGAATAGCAAGGAGAGATAAGAAAGACTTCCTCAGTGATCAATGCAAAGAAATAGAGGGAAACAGTAGAATGGGAAAGACTAGAGATCTCTTCAAGAAAATTAGAAATACCAGGAGAATATTTCCTGCAAAGATGGGGACAGTAAAGGACAGAAATGGTATGGACCTGACAGAAGCAGAAGATGTTAAGAAGAGGTGGCAAGAATACACAGAAGATCTGTACAAAAAAAGATCTTCACGACCCAGATAATCACGACGGTGTGATCACTCACCTAGAGCCAGACATCCTGGAACACGAAGTCAAGTGGGCCTTAGGAAGCATCACTATGAACAAAGCTAGTGGAAGTGATGGAATTCCAGTTGAGCTATTTCAAATGCTAAAAGATGCTGCTGTGAGAGTGCTGCACTCAATATGCAAACAAATTTGGAAAACTCAACGGTGGCCACAGGACTGGAAAAGGTCAGTTTTCATTCCAGTCCCTAAGAAGGGCAATGCCAAAGACTGCTCACTACCGCACAATTGCACTCATCTCACATGCTAGCAAAGTAATGCTCAAAATTCTCCAAGCCAGGCTTCAACAGTATGTGAACCATGAACTTCCAGATGTTCAAGCTGGATTTAGAAAAGGCAGAGGAACCGGAGATCAAATTACCAACATCCGCTGAATCATGAAAAAAGCTAGAGTTCCAGAAAAACATCTATTTCTGCTTTATTGACTATGCCAAAGCCTTTGACTGTGTGGATCACAACAAAATGTGAAAAATTCTTAAAGAAATGGGAATACTAGATCACCTGACCTGCCTCCTGAGAAATCTGTATGCAGGTCAAGAAGCAAAAGTTAGAACTGGATATGGAACAACAGACTGGTTCCAAATAGGGAAAGGAGTACGTCAAGGCTGTATACTGTCACCCTGCATTCCCATTCTATTGTTTTCCTCTATTTCTTTGCATTGATCACTGAGGAAGTAGTCATGTGTGGATGTGAGAGTTAGACTATAAAGAAAGATGAGTGCCGAAGAACTGATGCTTTTGAACTGTGGTGTTGGAGAAGACTCTTGAGAATCCCTTGGACTGCAGGGAGATCCAACCAGCCCATCCTAAAGAAAATCAGTCTTGAATATTCATTGGAAGGACTGATGCTGAAGCTGAAGCTCCAATACTTTAGCCACCTAATGCAAATAACTGTCTCATTTGAAAAACCCTGGTGCTGGGAAAGATTGAAGGCAGGAGGAGAACAGGAAAACAGAGGATGAGATTGTTGGGTGGCATCACCGACTCAATGGACATGAGTTTGAATATACTCCAGGAGTTGGTGATGGACAGGGAAGCCTGGCATGCTGCAGTCCATGGGGTCACAAAGAGTCAGACACGACTGAGCAACTGAACTGAAGGTAACCATTCAGATGATGATCAGGTGACCAGTTTTCCTAGTTGTTCACAGTGAGACGCAGCCATGAAATCTCATGATTCTCTGTCATTCATTCTTCTTTCTCCTCTTTCCCCTCTTTTCTCATTCTTTCCTCCCCTCTCCTTTTCCTCTCTTAAATTCTGCCCATTTTCCTTACCTGGCTCATTATTTCCCCCCATTTTGTAGAACCTAAGGCACTAAGTTCTAAAGAGCTAAATGAGAATCAATATTGTCAAAATGGCTATTCTACCCAAAGCAATCTATAGATTCAATGCAATCCCTATCAAGCTACGAACGGTATTTTTCACAGAACTAGAACAAATAATTTCACAATTTGTATGGAAATACAAAAAACCTTGAATGGCCAAAGTAATCTTGAGAAAGAAGAATGGAACTGGAGGAATCAACCTGCCTGACTTCAGACTCTACTACAAAGCCACAGTCATCAAGACAGTATGGTACTGGCACAAAGAGAGAAATATAGATCAATGGAACAGAATAGAAAGCCCAGAGATAAATCCACGAACCTATGGACACCTTATCTTCGACAAAGGAGGCAAGGATATACAATGGAAAAAAGACAACCTCTTTAACAAGTGGTGCTGGGAAAACTGGTCAACCACTTGTAAAAGAATGAAACTAGAACACTTTCTAACACCATACACAAAAATAAACTCAAAATGGATTAAAGATCTAAATGTAAGACCAGAAACTATAAAACTCCTAGAGGAGAACATAGGCAAAACACTCTCCGACATAAATCACAGCAGGATCCTCTATGACCCACCTCCCAGAATATTGGAAATAAAAGCAAAACTAAACAAATGGGACCTAATGAAACTTAAAAGCTTCTGCACAACAAAGGAAACTATAAGCAAGGTGAAAAGACAGCCCTCAGATTGGGAGAAAATAATAGCAAATGAAGCAGCAGACAAAGGATTAATCTCAAAAATATATAAGCAACTCCTGAAGCTCAATTCCAGAAAAATAAATGACCCAATCAAAAAATGGGCCAAAGAACTAAACAGACATTTCTCCAAAGAAGACATACAGATGGCTAACAAACACATGAAAAGATGCTCAACATCACTCATTATTAGAGAAATGCAAATCAAAACCACAAGTAGGTACCATTACATGCCAGTCAGGATGGCTGCTATCCAAAAGTCTACAAGCAATAAATGCTGGAGAGGGTGTGGAGAAAAGGGAACCCTCTTACACTGTTGGTGGGAATGCAAACTAGTACAGCCACTATGGAGAACAGTGTGGAGATTTCCTAAAAAACTGGAAATAGAACTGCCATATGACCCAGCAATCCCACTTCTGGGCATACACACCAAGGAAACCAGATCTGAAAGAGACACGTGCACCCCAATGTTCATTGCAGCACTGTTTATAATAACCAGGACATGGAAGCAACCTAGATGCCCATCAGCAGACGAATGGATAAGGAAGCTGTGGTACATATACACCATGGAATATTACTCAGCCATTAAAAGAATTCATTTGAATCAGTTCTAATGAGATGGATGAAACTGGAGCCCATTATACAGAGTGAAGTAAGCCAGAAAGATAAAGAACATTACAGCATACTAACACATATATATGGAATTTAGAAAGATGGTAACGATAACCCTATATGCAAAACAGAAAAAGAGACACAGAAGTACAGAACAGACTTTTGAACTCTGTGGGAGAAGGTGAGGGTGGGATGTTTCGAAAGAACAGCATGTATATTACCTATAGTGAAACAGATCACCAGCCCAGGTGGGATGCATGAGACAAGTGCTCGGACCTGGTGCACTGGGAAGACCCAGAGGAATCGGGTGGAGAGGGAGGTGGGAGGGGGGACCGGGATGGGGAATACGTGTAACCCTATGGCTGATCCATATCAATGTATGACAAAACCCACTGAAATGTTGTGAAGTAATTAGCCTCCAACTAATAATAAATAAATAAATAAATGAAAAATAAAGAGCTAAATGAGCTCTGGACACCTTGTGGAATAGCTCTAACTGATAATGGTGCAGAACTTTCTGCGTGAAAGTTCCTCTGCATTTCCAAGAGCTGGTTTCCCATTTTCCTTCTCTCTATATTCTCATTCCCTGTAATTCCGCTCCCAGCTTGTTACTCAACAGACGCTCATTTCTACTCCCTGGGGAGATCAAGAGCTTGGAGCAGAAATAATAGCTCCTCCTCACAAAAAAACAAAACAAAACAAAACAAAAAAAACAGGATAAACTGTAATAAAGTGCAGGAGGTTATTTAGCAAAAACCTTAATTGTTTCTGTGCTTTAATTGTTACGTAAAAAGCAAATGGTTTCTGTCTTGTTTAAGGCTATAAATGCATGGAAGTGTATATAAGCAAGGGTTTCTGGTTTGAAATGCAAAACATGTGTCAGGGTAACACGTGGGTGATATAAATATAAGTACCAAAAAGAACATTTTAGGAAGTTCTTAATTATTTTTCCCTCACCATGATCATTAAGATTTTAATTTTTAGGAAGAGATGTGGATAAGCAGGTGGAATTTCAATGTAGCAGATTTGAAAGGAATTCCAACTGCTATGCTAAATTCAAGCATCATTAAAATGGAACCGTATCATCAGGCAGTACAAAGCCAAACAGCACCTCATAGTTAAAAGAAATATGTGTGTGGCATGGACCGTCTTTATGAGTATTCCAAGATTCTGCAAGTTGTGAAAATAGAGTATTCTGAGGTTCCATAACAGGAGATGTTTCATCTCTGCTTCAAGAAAATTGAAAATAGTACTGAAGTTAATGTATTCTGCTATTTCTTTTTTAGTAAAGAAAATATAAACACTGTGAGTATTTAGGTATTCAAAAATTGGCATAAGTATTTTGAGGAGATACTCCTCAAAACATAAATAAGAATTTGTGAGAGACCATGAAATCCTCATTTCAAGTGGCAAATCTAAGTGATTTTGGAGTCTCCCAAAGTTTCAGAGAGAGTCAGGAATAAAATTAGCAAGAAAAGTCTAGGTTTGACATATAGAATTTTGGTAAAATAAGTAGAAGATAAAGAAATGAATGCAGAAGTAAAACCAGAATGAAGTGAGCCTAGAAGTAAAATATGAAGATGAACCTCCAAGTGATTTGAGTTAAAAGCATAAACTATATAATATTGCAAATTATTTTCATATGAATATTTGAATTTGAATATTTCAAATGGTTTACATTAGTCCCCTGAAATATTCTTCACAAACTAATTATAATTCAAACATACTGGAAAACACTGTAGTTTTTGTCTGCTCTTTGAAGTTGCACAATGTGAAAGAGCATTATTAGATCTGGAAAATTTTCAGGGAAGTTTAACTGAGTATTCCTAGTAGTCTTTCAGTGTTACAGAGAAATCGACTTAAATTCATTTAAACAAACAAACAAAAAAGAGTCATTTGGAAGGAAACTAGCAGCATTGTAATATAAGGATAGAAAATCACTCAGACCTCATAGGGATTCTCATATGGGTATTTTAGAATCCTACTTACAATTTTTCAGAGTGACAATCTGACAGGCCCAAGGTGGAGGAGGTAGTCATTTCTTTTTCAGTCAGCTACACCTGCTGAATTAACACTTATCTGATGCTATCTGTGTGTATGCACGCTAAATTTCTTTAGTTGTGTCTGATGGCGACCCCATAGAATGTAAACCACCAGGGCTCCTCTGCCCATGGCATTCTCCAAGCAAAGATACTGGAGTGGGTAGCCATGCCCTCCTCCAATCTGATGTTATATCCTCAGAAAAAAGCCCAAACATATCAGGGTAATTCACTAATATTTTTATTACATTTCTAATACTATATGTCTCTAATATCTCTCCACTTGAAAAAGTTGTTTATTCTGCATCACCTCTGGTTACTGCTGCATTTTTGTTGTTGTTGTTTGGTATCTCTCACAGTAAAACTCCCTAAGTGAGTTTTTTGCACTTTTGCCCCACTTTAGAACCAATAATGTATTTTTCACATCCTTTGACTGAGACTACAATGATGCATCAGTGATCTTTATGTCTTGCTTCATCATAATCAGTCTCTCATCAGTGTTTAAAACAATTTGATCATCCGCTCCTGGGGAAACAAACAAAACAGCTCCTATTTTTCATTTTTATGCCAACATGGTCTCCTCTTTCTGCCCACCTCACTTTGTGCCTGCCTCCTCTTCAACAGCTCTTTATTTCATAGCCTGTCTTTAAACGCTGAAGGGCAAGTGTCACTTCTCTTTAAACTCTTCCTCATGTTCTCATTCATTCTCCTTACTCTAAATCTTTCTATTTGTTGATGACTCCCAAGCCTCTCTGTCATCTTTGCCTCTCCTTAGAGCTACAGATGTTATGGTACTTGACATCTCCAATAAATACGTATTTGACATTTCATATTTAGAATATTCAAAATGGAGCCCTTGACTTTATTGCCTTATCCCTATGTCAATACGTGGTAGCAGCATGCATACTGTAGCTTAAGCCAAATACCAAGGAGTTGTCCTGGATTTTCTATCTCCCACACACAGAGCTCATTAACATCTATCTCAAAAGATGTATCACAACTACCCATTTCTCTCTATGCCCACATCGGAGATGCATGATTAGTGTATTGATCTGACCTTCTTTAATCTGAGACCAACCAACCACCCTACTTTTTTCTTTTGGTTTTAGTTGAATGGTACTAAAGAGCAGCTATCTTCCCTGGTGGCTCAGTGGTACAGAACTCAGCTGACAACACAGGGGACATGGCAGGAGGTGAGGATTCGATCCCTGGGTCAGCAAGACCCCTTGGAGAAGGAAATGGCAGCTCACTCCAGTATTCTTGCCTGGAGAATCCCATGGCAGAGGGAGCTTGATGGGCTACAGTCCATGGGGTTGCAAAGAGTCGGACATGACTCACCGACTAAAACAAGGAAGTGGTTAGTTTCTTCACTGCTATGACTTATTCAAGTCTACGCATAAGAGCCAACACATTGAGATGATACAGTTATATTTAGCTACCAAATCCTGCACGGTACAGTCTGTTAGTCTACTAGACTGTCAGTGATAGCTTAACTATTCTTAACCTGGGGGTTTTGCTAGTTTACAAAAACTGCTGGCTTCCCCTTATGAAGAAAGTGTTTATTTCTGGGGTTCCAGCAAATAACTTAGGTTGAAATGTATTCAAAATGCAGCAGCACTCCCCACAATTATCTCTGAAGTGAATCTGTCCTTTCCATTTCTCACCCATACTCCACCTTCTCTTGTTCTGCTCCTCTTTCTCTGGTCTGTGGAGTGTTCTTTCTACTCTTAAGCAGACATCTGGCCCTTAATTTCGCTTAATATTGCTTACATAAAAATAGTGTAAAGTATAAGCTCCAGAGTCAATACATTTCTACTCAGGGATCTTGAGCATAGAGATGTGTGCTCTAAAATTATTAATAATATTTGCAGCTTTAAGAGTAAAAGGACGACTTGTAACAATCCATTAAGAAAGTTATTTCAGTTTAAAGCTGTCAGCGCTTAAGCAAGAACTCTTCTCATGGGCCACAAGCTTGAGAACCTATACCTTGCTTCTCATTAAAATACACCAGGGGAAGGGAGGGGAGAAGAGAAAGGAAAAGGAAGAGTGACTGAGCCATCAGCCTCTGTTAATTGGACAGTCTCTTGAATACAGGAGGCATGTGAGTCCCAACCTTATGGGAATTATAAACCCTTGAATTCTCTGTGGCCTTTTACAAGAAGGTTTTATTATAAGCAGAGTTGAATTAATTGGGCACATCAGGTGGTGTTCAGAGAAACAAATGATTTTTAAAAATTGTCAAAATGTACCAAATAAAGACTGTGTTTAGAAATTGTATTTATTTTTGAGAACAATCATTGAAAACACAACTCAAGCAAGATAAGGGAAAGGTTTCCTATTCTTTGCAGACATGTGGTTGAATAGGTCATGTGGTTGAACTCTACAGAGCTGAAAGGGATCAGGGGAAATATACAGGCTACACTTCATTGCTTCAAAAAAAAACCTGTAAAATCCCAAGAGAAAATACTTGAGCACAGAACAGGTACAACAAGTTTTTAACCGAAACCCTGATGTCTCGATTCTTGTGAACTTGTAAGACCTCTCAGAATCTTGGATCAAAATACTGAAGAACTTTAGAGAATGGACAGGATCTGTATTCTTCAAAAAATTTTATCACCAAATCTTCAGGATGATGTTAATAGTATTTATCACTAATTTTCAGAAAGGACTGGAAGAGCTCTTACCTAACTCTGATTGACTAAGGAAGTGCCGTGATGATTTTATACCAGTTATTTTAGATAGGTTTTATGCCTATCAATCAAATTGGTCTTGAGACTGCTCCTGAAAAGTACTATATATACCCAGAAATACAGTAGTAGTTCTTATCCATGGGTTTTCCTGATGACTCAGATGGAAAAGAATCTGCCTGAAATATGGGAGATCCACCTTCATGGTTTCAGTTACCAATGGTCAACTGCACTCCAGAATATTTTTTTTTAATTCCAGAAATAAACAATTCATGAATTTTAAAATTGACCTATTCTGAGTAGCATGATGAATTCACTCATTGTCTTGTTCCATCCCACCCCATGCATCAACATGGACCCTCAGCCATCAACTTGGTCTGCTGCTGATACTGACAGTGTCCTGGCTTGATAATCCAGGATAACCCAAGCAGGTGATCCTCCTCCTAATGTAATCACCAATAATAACCTGATGTAAGGTCACAATGCCTACATCATTCACCTTGTTTTATCTTATCCCATAGGCATTTTATCATTTCACATCTTCACAAGAAGAAGGGTGAGTATAGTACAAAAAGACATTATGAGAGAGAGGGACCACATTCAGATAACTTTCATTATAGTATATTGATGTAATTGTTCTATTTCATTATTGGTTATTGTTTTTAATCTCTTATTGTGTCTAATTTATAAATTAAATTATATCATAGTAATGTATGCATAGGAAACGTATGTACAGGAATCCTTATGGTTTCAGGCATTTACTAGGGGTGCTGGAACATACCCTCTGTGGGTAAGGGGGGACTATTATAATCACATTTTTGCCTGGCCTGACATTTAACAAAGTCCTCAAAATAATTACAGTTGCATATTTATTTTTAGGTGGCCTCATATAATATCTGCTAAGTTCTAAATGGAATGAACATCACATTTATTTTCTAAAGAGGCATAAGGGGAAATAATATAAACTTAGATTTGAGATTTGCATCTTTACTTACAGAAACTCTTTTAAAACTCCAGCCTTATGCAACTGAGGCCAATATAAAAAATTCATGAGTAATAGGATTGAGGCTTTTTTAATGGTTGCAAAAGTTTTTTTGAAGGCTATTTCAGTACACATAAAATAAAATGGATAAATGAGGCAGTTGTACATATTGTTTTTAAAATATAAAGAAATCAATTGCTTCAAGTTGAGATTTTTTTTCAACGTAAGTTGTTCAAAATATTTCTGAGGCTCTCTAGTTCTATTCATCATTGACTATACTGAGATAATTACAGAGCTACAGGAAATGTTCTGGTGGGAATTAGGCTATTGTGTGGGGTTGAGGGAAAGCAGTTTCTTAAACTAGGAACTGATTCCACTTGCCATTTCAGCTTCTTTTCTATACAGGTTTGATAAGCACTTGATGTTACCCTATTGGTCCTCAAGATATATGGGTATCTCATTTGTGATTTTAAAAACCTCTCAAGAAACATATCTTTATTTTCATACTTATTTAAAAGTAGAGAGAATCACATAATGCCTTTACCCTTTGGAGAAAGACGCTAGAGCTTTATTTAAGACAAGTCAATTTTATTCACCTACCTCTGTGCATTTTCTATTGCTTGCATGGTAAATATAAGTAAATTTTACCTCAGATAATTTGTAATCCCTGAGAAAAGGAAGCAGAGGATACCAGGATGACCTCATCAGGATGGGCTTTACCATCAGGATGACCAGAATGCTTGGGAACTCTAATATTTTATAGGAATAACCTTATGAACATGTAGTTTATAAGATGAATTGTAAGATGCACTAATCCATAAAATTATACATTATTTTAAAAATGAGATTTTGTGTTAAATTCAAACTTTATAATTCATTATCATCAGAAGTGATTTAGGTATAATTAAAGTGCAACTGCTATAAAAAAAAAACAGTAACTTTTTTTTAAAGGTTACTAAGTACTTTGATATCATAGAGTCATAGAATTGTAATTGCTCTTTTAAAAATAGATATTCAGACATGGAGAAGTTCCAAGTTCTGTTCCTGATTATATTTTTACAAAAATGTGATGTTGGGAGAGGGCCAAACATTTTTAGTATAGCTAAGTCTCCTCCATTCATGATGGAAAATTGGTATCCAAGTGCATTCCCAGTGGGACAAGTGCATAGTACCAGGCTGCTTTATTTGATGCAACACAAACCTGGCTGTAAGAAGATCCACGAGCTATTAAAAATAACAATAGTGAGTAGGATCCCTGATCATAAGGAAATGAATGGCTTGTTGCCAAGTCATAGGCAAATATTGATGAATACTTCTTCAGCTCAGTTTTCTTAGGATTTTCTGGCTGCAAAATGAGCTTCTATGTTGTGTCTGTTATCTTTTAACTTGTTCACTCAGTCGTGTCTGACTCTTTGCCACCCTATAGACTGCAGCATGCCAGGCTTCCTTGTCCTTCACCATCTCCAGGAGTTTGGTCAAACTCATCCATTGAGTCAGTGATGCCATACAACCATCTCATCCTCTGTCGTCCCCTTCCCCTCCTGCCTTCAGTCTTCCCCAGCGTCAGGGTCTTGTCTAAAGAGACGGCTCTTTGCATAAGGTATCCAAATTATTGGCACTTCAGCTTCAGCATCAGTCCTTCCAAATGAGTATTCAATGCTGATTTCCTTTAGGATTGATTGGTTTGATCTCCTTACTGTCTAAGGGACTCTGAACAGTCTTCTTGAGCACCACAGTTCAAAGGTATCAATTCTTCAGTGCTCAACCTTTTTAATTGTCCAACTCTCACATCCGTACATGACAAGTGGAAAAACCATACCTTTGACTATACAGACCTTTGTTGGTAAAGTAACATCTTTGCTTTTTAATATACCATCTAGGTTTGTCATAGTTTTTCTTCCAAGGAGCAAGCTTCTTAATTTCATGGCTGCAGTCACCATCTGCAGTGATTTTTGAAACCCAAGAAAAGAAAGTCTGACACTGTTTCCACTGTTTCCCCATCTATTTGCATGAAGTGATGGGATTGGATGCCATAATCTTCATTTTTTGAATGTTGCGTTTTAAACCACCTTTTTCACTCTCCTCTTTCTCTGTCATCAACAGGCTCTTTGATTCCTTTTGACTAGGGGAGGAAAATATGCACTTTCATCTCCAAAAGTGGCTATACTTCGCAGAAGCTTATTCATGATCCAGATATTGTCAGTATTATGCTAGTCTCTTAATTTTTCAAAGTCCTAGTCCATGTTTAATGATTTTTTGCCTTTGTGGTATTTATACCTTCAGATACTTGTGTACAATCAATATCCAGAAACTTGTCTACCTTTACTTTACATATTTAGTACCGTTAATCTTTCTTTAATAAATTAGTCAACTTTATTTCAGTGGGAAAAGTGTTTGAATATGAACTACTGGTTTAGAATTTAAGGAAACAATGCTATTCAAATGTCTGCCCAGGGAAGTAAGTTAAGACTTTGCAAAGAAGGGTCGTTCAGTTGACTTCAGAGATGGTTAAAGAACACCGATAGATATATTCCTTGCTCATTTTTACTCTTTTTTTTAAATTAGTTTTTATTGGAGTATAGTTGCTTTACAATGTTGTGTTCATTTCTACTGTACAGAAAAATGAATCAGCCATACATATATCACCTCCTCTTTGGACTTCCTTCCCATTAAGGTTACTAAAGTACATTAAGTAGAGTTCCTAGTATATTCTCTTTAGTTATCTATTTTATGCACAGTACTGGGCCATGAAGATCCCCTGGAGGAGGGTAGAGCAAACCACTCCAGTATTCTTGCCTGGAGAATCCCATGGATTGAGGAGCCTGGTGGGCTAAAGTCCATGCGGTCGCAAAGAGTCAGATACGACTGAAATGACTTAGCACGCACATTCGCACATCAATAGCGTCAATGTGTCAATCTCAGTCTATGTGTCAATCCATTTATGTGTCAATCCCAGTCTCCCACCCCTTATTTTTAGTTTTTTTTAATTAATTTATTTTTTATTGAAGGATAATTGCTTTACAGAATTTTGCTGTTTTCTGTCAAACCTTAACATGAATCAGCCATAGGTATGCATAAATCCCTTCCCTTTTGAACCTCCCTCCCATCTCCATCCCCATCCCATCCCACTAGGTTGATACAGAGCCCCTGTTTGAGGTTCGTGAGCTATACCGCAAATTCCCATTGGCTATCTATTTTACATACTGTAATGTAAATTTCCATGTTACTCTTTCCATACATCTCACCCCCTCCTCTCCTCTCCCCATGTCCGTAAGTCTATTCTATATGTCTGTTTCTCCATTGTTGCCCTGTAAGTAAATCCTTCAATACCATTTTTCTAGATTCTGTATACATGTGTGAGAAGGTGGTATTTATCATTCTCTTTCTGACCCACTTCACTCTGTATAATAGGTTCTAGGTTCATTGATCTCATTAGGACTGACTCAAATGTGTTCCTTTGTTATGGCCAAGTAATATTCCATTGTTGATTATGATGGCTACTCCATTTCTTCTAAGGGATTCTTGCCCACAGTAGTAGATATAATGGTCATATGAGTTAAATTCACCCATTCCAGTCCATTTTAGTTTGCTGATTCCTAAAATGTTGACAGGACTCAAATGTGTTCCTTTTTTATGGCCAAGTAATATTCCATTGTTGATTATGATGGTTACTCCATTTCTTCTAAGGGATTCTTGCCCACAGCAGTAGATATAATGGTCATCTGAGTTAAATTCACCCATTCCAGTTCATTTTAGTTTGCTGATTCCTAAAATGTTGATGTTCACTCTTGCCATTTTCTGTTTGATCACTTCCAATTTGCCTTCATTCATGGAGCTAACATTCCAGATTCCTATGCAATATTGCTTTTTACAGCATCAGACCTTGCTTCTATCACCAGTAACGTCCACAACTGGGTGTTGTTTTTGCTTTGGCTCCATCTCTTCATTCTTTCTGGAGTTATTTCTCCACTCTTCTCCAGTAGCATTTTGGGCACCTACTGACCTGGTGAGTTCATCTTTCAGTGTCCTATCTTTTTGCCTTTTCATAATGTTTGTGGGGTTCTCAAGGCGAGAATACTGAAGTGGTTTGCTGTTCCCTTCTCCAGTGGACCACCTTTTGTTAGAACTCTCCACCATGACCCATTCATCTTGGGTGGCCCTACATGGCATGGCTCATAGTTGCATTGAGTTAGACAAGACTGTGGTCCACGTGATCAGTTTGATTAGTTTTCTGTGACTGTGGTTTTCATTCTGTCTGCCCTCTGATAGAGAAGGATGAGAGACTTATAGAAGCTTCCTGATGGGAGAGATTTACTGAGGTGTTGGAGAAGACTCTTGAAAGTCCCTTGGACTGCAAAATCAAACCAGTCCATCCTAAAGGAGATCAGTCCTGGGTGTTCGTTGGAAGGACTGATATTGAAGCTGAAACTCCAATACTTTGGCCACCTGATGTGAAGAGCTGACTCATTGGAAAAGACCCTGATGCTGGGAAAGATTGAAGGCGGGAGGAGAAGGGGACAACAGATGATGAGATGGTTGGATGGGCATGAGTTTGAGTAGACTCCGGGAGTTGGTGATGGGCAGGGAGGCCCGGTGTGCTGCAGTTCATGGGGTCACAAAGAGTTGGACATGCCTGAGCGACTGAACTGAACTGAACTGAATATTCCATTGTGTATATGTATCACAACTTCTTTATCCATTCATCTGTAGATGGACATCTAGGTTGCTTCCATTTTCTAGCTATTGTAAATAGTGCTGCAAAGAACAACGGGATACATATGTCTCTTATTTTTAGTTTTGACAACCAATGTTTATGGGACTCAGGACTTGCTACTCCAAAATATGGTATCTTGATATACTGAAAATTTTAAGCTGAAAGAGTTTGAGAAAACGGCAGAAGCAGAAGGCCACTCTGCATGTGTTCTCACTCTCCACACCTTGCCTTTCTCCCCTCAAAGAGGTCATAAAACTTTCATGTGAGAGGTGCCCTCCTTATACCTTATGGAAAGGAGTGGCCTTACTTATCTCTGAAGACCTAGGGATGTCAAGAAGAATCCTAACAAGCAGGCTTGTTAAATTTTCCCTAGTTTATTACAAAAACCTTATACTCCTTAACTTATCATATTTCTTTACCACTACTCCCTCTTTATCAATTCTGGCATAAATGTACATAGATCTGTTCCTTTGGTCTTCATTTCCTGACAAAGTCTCCTGTGTCCCATAAAACTTAACATTAAATAAATTTGTATGCTTTTCTCCTGTTAGTCTGTCTTTTTCAGTTTACTTTTCAGATTCAGCCAGAGACCCTAAAAGGATCAAGGAAATCTTTTTCCTCTCCTAAACATATTCTTTTCTCAGATGAATTTGCAGGTAAAGAAAACCTTGTATTGAACAATTGACTGAGGTGACGGAAATGGAGAAAAAAAATTCTTATTCAAAGATTTGAATTAATCCAGGCAATATATTTAATCAACACAAGAGAAGAGAATTTAGACAAATAGCTTTTCACAGCATTCCTCAGAGCCCATAACACAG
This sequence comes from Cervus canadensis, assembly GCF_019320065.1. Classification (NCBI taxonomy): domain Eukaryota; kingdom Metazoa; phylum Chordata; class Mammalia; order Artiodactyla; family Cervidae; genus Cervus; species Cervus canadensis. The sequence goes on along the minus strand of NC_057412.1, from coordinate 23,158,697 downwards.
ACCTTTATAGTTTTGAATTACTATTTCTGCTAAACTTGCAAGTCTGTTCTGAAATTCCACAATTGGCAGATAGAAAAGGAAGAAATAATACAGCAGGAAAGGGGAATCATTGGGATCATCATGAAAATCTGTAGGCCTATTCAGCTTTGGAAGCCTGTGAATTGGATGTACTCAGTTACACCACTGACCTGATCTTGTCCCAGCTGCTTGGGAACCTTCAGAAAAATTTTACAGTTAGTTTTACAAATGGTAAGTTTTACTATTATTTACTCTTAGAGGTTTAATGTAGCAATGGTTCGCCTGCATAAAACATTCTATATTATTTGATTCTGTACTAAGAAGTCTAATTTCATAAAAGTTCTATGCATATCATTGTCTTCCCCCTGTTGTAGAACCAAACCTAGTAGTAGAAAGATTCATTGTATGTCCAAGGAAAATTCTTCAATATCTTCCCATTATGCTCAAAATTTAAAAAAAAAAAATTGAAACTTATTTTCATCCCTTACAAAGCTTTACCTGGTCTAACCTATATCTACTTGTCTGTTGAACGAATGAAAGCAAACACAACACAGGGTCTTTTGACTATGACTTCTGTGTACTTAAAGATCTGCTTTTCAGTCTGGTATTTGATTATATGGAGTCAAATAAGCATAGCCACATATATCAGAATTTGCTGAGGGAAGGAAAAGGGAATTGATTTTTATTAAACCTCTACCATTTTCAATAAGTATTGGGCACCCTTGTGTATACATCTACCCTGTGTGGGTAGGTATTATCATTCTTATTTTTCAGTTGGGCCAACTGGGAGACAGAATAATTAAGCAATTTTTCAAGTTAACAAAGCTGGTAAGTAGAAGAGCATGAATTCAATCCTCACACAAGTCTGAAGAGCCAAAGACCAGAATATTAAAAGGCATCACCCTAGAGGTACAGTCAACATTTATGGTAAAAGTGTTCATGAATCCATTTTTTTCTTTCAACAAGTATTTATTGAGTGTAAAGTATCTCCTAGGTATTGTACAAGATGCTAGAGGTAGAATAGGTTAACAAAAACTGGAAATGGGTTTTGTTGCCTGGGAGCTTATGGTACAGTTGGATGTTTGACTTTCAGCAAAAAATTATTCTGGCTATATGTAATATGTAACTGTGCATGCTTAGTTGCTCAGTCATGTCTGACTCTGTGACCTCCAAGGACTGTGGCCCACTGGGCTCCTCTGCTCATGGGATTCTCCAGGCAAGAATACTGGAGTAGGTTGCCAAATCCTCCTCCAGGAGGTCTTCCTGACCCAGGGGTTGAACCTGCATCTCTGGCATTTCCTGCATTGGCAGACAGACTCTTCACCACTGAGCCACCTGGGAAGCCCAATATGTAATTACTGAATATAAGATGTACTTTGAAAGAATGGAATACAATTCTCTTAATATAAGAGTTATTTAAAAAGGAACTGAGGAACTTCTCCGGTGGCCTGATGGCTAAGACTCTGCATTCCAATGCAGGGAATCCAAGTTCAATTCCCGGTTGAGGAACTAGATCATACATGCTGAAACTAAAAGATCCCAAATGCTGCAACTAAGACTGCTGCTGCTGCTGCTGCTAAGTTGTTTCAGTCGTGTCCAACTCTGTGCGACCCCACAGATGGCAGCCCACCAGGCTCCCCCATCCCTGGGATTCTCCAGACAAGAATACTGGAGTGGGTTGCCATTTCCTTCTCCAAGCAAGTTGCACACAAATAAGTAAGTATTAAAAACAAAGGTGGGGGGGGGGGAAGGAACTAAAAATAAGGGGTCAGGAAGGCTTTCCCAAGGTAATGATAATTGATATCTAAAGGAAGAGGAAGAGTTAAACAGATGAAAAACAAATCAAAGTGAGCAATATTTTTCAGGGAGAAAGAACAACATTTGCAAGAGCCATTTGATATATTTGAGCATAAAAAACATCAGTGTATATAAAAGTCATTGAGTAAAGGGAAGGATGTTAGAAGATACAGAAGGAGTGCAAATAAATTTGAAGTTGAATTTGCAGGTTCTTGTAAGCCATGCAAAAATTTAGCTATTTCCATAGAAGGAGAATCAGATAGTCCACTTTGAAACATTATAGAATAATATTATGGAGACATTAATGAAACGGATGACTAGACCAAGCTGAAGGCAGTGTGCCTTCAATGGACCTAGTATTTAATAGTGATGTGTTGGTACAATATCATTGAACATACAGTGAGGGGAATGATGAGCACTTCCTCATTAATTTATTCATTTTTTGATAAATTACATGTAAAAATGAATCACTCATGTATTTTCTTTTAAGAAACTTATGATATAGTGAGGAAAATAATTCTTCACATCAGTATCTCTTGTCTAACTTACAAAGTTGTGCAAGACATAGATGGAGATAGGCTAGAGTTGCTAGATCTTAGGAAGCTGTGGTGGTGATGGACTGGCAGCTGGAGGAAGGAAAGGTTCCTGGGGGGAAGTGCTAACTGAATTAGATCTTAATGGATGGGCAGTGCTAAGACATTCAGAGGCGATAGAGAACAGCTTTTCAGTCTGGCATATAGAGGGTGTAATGGGACAAGAAGACTATTGAAGGAGGACATTATACAGTTGACCCTTGAACAACACAGGCATCAGTCTGCTAATCATTTATGGACAACCCCCTGTATCTATCATTTCTCAGCATTCACAGATTCAACCAATCATAGACCATGTAGTACTGTAGTATTTACCATCAAAAAACATCCAAGCATTAGTGGACTTGTGCAGTTTGGACCTCCATTATTCAAGGGTCAGCTCTATATATGTTAAGATAAACTGGTGCCAGATTAGGGAGTTCCTTGAAAAGTGTCAATAAATAGGGTTAACTCCCAAAATTTAGGGATCATCCCTAGTGGAAAACATGGAAAAAACATTTGTTGATATATTTGGTAGAATTGCAAAAAAGTATATGCTCCCGGAAGAACACACTTGAATCAAGTTGAATGAGATCCTCACCTGGAAATAGGAAGAAGTTTTGCTATATCAAAAAGAAGCTTACTCTTTCCCAACTTTTGGTGCAAGGGAGTGACTCACCACTTCTCTTGGGTGAGTCTTCAACAATCTAAGAAGAGTGCAGACAGGCAGGGGCAGAGTTGTCATGTTATCTTCTATGAATGCATCTGCCACCTATTAAGTTACCTTGGGAGGAAGCACCTGAGATTTCCTAACATGAACCATTAGGGTAACAAAAGCCACAAAGCTTGATAGACAAGGATTCTATAATCCAAATTTAACCTGTGTTCCATGTGCTCACCATCACCTCCAGATTTTACCCCCTGCTTTACTGATAGATTTGCTGTCTGTGCTTTTGGCAAACTTGTTGTTTTTATACGAGTGTTCTTGTAATAAAATTTGAGCATTTTGATTTGCTGATCACACTCTTTCTTGTGACAATGGCCAGTGTTTTATTGTCTCCATTATTCTGGTTTCACTGTGTGGGCACTGAAAGATATGATGAATGTCACAAATGATATGTGTTTCTTTTCTTTTCTTTTCAGTGTTTTTCTGTTTGGAGCAACAAAATCTTCATTCTTCAAGTGGTAGCTTCAGATATTCTGCTTATTTACATTTTTTTCCTTTTGTTTCTTGCTTTATTTCTGTATTATCTCATATTTTTAGCCTTTCATTTTCTCAATAGTTTTTAAAATATTTATGGTGTCTAGAACCTGTTTCTTAAAACTTGGTTCACTTCAAAGCATTGCAATACTATCATACCAAAAATGTGGAAAAAAACTCCCATAGTTGCCAATTTGTGCTAAATAGTCCTTTGGCATTTTATTTTACATGCCACCCATTCCCACCTTTTCTTTCCTAGTTCATTGTAGCTTTTCTGTAATACAACTTTTTGCTGATTTCTAGCACACTAAGGAATCCAGGAGAATTAAATATGTTTTCCATATAAAGTAAGGGTTTTGCTCTCTCAGGAAACACACACCAGTGAGAATGAGAAGGATCCCTTTCGTTTGATGTCAGTCGTTTCTTCTGGGACCACTTACTGGTTCCATCTGTAATTACTTCTTTTTGCTAAATGCTTGAGTATTGACTCAGAAACAGCCTGCTTTTGGTACAACTGAAAAATGTGAATGCTTTTGCTTAGCTTTTAGTTCTGCATGTGTGTGTATGTATTTCTTATAGCCTCACATTAGATTTCATCCATCCATTGATTTAACATTTAAGCAACACCTAACGGTCAGTGAGGATATCAGCAAAACTCTACATTCTGGAAGGAATGAAGAGATAGAGGTCCTGTGAAATACAAACAAGGCCCTGTACCCATTGTTTGGGAGGGACCTATTCTTTTTGGTGTCATGGATAAGAAAGACCATCGAAGAAGAAACTCCCTTTCACTTCAAAGAGTGTTTTGTGTATATATGAGACTCCCTGAGGGTCTAAAAAAGAAATAAGACATGGATTCTAGTAAGAGTGGGTGAAGCTCAATGTAACAGAGAAAAAGTCTGATGTTAAAAATATCCCAACAGGAATAAACAAACAGCATCAGCTGTATCTCATTATACAGTCTGCGAAGACTTGTAGAGGGTAGAATGGGAAAGAAAAAGATGGATCCAGAAGTGAAATAAACACTGATTAATATTTAGAATGCATGAAGGATTTACAATCTCAATAGAAACAAAAACATGATCTCTGTGCTGCTGGTTTTGGGACCAGCCAGAAACTAGAGAGTGAGCTGTCCCCTCCCATTACACTGGTGACTTTCAGAATGTAAGCAAGACCATTCCGAAAGTGATGATAACACTCTCATAGACCAACAAGGTATCATATTAGCAAATTGTTTTCTTATTACTTTATGGAGTAGCTTAAAATTGCACCCAATTATTCCAGAGAGGCATTGCAGTTGATAATTGATAAAAAAAATAATAATCTCTTGTGGCAGACTTAATAAATAAGCATAAGTGGACATACAAGAGAATTATAAATTAAATAATTTTCCTAGGAGGTAAATATTACCGTATGCTCATCCTTGAGAATTTGAAATCAGTGCTTAGGTATCTAAATAAGTATAAAGATGTGTGAGAAGGAGTTTTAATGTCCTCCCCAGCCCACTTTCAACTCTTTAAAAAAAATTGTACTTAGGTATTTTAGCTTCCATGAGACCCCATATGTCGTCTGTCATTTTAACGTGAAAATCTCGTTTGCTTTCATATCTGAAAAAAGACATGTTCTATACTTTAGAACAGCTATAAAACAGCTATAAAATTTGTTTAGAGTTATATTCATTCTTTATATTTTGCAGAAGATTGGATTTCTACTTTAGCTACCATTTGTAAGTAAAGGCTATTAGATTTTGGATATTTTGGAAAAAAAGCAAATTAGGAACTGATGCAGAAGCAAAGTAAATAGAGAACCTTATTAACATGTAAGAAGAGAAGAAGAGAACAGAGAGATGGCAGCAAACCCAATAAACAAACACATAATTTTGGTAAGCCTCAATGCTCCCACAACTACTGAAATTTAACCATACACAATTTTACCTCCACAGACCACAGAAATTGTAATGAATATATTTTACACCATCCAAATTTGGGAGACAGTCAACTACATGAAAGCAGAGTATATTTTGATACATATGCTTGATATTTTGAAATGTTTACCCTATAGTTTATAGATCAACTCATTTCAAGGAAGTAAAATAATACTGCAAGTACTGTAGCTTCTCAAAATGTAGGAAGCATATGTTGATTTAAAAAATAATGACTAATTTTTAAAAAAATTTTTGTTGATATTTAGCATTTTCAAATATAGGAATATTTTGCCCAAAACATACATGCTAGAACATATAAATCCCACTTAAGCTGGTTGCATGCTAGTTTTCTCTAATGGATTGCCAGAAATGTAATTGTGTTTATTCTCTCACAGCTTTGGAGGCCAAAGTTCCATTGGACTAAATGGCTGAATACAAGGTGTTGGGAAAGCATGCCCCCTCTGTGTAGGAAAGAATCATTTTGCTTTCTGGTGGCTGCTGGCATTCCACGTCTTGTAGCCACAACACACTAATCTTCAAGGTCAGAATCTTCAAAATTCTCTCAGCTTGATCTTCACAGTCTCCTGTTCTATGTCTGTCAGATTTCCTTTGCCTCCTTATTGTAAAGATAAATATAATTGCATTTAGGGTCCAGCCAAATAATCCAGGATAATCTTTGCAACTCAGTCATCAGCTTAATCACACCTACAAACACATCTTTTCCCCATATAGTCCCAGACATTATAACAAGGATATCTTTTAGGGAGCATTTTTTTTTAAAGCCTACCACAGACATCAACAGGAGAGACCTCATATTAACAGGGAATGATTTATGCAATAATGTTTTCTTGACAACTGACATGTGCTACCACTATGGTAGGCAGAAGCGATGTGATTGCAAACAAGACAGTTACTCGTCCCTGTTTTCACAGAGCTGACCACCCTAGAGGGGGTGATGGTTTCCATTTCTCTACCAAGTCAGTGGAGAAGACATCTTTACAGCCTGGGGGTGGTTAGTAGGAAGTTTGGAAAATATAGAGAAGTTGGAATTGACTGTTTATTATGGAGAAGTAAAAGAGGAAAATATGGGGCTAGTAGGATTTCTGGGAACATAAGAGGGTCCAGATATAGTAACCAGCAGCAGCAGCAGTGTTTATCATGTATTTTCAGCTTTTCAAACTCTGAGCCCATGGCTGACTTTCATCTTGTTTCCATATAATTATTTCCAGCTGATGAATTAACAGAAGAGCCAAGTGTTACTGCTGGAAGGAAGGTTTAATTGCCAGTGGAAAATCCTCCAGAACTCTTTTTCTCTGCCACAAAAAAGTAAACAAATATTCCAAAGCATGGATACTTTGTCATGCTGGGTCTCATGTTTAACATGAAGGAGAATCCTCAGCACATCACCAATGAACATGCAGTGTGAAGAAGTAGTGTCCTTTGTTTTAATCTATTGAAAGTTTTGAGGTTATTTATTCAGCCTGACCTAGCCTATTTTATCTACTGTATCAGATAGAGTTAGAAACCAGGACATTTGTGGGCTGAGTTGTTTGGTTTTCTTTGTCAGTTTGCAGGAGGAGACACAGCCTCTGATGGCTAAGTTTATCCAGGGTTGGTATGTGCTAGAGGAGGATTGAGAAGGACAGAAGGCAAAATATAATTAGTTATGGAACTTTTAGCTTTAGAATTTTATTGTTATTCACACTCACTTCTTTAATTAATATCAATAATAACATCACCTTTGTGGTTGTTTAGTCGCTAAGTCATGTCCGACTCTTTTGTGACCTCATTGATTGTAACCCACCATCTCCTCTGTCCGGGGGATTTCCCAGGCAAGAATACTGTAGTGGGTTATCGTTTCCTTCTCCAGGGTATCTTCCTGACTCAGAGATCAAACTTGTATCTCCTTCATTTCAGGCAGATTCTTTGCCACTGAGCCACTGGTGAAGCCCCAATAGTATCACCTAATGTGCTATACTATTTGAGAATTTAAAACTGTGAAAAACACAGTGTCTCCTTTGATCCTTGTACTAACTCTTTGAATTAGATGATATTTTTTCCCCCTTTTATGCGTTGATGAAACTGTGGTATGCTGATAGCAACTCAGTTTTCCAAAGCTTAATTATTTAGTTAGCAGTATTTGTAAGCAGCTACTCATTTTTAGTTACTGTTCTAGGTTCTAAGGATGGTATTGTGGTGCTGAGAAGAGTTAATAGTGAATGAGTCAGCCCTCATACAAAATCATGGGGTGAATATGGCAGAGTTGGGACAAAGTTGTTCCGTCTTCTAGGGAAAACATAGTTCTTCTGATTTTGGATTCCACTTTTAATCTTTATGCCATGTGTTCTCTTAAATACTATAAACTGCAATTCAAGTAGCAGGAAGGTATGATGTGTCTGTGAACATGGAGACTGAATCAGTTCCACTCTTGGTCCATCACTCTCTTCCTACTCTCAAGATTTTAGAGTGATTTCTTGAGTGTGAACTCAATAGTGCTGTTAGATTTATGCATGTATGTAGATTCTTTATGAAACAGTAACAGAAAAGCAATTTTTCTTTTCAATATAAAGATGAAAATAACAAGCCTTCAGGGAGATTGAATTGCAAGTATAAGAACTAGACAAACCTATGCTTCTAGCTCTGTGCTGAATTCTAATACCTAAAGCTTCTTGCAAGTCACTAAATTCACTGATGGGGAAATAAATAGCTTTTGCACCAAGTTAAGTTAATCAAGGCTAAGCACTATATGGGCTCCCCTGGTGGCTCAGATGGTAAAGAAACTGCCTGCAATGCAGGAGACATGGGTTCCATCCCTAGATTGGGAAGATCGCCTGGAGGAGGGCATGGCAACCCATTTCAGTGTTCTTGCCTGGAGAATCCCCACGGACAGAAGAGCCTGGTGGGCCACAGTCCATGGGGTCACAAAGAGTTGGACACAACTGAGCAAATAACCACAGCACAAGCATTGTGCAAGTTCCTAGGTTGCTGAATTCCTATAGTTTTTTTCCTTTGAGTATTTCTTTCACCATTTTATATAGAAACCAAATATGATTTTGTTATTAGAATTAGAAAAATTTAGTTCCTAGAATCTGTTTAAATTGCTGACACATTTCACGAGGAAGACAGAATCATATTACTTTTTCTGTAATCCACACAAATTAATAGCGTTACCACTGTCTGGAGATAGCTTGATGCATTGTAAGTGCAAGTATCAAACTCTATAGTCCGATATAGGAATTGTAATGAAATTAAAGATCTAAATTCAAAAGCTGTGGACATTTGGATGTTAATAATGGTCATAATGATTGTTGAGGTTTTCTAGAGGACGTTTGATGCTCAAAAAGAGATGAGAACCTAGGACCCATCTCTGTAAAACAACACTTAAGAGGTAGTGGAAGAGGAGATTTAGAAAGATATTGTGAAAGAAAGTTTGTATTTTTAAGAAAGACAAGAAAATTTAAACTTAAAATGTTCTCTTTGACCTCATTTCTCCCCTCTACTGTGTATTGTGTATTTGTGTGTATCGTGTATCACTTTGCATTGGTCAAACCTCTCCACTGGCAAAAAAAAATATCTGCTCAACTGTAAAGAGCAACATACTTTTAGCACCAACAAGACAACTCCTTTAAATATCAGATTCCTTCTTCATTTTGTAAGGGACCATTGTCATGGGCTGTGCACAGGTTGGAAAAGAATTTCCAGACACGAGGCAGAATGAAAGGAGAATAGAGTTTATTGGAGTGGGAGACACTGGTAAAACAGTGGGCTGGCCCAAGGGAGAGCTGACCCCTTCTGTTGGCTAGTAGCTAACTTTCACAGGCTTAAGATAGAAAATTCCTGCTGGAAGGGTGGCATTAACTGATTGGTTAGGATGCTACAGGGTGAGTAACAGGGTGGGTATTTTATCTAATGTGGGGTCAGAGAACTGGCCAGTTTAGATCAGGAGGCTCATTGTAATGGTTGCTCTGGGGCTTGGTTGATTCTGGAGATTTTTATCTTGTGATCATTGTATAGAGTTCCACACCTGAGACCTTGATATAAGGTTCCGCAGCCATGAGGACCCATTACCCACTACTTGCTTTGTATGCTCAGACTTGGATTGTGTAAACTGTCAATGAAACATCATTTAATGTATAGCCCTTTGTCTCAAGAAATTATATAACTGAAATTTGACCTCTAACTAGCAGAACAGTTCTGGGAACTTTCTGAAAGGCTATTCCCAGGTTATAATCCTCAATTTGGCATGAAGAAAATTTCCCACTTCTTAGATTGACTAACTCATTTTGTTGTTGTTGTTGTTGTTACCTATATTTAGAAGAATCTGCTTCAGAAAGCAGGAGATAAGTACTGTTCCCAAAGATAATAAAATTTGAGATTAAATCTTTGATTATGTCCCCTACTGTGTCAGAAGAAAATGCATGGGTACAGGAAATGTATCTCTATACAGCTGCCTTGAAAGTTTTCTCTTAAAAGAAAACAATACTCCCTTTTTTGGAGGAGGAAGAAGTTGAGGACATAGAAGAGGAAGAACTTGAATACAATAGTATGAGATAGTCATGTTGCCATGGTTTTCTGGGAAGCCAGGGGTGCCATGTCTAACAGATTAGCACATGAACCTCTTGTCTATGCAATTGAACTAAAGAAGATTATGATGAAATATTTGTAAGTATCAAAACCCATGGTATTCTATCTTTGTGTTTCTACATTAAAGACCATCTCTGTTTATACCAGTATCTAGACTATATTGATTTCTTGCAAAAAGTCTTCCTTAGAGAGAGAAAATGTTAAAATCCATCAACTCTGTGATGTGCTCTTTCTTTAATATTGCTTTATTTTTAGAGTGTAGGGGAAGAAAAATAAATTTCCCTCTATTCTTTCAAGTTCTTAGTTGAGATCTCTGTGATAAAAGATAAATTAGCAAGAGAGAAACAGAAATTTATTAAAATATACACTTAATGTATAGATAGGAGATACCCAGGAAAGAAAAGAGTAACTCCCTAAGTCACCAATTTAAAATCCATCTTCATCTGAAGACTAGGTGACTCAGTGGTAAAAACTCCATCTGCCGATGCAAGATATGTGGGTTGGATCCCTGGGTCAGGAAGATCCCCTAGAATAGGAAATGGAAACCCACTCCAGTATTCTTGCCTGGAGATTTTCATGGATGGAGGAGCCTGGTGGGCTGCAGTCCATGGGGTCTAAATGAATCTGACACGACTAAGCACACATATCCTATTCTAAAGAAAGAAGGGTTTGTGAGGGGTAAGAGGCAGGGAGGCCAGTTATAGGAGGATACCTGGAAAAGACAAAGGTAAGGTTTGTTATGCAGGTTTAAACTGATGACTTCTCTACTGATGAGTTATTTGTGATTTAAGAGTTTTCCTTCTCTATAAATATCAACAACCTCAGATATACCACCCTAATGGCAGAGAGCAAAGAGGAACTAAAGAGACTCTTGATGAGGATGGAAGAGGAGAGTGAAAAAGATGGCTTAAATCTCAACATTCAGAAAATTAAGATCATGGCATGTAATCCCATCACTTCTTGGTAAATAAGATGGAGGAAAAGTGGAAACAGTGACAGATTTTATCTTCTTGGGCTCCAAAATCACTGTGGATGGTGACTGAGTCATGAAATTAAAAGACGCTTGCTCCTTGGAAGAAAAGTTATGACCAACTTAGACAACATATTAAAGAATAGAGACATCACTTTGCTGACAGGCCTGAATACTCAAAGCTATTATTTTTACAGTAGTCATATACAGATGTGGCAGTTGGACCATAAGGAAGGCTGAGTGCTGAAGATTTGATGCTTTTGAACTGTGGTGCTGGAGAAGACTCTTGAAGAGTCCCTTGGGCTGCAAGGAGATCCAACCAGTCAATCCTAAAAGAAATCAGTCCTGAATATTCTTTGAAGAAGACTGAAGCTGAAGCTAAAGTTCCAACACTTTGGCTACCTGATTGTGAAGGGCTGACTCATTGGAAAAGACCTTGATTCTGGGAAAGATTGAGGACAAGAGGAGAGGAGGGAAACAGAGGATGAGAAAGTTGGATAGTATCACTGACTCAATGAACAAGAGTTTGAGGAAATTCTGGGAGATAGTGAAGGATAGGGAAACCTGGTGTGCTGCCTTCCGTGGGGTCACAAGGGGTTGGATAGCACCTAGGGACTGAACAACAACTTCTCTATCCATAGGAGAAAGACATCTTTACAAATGGAGATTTCTTTCACAAATGTAAATTTCTCTTTCAAAATAGTAACTTAACTTCTGTTTTCAGAGCTTCTCCTGTGTCTGCTCTTTTTCAAAATAATCCTTATGGCAAAAAGGCATAATTTATGGTAGCATATTTAGCTACCCTTCAAGAGTCCACCATTTATCACATAAGTGAATTTCATTTTCTAACACATAGTACTAAAGATTGTTTATCATTACTTATGGTAAGATGTATGTTGTATGAAAAGCAAATGTCAAAGTGTTTCTAAATATTTGTCATTTTAAATTAAATTTATAAAGAGATGAAATACTTGTAGTTAAGTGAGAGTATACTGCTAATATTTTAGAATTTCAACATCTGTTCATGTTCTGTTTTGTATCTATTTTTACCTGGCCTTTGGAAACAGATGATATATATTTCTACTGTGCAATTATTTAGAGAACACTTCAGCAAGTGTGGGAATTGGCTAAGCCCATATACCTACTTTTTCTCTTTATCATTCCTTACATATTTCAGTACACAACTCTAGAAAAGTATAGAGCAGGAAAACAATATTGCTTTCATTGTTACCCTCCCCTCATTTATAAAACATCTGAATAAGGAGGTAATGCCTAAAGGAAAACTTTGATTTGCAAAACAAACCCATGCTTTTATTATCGACATTTTGGGTTTTCCATATCTTATTCAGTAACTTCATGGTTACCTCAGCTTGCCACCAAGAGTAAATACCTTTGTCATATTATAACATTTCCAGGCTCTTTATGTGCTAGATGAATCCAGACTGCTTCACATCTTTTATCACTAAATACTTTTAACATCTCTATAAGAGGGGAGAGAAATATCTTAACAGTATTTGTTATTCTGTTTCTGTATCCTGTGCAGTGTGCTCTATCTTTACCCCTGTCCAAATAAATGATTTACTGTCAGTTTCTTTCCTCAAAGGAGATATCTGGAAGGGTTCAATGTAGAAAACTTTTTTTTCCCTTCTTGTTCCAATAATTCGGCCTCAGAATGTTCCTGGGCATAGACAGAGTATTCTGTGAAAATAAGAATCATTTTCACTCTTGGCCCACCACTCTCTCCTTTCTGAGCAAAGACAAGGATCAGTGCCCCATTGTCTGGCGCTACCCCAAGAGTGGCAGCTGTCAACTTAAAAATATGCGCAACATGAGAGTTGTCAGTCAACTTTTATTTGGGGCAAAATGAGAATTCTAACCTGGGAGACAGAGTCTCAGATAACTCTTGAGAAGCTGCTCAGAAGAGGTAAGGGAAGATCAGTATATATGTGACTTTGGTGAAAGGGGGTATACATGCAATCAAGCACATAAGCTTCGCAGACAGTTTCAGCTAATCATAAGAAGCACATGTCACCATGAAAGATTTTAGTACTTTTCTAGTTATAAGGAGATATAAAAATTGGGTTCTTCAAATCAGCTCCTGAAAATATCTAACCATCTGAAGATCCATTCTGTCAGTTTTTCCCAGAGCAGAGTGCCTCATTCCTGATAGCCACCCTGAGCTTTTTCCCAGGGGTGTTGAAAGTCAGCACATGATAGAATCCTCATAGAGGCAGAGGGCCAGTGCCAATTCGTAGTCGACATAGTAAAACCCAAGAATAATAGATCTACACTGAAATTCCTTTATCTGGTTGCTATGGAGATTTTGGAACGTATAAATCCTTTGTGGGGTGAGGCTGTCTTTTGCATTGTGGGCTGTGGAGCAGCAATCCTAGCCCTTTAATCGATAGATACTAATATCACCCTGTGTCAAGTTGTGGCACCAGAAATGCATCCAGGGTTGCCAGATGTACCTAGAGGGGAGTGGAGGAGCTGAAGTACCTTCAGCTGAGATCCACATATGACCACATAGGACTAGGCAGACTAGACAGCCCCAAAACAAGCTTCCTGTTCTCAGACTGCTGGAATAGTGAGCCTGATTCAGTGTCTCAAGAACTCTTTAAGACTAGTATATAACTTCCCAGTGGGCAAGCTTCTAAGGTAGGCCAGCTCTGAATATGTGTTCATGGTATGCCTTTTATTCTATCCTGCCCAGAAAGCCTTTTGCTTTTTCTTAAAACTGATCAACAAAGCCTTTCAAAGTAATTTTTTCTCTAATCACTGAAGTTGGATTACAGATGAGTATGTGCCTTTTATTAAGAGAATTGATATGCATTCCATATTTCATTCCAGAAACATATATAATTTTATCTAAGAGTTTTTGAAAATATTGACTCTATATTGGTTGCCCAAACTATTATTTTACTTGATCTAGATTAAATTTGAGCAGTCCCTGCTCCCAAAACATGTTTGAGATTATTAATAAAAACCACTATGGAACATAGCTGCATAAACATAAAGATCAAAATAGATACAAACTTGTAGAAAGAAAATGGGAAATACTGCCAGGAGCTATAACTGAACATTGCCCACCTGAGTTTCCTGGCAGGTAGGGAAAAATAAAAGGAAAAGAAGGAAGCATTAAGAAAGAATCATAATCAGAAGGGTTTTTTTTGTTTTTTTGTTTTTGGTGATTCCTGAAGGCTAATGGGAAAATGGATTTTGGCCTATAAGAGTTTTAGAATTATTACAATCATATTGTCTATTTAGAAACAGTAGATTTACCTAATAGTACCATATATACTATTATCTGAAAACACCTAGGAATCATGTGCTCTAAATCATTTATTGACATTATGTATAGAGTCTTTTAGTTTGATGAAAAATGGGTTTTGAAATCAATACTATTTATTTTGTTTTATTTATAATTGCATTTTATGGGGTTTATGAATAGGAAATATTTGCATGATAAAAGTGTTTCCCTGGTGGTTAAGTGGTAAAGAATCCATCTGCAATGCAGGAGACATGGGTTCGATCCCTGGGTTGGGAAGTTTCCCCTGGAGGAGGGCATGACAACCCACTCCAGTATTCTTGCCCAGAGAATCCCATGGACTGAGGAGCTTGGCAGGCTGCAGTCCGTGTTGTTGCAACATGACAAAGTTGGACATGACTGAGTGACTAACACTTTCATTTCATACAGCTTTTAGTTGAATAAAAAATGGATTTTAAAAATTAATATTTAATTTGTTGTATTTATATTTACATTTTATGGGTTGAATAGGAAATACGTATACAGTAAAAATGATCAAATCAAGCTCATTGAAAGTTCAAGATAAGTCACCTTCCCCTTTCTGAGATACCTTCCAGGTTCCCCAGAGGTTCTCACTCTCATCAGCTACTGGTGTCTTTGTCCAGAGACATTTTATGCATAAACAAATATATACATAAAAAATCTCCATATACATGGTATCACACTGTATATAAATTTGTAACCAATGAAAATGAAAGAACTGTAGCATTTTTTATGTAAAAATTAATTTTTATTAGTAAACAAGGTTTTAAGTTGTGATTCACATTTGACTATTTAGTTGATGCCCACAGGACACATTAATGTTGGGTGTACAGATAGGGACACACTAAGATTCAGGTACTACCTTATTTTGTGGAGTTTTGCTTCAATCTAAATGTCAGAGCTTTTGGTTCCCTTACTTCTTTTCCATGCATCTTTTTGGAGTCTGTATGTGATGTCTGAAGCTGTATCTGCAGAACTGAGTCAACTCCCAGAAAGCCTGAGTGAGACATTTGGATGTTTCATCTGTTGTTCACAATTATGTCCATCTCTTTCCCCACACCAGAAACCTGGTAAGGACCTTGGTTGCTGCTAGATACAGCTATTGGGCATTACCACTCTTCTGGAGCAAAGCTAGTTTTCTGGAACTTTCAACATAGCCAAGCTATGTGCAGTGTTCTCCACAGAACAGAAAAGGCACTGATTCTCCATTTGGTTCCTCATGGGCTCTGACCACCTGGACTCCTTTTAGATTTAGTCAATCACCAGTCACTAAGCTGAACCTCCAATACTTTGGCCACCTGATGTGAAGAGCTAACTCATTGGAAAAGACCCTGATGCTGGGAAAGATTGAGGGCAGGAGGAGAAGGGGACGACAGAGGATGAGATGGTTGGATGGCATCACTGACTCAATGGACATGGGTTTGGCTGGACTTTGGGAGCTGGTGATAGACAGGGATGCCTGGCGTGCTGCAGGCCATGGGGTCCATGGACACGACTGAGTGACTGAACTGAACTGAACTGAGTCACGAAGCACAGCACTTGGGGTATCTTTTTGTAATTAGAAGAGTCTTACATATGTAGACCATCACTACTAGACATGGGCTATGTGCTTGAATCTCTTTCCCCTTAGGAGAGGGTGCTGGGGGATGCAAGGAAGGATTTATAGACCCTCACACAAACAGGCTCTATATACAAATAAGCACTATCTCATCAGGCCATTAGACAGATCTAGACATCTGAAACACAATTTATGTTAAAAACTAAGTTTCCTAATTTGTAAATGTCATATACAAATGTCCTCCTTTTACTAACCTGTGCCTCAGCCTCTTCCTTTCCCTCTCCTGTTTCCTTACCCAGGGAAAAGGGAAAAAGAGAACAGTCCACAATAACTTTGGCCACTTCCCAGCTTCACTTCCCACCTTCGGATAAGCCTTATGATGTTTCTTTTCTTGCCATTTAGACCACTTAGCCTAACTCTGATGTTTTTCTTTTGCAATAACTAGATAGATTTTTATTGTTGCTGTTGTACATGCAGCCCCAGGATAACTTTGCTTTCATGACATTCTGAGGTGGCGTTTCCCAAAGTTATTTATTTGTGCAGTAGTTTCAAAATCATATTTTGGTAGAATACTGGCTAAGATTGTGAGTTATAATGATTACATTTAGTGCACTTAGCACACCAAATTACATTTTAAATAAGATTTCTATTAAGGAACAAGAAAATTTATTGGCGATATTACTCTAATTCTTATTTCATTTGGGTGGATTAAGCCAGTTTTTGTTCTCTTTCATGTATCTTTACTTCTGCACACCTTCAAAATTTAGCTATAAACTTAGCTTTGTTGCCTTCTATTGTTTAGAAGCAGTCACATGTTCTGCTTATACTCAAGGGTGATAATTGGGAATTATAAAAAACGATAACCCCTGAAGGCATTCATCATGGGGCCACTTTAAAGTCTGTCTGCCACAGGTGCAGACAAAGGAGACAGACCAAGAGCGGAGGCTTATGTCCAGTTGGAAATGGGTTCAGAGCCCATTTGGGCAAATGATACCAGGATCCTATGTACTTGGTCTATGTTTTAGAAGATGACATGAGTGTTCCATGTTGTAATGCTCCCAGGGAAGACATGCAGTCAGAAAAAGGCCAGAGTGGAACTCTTTAAGATGTAGGACCCATGACAGAGGACTTTCTCACCTGAGGTCTATTCTGAATCTAAAATTAGTATTGACCACAACTTTGACCAAGTCACACTTGGGCCATGTCTGGTATTACTGCTGCAGGGTGAAAAATAACCAGGAGGATGAGGGCCACCATCCCTGAAGAGAATGGCTCAGAGAGCAGCAGAGGGATTCTCATGAGAGAGTAAGGCCCTCTGTCCCACCTCCATGAAGGTAAAAGGCAAGCTCTTTCATAGCAAGACGGCATCTTGAGAAGGACATGATGGGAGGAAGTAGCAAAGGGGAAGAGTCAGCATTTACCTGAAGTATATCTGAATAGAACCAGGAGAGATAGTCAGGAAATAAATTGATTAGTGAAATTTCTCCCTTACCCAATAGCTTGGGAAACATATGTGAAAAATCACATCGGCTGTAGAAAATTTAAAGTGACATGGCATGAATAAATACTTCAATCTTACTGTATCAACCTCTGACTCAGGGCTTACAATTTGCTGTGTGGTTGGTAATTTCATCCTTAGCCATTCTGAAAACTTTCCCAGGATCCAGTCTGTGCCAGAGGTCTTACTCAAGGCCAAGTCTTATTCAAGATCAAGACATTCAAAATCTCCCTGCTACTACTGGATATTTGGATACACTTTTATTTGGCTCACTCTTATTCTTCTGTGTCCAAGCCTATGTTTTCAGCTATTTCCATTATAACTCTTGCTGTTTACAAGATGGTTTTTATGTCCACATTTGCTTCTTTTCCTTTTTTGTTTCCTTGCCTTTTTCCCAGCTTACTTTTTAATCTCCTTTTGTCTTATTGCTTTCTCCCCCTCCCCTTTGCTACTTTGTTTTAGGCAAAGATTTTAAAGATTTCCTTCAGAGTATTTATATGGAATCTTTTAAAATTTTCTTACTAGTTCTTATTTTAATAGCTACTCTTCATTTGCTCTTCGTTTGTGATGTTACTTTGTTCCTTTTGTGTTATATCTTTATCTAGTTTGTGTACAGAGTTCCTTTGATCTGAGTTTATTTGTATTTGTCTATTCTGTCAGTATTAGCAATTTGCTGAAAAAATAAGATGGGACAGAAATATTTCTCTGAGCAATGTACACACCATCATCCACTCAGTGCTCTGAGCAACTGGGACAAAAAGGGAGGAAGCTTGAACCAGAGCAAGTCATTCTCTCATAGCTTTTGTCTTTGATGATCTTGTATTTTTATAAGTCTCTTCAATGGATTATGATCATCTGTTGTGATGGTTTCCTTCACTCCCTCCCACTTATAGCCTTGTTCTTGAGAATATCAATTCCTTGTTTAGCCTCACTGACTCTTTGCAGCATGGAATAAGGCTCAGATGTTTTCCCTTAGTTCATTCAGATCCTTAAACTTCTTTCAAATAAACATCAATCATAAATTGTGTAGGTCACAGGCACTTTAGATCTGTGCTATATGGTTTTGTGTGTATTAACAAACATAGATGACAATGCAGACTGTCATAGACACAGACAAATATATAGAGAGATCTAGTCTAGGCATCATGCCATGTATTGGTTCTGATGTCACTGTTCTTGGCAGCTTATTTATAGAATAGGGTTTGAAGTCAAGTTGGCTTTGTTTTCACTGAAGACAGAAAATTCTTATTTGAATTTCATGCATTTCATAGTTTTGTATATTTCAGAAGACAGTCAAAGAAAAATGCCTTTACTCTGGCAGCTCCAAACATAAGTCCTGCACATATATTTTTTTTTAAAAACTATTTTTTTGCAAAAAAATCTTACCTAAAATGCCTTTATTTTTATGGCCCTCTTATTGACATAATAAATGATAGTATTGTTTAGAAAATATTACAACTCAGTGAGCAATCTGGAAGGCCCTGGTTTGCACACACCATCTGCAGTGAATGATGGGTTTAATATTCCCGATGAGCTCGCAGTGCCAGAAACTGGCTGACCCTTGAATCATTCATATTGTAGTCATTTTTACTTAGTTACTATTCTTAAGCACATTCAATCTTTGACCATATATACCTATTCTTGGTGATCTGAAAGGGAAAGAACAAGGATCTCAAAGGTCTCTTTTCCCTATTCACTCAAGAAAAATCATGTTTTGAATATGCTTACTGAGCCTTTTCATCTCTGGTGAAATGATGATAAAATACAGAGAAAATGTCTCTCTAGGGTGTATGACAATAGTTAACCCAGGGCTAAGGGTTTAGTGAGCTCCATGAGAAAACTGCAAATATTTCTATGTCAAATAATTTCTTTTGAGATTGAATTTAAACACATGAATGCAAGGAACACAAAGCACTATTTTAATCCAACTAATTTGGACCACTTATTGTCAACTTTTCATTTGTAGGGGACATTAACTTATATTTCTTGATACTGGTATCACTAGTTTTATTAGAATAAGTTAAATTTCTATGATGTGCTTTAATAGTATATTAGTAGAAGACAAATTTTACAATGATCTTTCTATTACTAACTCTATTAATAGACCTATTATAATAATCTCTCCTCTTTCCTCAAAGTTCAAGAGAGAGCAAATAGTCACATATCCACTCCAGTTCCATTGTAGAGTGATGCAGGGTGTAAGATAGCACTAATACTTCCGTGTTTTTACACTAAGATTTGAGTTTAAATCTCACTTTTTATTATTTTACATGATCATGAAAAAAACAAAGCCATATGTTCTGCAGTTTATGACCCCCATTTTAGACATGAAGAAATTAAGTTCAGAAGTATCAGGTAACTCCCCTAAGATCCCATTGCTAACACGTGGCAATAGCAGGTTTCTAAATAATCACCATGGTGTATAGTGTAAAGAAGGCCTGTAAATTTTGAGCATTGTAGATGCAAGTGCCAATATGGGAGAATGAAGCTGTACTAAACAAATATTTTGTGAAAAAAAGACTTTAAAAACTGGCATGAGAAGTGGCTAGTAAGTTATCCCATTTTTCTCTGTTATTATATGCTAACTAGTTGAGACTAACAGTCTATTTAAAACCTACATAAGAACTTACCATTTGAAGGACTTCTATATAAAAGAAAAATATTTCACTGAAATTGTAGAAATCAAATCCTTAGGATAAATTCATCTGTGTAATCAGGCCATTTGGTATAACTAAGCACGTGCCAGGCTCCTCATAAGATATGTTATGAATAAGTTTATTCAGTACTTACATTAAATTTCTCTTATGAGATCATCTTTGGCTAACTTTAAAATATAATACTGAAAACAATTTTACCTGCCATACAGATAGTTATGGCTTCTTAGAATGATACTCTTTTTGTTCAGTAGAATTTAAGCATATGACCAGTTCAGCAATTGATGGTTAGAAACAAGGATGGAGGGGGAGAATTAAAGACATGTTATACAGAGAAACCTCTCCCATCCCTCAAATTCTTGAGGGGTATAACACACTTCTGATTTTAATGAGCCTTGTGATCATGAAACATATTAATAGTACAGAATCATTATGAATTCACACTGGCTGCCATTCATTTTACTGTACAGCTCTAGCTGTTATGTTAAATGGAAAGCTGTAGCTTACATTTCAGCTTTGAGTATGTTCTCATTCTGGCTGAATCATTGTCTCAACTTGAGGAACTTGGGTTTATTATTCTCAAAAGCCTATTTCTGCTGCTACAACATTTATAGTTGACCATTATCTCCTGCAAATGGCATAAAAAACCAAGACATTAAAGTAATAAGCAATCTACTTAAAAGTGTTTATTCACTGCTTTTTAGACAGTTCTCCTAAATATGAACTAAAAGAGCTGTGTATTAGCCATCTATTACTGAATAACAGCAGCTTAAAACGATGCACATACATGACCTCACAGCAGCTCACAGATTCAGCAATCCAGGTACTTTTCAGGTGGGTCCTCGGGTTCCAGAAATATCACAGGATGTATTCAACTCAAGGCTGTTCTGTGAAGGATCTTAGTTGAGGGTCATTGGAGAATGCAGTTTTTCATGACTGAAGTTGCAGTTCCTCATTACCTGTTGGCCAGAGGCCCACCTCAGTACTTAGCATGTGAGCTTTTCCATGGAGCCTCCAACACCATACCAGCAAGTTAGCAAGAAGGCAAGAAAAAGTACCATGAAGAGCAAATGCCAGCAAGGTGGAAGTCACAGCCTTTTGTAACCTAAGCACAGAAGTGTCATCCACGACTTTTGCCACGTTCCATTTTTTACAAGCAAGTCACTAGGTTCAGGTATCTCTCAAGGTGAGGGAATTACACAAAAGTGTGGGTACCACCAAGCAGATGAGAGTCACTGGGAGCCATCTGGAAAGGTTGCCTGTTAGAGACAATACGTTTATAATTTCAGAGAAAACAGAACTTGATTTCAATTTTTGGTGCTTTACCTCTTCACTCTTTTTTCTTAATTTCAGGCTACAAGTAAAGCTTAAAAGGTCAATCACAACCAACAAAAAGCAATAGTAAATGTTTCCCTTATTTGAGCAAATAGGCACATGCTAGTGCATTGAAAACAAAAGGAAAAGAAAAAAAGTGGGGATTGTTTTTCAGCCTTGTGACTCGCATAGAAGGACAAAACTCTGAAATTTTCTCTTTAAGAGACATGTATGCAATTTTATAAGCATTAAGTTTTGTTTTGTTTTGTTTTTTTCTCTCTCTCTTTTAATGTTACCTGGATTTGGGGGGTTGATTTAGTTTCACCCATCACATAACACCAAGACAATGTATTATAAATAATGCACAGGATAAAACTAGAGACAAACTATCTGCTCTTAGTTTGATCAAAGATGGTTTTACTGATACTGTGAAAAATACAGCTGGATTCCTGGCTCTGTAATTCTTTTGGCACTTTTGCTGGTTTATATATTGATTTCTTTAGATTTAACCCAGGGATAAGATTAAGGAAGTAAAGACCTGCATGGACTTGATTTTCTTTCTTCAAAATCTTTCCAATGTCATTTGTATTAATATGTGCTCTACCTTCCAAATATTTTCAGAATTTTGACAACTCAGCAGCTCTATTGCTGCTACCTCGTTTTAAGACACCACTAGAGCTCATATAGAATTTTGCATTCTCATCTTGCTTGCTGATTCCATTCTCATGCCGGCCACACCCCCCTACATTCTAAGCTCAATAGAGCAGTGGGGGTAATCCTCTTAAAATGGAAGTCAAATTATATCACTTCTCTGTCAAAACCCTTCAATGCCTTCTCACCTCACTCAAAATCTTTCCAAAGCCTATAAAGCCCTGTGAGTGCAGCCACCATCATGTGTCTGATGGCTCCTCATCATTTTGCCTCTTGATCATCATGTTTGTGGAGAAAGCAATGGCAACCCACTCCAGTACTCTCGCCTGGAAAATGCCATGGACGGAAGAGCCTGGTAGGCTGCAGTCCGTGGGGTCGCTAAGAGTCGGACACGGCTGTTCAACTTCACTTTCACTTTCCACTTTCATGCATTGGAGAAAGAAATGGCAGCCCACTCCAGTGTTCTTGCCTGGAGAATCCCACCGACGGGGGAGTCTGGTGGGCTGCCGTCTATGGGGTCGGACACGACTGAGACGACTTAGCAGCAGCAGCAGCAGCAGCATGTTTGATAAATAATTGTTTTCTTGCGGTTTCCTGAACATCATAGGAAAGTTCCAGTCTTTGCATTAGCTGCTTATGTTGCTTGGAATGCTGTTCTCCCAGATATTTGCTCGACATGTCCCATCATTTTTTCAGATGGTACCCAAATATTTCTTTTTACTCTTTTTTTTTTTTTTCTTTCTATCCCTGCTGCGTGGCATATGGGATCTCAGTTTCCTGAGAGTAGTTGAATCTGAGCTTCCTGCGGTGGAAGTTCTTAACCACTAGACTGCCAGGAAAGTCCCCTCTTATTTTTTGACCCTATTAAAAAAAAAAACAGAATATCCTGCCTGGCTTTCTTGATCCACATTTCCTGATTCTTTCCCTCTCTAACTTTAAACATGTTAACTAATTTTTATGTTTCTCTTTTCTAAGGAGTTACTGTCTGTTCTGCTGCCTAGAGAAAATGTACATTCTATGGTCAGTGCTCAAGAAATTGTTTTCAAATAAAAATTCTTGTATCTTTTCTCTTGGTTAAATAATTGGACTCATGTCCATTTTGCCCTACCTCTCATTCAAATAGAAAATTTGCATTCCTTTACTTATTTACAACAATGCTGTCATGCCAGTTTTACTTTCTTGATATTAAATGTACAAAAAGACCAAAGTTTGCAAATAAGCTCTGTTATCTAAATGTTATGTGAATTAATGCAATCTGCCCTCACTGTGATAATTTATATCCAATGCATAGAAATAACAAACTCTGTGATGACATTTTTTTATTTGTTTTGGTAATAGTGCTGTTGGCTCATAAAAACCTTATTTTGTGGGTCAGAATTCAGTTTTTATTAGGCGTATGAATAATTAACCCATAGTTAAACTGCAGTGTCTCACACTATATTTACCTGTTTTCTACTGTATGCAGAAGAACATGCATTGTTCAGTCTAAAGGCTGGGAAATAATTTTATTCCTCTTTTCATTTATTGCATTCATATCTTAAATTTTCCATCATGAAGTGAAACCTAGGGCCTTTCACAAGTTGCTTATTTTTAGAACTTTCTCAGTTCGTACCACAACTTGATTTAGTTTTCTCACTCAAGTTCACATTGTTTCTTGATCAGGTGCTTTGGTGAGGGTCTCTGAGAAACATTAGGTCAAACCTAACAGATGAAATATTTTTTAAGAAAGGATGCAATATCCTAGTTTGGGTACAGACCTTACTTAAATTCTCTAAGATGCATCCTAGATAATTTGACTTCAGTGATTTTAATTGGCAAGAAATTGCAATATGATATGATATGACTTTCCCAAAAAGGTTATTTTAAGCTTCAGTTATACTAATAGCAAAATAATGTACAGAATGCAAGAAATTACAGTAGGATTATGTTCTATTCTATATATAACCTTATAATTTGTTGGTTTTGTGTGTCAGGAAGACTGACAGCCTGGAGCAAATTAAAAGAAGGTTTTCTAACTGGTGGGACTTCTTGATAATTGTGCTGAAGGTGAGAAGTATTTGGAGTAGGCAAAGTATAGAAACTATAGTCAAGGAGTGTCCTGGGGAAAAGAGTTTAGAAATTCCATATTACTCAAAGGGCTTCCCGGGTGGTATAGTGGTAAAGAATTTACCTGCCAGTGTCGAAGATACAAGAGACATGCATTCCATCCCTGGGTCCAGAAGATATCCTGGAGGAGGAAATGGCAGCTCACACCAGTATTATTGCTTGGAAAATTCCACAGACAAGAGGAGCCTAGCAGGCTACAGTCCATGGGGTAGCAATGAGTCAGACATGAATGAGCAACTGAGTACCTATTACACAAAGGTTACAAAACACAGTGAAAGAAAGTAACAGTTTCAGTTTTGATAAAAAGAAAGACCTTTTAACAATTAGAGCCTTTGGGAAATGAAATGGTGTTGCTTAGTGAGGAAATGAATTCTACAGTACCAAGACATATTTGAGCAAACCTCCAGATGTTCATGCATTAAATGGGCCTGAATCAGATGCTTTTTAGCTCCTTCCCAAATCCTGAATTTCCATGCTTCTTAACGAGAAGGATAGAAGAAACTCAATGGATGAAGAACTAGAGTTGTTTTTAATAGAAAGTTGGCATTTATTTAATATGATAAAGAAAACCCATGAAATTTACATTCTTCTTAGCATCATGGGAGAGGTGATGTCAAAAAGCAAATAAACTTAAAAACTTGATGAAAGCACACAGTGAAATATGCAGGCACCGGTAGTAGTTTTAATTTAGGGGAAGGCAAAAAATAAATCAAGCAGTTAATGAAGTCAGGACTCAAATCTCCAAATAATAAGCTCAAGCTGAGAGAAGGCTTGACTTATGTAATACTGCGTAAGTACATGAGAGGAATTGTTGTTCTCTGTGACCTTCATAAAATCTGGACAAAGAGAAGGCAAGAACAGACTGTATCCTGGTATAAATCAAGACTCAGTGTGCTGTGTTGTCTAGAAAGGCGGAACTGAGGGAGGTCAGGTATTAAAGGAAAAAGTCATTAGACTCATGTGGGAAACCTTCAGCTGTGTATCTGCTAAGATGGTATCAATGGGTTGACTGTGAAATGTATCAAACAAGCAGAATTTTAAATGGTGATATTTTGGGAGCACACATTCATTCACCTTGAAAGTTTTAATGAGAAAAGCAAGAGCAACTAAACAGACCAGGCATTTCTGCAAACTTTTCTTTCGAGTCATGGATATGTGCCCAGTTCT
Source organism: Cervus canadensis (assembly GCF_019320065.1). Classification (NCBI taxonomy): domain Eukaryota; kingdom Metazoa; phylum Chordata; class Mammalia; order Artiodactyla; family Cervidae; genus Cervus; species Cervus canadensis. The sequence continues at coordinate 23,133,394 of NC_057412.1, read as the reverse complement.
TTGACTTATAAGGACATGTTGTAACAGAAATGTCTGATATCCTTTTGCACTAGTTTTATTTACTTGATAGACATATGAAGAAAGAAGAAAGAAAGACAAATGAACAAAATAGCTGTTTCTTCTGTAGTTGTTAGCAATTTATCCTTGTTTTTTTCCTTTTGACTTATAGCTCAGTAGGGGCAGCAGAAAAAGAAATATATTTCATGAGAAAAGCCAGAGATTTTTTTAGTATCTGTTAAAGAAATTACATTATTGAGGAGACCTAAAAACATAGGTACTTATAATTAAGGTAAGTGGAATTGATTATCAACAGAGATGATGTGGGGTCTTAAATGAAATCTATCCTGGGCAACCTCCCCTCCCCCACATCTCTGCTACATTGTCCTCTATCATTTTACATCTTACTATGAGATGGCAGGAAAAATTAGTGATAGCTTGGTTTCCCTTGATTATAAAAATGTTTTCCATCATCTTTTCCAAGTTCACATATAGGATTTATATTATGTGATAACCAAACCATGTATTAATGCTGGAGTATGTGAAGAATGAATGAAAGTGATACCTGTTTGCAAGATATAGGCACCACCTAAGGTTTCTCTACATGAAAGACGTTGTCTAAAGCCCACAGAAAAGTAAAATGGTCAGATGTGATCACAGGGGAACAACCTTCCAGAATCAGGACTAAAATGTCCATTTGCACACTTGATTCTCTTTGTATGAGCTAGGTCACGTCAGACTCTTTGTGACCCTATGGACTATAAGTTGCCATGCTCCTTTGCCCATGGGATTCTCCAGGCAAGAACACTGGAGTGAGTTGCCATGCCCTCCTCCAGGGAATCTTCCCGACTCAGGGATTGAAGCCACATCTCTTATGTCTCCTGCCCTGGCAGGGGGCTCTTTACCACTAGTACCACCTAGGGAGTCCTATTCTCTTTGACTCTTTTCTAAAAATGCTTTAAGGAAATTTTTTTTTAACCAGTTTCTAGTCAATATTAAATGCTGAGTTAATGAGATCAGAAAGTGGGAGATTGTTGCTATAGCAAAAGATCTTTTTATTTTAACATATTTATCTGTTCACTGGATGGAAAATACCACATCCTATTTGCATAGATAAAAGATAATGAAAGTCTGAGCTTTAACAATGGCAGTAATGTTGGAAAATTCTGAGAAAATTAAGTAATTGAAAATTTTTTTTATATTGACTTTCAGTGTCATATTCCCTCCTTTATTCAAATATAAATTCTATGGAATTGGAGCTACTACTTTGCAATCAAATTGGAGCAGCGTGGGATGAATTGGGGGATTGAGATTGACATATATACACTATTGACGTGATGTATACAATATATAACTAGTGAGAAACCTGTTGTATGGCACAGGAAACTCTACTCGGCGCTCTGTGGTGGCCTCCATAGGAAGGAAATCCAAAAGAGAGGGAGGATATGTATATCTATATCTGATTCACTTTGCGGTACAGCAGAAACTAGCCCAACATTGCAATGCAAATATACTCCAATTAAAGTTAATGTGCAAAGAACACTTTTACTGTTTTTTGAAGCCATTAACCATAGAACTCAATGCCCTTTTTAATAAGTTGTGAATAATCTTTATTTCTAACTCAGTACTCACTAAATTAAAAGAAATTGCTAAAGTTTATCCATATTACTAGTTAATAGTTTTCATATGGGATTTAGAAAGAAGAAATATTTAGTGAGTTAAAAATAGCAAAAAGGAATGATAAAGGTGAAGAAAGTTTAGGATATGTCCATATAATTGGGTAGAGTCATCACATTTATCTCTCTGGGTCTTGAACTAAAGAAAGAAATGCATTATCAACTTTGTTCCTACTAACCTTTGCTAAGAACTTAGCATATTAAAAAGCAGAGACATTACTTTACCAACAAAGGTCCATCTGGTCAAGACTATGGTTTTTCCAGTGGTCATGTATGGATGTGAGAGTTGGACTGTGAAGAAAGCTGAGGACGAAAAATTGATGCTTTTGAACCGTGGTGTTGGAGAAGACTCTTGAGAGTCCCTTGGACTGCAAGGAGATCCAACCAGTCCATCCTGAAGGAGATAAGTCCTGGGTGTTCCTTGGAAGGACCGATGCTGAAGCTGAAACTCCAATAATTTGGCCACCTGATGCAAAGAGCTGACTCATTTGAAAAGACCCTGATGCTGGGAAAGATTGAAGGCAGGAGGAGAAGGGGACAACAGAGGATGAGATGGTTGGATGGCATCACTGACTCGATGGACAGGGGTTTGGGTAGACTCTGGGAGTTGGTGGTGGACAGGGAGGCCTGGTGTGCTGTGATTCATGGCGTCGCAAAGAGTTGGACATGACTGAGCAACTGAACTGAACTGAATTGAAGAACTTTCAATTATTTAAATGTGCTATTTACTTTTATTTCTTTTGCAAAAATAGCCACACTTTTATTTTAATTATAACTCTAAGTAAAAAGAAAGCCCTTGATACAAAACCTTAAACATAAAACCATTAGTGCATCTTTTGCTATAGTTCTGTTGTATAACAAGAAATTTAATATATTCTTCCTTTTTTTTTTCACTTGCAACCAATTTATTATGATATAAATCTGAACAGCCCCCCACCCTTAATCTCATTAAAATAGAAGTTTAATCTCTTCTTCCTGGGTTTCTTATCACCCAGAAAACATTTTCAGCAGCAGAGTTCATAGTGGGGCTGTCTTGGATTACTAAAATTTCATTACTTCCATAAAATTTGTCACAGCACACTTCCAGATAGGTGATGAATTATCATTGAATACCTGTCAAAATAGATGATTTGGGCTCCTTTGAAGACTGGACTAGGTAACCTCATTATGCCTTCAAACCCAACTTTCCTGAGACTTTGTGGCAATGCAGACATGAAGCTTAGGCTGAGCTTCATCCCTAAGGAAGAACATAGCAGGAAGTAAAGAGAAGAAGCAGATAGACCACCCAGAAGCCAATTGCATTTAAACCAGAAGGTAGCTGCAAAGATAACTAGGTTTTGCAGAAATAGAGTGACTATCTCATCTAGTGGTTTTTATTTTCCTAGATACTTACTGAGGTTAATAACCAGGCAAATTGGTGAATTATACAAAAGTATTTTTTTATTCATAATTTTTTTTAATGCTTTCAAGCAACATGTTTTAAGAGCCTCTATAGTAGACATTGTCCTAAATACTTGGGATCTTGGGAATGCTCGATTGAAAGAAAACCATTCACTGCCCTCAGAGTTTAGTCAACTGCTTTATTTTAGTGCAGTAGGTAAATGTTGAGAAATAGGCATTCAGAGGGGAAAAGAAATAGACAAGAAACCTCTAATTAAAATATAGAGATCCAGAGAACATCCGCAGAAGTGGGACATTTGAGTTGAAAGAAGAGTATAACTTGGACAAAAGATGGGATCTCTATGCCAAGGGGCAATATGGGTGAAAGGATGAAGATTTACAATGTATTAAATATATTAGGAACTGGAAGGAATGCAATGCCCCTAGAGATAATGGTGGTTGTGGTGCTTGAGCATAAAGATAGATCCCTGAAAGTGAAGAACTTGAAAGGATAAGCCAAAGCACTTGGACTTTCTCCTAAGACTATTGGAAGCCATAGGAGTATTTTAAGGCTAAAAATAAATATTAATATTTCATTTAGTATGGTCAGTGTCAGTCATGAGGGTAAAACTTGAGGGAGTGCTACAGTTCTGATTCTACTTAGGAACCTGGAAAGAAAGATGAAAGGCTCAACTACGGCAGCAATAAAGGGAAGGAAGCCTGGCCCCAAGAAAAATTGGGACATTAACAAGGGATATTTAGAAAGCAGGATACATAGGACTTGATAACTGGTTGAATATTTAGATGGGGAATAATTCATAAAATATAAATAACTTCATTTTCTGAAATAGAGAAAATATGAAAAAGGAGCACTGATGATGGTTAGTTTTTAGCCATGCTGTTTTTGATTTGTCTATAGGACATTCCAGAAAGAATGCAAAGAGGGTTTAGGAAGATAGCAAACGTGGCACAGTGAGGAAGACATGTCTGAAGAGAGGTGAATTCTCATTCTGACAGTCACACCCTTGAACTTTCGAAAAGTTATGGGCCCCTCTGAACCTCAGTTTCTTTATCTGTAGAGAGAAATAGTGTCAGCCTTGGAGACATGCCTCATTCCAAGATAGGCCTATCTAGTGCAGTTTGCTTCCTGTTGGAGAATGTTAACAGCATGCCAAACCATCCCAAGGTATCCTAAATGGTCACGTCAAGGAGGCGCTGTGTGCAGCTCATAAGGTAGTAACATCTATTTACCAAATAATGTCTCGTTGATAAACCAAACTTTTCGAAATTCCAGAACATAATGGATTTTTAGATACATTCTGTTTTGACCCCCTTTCCTATAATTATTCTAAGATTTTCTTGGTAAATACCTAAGTGATCAGAAAGCATCATCTAATTCATAGCAATGAATAAGCATTTTAAATAGAAGTTTTTAAAAAGGTGCCACAGTAGAATTTCACTAGCTTCTGGGAGCTAAAGATAATAAGAGCTCATTTTACCAGATTTACTAGATTTTAAAATGTCCTTCAAGCTATCCATCAGTAATTGATTTAATACATGTTTACTGAATCTCTTCTATGTGGCAGGCACTGTTTCTGGCATCAGTTACAGAAAAGTACTCTTTGACAATGGACAGTAAATAAATAATAATTTCAAGTAGAAGTGAATATAAAATTCAAAACAAAATACTTTTAAGTAGTGATAAGTGTTAAGTAAATAAAACTTGGAAAAGGATAGATTTTTAAAAATAGGGAAAGTTAAATGGAGACTTAAATGACACAGACAACCAGGGGTCAAGTGTTCAAAGCAGAAGGGGAAGCAAGTTCAAAGCAGGATCCAGTCAATGTATTTTCAATTAATAGAAAGAAGACTCATGCGTCCAGAGCTTTAGTTAACCTGGGGAAGGCTGGTGAGGGAAGAGACTGGGAGGTGAGCAGAAACAAAGTGTATAAGACCTCAGAGACCCTGGTAAAGAGTTGAATTTTATATTAAATAAAATGAAAAAAAAAAAAAACTTAGAAAGTGTAAAGCAGAGGATTGAGATAATGTGACGTCTGTCTTAAAAATGTCTTCCTGGATTCTCTGGAGGCTGGGAGAAAAACAATGGGGAGGGTGACACTATCCACCAACTCACATGGACAATCTTCTGCTAAAAATCCTCCTTGAGTGAGGTTGCAGATGACTGGCAAGAACTAGTTAGAAACCCATGGCTTAATGTTAATCAAAGAAACATGTAAATTAATAAAAGAGATTTTTTTCCTATTGGGAACTATCATTAAATCATCTTTTAACATCCTCATAGAAAATTCATAAAGAATGTCATCTTTTGTGTCTTGAACTATTTATTTTTCCCAGACTCAACCATACATTTGATTTTTTACAAAAAAATCACAGTTTAAAAATAGTAGCAAAAGAACCTCTTTTCTATCTTTTCTTCTGTGAACAAGAATATAATGTATTGTGACTTGTTCAAAGCATTCAACTCTTAAAAGTAAATTACATTTCAAACATCTTTATTGAAGAGCTAAAAAGCTAAATGAAACCATATTTTATGTTGAAGGAGAAAAAAGTACAAGGAATTTATTTAAATAAAATCAGCACCATAAATCTAACCTGCTTATAAGAGAACAGTTTAACTGCAAAGTAACAGGTAAAAATTTGTTAACTACAATCTCTTTGGAGGGGGAAGGGAGAATGAATAATAATATTTTGACATAAAATAATCATAAAAAAAGATTTTTCATTTTAAAAGGTATCTTTCTGGGAGTATTTCAACTAAACCTATATACATGGGTACTAAAATGTCAAAAGACATTATTTTTAAAATATTGACTGGAAATATCACAAAAATAAAAATTTATTAATTATTATATAACATTTATATAAATGCACAGATTTAATTGAATAAGAAATTATTCAAGTGTACCTTTTTGGTTTGGGGCTTTTTTATTTTTACTCTGAGTTAGCTATTTAAAGGGAAGATATTGTACCTTTCACTTGACATTGGATATAGCAATGTGATCATAAAGTGGATCACTTACTTTTCTAAGAGCATTTCTCAATCTCTTAAACCATTCTATAGCATCCACAGCATTATCATTTTTTTCTCTATCACTGATTTGCCCTGAACTTTCCCCTGAAACTTTAGGCCCCTTTTCCCTTGCCTGCTTGACATTTTCACTTAGATGACCAATAAGCATTTCAAAATGTAAATGTCCAAACCTTAACCTCTTATTCTCAACTCCCATCTCCCATCAAACTGCTTAACCTTGAGTCTTGGCTCCTCAGAAAGATAGGACCGTGCCTATCCATGTGATTAGAAACTTACCAGTGCCCCCATCACCCTTCTCCCACTCTGTTTCAACTCTCATCCCTCACATTCACCAAGTGAATCCATCTACTTCTTTCCATATGTACTATTAGTACCAGAGTATAAGCTATACTCATTTCTTGAATGTATTCCTACAAGCCACCTAATTGAGTCTCTTTTTTCACCTCACTATAAACCATTATTCATTTAGGAGGCAGAGCAATCTTTTAGTAGAAGTATCAGAGCTTAAAAATGTGGATTCCTTTTTATTGCAATTAGAGTAATTCAAAAACTCTTTGTCCGGAGCCACAGAGCCCTCCATCATCTGGCTCCCATTAACCTATTTAATAACAGCACTCTCACCCACCAAGTCTCAGCCACAGTGCTCTTTCTCTATTTGTCTAACACACAAAAATAGGTATCAATGATCCTTTCACTGGTCCTTGCACTAACTAGTCTGCCTGGATTTCCTGTCACTTTTTTTTCTCCATGATGTTCTCCTTCTTATCATGCATGATTTACTTTAAATACCATTTCATCATAGAGGGATTTATTGAATTCAATACCTAGGCCTGCTCTTGTCACATCACCCCATTTAATTCTCTGGATAATTCTCCAGATCCCATGAGTGTCTCATTCATTCTCATGAGAAAAAGAATTTTGTCTGTCCTCTTACTGCTGTGTGTTCAGCCTTAGACTAGCGCCTGGCATAGCAGAGAGGGGGCTTCCCAGATGGTGCTGGCGGTAAACAATCTGCTTGTCAGTGCGGGAGACACAAGAGACACAGCTTTGATCTCTGGGTTGGGAAGACCACCTGGAGTAGGAAATGGCAGCCTGCTCCAGGGTTGTTGCCTGGAAAATTCCATGGACAGAGGAGCCTGGAGGACCTCAGTCCATAGGGGCGCAAAGAGTCTGACAGGACTGAGCACACACACATATAACAGAGACATGTGTGTGTGTGTATGTGAGTGATTGAATAAATGAATGACGAATGGATATTTGCATCTGGTTGTATCCAGTGACATTGAAATATCAGTTTTAAGCGCCTCAATGTACTTCATTTTATGGTTGAATGATTAAATCATCCAGTATAGGCTCCTGCTGGGTTTCCTAGGTGGCTCAGTAGTAAAGACTCCATCTGCCCCAATGCAGGAGACGTAGCTTTGATCCCTGGGTTGGGAAGATCCCCTGGAAAAGGAAATGGCAACCCATTCCAATATTCTTGCCTGGAGAATCCCATGGACAGAGGTGACTGGAGGGCTACAGTCCATGGGGTCGCAAAGCAGTAAGATGCAATGTAGTCACTAAACAACTACAAAACATACATTCCTGTTATCTAATTTTTAAATTACTATGTTTCTTAAAAACTTCTTATTTGGAGTAGATTGGAGATTGCTAGGTACTCACTCACTGATTTCTGTTTGAAAAACAGCAGAAAGAGTCAGGCTACAAGGCTCAGATGATATTTATATCAGAGTCTCTTTGCCCAAAAAAGGCCCAGATGCACTGCATGTGGGGCAGCTGCTTTTGCCCTCTGTTTCTGGTCCTTAATTATTTGGGCTTTTTCCTGCATATGTTAAAATTTTCAGACTATTTGGAACCCTCCTCTCTACTTACATCCCATCACTGTGCAATTTTTACTTTGGACTTTCCAACAGCTTGATACAAGGAAGTGTCTATTAATATTGACCACCATCTGCAAAGCTTTAAGTATAACTGAACAATCGTTGGAGACTACATTTTACTAAAGAAAAGGCAGCCAATAATACCGAAACATATGATAGGCATTCTCAGATATTTTGATGTCCTTTTGATCTGTCCTTTTCCTTATTTGCATTTTCCCTTCCTGTTTAATGGTGTTCTGATACAAGAGGCGTAAGACAGCCTCCTCTTAAAACCCTATTGGCTTTGGATTCATTTTGTTCTGACAAAATCTGACAACCTCTAAGGCTTGAAAGTATATGAGGACTCTAACCCTCCAAACTACGAGTAAATTGCCAAAAAAAATCTCTACATTCAGAGCATTATCATTGCCTGTTGGCCAAACAGTTCATTTGGGTTTTTCCATAAGATTGTATATGGAGCCTCTAACATATGCAGCCTCTAACCCTCCAAACTACATGCATATTGCGAAACAAACAAACAAAAAAACAAAAATCCTCTACAGAACCCTCAAAACATTCAGAGAATTATCCCTGCCTGTTGTGAAAGAAAAAAAGGCAAAACACAAAACTGGAGTTTGCTTATTCAATATAACCATAATCTGAAGGTTTACAGAACGTTAATACTATTTGCTAGCAGTTTATACTATTACCTACTTTCTTTGCAGCCATCGTTACAGTGTTAGTGGCATACACAATGAGTGGGAATGAAAGGCAGAAATACTATTGTTACCTTCATTTGATCTGCCCTATTTGTATGACTGACTTCTTTGTTTTCCTCAGACTTGCACTGAATTTACTTTTTAAAAGTTAGCATAGATGAAAAACAATCTCTTGGATTAAAAAGTAGTGCAGTGAGGTGAAAAGGAAGTGGATATGAGAGCCACAAAGTTATAAAACAGACAATTTTCAACCTAAACAAATTCATTTGTCAGCAGGGGAAATTGTTGAGTGAGGAAGATGAGGTTCGCTGCATACATGAGACGTGTGCATAATAAGTCATTTAAATCAAGGTTATACATTGTCTTTAGGCAATTATTCTCTTCTGCGTTTGTCAAATGTAAAAAGCCAACTGTAAGCAGTTTTAAACTGTTGTGTTGTTGCAATTATGCACTCCTTTGACAAAGGATAATGATTTATTTTCCGAAGAAAATGCTGTAGTTTGTGAGATTTATAGTGTTATGGAGAGAAATAATTAACCAAACAGGTACCCAGGTGAGGGGGCGGATGCTAGTATGCAGTTTTAAAGAATTAGCTTACCTAATGATTGATACGTGCCCTTAAAGTTCTTCATAATCCTGTTAACTCTATTTGCAAGCATCTGGGCACAATATCCACCCAAGATGAAAATTTAACTGTGATTTTTCACTACCCAATAAGACTAGATGTGTAAACAGAAACAGGTGGTGCTTTTTTTTTTTTGCTATTTAGAATGTGATGTTATGTGTGTGGAGGCTAGAGAGGGTAAGACTTGACAGAACACATTCAAGCTCAGCTGGAAGGATGGGCAAGAGTCTTGGTCCATGTCAGTCACATGATGGATGTGTCAGGGCCTTCCGGCAGAGAGGCACCTTTGCAAAGGACTATGTCAGTTAAGGCATTTATGCATGACGTTCTCAGGAGTCACTGCACCATAGAGAATCCACCTGCTGATTTTTTTTTTTTAACAAGATTTGTGACTTACATAAGTGAACAGTTTTTTGTCTGCTTTTGAATAATTGAAAAAATATTTAAAAATTAATACCAATGATACTGTATGTAATCTTTGTTGCACTTTTAATGTTCATCTCTGTTGCATAGCATGTGCTACTGCATTATCCAAGAGGACAACGAGAAAGGCATGATCATAGCAGGAACAACCAGACATACTCTATCTCTGTTTTTCCAAGCAAAGTTGTGAGGATTCCATGTTCTTCCCATTTCCTGGCTGGGAGTTGAGTGAGTGGCTGGTTCTCCTTAGCAGGCTTAGGTATTTTTCTCTGTGACCCCATGGGACCAATTTCTTCCATGATGCCACTGCCAAATTCTGCTCCATAGATGCCACTTCCTACTTTGTTGCTCCATCTTGGGATGTTTTGCTCTTACAGTGGTATGACCTCTTTCATAATTATTGATAGTGATCTGCATGTCTTTGTCACTGACTCTTGTTTCTCTCACTAAAACAAAAAGTGAAAGTGAAGTCATTCAGTTGTGTCCGACTCTTTGCGACCCCATGGACTGTAGCCTACCAGGCTCCTCTATCCATGGGATTTTCCAGGCAAGAGTACAAGAGGCAAGTGCCATTTCCCTCTCCAGGGGATCTTCCTAACCCAGGGATCGAACCCACGTCTCCTGCATTGAAGTCAGACCCTTTATCAAAAGGAGGGTCTAATTCTGCCTATGCTGGAATAATGCTTGGGCTCCCTGTAATGGAAATAATAAAAGTTCATGATTTTTTAAACAATATCCCAAATCTTGCCAAATTTATATTTATCTATTTTTTCAGTTTCTAATACTTCTTCCTTTTGAGAAACTTGTGTCCAGTTGCCTCAGACATGGATGAACCATAAAGCAATTTTCAACCTAAAAGTATTCTTCGCATTCAAAAATCAACTCGTGCCCACCAACTCTTTTCTGCTCCAGTGAATTCATTTTTCATCTGAGATGTTAAGGAACTTCTATGCTCTCCTTCATGATAGTCTCAACCTGGTGTCCTGAGACCTGAGAACAAAGATTCTTTCCTATATTCCCTCCAAACCTTCCTCTACCTCAACTTCTCTGCAAATATAACCCTTATCCACCTGCAATGTGGGAGACCTGGGTTCCATCCTGGGTTGAAAAGATGCCCTGGAGAAGGGAACGGTGCTCACTCCAGTATACTGGCCTGGAGAATACCATGAACTGTATAGTCCATGTGATCACAAACAGTCAGAAACTACTAAGCGGCTTTCACTTTCACTCCACTCTACCAGTTACCACAGTGTATGTGCAGATTCTCTTCGCTCCCAGGTCTCCAATCCTAGACCTACAGTAAAGTTATTTGCTTTTTGGAGTAGATACTATAAAAATGCAAATACCTTTACTATGCATTTTGATCTAGATGAGCTTCCCTGGTGGCTCAGATGGGAAAGAATCCGCCTGCAATGTTGGAGACCTGGGTTTGATATCTGGGTTGGGAAGATCCCCTGGAGGAGGGCATGGCAGCCCACTCCAGTATTCTTGCCTGGATAATTCCGTGGACAGAGGAACCTGGTGGGCTACAGTGTAGTTCATGGGGTCACAAACAGTTGGATGCGACTAAGCAACTTTCACTTCACTTCTTCAGTTGATCTAAATACTATTGGGCTACCCAGGTGGTTCAGTGGTAAAGAATCCACTTGCCAACAGTAGACACAGTTTCCATCCCTGATTTGGGAGGATCCCCTGGAGAAGAAATCACAACCCATTCCAATATTCTTGCCTGAGAAATCCCATGGACAGAGGAGTCTGGCAGGCGTGGGGTCGCAAAATAGTTGGACACGACTTAGTGACTAAACAACAGCAACAACAGCTAGATACTATATAAATTACTCTTTAAATTATGAAAATATTCACAATGTAAGTACATTTTTTAAATTTTAAAATAATTAGGAAAAGGAAATTTTAATCTTCAAAAATATAGTCAAAATTAGTATTCAAACTGAACAAAATTCATAGCCTGTTCTTTGTCTTTTCATTTCTTCAGCATGGTATATTTATAAGAATTGGGTAAAACCTTGGGACCATTACCTCGTTTTAACAAGATATATAGAATTTGTAAAATTCAAAAGATACCTTTTCTGAGTATGCGGAACAGACTGAGCAAGAATAGAATGTGAAAATTTGCCAGAGAATCAGGAACGTTTGCATGACATCTATGTCAGAGGATTTGCAGTAGCAATACAGTTAAACTGAAGTTACACATTTGGAGTTAGATATTTCTGGGCTCCACTCTTGACTTTCCTACTTCTTAGCTGTGTGAACTGGGACTAGTGATAGAACTGATTTATAGGTAGAAGGGTATAGCACACAAATACACATACATAGGTAGATTGGTAAAAAGGTAGATAGATGAGAGATACATAGACAAATAGAAGGATAATAAAAGAAGGTTTGGGGAGAAAAAACAAGGCTTTTAGATAGTTGCCTTAGAGATTTAGAACTTCATGCAGTAGGCATATAAAATTCAACTTGGATTATATGAGCTAGTTAGTTCTACTTAAATTAAATGCAGAAGAAATTGTTTATTAGGTTACCAATCAATTTGGGAATAAGACTTGTGACATTAAAAATTAAAAGATGAGTAATAATGACTACAATTTATTTTCAGGCCACTGACATTTTATTATATTTTGTAAAATACTAATGCATACAAATAAAATAAAGTGTTAAACAGAGTAAATGAGTAGAGATAGTTCTTGGTGAGTCTAAATGTTCTTTAACATTGTATAAGTAATAGATTAATGGGCCTTCCTGGTGGCTCAGCGGTAAAGAATTTACTTGCCCCCCAAGAGACCACATCCAATGCAGGAAATGAAAGTTTATCCCTGGGTCAGAAGGAATTCTGGAGAACGAAATGACAACCCACTCCAGTATTCTTGCTTGGGAAATCCCATGGATAGAGGAGACTGGCAGGCTACAGTCCATGAGTCACAAAAGAGTTGGACATGACCTAGCAACTAAACTACCTCTATCTAATATATTAATAATGCAATGTATCAATATTTTTTATGATAATATTTTCCTTAATTCTACAGAAATATTCTGTCTTGGTTGGGTTTACAAATACATGTTATTTGCCCTTAACTAAAGCAGGCCACATTCCACTTATTTATGTTATTAATTTGTGTACAGCCTTATTTTCCTAGTTGACTATCTAGAGGTTAACATGAATAGAACTTTCTCAAGTACTCAGAAGTTATAGAACTTAATGATAAATTATTCGCCTACCTTACAGTCCAGAAAAAAAGTAACTTCTTTTGCTAAAATGAACCAGATGAATGCCTTAATTTGTGCAGTAATTTTTTTTTGTAGTAAGTCCTTGTTGGTTATTTATTTTAAATATGGCAATGTTGCTCCATGATTTTTAATGTATTGATACATAATTAGGATTTAAGAGGGGCAGACAGGAAACATGTTCTAATAGGACAGATAATCAGTTGAATATATCTGAGTGCTTTAACCTGTATTATACTTGCTAAATAAAATATATGCACATGATTGCATTTTTGGAAGGTGTATTATAGTGGCTCAGACGGTAAAGCATCTGTCTGCAATATGGGAGACCTGGGTTCGATCCCAGGGTTGGAAAGATCCCTTGGAGAAGGAAATGGCAACCCACTCCAGTACGCTTGCTTGGAAAATCCCATGGATGGAGGACCCTGGTAAGCCATGGGATCTCAGAGTCAGACACGACTAAGTGACTTCACTTTCACTTTACCAAAAAAAGCACCATGATATTGAAAATCAATTCACAGAACTGTTAGAAACATTCAAACATGTTATTTTAGAATAATGACTTTTTCTCCTATGTGTGTTTGTGTTTTCTCAACTATAAAGCTAACTTTTAAAAGACATATTGAAATGACTTGGGTGTTCTCTTTGTACCCTGTACTTCAGGAAAGTACTCCAAACAGAAAATAACCATACAGTGTTTACACAAATTTCACCTTGTTATTTCTGCAACTCATTTCAGAGTAAATTAACTTTGACAATAATCATATAGTTCCTTTACAATTTGTACAATGCATTTTATTATTTTTATAATTAATGTGAATTCTAAATGAATGACCAAATTCTAACAAATAAAATACAGATGGCTCATCCTTCTGTCTTGCAGTTTATTTTCCCCATAACATTTACACGGCATCTTCTGGTTGACTGATCCCCTCTTTTTCTTTCCTTTCAGTTCACTTCTATCATATCCATGGAAACAACTATTCTCTTTTGAGTGGTTATCCTGTCATAATATATAAATATTTTGGGCAAGTATATAAAGAATATTCACGAATTCTTAGGCTGAGTTTTCTCACATATGCTAAGATATGTCTCTTATTTCAAGCCTTGTGTATATGTAGGTTCACATATCTCTGTGTACATTTATTTTTACACAGTACATTTATAATATATGTTATATTTATATTATATATAAACATAGTACTTATATTTATACTATATATAAACACCCATATAGGTTGAGAGAATAATGTTAGGTATACACATATTCAGAAGTGTAACACTGTCCTTGTGAAATGATACCTTAATTAATTGGAAATTATGTTTTATTATAAATGATGCATTTTGCCCCAAAGTATTTTGTCTAACAGTAATATTTTATAGTAATGCCATCCTTACTTGATTAATGATTACTTATTATATTTGTACAAAATTTTTACTTTCAATTTTTTCTTATTGTAATTCACATATGTGTATGTAGATAGAAGTAACTAATATATACCCAGATTTTGGTTATATCTATTTGAAGAAACTCTGTTTAAACAAGTATGTCTAAGCTTTTTACATTAATTGTGATACAGATATTTTTTACATTATACTTACATTTTAAAAATTTACTGTGCTTTTCCTTTAATATCTGTTTCTCTGTTTTTTTGCCTTCTATTATTAATACACTGATAGGCTATTTTGAATTCTTTCTACTTTTCTATTATCTTAGAATATATATTCATTATAGTCCTATTATTTTTGTTTTCCCTTATTTATAACTTGCATAATTTATTTTATCAATTGTTGCCAGAATTTATCTCGTTTTCTTATCTCTAATCTTTCATTGTCATTTTCTATTCTACATTTTTAAATTCCCCCAAACTAATATTATCTTTATTTTTATGGTTGTTACTGTTATTTATAGTTGATGTCTTTTAAAAACTTAACAATACATTGATTTCCTTGTGTACTATTGCTTTGCCAGTAACTTCTCAAACCTGGGTTTTTTCCTTCTTTCTTATTAGCCTAGCTTAGTATATTAGAATTACTTTCAGCAAGGATTATGGATGATAAATTTTAAAAATCTGTCAGAATATGACTCAAACAATAGTTTGAGTGTATTATTCATGGTTGACATTTATTTTCTCTCAACTTGATAAGATATTATTCTATTGTTTTCCCATGTCAATCTTGCTAATGTGAAATCTCCTGTAAATTAAATAGCAGTTCCTTTGTCTACAGTTTGTCTTTTTTTTTTTTTCTTTTTTCCTTACTGCTTTCAGTATTTCCTCTTTGTCTCTGAGCATTTTTAATTTCATCAAAATTTACCATGGTTGTGAATCTTAGCATGCTTTCTCTACTTGAAGAACAACAGCTTTTCAGTTTTGAAAATGCTCCACCTTTATCACTTCACATTTTGCTGTTTCTCTGTTTTTCTGATTTCTTATTCTGAAATAACTGTAGATTTATTTTTGAGACTTCTTGCTCTTTTTTTAATATCTTTTACTCATTTTCCTTTCTTATGTCATTAGCTCTATAATGCTAGTTATAATTATATGGAAGGATAAAAAAATCTGGGGAAGGAGGAGTGATGAAAAGATTAAAGTGAGCCAGGAAAGGAATGGGAGCAAATGCAAGAAAAGGCCTCACTGAGCTGTCCACAGCTTTGCAAACAAAACAGAGCTGGTGCTTAGTCACGCACAATCTCTCCAGAAAGCAATTTGGAAAAATGCATTTGGAAGAGGACCTTGATGGAATGATTAAGAGAGAATAATTCACTCAATGTCTTCTTTCTGTTACCTCTCTCTAATTGATCAAAGTCCTCCCCCTGGGCAAAATATTCCTCACACTTAGGCAGAGTTTCCACAAGTCCATTCAGTCCATGTGCTGGTGTGATAGGTTTTCCTTATTTGTTGCTGTTGCATGCATGTCATCTTTGGTCCATGTGGTTTATAAGGTCTATTCTTATTAGGAGGCAGGGATTTTTTACTATAACAATATAAATCGTCATTAGGGTTATTCATCCAGGAATTGAGACAATCAATGGAGGCCCAAGTAGCAGAGATGCCAGACTGAATGTGGGGTGTACATAAATTAAATCTGTAAAAACTGTGTGTGCTTACTTTATGAGAGTCCCACTGAAACAGGAGAGAAGTGGGGCAGAACACAATCTTTGAATGGATGACATAGTCCTGTAGAGATGAGGGGTTAAGGCAAGGAATACAAAGTTACTCAGAAATGGCTGACTGAGAAGATGGCAGACCAATGTCTCAGAGTAACCATTTTGTCAGAGTCTGGATGTTGTTATTCAGTCACTAAATTGTGTCTGACTCTGTGACCCCATAGACTGTGGTATGCTAGGCTCCTCTGTCCTCCATTATCTTCCAGAGATTGCTCAAACTCATGTCCATTGAGTCAATGATGCTATCTAACTATCTCATCCTCTACCACCCCCCTTCTTTTGCCCTCAATCTTTCCCAGCATCAGTCTTTTCCAGTGAGTTGGCTCTTCACATCAGGTGGCCAAAGTATTGGAGCTTCAATTTCAGCATCAGTCCTTCCAATGAACATTCAGGATTGATCTCCTTTAGGATTGATTGGTTTGATCTTGTTGTCCAAGAGACTCTCAAGTCTTCTCCAGCACAACACTTCAAAAGCATCGATTCTTCAAGCCCTCAGCCTTCTTTATGGTCCAACTCTTGCATCCATACATGACTACAGGAAAAACCATAACTTTGACTGTATGAACCTTTGTCAGAAAAGCAATCTCCTGCTTTTGAATATGCTATTTAAGTTGGTCATCACTTTCCTTCCAAGGAGCAAGCATCTTTTACTTTCATGGCTGCAATCACCATCCAGTGATTTTGGAGCCCAAGAAGAGAAATCCTGCCACTGTTTCCACTTTATCTTCATCTATTTGCCATGAAGTGATGGGACTGGATGACATGATCTTCATTTTATGAATGCTGAGTTTTAAGCCAGCTTTTTCACTCTCCTCTTTCACTTTCATCAAGAAGCTCTTTAGTTCTTCTTCACTTTCTGCCATAAGGGTGGTGTCATCTGCATATCTGAGATTATTGATATTTCTCTTGGCAATCTTGATTCCAGCTTGTGCTTCATCCAGCCTGGCATTTCACATAATGTACTCTGTATGTAAGTTTAACAAGCAGGGTGACAATATATAGCCTTGATGTACTCCTTTTCAAATTTGGAACCAGTCTGTTGTCCCAAGTCCTGTTCTAACTGTTGCTTCTTTATCTGCATACAGGTTTCTCAGGAAGCAGGTGAGGTGGTCTGGTATTCTCATCTCTTGAAGAATTTTCCACAGTTTGTTGTGGATACTCAGAGTTAAAGCTTTAACATATTCAATGAAACAGAAGTAGACGTTTTTCAGGAATTACCTTGCTTTCTCTATGATCCAACAGATGTTAGCAATTTGATCTCTGATTCCTCTGCCTTTTCTAACTCCACCTTGTACATCTGGAAGTTCTCTGTTCATGTACTGTTGAAGCCTAGCTTGAAAGATTTGGGGTATTACCTTGCTAGCATGTGAGGTGAGCATAATTTTATGATAGTTAAACATTCTTTGTCAATGCCCTTCTTTGGTTTTGGAATGAAAACTGACCTTTTCCAGTCTTGTGGCCACTGCTGTGTTTTCCAAATTTGTTGGCATATTGAGTGCAATATTTTAACAGCATCATCTTTTAAGGTTTAAATATAGCTCTGCTGGAATTCCATCATGTCTGCTAGCTTTATTCACAGTAATGTTTCCTAAAGCCCACTTGACTTCATACTTCAGGATGTCTGGCTCTAGATGAGTGATCACACCATCATGGTTATCTGGGTCATTAAGATCTTGTTTTATACTGTTCTTTTGTGATTTCTTGCCACCTCTTCTAAATATCTTCTGCTTCTGTTAGGTCCATACCGTTTCTGTCCTTAATTGTGCCTATCTTTGCATGAAATGTTACCTTCAGTTCAGTCTTTCAGTCATGTCTGACTCTTTGCAACCCCATGGACTGAGGCATTCCAGGCTTCCCTGTCCATCACCAGCTCTCAGAGCTTGCTCAAACTCATGTCCATTGAGTTGGTGATGCCATCCAACCATCTCATCCTCTGTCGTCCCCTTTTCCTCCTGCCTTCAATATTCCCTCTAATTTTCTTGAAGAGATCTCTAGTCTTTCCCATTCTATTGTTTTCCTCTGTTTCTTTACATTGTTCACTTAGGAAGCCTTTATCATCTCTCCTTTCTATTCTTTGGAACTCTGCATTCAGATGGTTTTATCTTTCCTTTTCTCCTTTGTCTTTAGCTTCTCTTCTTTCCTCTGCTATTTTTAAAGCCTCCTTATATGGTAGTTTGAACATTCTTTGGCATTGCTTTTCTTTGAGACATGAATGAATACTGACCTATTTATCTATTCCTATGGCCACTGCTGAGTTTTCCAAACTTGCTGGTATATTGACTGCAGCACTTTAATAGCATCATCCTTTAGGATTTTAAATAGCTAAGCTCATCTGGATGCCAGTTTGTTTTTTGTTTTTTAATAAAGTCAGAAAGAGAGAAACAATGAAGAATTAAAGTCAAAAGGCGAAATAGAGAGGGAGAAGCAGTGGGGAAATAAACTGAGAAGGAAGGAGAGGCGATGGGAAGTATAATGAAAAAGTCTTCCATTTTTCAAAACATCTTTGGGAATGGCTGGCCTTTGGAAGATGTCTATTAATGTCTTCTTTTTGTTGTAGCTATTCCCAGGTGGGCAGTTCAGTTCAGTTCAGTTCAGCCACTCAGTCATGTCCAACTTTTGTGACTCAATGGACTACAGCACACCAGGCCTCCCTGTCCATCACCAACTCCTGGAGTTTACTCAAACTCATGTTCATTGAGTTGGTGATGCCATCCAACCATCTCATCCTCTGTCATCCCCTTCTCCTCCTGCCTTCAATCTTTCCCAGCATCAGGGTCATCCCAGGTGGGCAAAGTCAGATTCTCCCTCTATGAGGTGAACAAAGGCACTTTAGTTGCAGTCAGGCAGAAGGGCAATGTCCTCTGAGGCAGGGTATTATGTGTTGATTATAATAACAAAAGCAACAAATAGCAAGTCAAAGAAATAATTTCCAACATGGAGTCAGAATTGGCTTCTCTGCAATAGCCCAAGGACACAACGCAAACTCATTAGAATTGAATGAGTCCAAGATGGCAGACAAGTCAACTTTGACTAGCTCTAGATCCTCAGTATATGCTCATTGTAACATAGCAGCAAACTAAATGACCCACCAAGAGACGGCATAATGGTTCCAAGGCCAGCCATCAAAGAGAAAAATTGGACAGTGGCCCAATTCCTGGATATCTCTGTCCTTTTCCCAAAATGGTTGGAATAATTCTCCCACTGATTAGCTATGAAATTACCCAGCCAATAAAAGCTAACCTTATACCACATTTCAGGGCCACACTCACCCTCTCTGTGGCCCCACCCTGTCTGTGGAGTGTGTTTCTCTCTGAGTAAAACCACTTCTTAGCTATCACTGTCTCTCACTGGATTCTTTCTGCAATGAGACATCAAGAACCTGACCTTCATTAGGTCTCGAAACCAGGTCTGTGATCTCAGTTAGAAGACTGTGGGTTTTGGCTGGGTTTGTGTCCCAGCCACATGGGTTGAAGTCCCAAACTGGGTTTTGGCCGGTTTCAAGTCCTAGCCATGTGGATTCAAGTCCGAAACTGAGTTTTTGCTGGGTTCAAGTCCTAGCACATGGGTTCAAGATCCAATCTGAGGTGAACAGTTTCACTATGTGTCCTAGGTTCTGCAAACAACCCCAAAGAAGGTCTCTGTATGGACTTTTGCCATAGTCCAACAGGTTCTAGATTAGTTTTTATGTTAATTTCTTGGTTTGAAATTACAGCATCATGAGAAAAATGAAAATTCATTTTCAATACAATACTTACATTTAGAAGGAGTTAGGGACTTTGTTTTTATTTTCCATTGGTGACTGCTTGTCCCCCTACTTAGGCCCTTGTTGATTGTTGTTATTTGCTAAGTTGTGTCTGACTCTTTTGCAACCCCATGAGCTATAGCCCAGCAGGCTTCTCCGCCCCTGGAATTTTCCAGGCAAGAGTACTGGAGTGGGTTGCCATTTCCTTCCCTAGCAGATCTTCCCAACTCATAGATTGAACCCACTTCTCCAGCATTGATAGGTGGATTCTTGACCACTGAGCTGCCTGGGAAGCCCTAGGAAGAAATAAACTTATTCCTATTAACTTTTTTTCACCTTAGTCTTTCATACACATAAATGGATAGCATCAGAAGACAACCATAACTGGTTGTCTTTTCAGAATTAGAACAATTTTTTGCAGCTTTAGTCTTTACAGAAATAATTTTTAGCTACTGTCTTCTGATGCTATCCATTTATGTGTATGAAAGACTAGGGTGAAAAAAAGTCACAGTAGTTGTCACAGTGTGAGTTTCTGCTTATTCCTCTGGTTTTAAGGTTATCTTCTTTAGTGTTGATACCCCAGGATTTACCTTTCCTTATTTCAAGGTTGTTTATGCAATTAAATGTTGTGTTTTTTTTTTAATATATTTTATCCATCATTTAAGTGTGTCTGTTTTAAAAAAAAGGCTTCTATCAGTTTAGCCCATTATATTTCTATATGTGCATGCTTAGTCACTTCGATCATGTCCAACTCTTTGTGACCCTGTGAACTGTAGCCCACCAGGCTCTTCTGTCCATGAGATTTTCCCAGCAAGAATAGTAGGGTGAGTTGCCATGCCCTCCTCCAAGGGATAACCCTCACCCAGAGATCAAACCTGCATCTTCCTGCATCTCCTTCATTGCAGGCAGATTCTTTACCACTGAGCCACTGCGGAATCCCTTTTTATATGTATTTCCATATATTTCTGCTACATTTTGAAGTACCAGTAATTACTTATAATGTCACTTGGTAAAAAGAAGGAAAGACAAATGAAATTAGACTTTTGAAGAGAGAGGAATTAGTCCAGTGGGTAAGAAAGGCTATAGGAAAGTAAGTGTGGTTGATGTACTGAGGACAGATTATAAATGATAATGTCAGAGCCTGAAGAGCTAGGTTTGATCCAGCAGATGGAAGGGATGTTAAGAATTGTCTTTACCCTAAGAGTAATGGGATGGCAATAAGTAAGGAAATCAAGTAAAGCAGTCTTAATTTTTAAATGTAACTCTGGCTTCAGTGCTAATGAAGGAGTGGCCAGAGTAAATAAATATGGGAAACCAGTTAAAGACCATCAGATAGCTGGTAATTGATCAGGGAGGGAATAATCTACTGAAAGAAGACATTACAATAATTTTTTCTTATTATTGGCCACATGCACAGCCAGTTGCAGCAATTATAATAGTGACTGAGCATCCAACATCATCTACACTATGACAATGACTACATTTTCTGCATTACTATTGTGATTACTATGGTACTACTGCCCTCTCATTGGACTTCCTGACTTCAAGCATGTTTTCTTAAACACATCTATGGATACTGCAGTCAAAGCAATTGACCTAAAATGTAAAATGGATCATAGCACACCTGACTGTAAAATTTCCATAGTTTCCCACTGATCTCAGAAGTTCAAACTCTTGACAAGTACAAGGCAGACAAACAGGGTGTACAAACCCTTTGTATATGACCTTGATTTTCTCTTCAGACGAAATTCTCTCCACTCATATCAAACTCTGAGATCCAAACAGAGTAAAGAATTTCAGTCCCGTAAATAAGCCACTTCCTCTTTTGCTTCTGGAACTTCAGCCATGACCTTTATTCTGCTTCCAGACACCGCTGATGGCATACCCCTTCATCTACCCTAACCTGCATCACACATGAAAACACATTTTACCTGGCTGAAGGTTGTTAACTGAGATCACAGATTTTGCATGACTCATCAGCTCTTCTGGAAAGATTGACTAGACCCAAGATTGGTGGCGTCAGGTCATTATAATGATCATCATTTGATTTTAATTGCCTACTTACTCTTGGAAAGTTCCTCTACATGAGGAGCAGTATTACTTCTTTCTCTCAGTTGTATTCCCAGAGCCAGGCACGGTACTTGAAGTGTCTGAAAAATACTTGTTGACATAATGAGTAAATGGATGACTGCATGTTACACAAAATAAACAGATTTATGTATTTTATAGTATCTTCCCCACAACAGTATTCAGTTAAAACTTTGTTAATTAGAAATTATATAATCCCAACAAATGACTTATTCACAGTTCTCAGAGAAGCACCTCATAATTGGTGGCTGAAATAGTTGTGGTTCTCACCTGCTCTATTTACTTATTTTTTCCCTGATGAAACTATAGAGAAAAAAAGAGATATTTTAACCATGGGTCAACACATAATCCCCAAAAGTATTTTTTTAAAAAAATGAGAGTAAGAGATTCTCTAGAACTTGGTTTATGTTCCAGTTTTTTAGTTCCATGTCTTGAGATAAATGTGTTTGAGGTTTCTGCCCTATATAACTTGGGCTGTGGATTAGTTTTTAGCAGACTGTTGATTCTGCCCTGGATTTATTCATCTCCTCTTGGGAACTTTGGGTGAAATTAGGGATTATTCAGTTTGAGCATTTGATCCTCCTTGCTGCCAATTTTCAACATTCTTGTCAGCATCTTGTTTCCTAAATCTTGTGACATGATTCTGCTATGATAGATTTTATTGGTACTTGATATTGACATTGTTCTCTTGTGATTTTAGAAACCCCTTTGGAAAATCTGCAAACAAATCTAATAGCTTGTCAAGGGAACCTGACCAGACCCTGAGGTCAGATTGAGATATAATTAAGAAAAAATAAATAGATTAGCCCTAGTTATCTGAATAGTTCAATGTTCCCTGACTATTATTCATAGCCTATTGGCTCTGTAAATTTTAGCTTTAGTCTTATGCTTATTCAGTTAATCGATTACATCTGTAAAACCGGAAGATTTTATGACTCTTTGCTTTATAACTTTGCCTTCTTAAAAAATATCTATTTCTTATTTCCATGTGAAAATATGTCTTTTTTGACTCATTTGTTTCTATAAGGCTATTTTGTGGTAAAGATGAAAAAATGATATTTTTATTTATGTCTACCTAATAGAATAATTCATTTTGAAATTCTTAGTCATAAAATGTGGTCCAAAAGTTTTTAGTTAACAAAAATATTTGAAGCTTTCTCTGTAATAGAAAACAGAGGGAGCATTTAAATAATATGAGTAAAGCTTTCTCATTAAATATGACATCATTCTGAATTAATTTCTTGATTTATTTTGATTTATACAAATTGTCCAAACATGAAATGTTTGTAGAGTTCAAGAAAGATGTGAATAAATTCTGAATAATTCTTTATGTAAAGCTGCACCTTCAAAGACAGTACTAATTATTCACTGCTGTGCATGTGTTTTGATATAATTCCTTTTAAACTTGAAATCACTCTTAATAGGAAAATCTGTAATTTTCTTCTTTATGAAAAAAGTTATTGTCAATGTTGTAATGTAAGTGGAAGCATAGTACCAATATAAGCAATATAAGGACTTGTCTGCCATAAAGTAAATGTTCTATATATGGTAGCTAGTTTTAATGCTTCACAATCTTTTACAGTAGCAAATCATTATAAAAATTTTGCAATTCCATTAAGCTCTTTTGTTACTTTGTTGAATCTGTATCTTATTTTAGAAAATAAGGATATTAACATTTTAGTTGAAAGTGGAAGTTATACATCTACCATAGAAAACCTAAATTATCTATTTCAGAAAGAAAAATGAGGCTCATTTATTCTTCTGCTATTCAGTGATTATTACTTTTAACATGGTGATGTATTTCTCTTCTGTTACTTTTGCTATTTAACCTAATTAATATCTACATTTTTCAACAAAAAACCCAACTGCTTTTGTACCTTTTCAGTAGATGAACCTTAGAGTTTGTGTTTCAATTTCTCACAAAGATTTTAATTGGGAAGGTGTTTCATTTGAAAGTCAATTTTGGGAAAAGAGATATCCTTATACTGTTAAATCTTCCCTTTCCAGGATATGGTGTATCTTACCAATTCTTTCTTTCCTTTTTATGCCTATATGTTAAAAATGATAATTACTTTTTTTATATTGACCTTAAAACATACTTTGCTGTAAAACAAAATGTATTCTGGTTTTATTGCTATTGAGAATGTACCGCCCCCTTACCCACATACATTTCCTGAATTTATTCATTGATTTTTTTTTGTTTATAGTGTGTTAAGCATTTTTATCTGGACGCTTGGTTCTTCTTCCTAATTCATCTTATTTTTTTCTTTATTCATTTGATTAACTTAAAATCATATCACAGGTATCTGATAGTTTTATCTCAGTCTTAAAATTTTTGTTGTTTAGTTGCTCAGTCATGTCCAACTCTTTGTAACCTCATGGATTGCAGTAGACTAGGCTCCCATGCTCTTCACTATTTCTCAACGTCCATTGAGTCACTGATGCTATCTAACCATCTTATCCTCTGCTCTCCCTTTCTCCTTTTGCCTTCAATTTCTCCCAGCATCAGGATCTTTTCCAATGAGTTGGCTCTTTGCATCAGGTAGCCAAAGAATAAAAAGTTTACAATTCTTCTTTTTTAATTTATTGATTTAAATGGTGGTGCTAAAAGGCAATATTAAAAAGCTGAAGTGATAGCAGACATCCTGTTTTATTTTCAAACTTCCAAATATTAGAACTAGAAACTGAAAATATTATAAACTATTAAAATATTTTTAAATATGTCTATTTTGCTATAGACATCTTTATGACATTAAAAATTATTTCCTTTGTAGATGATACTTTTTTATGCAGGAGTGGGCCTTAAATAATTATTAAAAATGGTAATATGTTGGAAGATGATCATATGTTCATTTCACCCATACTCATTTAATATTTAAGAATATATATATAAATTTATATATTTTAATATATATGTAAAAGTTTTTAATATATATTATATATATTAATGCTGCACCTTTCTTAAATTCTTGGATAAATTAATTGATCACAGTGTTCTATTTCTTGAATATACTATTGAGTTTGGTCTGTGAATTAGTTAAAATAATTTAAGTGAAAAAGTATCAACAAATTCAAATTGATTCAGACATGAAGGGAAATGTATTAGCTCACAAAATAGGAAGTCCAGTAGGACTTGCTAAGAATTGGGTGAGTTAAGGGCTCAATAATTTAAAAAATTCATGTTATTTTCATCTCCCTACCGTGCTATCCTGTACCATTCTTAATAGCCAACTTCTCTTCTACTTCATAAGTGAAATATAATTTATTGAATCATTAGCTTTATATTATTGCTTAAAAAATTCATCAAGTTGATGTAAAAAAGAAATGGAAAATTTTGAGGCAAATTGAAGATTATCACCTGAGAACAGCCTGTCAAATAGCTCTGAGAACTTTTTCACCCATTAGAGGCCAAAGCCCAGTTGTGTAAGTTTTTGAGAAAGACAGCTATACATTAAATGATTTACTATATAATCAGATCTATACAAAGCAAGTAGTGAGTAAAGGGTCATCGTGACCCCTTACATGATTAAGAAGAAAGGTTATTTCCCAAGGAGTTGTGTTGATGCTAGGAGAATTTTGCTTTTTATGGTTGAGTAGCTGATGGGAGGTTTGGTGGGTGCCTAGTGCAGAGACACCATGTACCATAGAGAGAAGAGAGGAGGCCAAAAGGGAGAAAAATTCATGTTTAAGTTTTCCTTGACTTGACTTAGAATATACATTTTCATTTCATAAGTATTATATACTTAGATTGTCCAAATAATTCATACTTATGAATGGCATTGAGAAAATACAGACTGGTCTTCTCTGCTGTATTTTTTTCTTTAACTTGAGAGGAGGAAGTACAAAATCAAAAGATATGAGAAAATTAAGGGGCTGGGCTAGAAAAAGTCATCCTTTCAGCAGCTGCTGTGTATGAGAATATCTGTTCTGCTGCCTACTCTCACGTTGCCATTGCCAGCATTGAGTTTTATTAAAAAGGAAAAACACAACAGACCTGTGGTTAAAGACTACGTATGTGTGTTCAGTCACTCAGTCCTGTTGAGCTCTTTGTGACCTTATGGACTGTAGCCTGCCAGGCTTCTCTGTCCATGGAATATTCCAAGCAAGAATATTGGAATGGGCTGCCATTTCCTTCTCCAAGGGATCTTCCCGACATGACTCAGGCATTGAAGCCATGTCTCTTGCATCTCCTGCACTGGCAGGCTGATTCTTTATCACTGAGCCCCCAGTGTGAGTGCTAATTAAACAGTTTCCACTAGTATGGCATCATGTCCATCCTGCATAATTTGACCCCATAGTACTTATAGTGGTTCAGAGAACACATCTATTTTCACTGATCTAGGATAACACTTTTTAGTGATCTGAGATGTTTAAACTAAGTTTTTGGTGATTCATATTCTTGCAATTCAATTCCCCTTTAATTCTTTTGTTTTAAGGGCAAAAATTTAATGTAAAAAAAAATGGGTAGCTCTTCCCACCTTTTAGACAGCGAACAGGAATTTCACGTGTAAAGGACCATACATGGTGAAATGTAGTAAAAGTGCTACAGGCTAGAGAAAGGAATGGGGTGCTCAGTTAGCTTGTTGGCAGAGACGAAAGAGTGGAAAAGTACATGAAGGCTGAGGATGGCAGAGAAAAACAAAGGCGAAAACCAAGAGGTATTTCTAAGGATTATGATTCCTTCACGGTATTTGACAAGTGTAAGTAAAGGATTTGATATATGTTGAAATTATTTTTAATTGCATGGATTATGTTTTATGGTCCACAGCACCTCTATGAGACTGAAACACATCATTCTTTAGGCTTCTCACACGCATTTTGATTATGCCCAGCATGGTCATTATTAAATCCAAGATAACAAGTCCACTTTTGCCAGCATTTTAATACTTTTCACTACTCAGTTGCTCCTCATTTCTTATCTATGGTGAGGATGGTCCCTTCAAATTTCCCATCAGACAGGACAATGAAACGTCTGTGGAGCACCAACCACATGTAAGCTCTCGTGCTGATGCTGTGATGAGGAAAAACGAGCATTTAAGGGCACCCAGCAGACAGATACACAGTTATAGAAAGCATGGCTATTTGCTCAGCTTGAATCTGTTCCCCATTTTCTCCTTCATACCCAAACCTCGATTTGCTTAGATGTTGATGAAACTACTCACCCCATCACATTTTTGGAGAAACTGGATCCATCCTCATTTCTAATGGTGATTCATGATGACTTGTTTTCAAGTATGATTTTAAAGAAATTGACAAGTTTGTGCCATCTTCCTGATTATTGAGGTCCTAGCTGTCGGCCTTAAGGAAAGGACCACATTCCCCAAGTGAGGGAGAGGCTTCCTACCATTGGATTTTAGTACAGAAACGCATTTTCACGTGCTGCTGAGAGACTTTCTGTGATCCCAAGGGTAACGCCAACAATATCAGTGAAATATTCTTCCCCGAGCTATACCCCAAAAGCCAATGATGTGAACAGCGGAGTAGAGAGCTGGAGGGAACTGAGTCCTTGATCACATCTTTAAGCTACTGAATCAACAATCCATGACATCTGTCTTCCTCTTGATTTACTGTTATGGGGTCTAATGACTTTTAAAGCATTTTTAGTTGGACTTCCTGTTAGTTACAGTTAAAATCATCTCAACTGATATAACAGTTAATAATTAAATAAGAAAGTTCTGAAAATTATTACAGTATTTTCACCTGGAAGGCTTTATGCACTAATATACAGATATGTACTTTCTGTCTGTGTGTGCTAAGTTGCTTCACTCATGTCCAACTCTCTGTGACCCCATGGACTGCCAGGTTCCTCTGTCCCTGAGATTCTCCAGGCAAGAATACTAGAATGGGTAGCCATGCCCTTCTCCAGGGAATCTTCCTGACCCATGTATCAAACCCAAGTCTCTTACATCTCCTGCATTGGCAGGTGGGTTCTTTACCACTAGCAACACCTGGGGAGCCCATGTAATTTCAAGCATGCATCAATTTTTAGCCCACAAGGTAATAATAGTTTCTTTTATCCAAAAATACTTGCATTCATAATAGTAACATACTTTTTTGCAAAGCTATGAAAATCTCCCTCTCTCCATTTTCTCTACTTAAATGTCATGGTTTGAAAGTAAAATAAAACCAAAATATTAATATGAACAGATTTGAAAGACTGTACTCTCTTCCATCTTAATGAAACTTGACTATAATGTAGACTCTTGATAAATCAAAACTCTCTGATACTATAAATATATTAATAATTTTTTAAATAGTGGATTCATTTGGAAAATTAACTTGGTGGAAAAATTTATTTTAATGTATGTATAGTTGGTTTGAATTTATAAGATCTGAAGATCTGAGAGGACGTGTTTGTATTTTTAATTGTGCGTGTAGCCCACCAGGCTTTTCTGTCTATGGGATTTTAAAGACAAGAATACTGGAGTGCATTGCCATTTCTTCCTCCATGGGATCTTCCCCTTCCAGGGGTTGAACCTGAGTCTCTCAAGTCTCCTGCATTGGCAGGTGGATTTTTTACCACTAACACCACCTGGGAAAACCTTTACTTACTATTAATAGCATGATAATCGATGAGTTTAAAATTATCAGGCTTCTCAATATCCCCTATTGTTAATGTTTACTATAAACTATGAAAAAGGAGAACTCTGATAAGGTCAAATTGATTGTCACCAATAAGGAAAGAGTGAGTAAATGTCTCACAATTTGCAAAACAAAATTCAAAGTTACAAAATACCTTGGCCTGAACATTTGTAAAATGTAAAACATTCTTTGCTCATTTGTTCCTTTAATGCAATAGATGAATATGCAGAGAGCCAAATAAAACATTCAACTATGGAAAAATGAACATTAGAACATGTAGTACTTTCCTTTTTATAACCTGATGTTTCCACCCAGGATATATTCACTCTGATGCTCCTCTAGTAGAAATTTGCATTTAGGAATGAAGCGAAATGGGCCAGAGTTAAGGCAGGACTCTATATCAGAGCAGAGGTTATGTTTAGAGTAAGTTCTTGGTAAGATTATCTGATCATAACTTTGGATTTTAGATGAGAAACCTCCAAATTGTATGCTTTGCTAGAACATGGAAAAGACAAAAATGGTAAAGAGGTTAGTTTTACATACTCCAAGGCCCATCTGGAAGGAAAACAGAAGATAATAATATGCAGATTCATGTGGCAAACAAATACTATATTTCTCAATTAAGGTACACTGTAGAGTCAATGATGACTCTGAGCTATCTCGTCTCTGTGATGAGCTGTCTTCACAGCATCGTCAGAGAGAAGTAAGTCAATAAATAGATTTTTAAAAGGAGGAAAGAGAAAGTTATTTGTGAGTCTTTCAACATCCTCATGAAAACCATTACTTCATGTATTTTGCACATTTGTCTGTGGGTGTGTAATTTGATCAGGTGGAAAATTAAGGGCCCATCCTTATCCTTTATGTTTACTATGTACGCCTGGTGCCTGGAAAGGTGCATGGGACTCCATGTACCTGGATATGAGAATAAATATAATATCAAAGTCTGTGTGTGATGATGTCAAATCATTTTCTGCTCTAATACCTATTATGGTTGACATTCACAAGGGCATTACCTTGCTGTGGGTATATGCTTATATTGTCATTCAAAACATATGCTCAGAAAAGGAAAGCACTACAATCATGTGTGATCACAGCAATCATTAACAACGCAGTGTCTTGGCGAAGATAAGAGAGTCTTATAACAATGTGTAAATATCTAGTGCTCCTTGCAACCCTATTTCATTCAATAAAAAATGTATATGATGTTTTATAAAAGGAACTGTAAATTCATTCGGTTTTACTTAAAAATATTTTGCATACTTAATTATTAGTAGACGTGATTTTCTGCACACCTCACAATCTCAGACAGTTGCAGCTGAACTATATATTTGCATAATATGTAGAACAGTGTGGCCTAGTTTTCCTTTCTCAAATGTGAGCTCTAGGCCTTCAAATTGCATTTGAATTAGTGGGATTCATGATTTTATTTTAGTGCCTGACAATGACTTGGTTTAGATAGTCTTTACTTCAAGAGTTGATGGTTCTCAAATTATAATCCAAATGTTTTGACCTTACTATCACTGCAAATATGTAGGAAATGTAAGGAAAATTTAGCCCTCAATTTTCTGATTCATTTACTCATCAAACTATCTTATTAAAGCCACTTCATATTCAGGAAATTTCTTAGCAAATTATTTCCAGCTTATTTCATAGTCCCAGGAAGTTGACACTTATTAACCTGAGCGAAATCCCCATAGAGTCTTCTCTGTGTATAATTCTGAGCTCATACAGATTTTACGTTGCTACAATTAATGGGGTGGTGGATCTCCAGATCCTCCCTAAAACATTTATTGTGAGCAACTCAAACCGAATTTCTATCAGCTTTTATTCCCAACCCCCTACCCACTCCACATGTTTCATGGAATAATTTTCAGTCACTTGCTGTTTCTGGAGCTGTATTCCCTAACATTTATCTGAATCTTGCCTCTGAATATGATTTCTTTAAAACCAGCATACTCTGTTTTTTAAATATTCTCTTATTATTGGTGGTAGTTCTTCTTTTCCTTACGAAACAATACAGGTCTCCTCTTCCTCTATTTTTTCTTAAAAAGAGAATCTAGGCCTTGATTTGTCCAATCTAAAAATCATAACAGTTTCAATGAGATCACAAAATGGGCATCTGTACACACAAAAGAATTTGATTTAACTAGTGCCAGGGGGAAAAAAGTAAAGGTCACTTGACAGCATGTTAAATCCAAATTGAAAATCATGTGATAAAAATAAATGAAAGGAAATGAAAGACATATTCTGGGTCATTGGGCTAAGGTGACCTGGAAGGGAGTGGAGGTATAAATTTGTGTACAAAAGTGTGAAAGCATAATATTATGAACTGGAAATCTATAGGATTTTTATGTAAATTCTGTAGGAAATATGAGGAGAAGGATGAAATGAGACAACCACAGTCAACTCTCAATTTACCAGGTTATTATGGGGAAGTGAGGCTGTGGTTAACTTGAAATCAATTGTAAATAGATCAGTTAAGCTCTAGGCATATACTAGCTACTTCATAGTGTTATAGACTGCCAGCAATAAAAATGATAGAACATGATTTCTTGAAATATTTTGCAAATATTGTAATTTAACAAAAAGAGTGAAATACTGAATAGGAGAAACTCAGTTGTGTTCTGTAATTATTTTGTTTTTGAGCATATGCCAGAGAACACACATCAGAGTTTGAATAGAGGATTGTCCCTACAGTCATACAGCCTGAGATTCCTTTTGCAATGGAAATAGGATGATGGGTTCTACTTCTCTTCAGAGATCAACTTCTCACTTTGGCTCATATCCTCTTTTTCTTGAGTTGTAATTATATATAATAAAGGCACAGATCTCAAAAGTACGGTTTATAGTTTTAACAAATAAATATTCCCATTTAATCAACACTTTCATCAAAATATAGAACATTTCCATCGTTCTCTCAAATGTTCTCTCAAACTTACTTCCTGTAAGTCCCCTTTTCTGCTCCTCAATTCAAACTTAATTACTGTTCTTATTTCTGTCTGTTGACTTATTTTGCCTTCTACTGAACTTCCTATAAATAGAAGTATACAGTATGTACTTTCGTTGTCTGTCTACTTAAGCTCAGCATGATCTGATGAGGTTCATCCAAGTATACCAATGGTTTACTTCTTTTTTTGCTGACTAATAGTCTATTATATGACTATATCATAATAGTTTATCCATTCTCCTATTCATGGGCATTGGGTTATTTCCAGTTTGCTGTTAACACTAGGAATATTTATATGTATGCCTTCTTTGAGAATTCCAACCTAATTTTTTTTTAAAAAAGTCCCCTTTGGAATAAGCTGAACAATGGCCACACAAAGACAGCAAGTACCAATCACTGGAACTTGCAGATGTTACATTATTTGGAAAAAGGGTCTTTGCACATGTAACTACACTGAAAATTTTGAGATGAGATGTTCCCCCTCTTTTGTCTCAGTGGTGTTAAATACAATTACATATACCTTATAAGGGGCTTCCCTGGTGGCTCAGTGATAAAGAATCTGCCTGCCTTGCAGGAGCCACAAGAGATGTGGGTTCAATCCCTAGGTCAGGAAGATCCTCTGGAGGAAGGCATGGCAAAACCCACTCCAGTATTCTTGCCTGGAGAATCCCATGGACAGAGGAAGGTGGCAGGCTATATTCCATTGAGTTGCAACTGCCTAGAGTTGGCAAAGAGTTGGACACGACTGAGTCAGCTCAGCACATACCTTGTAAGAGAAAAGCAAAGGGGATTTTGAGAGATGCAGAGAAGAGGAGGAGGCAATAGATGTCCATGGAGGCAGAGACTGGAGTGATGGTGGCCACAGCGAGGAATGCCTAGAGCCATCTGCAGGTGGGAGGTAAGTAAGAGACTCTCCTCTAGAGCCCTGCGAGGGAATGTAGTCCTATTAGATTTAGGATTTCCAGCCTCCAGAACTGTGGAAGAATATACTTCTGTTATTTTAAGTCACCAACTTAGTATTAATTTGTTAACAACAGCTGTAGTAAACTAATAAACCATCCCTGGTCTCTCCTGCCTTATTAGCTTTTGATTTGAAATTGATGATATTGTTTGAAGAAGGAACTATGCTTTCTCATACCCATTCTCAACTTTAACTTTTGAGTTTCATTCCTGTGTAATGAAGATTATTATATTAAACTAAATATAGTTAGAAAACTTGAGTTGCCACATCACTTGTTTTTATAAGGAGGAAAAAATTCTTGTTATGGTGCAAATTTTTTCTTAATGCTATACATAGAATTAGATCATCCCAAAATCTGGAGAGAAAAAGCTGAGATGAAAATGTTAGCTGCAACACATTGAGTAAAAGAAAATTTTGGCAGAGACTCTTGCTCTCAATAAGCTGACATCCATATTTGTCTACAAGCCATACCATTTTACTTAATCATCTACCACTTTCTGACTTCTCACCAAGATATTTCTATTAAGTTTATTGGGAGACTCTGGAGAATGGCCACAGGTCTTTTATTTTATATTTTATTTTAATTTAATTTAATTAAACTCAATTCAACAATTCATAATTAAGCACATAGCTTCTACTATGTGTGTGTCTGGGCTTCTCTGGTGGTTCAGATGGGAAAGAATCTGCCTGCAATGTGGGCAACCTGGATTCAAGCCCTGAGTTGGGAAGATCCCCTTGAAGAGGGCATGGCAACCCAATCCAGGGTTCTTGCCTGGAGAATCCCCTGAGAGCTGCAGTTCATGGGGTCGCGGAGTCAGACACAACTGAGTGATTAAGTGTGTGTCTAAGCAGCAAAAAATGTTAGGGTACAGATCAGAAAGATCCAGTGCCTAATCTCAAGTTGTTAACCACTCAATAGTAAATTGATTTGAGTTATAGAAATGTGACAGCTAGAAATACATATCAAATAACATTTTCACAAATGAAAAAAAATTCCTGCATCAAACATTATTAACAGTACTAGAAATGCTTTTTAGAAGTCATGCAAGTATTTCTCTTGGGATTTAGATTCAGGGGGAAAAAAGTGCTCTATTAGTCTACTTGGGCTGCCATAATAAAATTCCATGGAGTGGATGGTTTAAAGAACCAAGATTTATTTTCTCACCATTCTAGAGACTGGAAGTTTAATGACAAGCCCACAGGGTGGGTGTTTGGTAAGGATTCTCCTCTTGGATTGTGGACAGGCACCTTCTTGCTGTGTTCTCACATGAGTAGGAGGGGTGGAGAGATCTCTTTTTCTCACTCTTTTTAGAAGGTCACAGTTCTGTTGGGTTAGATCTCCACCCTGTGACTTCATTTAACTTTGAATGACTTCTGAAGACCCAGTCTCCAGATAAAGTCATATTGTGGGGTTAGAATTTCAATATATGAATTTAATAGTAGGGGGGCACAGTTCAGTCCATGGTACATGTTTCAATATTCTCTTC
Source organism: Cervus canadensis (assembly GCF_019320065.1). Lineage (NCBI taxonomy): Eukaryota > Metazoa > Chordata > Mammalia > Artiodactyla > Cervidae > Cervus > Cervus canadensis. Next base: position 23,099,441 of record NC_057412.1, on the reverse strand, counting down.
CTTGAAATCATATACATACACACACACACAAAAACACTCAAATTCCTTCATGACCCCAATGCCTACATCTCCTTGGGGCTAAGCTCCTTGAAGTTGTGTTTATCATCATACAATGCCTTCATTTTTCTCTTCTCCCATCAGAAACAGGAGGTTAAAATCAGGCTTTCTATCTCACCACTCTAATGATACCTTTAGGCAAGTAACATCATTGATCTACTTGCCAAATTCAATTGTCATTTTTTAAAAATGTCTCCTTTTCTTGCTCTTCTATTCCATTTGACAGTGATACCTTTTTCCAACTTGACAGTCTTCCTTTGGTTTCCATGAAATCATTGAAGTTGGAATAATTAACTAGTCTACTACTTGTTCATAATATGAGCTTCCCTGGTGGCTCAGGTGGTAGGGTCTGCCTACAATGTGGGAGACCTGGGTTCAATCCCTGGGTCGGGAAGATCTCCTGGATAGGGAAATGGCAACCCACTCCAGTATTCTTGCCTGGAAAATCCCATGGATGGAGGAAGCTGGTAGGCTATAGTCCATGGGATCGCAAAGAGTCAGACACGACTGAGCGACTTCACTTCACTATAATATGAACTCAGTAAATATTTGTATATAAGAATTGTTAATTATTTTAATTTTATTAGTTTATAGCTTCTATATATAATATGCCATGTTTCCAAGATTAAGCATCTAATAAAATGTATATACACATTAATTAGAGAAGAGATCATTTGATAATTTCAAGTTACCTTATTATTTTTCTCCTAACTATATTTATAAAAATTTTACATAAGCCAATATTATCTAAATTATAAATAACACTATTATATCTGTATCATCTTTTCAATAATTATATTTTATAAGCAATGTTTATTAAACATATGTTATAAATTAATGATTTTTAGCAAAATTAACATTATTTGTTATACAGGATGGAAACATTGGCAATACTTCATATTCAACTCATCATTATTTAAAAATTATAGCTCTGTCAAAATCATAATGGTTTATTCCAATTGAAGCTTCATACTCTTTGGTTACTTTTTTGGTTACTTATTGTGTCAATATTACATTAGTGTGACTTAGTATTCATACTCTTGAATCCAATTATTTTCTGAGTTGTTTGCATATCTAATAGCATTACTTCAGTTTCTATTGCATTCTCTTCATATCTTTAAACTAATTAGGATCACCTTTAAATATTTTACATGTCTAATCTCTGTAACCCAGAAATGAAAGGCATTTTAAAATCTTTATCTTCATACTGTTTTTTCCATGATTATATCATTTTTTAAAATCTTGAAAAATATTTAAATTACAAGATAGTTTACTTTCAAAGTAAACTTGCTTAGAATTTTAAAAGTTTATCTCTTCAAAGTTGTCTGGGTAAATTTCCAGAAGATACGGACCCCAGATGTAGGATGAGAATTTGAGAAGTTATTGTACCTCTCTATTTCTGGAAAAAGGTACATAGAGGACAAGTTAACCAAACCCCTAATGTTTCAGTTTCTCTGACTTAGCCTGGATGACTATGCTTAATAAATTTGCTTTACAAATTGTGAAATATACATAAAAGATAAATAAAACATATACATGTATGTATACAGCTTAACAATCAATAATTAATTCTCAAATTCTTAGCCATCATATTAAAAAAGAAAACATTGCCAGTATGTTAAACTGCCACTCTGTGTAATATGGCACCCTCTTCCTGCTTTTCAAACAGTTATACATAATTTTGGTTAATGATTCATTTGTTTTTTTCCAAAATAATCCCATTGGTTTTTTCCCTAAAGTAAAAAAAATAGTAAGAAATGGGTAGTTCAACCCAAGACAAGGATGAAGGGAGTTCCCAGGAAATTAGAGAAAAGAAATAGGAAAACACTCATGTGTCAGGCCAGAAAATCAACCAATTCAAATTGGAGTGGAAGGATGGGAGATTTAGATAACTATATCATCAACAAAAAGAAATGGATCAATTCATGGAGAATTAAAGGCATTTAAACTTATGACAAAGATTTAACAAATGAATAAGACTAAGTGTATGAACATTAATGCAGTTATCAACTCCAACAAAATAATTATAAAGAAAATGTATAGATATCTGAAAATAACATTTACAAAGGTGAAATACAAATCCTCATTATTGTTGGAAAAGAATAATAATACAGTACATTTGGTAGGAGGTAGGGCTTATGGGATTTTATGAACTTACACTCTTGTGAATGTGTATTTGTGCATAAAATGTGGATGAGAAAAAAAACATGCCAATTATCAATATTTATATATAAAAATCAGTAGAAATAGCTAGAGTGCTAAAAATATTTTTCTCTCTAGGAGAATCATGAAGGGTAACTATTTAATATTTAGAATTACATCCAAGCAGTCCACAAAAATATATTTTCTAAAACATTATCATAAAATGAATTTGTATACATATTCTGTCATTTTTATTGAGAACTGATGAGTAAATACAAAATGCTGGCCATCATGAATGGAAATGCTATGTTTCTCTAGGCCAGTTTTTGTCCATTGAGGGAATAATTAAAATAATCTTAGGGGCTTTAAATTTCTGGTTTATTTCTTTAATATGAAGTGTTCAGTAAAGACAGTTATTATGCACTATCTATAGAGTCTTTACATCATTTTATGAATAAAATGTACATTAATGGTAATGTTACTGAGACTACATATAGACAGAAATATTTACAGTAATATTTACTATTCATTTTTTTCTTTAATAGTCTTGTCTTTCCTTCCTACATTCCAAGGACCAAGGTTTGCTATCAGTTCTCCATAGAGTCGAAACAGAAGTGGAACCTCACTTCTAATCCTTTTTCATCCTTTGTGGCTGTTGTTCAGTCGTTAAGTCGTGTCTCTATGAACTGCAGCAGGCCAGGTTTCCCTGTCCTTCACTATCTCCCAGAGTCTGCTCAAACTCATGTCCCTTATCATTCCGAATTATGGCCTACTGCCTTCCTATTCTACTCTGAGATTCAGAAAAAGGAATTAAAATTATATCATTTTTAATATCATAATTTTTGATGAAACAGTTTTTAAAAATTATTTTCTTTCAGATTCATCACTTCTGGGCAACTGGCTATAGCGTTTATGTCTAGTGCTTTTGTTTCTGATAGAATTAGATTGGTTTTCCTTTAGAAAAAAATTGTTTTTTACAGTGGTGATTCAAAATGATCCTTATTAGATTCTAAAATATTTGTTAGGTTAGTGTTTCTGTAGTTATTGAAGTCATATTTTCTTATTGTCCCCACAGCACACCCAAGATGCAACCAAAGACATAAGTGGTTTTCCACTAAAATGCTGTTGATGATTATTTTCATAAATTTGTGACAAAATAAATATAAACAGTAAATACAATTATCTTAACTTTCCTCCTTCTTATGGAATATTTAAAATCCTTACTTAATTAAAGAATATTTGAAGCTCCAGAATTTATTGTAATTTTGAGTTAGAAAATATTCCATTAACTAGATGAATAGGTCTGTTCTCACTATTGATCTTTTTTGCTTTGAATAAATAAAAACAAAGGCATCTGCTTATATGCACCCAAAGCTTTGTGTGACTTCTAAGTACTGAATTATGTATTCCATATAAATGGATTTTTCTTTTATGGCTTAGTTTTCCAATATAATTCCCAGCTGAATTCAATTTTCATGTAAGTGAAGAAACAGCCATTCTAGCTTAAGGTAGACAGCTACATAGGATATAAAGGAAAATTAATGCATATTGGTAATACAGATGACCAAACATCTCATCCGTGTTTGGATTAATATACTGGGTAAAATGCTCACTCATGTAGTTTAAGAATGTGGTAATCAAATGTGACCAAAATGCACTGTACTATAGCAGAAAGTCTTGAAAAATAAAAACATGTCCACGTATAGTTTAAATAAATCCATCAATATACAATAGGTTAAAAAAAGGAAGTACACAATTTTAGTAGGACATTCTTATTTTCTGATAACAGTATTATTAACAGAAATCAATTATGCTTATTTCACAAAATAATTTTTTGTTCTATTGTTAAATAAAATCTTATGGTATAAGTAAACTGCAGGTTTATAAAGTATGACATTACAATATTCTTATATACATCAAACTCAATATGTTTTACTATTGGCAGAATAAACAAATTAAAATGATTTTCATCTTTGATACAATTGTATATACATGTGCTTTCTCTTAGTTTTCATATCTGACAGGACAATATTTAATACTCACATATTTAACATGATATTTGCAATACAATTGAATTATAATAAAGTGTCAAATTTCCTTGTAATATATGTTGTTAGTACTAAATTTATTCTGTCCTCTTTATTCAAAATTTATATAACTACCCCACTACATATGGGCTTAATCAATTTTAAGATTATTGGCAAAATCAATATAAGATTCCATATTTTGGCTGTATACAAATCTCCTTTATATCTTTATTTATATATTTTATTATACACTGTTTATTTAAATCTTTATTATTTTATATCTTAAAAAGAAGCAATAAAGTAAAATGAATTATTTTCAATAAAAATTTACAGATTATATATGTGTATCAGTCATAGAAAAGATGCTTAAAGATATGTATTTTGAATCATTCCTACTAAGTAAGTTACATAATCTCACTGCAGTGTGTGCATAAACTTCACAGGTAAGTGGGTGCTTTGTTATTCGGAGAGAAGATAAACTTTAATCATTGTAACAGATGTTTAAGTCTGCATATCAGAAACGCAGTTTTGCTCCATTAAGGAGACATTTTAATAAGGAAAATAATGCAGAATGCTTAAGAAGTACTCTTCTTTTGAAAATGAAAAATCAGTCCTATAAAATGTGAAGGATTGTTTGAGCTATGTCCTTTACTTTATACATGGAATGAGGTGTCCTGGGGTAATGCTAAGAATGGTTTATGCTAAATTTATGAAGATTTTGTGGGAAATTTAAACTGGAGTTTGCATAGAAAATGTTCGGTATGAAATGAAAAAAAAAAAAAACCTCTTGTTAATTGTAAGTAAAAGTTTAATATTTTTAATCATTTTAAAGATAGCCTAAAGACTAGCCATGCAAATAACACTAATAATTGACACTAATAGACAATATGTGCCAAGTATCAATAAGCACTTTACATGAACTATTCAGTTTAACTGACTATGGTTCTGTCTTCCCAAAAATAGCTTAAAATTCTAGTTCATAAAAAAGATGATACACATTATCAGATACTTGAAATTTTTATATAATATATAGCCTGTTAAATTGATTGTGCATGTATAGGTGGTTAGCTCTTTGTCTCCTTGAGACCCCTAATATTTTTTAATCGAAAACCAAAAAAAATAAGCACTTAGTTAATTGCAAAATCATTGGGAAATGCTCTTTTATCATGATGGTAAGGGTAAGTTCAAGCTATGATGCACCTCTTCTGCAATGATAGAAAAAATGAAGAGAATAAGAACTAAAATAAAACAGCTGGTATCAGTAATTTAATATATTCATGAGCCCATGAGAGAACAGAAAATTGGCATGAATACCTTTACGATTAGAGAAAAATCCCATTTTTTGAGGACCGTGGCATAAACTGAAAATATAAGATTCAGTCATGCTAGCTCAATGCAGTCATCTTAGGTTTTGTTTATGGTCTGTGCGTGTTGGAGGAGAGGGGTGAAGCATGAAGGTTTGGGAAGCAGAGACAGAAGATATAAGCACACAATCGCAGCTTTCACATCCTCCTGATTATGCCACAGTTGTATGGATACAAATAGATGTCTACTTTCATATGTAAATATTCATTAAACTGAAGATAAAAAATAAATTGAGGGACCAACATTTAATGGATGCTCAAAGAGGAAAAGCATCTGAGAGAGCCAATATGCTGTGGGGTCACCATAAATTCATTCTAAAGCAGAGATCTGATCTTTCCATTTGTAGCACAAGATTGAGAAATGTGTCATCACTTTTGTCTATCGAACTGCAGGGTTTGTATAAAGTAAGCTTGGAAACAGCAGCAACAAGACAGAATTGGAATGGACATTTGGATATCATGGGTCACACAAAATGTGTGTTTGCTAGAATCCTTTCTAGCTTTTAAGCTGAGGATCTCAGAGTGACAACTTTCAGATGCTGACAGAATGAGATGAAAAATCACTTTGTGGATGCTGTATTTACAATCAGTAGACTCAACATCCAACTTCTTGGCATCTTTCCCTTTGAGATGATGTGGAAACCCCGTCTGGTAGCATACCCCTGCAAAGCCCCTCTTATGACTGGAACAGGTTCCTTTCTGAGACCAGGAAAAGACATCATTACCCCAGGAGAGAAATCACAAGTCATCCTGAACTTCTTTTAGTCTTTCTGATGCTCTGGGCCAAATGAAAGGAAACAGACCATCAGCCTTTAAGAGGCGTGGTATACAGGAAATAAATGTTTACTTGACAGTTCAGTTCAGTTCATTCACTCAGAGTGCATATTAAAAACTCAAGTATTGGAGGGATTTCTAAGTCTTGGTACATTCAAAATTTGATTCAGTTGTCGTAATTTGTTTATAATCACATAACACTGCTACATGAAACATGTGATTCTCTAATGGTTCACACGAGGTGTGTAAAACCAAAGATTGTTATAGATACCAAAGATTTGTTACTTTTAGATATGCCCTTAAGCAAGAGTGAGTTTTGACTTATAATTAACTTTTCATGTACTAATTAATAATGCACCTCTAAAACATGCAAAATAGATAACCAGCTGAGAGTGTTTTCTGCTGATTTCAATTGTGAGCAAAAAACTACACCAACCCCCTAAACCCTGGTAGTAAGTTTTGCTTCCCTTTTAAATAAAAAATGTAGAAGCAGCTTGATCACAGCCTCTGTAAATCTGAAATGTGTATTTTCTGGCCATTTAAGCAAAGCTATTTCTCTGTTTTGTCCAGTGCTAATGCTTATTTAGTCCTTCACATGATTCTCGCTGATGCACATTCGTTAGCTAAATTTTATTTTTGAATTATAGAAGTGCCTGGGAAGGTTCCTATGGCCTAATGACTGAATCTGAGGGTTCAAATGAAGGTTTTTTTCTCTCTCTCTCTCTTTTTGCCTTGTCTCACTCTGCCTCTCAAAATATATTTTTCTTCTCTCATATCCTTCTACTGTAGATTGAAAGCCTATGCAAGAGAGTTTCTTGCAACTAGTTTCTGCTACTTCTATCCTCATATGACCTTGTCACCAGCTCAAACAGAAAAGCCCCAGAGGAGACGGTGACTGGCCCAGCTACATCTCACACCTACCCCTAAATCCTTGTAGCAGAAGATGAGTGAGATCTGATGAATCCACCTAGATCTAAGTCCACACCTGTCACTGGGTGAGATACCGTGTCTGACAGCACCACTACTCCCACAAGGACCAAAGCATTAAGGATGAGGTCATCTTTAAAGGAAAGGATGCTAAACACAAAGTTTAAGTCCACTAGGGTTGATGCACAAGCCAGAATCAGGAAATGCGGAGCAAACCTACATATGTCAATATTACAATAGTTGTTTACTTATCATATTATCAGGGTCCAGTCAGAAAATAACACTAGTTACTTTAACAGAGAGAATTTATGTAGAGAATTAGTTAAACAGGTGGTGGGTGAGTGAATATTAGGCACTCAGTCATGTCCAATTCTTTGTGACCCCATTGACTGTAGCCCACCAGGCTCCTCTGTCCATGGGATTCTCCAGCAAGAATACTGGAGTGGGTAGCCATTTCCTTCTCCAGGGGATCAACCTGACCCGGAAATGCAACCCGGGTCTCCTGCCTTGCAGGCGGATTCTTTACCATCTGAGCCACCAGGGAAGCCCTAAACAGGTACCGGAAGACTTAAAAGACAAAGTAACACTGAGTTATCTCAGAGGTGATAACTGCAAGAAGCAGCTAGAACCTCTAAGTCTGAGAGAACTTTTCTCCCCCTATCAAAAGAAGTTGGGATTTTCGAACCCAGAAAGTTAGATGTTGGTACCTGCAGTGCTAGGAGCCGGACCTCTGAGGAGGGAGTATTGGCCCACTAGTGATCTGTGAGGGACCGCCATGAGGTTCACTCTTGGGATTTGTAAAAACAAACTGGAAACAGGTACTAGATACCACTCTGAGTGAAGAGCATTTGCTGAAGGGACAATGAAAGTAAAAGAAAGCAGAATAAGGAGGAGCAAGTCCTTTCTTCTTCCTCCAGCCTTCCAGTCTTCTTCTAGTGTCCCCTATTAGCAAAGCTTATCACAGCTCCTGCCAGCAAAGCAGAAATGTAGTTTATCAAGTCCCAGCCTCAGCATCACAAAGAGGTTAGAAGGGTAGATTTGAAGCTGAGAGACAACAGCTTAATAACAAGCACATCAATGATGGTAGCATCAATTATACATCCACTAGAGGATATTTATGCACTAGTAGTGGGGTTTTGTCTGTATCTGTAGACACACCAATAATTAGAAACATCTAAGCGCAAATCACCACCAGACATCTCCTTGCATTCAGTCCATTACCACCCACTGTTTTTTTAAAGCCATTATAGGTAATACACACACTCCAAGGTCTAAGTAGATTATGATTCCAAAGATCTCTACCTAGAGCAGAAAGAACTGAGTTTTCAAAAAAAAAAAAAGTTTTAATTCAGTTAAACAGTCTTTGTTTTCCTTTCATTTTCTTATACTTCTCCTCTCCTCACAGAACATCCCAAACATTGTTTTAGAAATGGTGCAGTATTTAGTTGATTCTTTTAGCCCACCTTAAAATTAATGATGGATATAAGAGAAAAATAGACATTAGGACTTTATTATGGTAAAGATATTTTGAAATCCATTAGGAGGACTGTAGCAATCTTGATACGCATGCATAAATGATTTGTTTTTGAAAATTCACTAAATAGCAGTGGAAAAGTTTAATGTGAAATCTCACCACAGCTAATTATATGTATTAGCTATGTTGAGTAGTTTGCTAGCCCAGATAACCTTTAAACTTTGGCTGTAATGGTAATTTACTTAATGGAGGCGCTTAATAGAAATATTGAGACAAATATACCTCCTTAGATTTACTGAGATTGGATTGGGATGTTAGAAGACATGAATGTGCAGTGCACACATACTGACAGAAAACCATGTCATTTTAATGATTCATAATTTCTAATTAGCCATGATTATTCTGAGTGGTTGTGGATATACATTTTAATTGTATCACATACTGCAATTTCCAATTTCCGTGGAGACGCTGATGAAGTGAAAGTCATATTGCAAAGTCATCATTTAAATATTTGAGAAATGGAAGGCTTTGAGAGGGATAAATATCCACAGCTTAATTATAATTTCTATTGATCTCAAAAGTCAATTTTGTCCCTGTAATACAGATGACTGTCTCCTCTTTTCTAGCTCAATGTCATGGCAGAGTTTTGGAATTGTGATGATGCCCTGTTCTCAGTGGATGAAGAGAATGCTATCCATTATGTATTCAACTTTTTCAAAGATAAAAAGTCATCAAAGTTATAGAGATAGGACAGGTAGAGCAAGTGAACAAAATGTCATTGTCGCAGTTGGAGAGTTTAGTTTGAGTCAGAACTGACTGTTGAAGGTAGAAAGACCTCAACTTGGTACTCATTTGTCACATGATTACTTAGTAGAATTATTTGGAGGATAGTTAATCAGATTAATTTTGCACTTAGGCTTTAAAGTCCAAAGTAAAGAACTGGTAGGTTTGCAAGCAAAAGACAAGATATGTCTGAGCAAGATATGTCTCCCAGTAGCCTCTGATGTAAGAAGAGGAAATAAAGCAAGTAGCAGAAGTGTATCTCCATGATGATTAGAACAGTTTACAGCTATTTGATGGCTTCTTCTAGGTACAGGAACACTCTATGTCATCTAGGTCTCAGGTTACATGGCATAGGAAAGTTGAAATAAGCACAACTAAGCCATCTTAGAAGTGGTGCCCGCTTCTATTCATTTGTGGCCCAGAAACTGAATGCAATCATTAAGAAGACTTATCCCATTTCAACATCCATTTGTAACGACACACAGCGTGTTTCTTCACTTGAGATTCCATGAAGACAAGGGGAGACTGGTTATGAACAAATACTGCTACATTTAGATTGAGAAATGGATATCATTTACAGTATAGTTAACTAAATAAAAACAATTACTTATCAAAACTATAAATGAAATTCTGAGAATTTAATGTAATCCTTTGATTTCTTCTCATCAATAAATTGGTAATAATAGCTTGCAAGACATGACCAGTGAATTGCCTCTGCTTTAGATTAATCAGATCTGGATTTCTTTTTTTCATTCTATTTGACTTGGTATATCTTTCATGCTTATCTTATGCAATAGCAATAGGCTTAATTATGTAGTGTCCATATAATGTAACTCAATTACAAATTGAAAAAAACTGCTTACACATATTTAAAATCATAATACATACTAAGGAATATTGATAAAAATTTTGCAAAAATGCATTAATATGTTGATTTAGTCAACAAACATGTACCAATGCATAGAGCCTCTCAGTTCAGTTCAGTTCAGTCCCTCAGTCATGTCGGACTCTTCGTGACCCCATGGAAAGCAGCATGCCAGGCCTCCTTGTCCATCTCCAAATGCCGGAGTTTACTCAGACTCACGCCCATTGAGTCAGTGATGCCATCCAACCATCTCATCCTCTGTCATCTGCTTCTCCTCCTGCATTCAATCTTTCCCAGCATCAGGGTCTTTTCCAATGAGTCAGCTCTTTGCATCAGGTGGCCAAAGTGTTGGAGTTTCAGCTTTCGCATCAGTACTGGCAATGAAATTTCAGAACTGATTTCTTTAGTATTGAATGGTTTGATCTCCTTGCAGTCCAAGGAATTATCCAGAGTCTCTTCCAACACCACAGTTCAAAAGCATCAATTCTTCGGCACTCAGCTTTCTTGATAGTCCAACTCTCACATCCATACATGATTACTAGAAAAACAATAGCCTTGACTAGACAGACTTTTGTTGACAAAGTAATGTCTCTGCTTTTTAATTTGCTTTCTAGGTTGGTCATAACTTTCTTGTCAAGGAGTAAGCATCTTTTAATTTCATGGCTGTAGTCACCATCTGCAGTGATTTTGGAGCCCCCCAAAATAAAGTCAGCCACTGTTTCCAGTGTTTCCCCATTTATTTGCCATGATGTGATGGGACCAGATGCCATGATCTTTGTTTTCTGAATGTTCAGCTTTAAGCCAACTTTTTCACTCTCCTCTTTCTCTTTCATCAAGAGGCTCTTTAGTTCTTGTTCATTTTCTGCCATAAGGGTGGTGACATCTACATATCTGAGGTTATTGATATTTCTCCCAGCAATCTTGATTCCAGCTTATGCTTCCTCCAGCCCAGCATTTCTCATGATGTACTCTGCATATAAGTTAAATGAGCACGGCGACAATATACAGCCTTGATGGACTCCGTTTCCTATTTGGAACCAGTCTGTTGTTCCATGTCCAGTTCTAACTATTGCTTCCTGACCTACATGCAGGTTTCTCAAGAGGCAGGTCATTTGGTCTGGTATTCCCATCTCTTTCAGAATTTTCCACAGCTTATTATGATCCACATGGTCAAAGGCTTTGGCATAGTCAATAAAGCAGAAATAGATGTTTTTCTGGAACTCTCTTGCTTTTTTGATGATCGAGCAGATGTTGGCAATTGATCTCTGGTTCCTCGGCCTTTTCTAAAACCAGCTTGAACATCTGGAAGTTCACTGTTCACATATTGCTGAAGCCTGGCTTGGAGAATTTTGAGCATTACTTTACTAGCATGTGAGATGAGTGCAATTGTGCGGTAGTTTGAGCATTCTTTGGCATTGCCTTTCTTTGGGATTGGAATGAAAACTGACCTTTTCCAGTGCTGTGGCCACTGCTGAGTTTTCCAAATTTGCTTGCATATTGAGTGCAGCACTTTCACAGCATCATCTTTTAGCATTTTTAATAGCTCAGCTGGAATTTCATCATGTTCACTAGCTTTGTTCATAACGATGCTTCCTAAAACCCACTTGATTTCACATTCCAGAATGTCTGGCTCTAGGTGAGTGATCACACCATCATGATTATCTGGGTTGTGAAGATCTTTTTTGCACAGTTCTTCTGTGTATTCTTGCCACCTCTTCTTAATGTCTTCTGTTTCTCTTTGGTCCATACCAATTCTGTCCTTTATTCAGCCAATCTTTGTATGAAATATTCCTGGTGTGCTGCAGCTCATAGGGTCGCAAAGAGTCAGACACAACTGAGTGAATGAAGTGAGCTGAACTGATACATATACATACATATATATACAGATGCATACATATATGCTTATTTTTTAATTGAAGAGATGGTTTAATCTGAATTCTTCAATTTCTAAATTGTTTCCAATCTTTCCAGAGAGAAAAATGTCTTTCATTTTGAATTAGAGCTGGAAACTGATACTGCTTTGAGCAAAATCCTATGCTCTTTGACAGGTATTTTTAAAAACATATTTATATTCTCTAAGTAAGCAACTTAAAGAATTAAAGCAAATTAATTTTGTCACCATTTCACACCCAATGTTAAATAAGTATTCTCTTTTTATATATAGTATTCTATCACTTTGTGTAGATCACAAGGTAGAGATATAGAGAAATATATATTTAGAGAGAGAAATTAAAGTTAACTTTCCCATGAAAACACAGAAACAATTGAGAGTTTATCCCTAGAGTCATCAGTGATCAATAACTACTTTACAAAAGAAGTTAAGGTTATCAAAAATGATTCTTCAAATTGCAGTCACAGCTTAAAAGGACATTCCCCAGTTCTTCTGAGTGAAGATGTTTAACTGCAAGTTCGTAACTCTCAAGGGTTCTGTGACTGAGCAGAGTGAGAAATGGGGTGGTGTCCATAAATTTCCTGACAACTTTTGCTCTCTATCCACATTATGCATCTTTTTGGAGAGTGGATCTATACTTTTAATCTCTTTCTCCAATAGACCCTGAAATGTCAAGAAACCCTATTCTCAAGGGTGTGGCAAGTCAACTTGAACCTATAAGAAAGGGACCAAGTGACAAAGAATAGCAGCATGCAGCCTCTTCTAGTTGGAACTAGATGGCTACTGGGGAGCCCTTGTTCTAATTTTCTTTCAAAACCCCACGAGATTGATCACGAGTCATTTTTCAGTGTGCTACAAGCAGCCATAAAGTCCCTATGACAATTTCCTTAAAGGTTAGCTGGTTGATTTGTGACTTGGAAAGCCTTTTCTTCCAGCATGTGATTTTCTCAAAAGGAGTTTATGGGGAAAGATCATGAGGAGAATGGAGGAACTTTATGACATGACAAGTAGTCTGTGTGGCTTTCACGATGTGTAGAGGATGGATGAGGGCGGACATCATGTTATACCCTAGAAACCTGATATCCTGAGGATACCTTGAGCTGTAAGGACACTCAACCTTAGTGGAGTGTCACGTTTATATTTTCAGACTTGGAGTCATTTTTCCTGGGTTCAAATCCTGGCCCTCTCACTTAGCTGTTCTGTAACTTGGGGCAACTTTCTTAATCCTCTTTGCCTCATTTGTAAGATAGAGATGGTGTAGTAATGTTACCTACTATTTATTAAGTACTTAGAAGAGGGTCTTGTGATAGTAAAACACCATTAAAAAATAAAATCAAGTTCTAAAACTCTGTGTTGATAAACAGGTAATATCTAAATTGCTGGAATTTGGGAACTAAACTCAATACTCTGTAATAAAGGAAAAGCATCTGAAAATATATATATATATATATGAATATATCTATTTAGATGAGAAGAAAGTGACCCCAGGTCTCACCTGTATGGTCCTGACCACTAGAGCAGTTGTTCTAAAGACATGTTTGAGAGACGTCTCTCAAATTTGTGCGTTGGTATTTTAGTTCAAATTGTTGGGGTTTGGGACAGATTTGCAGTAAGGAATAGGAAAGTGCTAGAGAAAGAAAAGACATTAATGATAAGAATAAGGGCTCTTGGGAGCTTATCAACATCAGCAAGTTGTCTAAATTCTGCTTCAGTTGAAAAAAAAAAAGTGGACATTTCAAACGTGTATTGCCTTATGGTTATCTTGGGATTGTGGATGTACAAGGGGTGGTAATATAATCTGAATTCAACTCAAGAAAGAGTCTTTAATATATTCTTTAAATTCAGAAGAAACACTTTCCTCCTAAGCATCAAGATATTAAAATAAACAGGGACACCATGTTTTATTCTTTCATTTTAAACCTCTTAAATTAAAAAAAATACATGTATCACCTCTAAGTCTCTTAATCTAACTTAAGCCAAAATACACCTGGACATTTTTCAGCAATATTTTCTAATTAATCTGTTTAAGTGAAAGTTATCAAAAATTTTCTGTATATTGTCAAGCAGTTCTTGTTTCAATACTGAGCTGCTGCAACTATAATTCACAGTTGTAATCACTCACCATACTGGATACTTCTAGTTGCTAAAGATTTTACATTAAAGTGTTCCCAGTGGATAGTAAAGTAATATCACAGATTCCACTGAAACTCATTCTCAATAAGGTCTATCACTGGAGTGAATTTTCTAGATAAATCAAGTCCCCAAATGTCACTATTGATGAAATTGATTCTGCAATACTGTCTGCATATATTAAAAGTATCTTCCTAATTTATTTTGTCTCTGTGTACATGATAAGACAATGATACGAAGTAGTGTTTCCCAAATTTGGTTCATTTTGAGAATTACATGGGAAAGTAATCTATGGTGGACTCTTAACTCTTTATTTTAAATAAATGTCCCAAGTGATTTGAGCATGAAGGAAACATATCAATGTAAAATAACATGCAAAATGGTTCAGATTTACTGTTTGATGTTAGAAAATTTATGTTCTACATTAAATGTAGACAAAATGTTCTTACAAAATGTTCTAATGTTAGAACATTTAGGGGAGAGTGGACAGTTTTTTGAGACTTAGAATTATTCTTTTCTGGGTTTTAAACACAATGCTTTTTATAAATCAGAGAAATGAGTGACAAGAAGTATGAATAAAAATAGAAGACCGGAGGATGCAGACTTTACAAACCACTTCTATTTAACAAAGCTGACATGTATTACATGATGAAAACAAAAGCATAATTGCTAAAAAATTATAGCTTTAATTCAAATCTCAAAACAATAATCATGCAAATTTATTTAAAATCTCAACATTTTTAGAGAATTGTGTACTTGTTCAAATAATGGGAACTCATAAGAAATATAGAGACTAACACAGCTTTAAGTACTAGCTGGAATTCTTCTATTGTAGCCAGACAGACACATCACTTGATTGGAATTGGGAAAGAATATGAGATGAAATAAAACTCTTTTTATTTTTTTAATTTAGAGGTAAGAAGATATATTATGAACCTACAATTTGACTCCCAAATAGACCACAGTTCTTTACTGATAATAAAAATCAGTGATGAAGAAGCTACCCATATCTGAACTGCAATGGGTTCAGGTATTGCAGTTCAATACAACGGTACCCTTTGCGTGCCTGTACCTGTTCAGTTCAGGTCAGTCGCTCAGTCGTGTCCGACTCTTTGCCACCCCATGAACTGCAGCACGCCAGGCCTCCCTGTCCATCACCAACTCCTGGAGTCTACTTAAATCCATGTCCAGCCAGTCGGTGATGTCATCCAACCGTCTCATCCTCTGTCATCCCCTTCTCCTCCTGCCCCCAATCCCCCCCAGCATCAGGGTCTTTTCCAATAAGTCGGCTCTTTGCATCAGGTGGCCAAAGTATTGGAGTTTCAGCTTCAACATCAGTCCTTCCAATGAACACCCAGGACTGATCTCCTTTAGGATGGACTGATTGGATCTTCTTGCAGTCCAAGGGACTGTCAAGAGTCTTCTCCAACAACACACTTCAGTCACGTCTTTTCTGGCTCTTTGTGACCCTGTGAACTGCAGCCTTCCAGGCTCCTCTGTCCATGGGATTTTCACAGCAAAAATACTGGAGTAGGTTGTCATTTCCTCCTCCAGGGGATATTCCTGACCCAGGGATTGAACCTGCATCTCCTGTGGCTCCTGCATTGCAGAAAGCCACACACTTGGTGCTTCCCACATACTTGGGAGGCCCTCAACATACTTAGCAGCCTTGAAAATAAATACTATGGTCATTTAGATATCAATAAGTCAAAACACACTGAAAGCAACTAAGAAAATGAAGAAGGTAATTTCAAACCCACTTGCCTGTCAAACAGGGAAGTCTGACTGACACAAACCAATGGTCTTTACCTACAATATATTGCCTTATCTATGGATTGAACTTCACTTTACTTCTCTTTTCTTTTTGTTTTAAACTACTGGAAAATAAGTAACAAAAATCCAATCATGATTTAACTTATTGATATGAAATACTAGAAGAAAAAATAATGTCTTTATTATAGACTTAACTATAAATTATGAAATTGAATAAATGAAACTATTCCATTGTACATCATTTTAAAATAAGAACTCTAGAAATTAGTAACAGAAATAACATTAAAATTCCTACAGAAACAAATCTACATAATCTACTTTGTTGGATGACAGAAATTTTAAAAGATAAAGTCTACAGATTAATCTCTTTTAAAGTATGGGTGTCTTTAACAATCACTTATATAATTTATTTGTATTGGAATGCTTGTTATTTTTTGACTGAAAAACTATTTATATGCAGGTAACAGGAAGAAAAAGAACCACTATGAGACATGGGAAATATACCAAACTCTTAATCAGACTTTTTTTGATACACCTAGAATTGACTGTGTATTTGTAGTGATATAACTAAAAAAGTACTCTGAATATTGTCAAGGAGAAACAAATGGAAAGTTATAACAATCAATAGGCTATGATTATCCCTGAAAATATATAATTTTCCTCTTTAGTACAACTCAGACATCTCGGTCAGTCTCCTGCTGTTCCATTAACTGCTGTTTCTCAGTTATCAATTTAGCATTATAAAACTCAGAATGAGACTGATTGTAAAAATATTCAAATTCCCAAAAATAGTATAAAATCATATCTTTAATTATAGCAAAATTTCTAAAGCTATTGATACACCTTCAGAGCATATATTCTTTCACAGATACTGTGACCGATTCTGAGCAAATAAGTTCATCAGTTTCCATTTCTATAATGTTTATCATCTAGTCCAGGAAGAGAGTCTTTGATTGCCATGATTTTAGGTGGAAGTTTCTGTGTTAGAGGAGTGTCCAGATTAATCCTTTTTTTTCTTCCCATTCCAATTCCTCAGAACAAGATGAACTAAAGATGCTATTTTAGCCTTTCCAGGCCATTACATATGGTCAGAGGGTTTATTCTCCTCCCTGATCTCCTATTCTTACCCTATTTGAAGATCTGATCTACTCCCCAAGGTTTTTCCCTAACTTCTTTTCATAAATTCTTATCACCACGACATAACCAATTGTCTGTAATGAGATATTCTTTTATTTAGTGCAGCAAGAACGAAAGGGTTTGGGAAAGGGGAGTTAGAAAAGGAACATCTATACTTGTCTGTACATGACTTTATTAATGAGCTGATTCCACATTTTGGATATTTTGTCAACAGACTATGACTCATAGCCTCAGCATTATTTCAAAACATGTCTGGTTTCCCAAGGAGCATGTCCCTTCCAAATTAATTTACAAAAACAAGTTCCAACCTACTTCTTCAACATAATCCTAATATAATACCCAATTACAGCTTTATTTATTCATAACTTTTTCTAATAAATGCAAGCTACCTTTTGCATACTTTAGCTAACTGCCACTTTTTTTTTTTTTTTTTTTGAGGATTAAAACACATTAGACAGAGCCTGGCAATCAATTCTTCATTACATACCTGGAAAAATATGCACAAACTCATACACCTATGCCACTAGATTTTTTACTCCATGATTTTTGTGCTCACATGAGACCGAGTATCAAGAAGTTGTGGTTTTAGTCAAGGTCTGTCCACTAATTGTGTGACTGTGGACAAACACAGGGTAGATTACGATGAAACCAGTGGATATCAGGCTTCCACACCCAACACGTGTATAGACTTCTTTCACGTGACTACAAGAGACCTTAGCAATGTGGTCACATGACTGTATGCCTTTGTAAAATTTGCAGAAGTAGGTATTTTAACTATAAATGGTTAAAATTCCTTTCTTAACCATAAATGGTTAAGATTTCTTTCCACTCTAAATTTCCTTCTGTGAGACATTCGCACCTGCCACAACCAGGTGGCATTCTGGTTGTCTCTGACAGTTTTTGGATCTGGCATGAGGAAGTTGAGTTGAGGACATAGTGAGCTTTGGTTATGTAAGGTATATTTATGTGATTTTTCAATCATTTTGTGAATAGTTAGGTAGATAGGCCAGTGTGAAATGATTTTTAGAAATACCCTTCTCACTCTGGAATAGTGGAATACCCTTCCCATAGTGGAATGGCTTTCCCACTATGCTGATACATCTAAGATAATGGCATAGTATATCAGCTAGTTAACTAAAGAACATTATTTTACTTCTCTGACTTTTCCAGTATTTAGAATATTTAAAATTTCTGATTCCTCATATCTTTCCTCATTCTTAATATGTACTTAATTTTATGTTCATAATTGCATATTCCTTTTAAGAAATGTCCCCTTTTATAAGCACCAAATACTATAAGACATTATTCTACCTTTGGACTAGCTAATGATGTTTTCTGGTCTCAAGTTTCCGAACAGTAAATAAACATTTGGATGTTATTTCTGTCTAATAAATCTAAGAAATATGAGAAAAGGGTGCAGAAAAAGTTAAAAAATGTTTCTTTGTAAAGTAAGCCAGTGACCCTAAATAATTAATCTCCATTCACTACCTTTATGAGTAGTTCAGAAATTAGACCGATACATACAGAAATGAGCAGAAGTAAGGTTCAGTCCAATAGCTTATATATTCTTTCCCTTAATTAAAGAGCACTTGCTTCCTGGGACAGTAGCCATCCAGTTTTCTGCTTCCTTTACTCCTAAAGATTCAGCAGCAGAGCTAGGATGATTGTAGGTTTTCTAGTAATTAAATTAGTAACTGCTTAGTGAATGACAGTTACGTCCTAGCCAGTAAGCTAAGCATTATTAAAATATCAGTTACTATTAAACCTAATCACTAAAACATAATCATTATTAAAATATCAATAAGTAAGACTGAAGAAAACTATATGAAATTTATGATCCAGAAGAGGGAAATAACAGATATGTCAAAAATAGGTGAATTAGTGATAGACTGTGATGAAAGGAAGGAAATAAAACAGGGTAATTTTTTAAAATATAACAATTTGTGTTACTTTTTGTAGAACAGTCAGGGAAGGCCGCTTTGAGATGATTTTGGTACCCAGTCTTGAGAAATGAGAATAAAAAGGGCTTCACAGAGCTGAGGTAAGATATTGAAAAGAGGCACATGTAAAGATTTAAAGTTGAAAGAGGATTTTAAGTGTTAAAAGAATCCAAAGGATGTCCATGTAAATACAGAACAGTGAAAGAGAAGAAAGTCTGTGATAACGGTGGGAGCTAGGTCATGCAGACTTAAAGGCTTAAATAAAGAATTTGGATTTTTTTCTTAAGATATATTTTATTTATTCATTTATTTATTATTTTTGGCTGCACAGAGTCTTCTTGCTGTGTGCAGGATTTTTCTAGTTTCAGTGGGCGGGCTTCTCATTGCAGTGACTTTCCTCGTTGCGGAGCACAAGCTTTAGGGCAGAGGGGCTCAGTGCTTGTGGGCTTATGGGTTTAGTTGCCCAATGGCCTGTGAATATTCCCAGACCAGGGATTGAACCCATGTTCCCTGCATTGGCAGGCAGATTCTTAACCATTGGACCACCAAGGAAGTCCTGGATTTTTAAGAATGGAAAAAAACTCTTTAGGCGAAAAAAAAAAAAAAAGGGTGATTTCAGCTGATTTATATTTTTAACTGTTTTGCAAAACAATTGCTTTTTATAAGAAAGAAGTAAAGCACAGAGACAAGTTAAAATGCTATAGTTCTGGACAGATGTGGTGGTGTCTTGGTATCTAGGGAGAATCGTAAAAATGAGAGGAATTATATAAGAGATATATATTTTTGGAGGTAAACTGATAGATTTCCAGGTTAATTGGATATACTTAGTGAGACTAAAAGAGAAGATTCATACAGAGATCTGTTAAGTTCTAGCTTAAGCAGCTCAGTAGATAGTGGTACCATTTACTAATAAAGTAGAAATAAGAATCAGAGAAAGAGTACAGATTAAGAGATTCATTTTTATAGATTCCCACCAAACAGCCAAGCAAAAATGCCAAGTAGACAGTGAATACCTGAGTCTGGGAATCAAAACAGAGCCTGGATTGGAGAAACACAGTGAGAAAGCCATCGGGTGGAGATACTGTTGGAAAAATTTGATTTCAGATTCCAACAAATACATTTACCAGTGACGTAACTTTAGATTAGTATCTTAATAATGCTCTGTTTTCATTCCACCTTTTATAAAGTGGGACTAGTAGTTGATATTAATAATTAAATGTCTGGAAAATAGCATATAGAAAAATGCATCCAGTAAATGGTGCCTTAGTATGAATGACCGTATCTTGTGTTTAATGACTTCCTTAGAATTCTAATAGGTGTAAGTGGTAAGAGAGCATAAAAAAATTAGCCATCTAAAAGAGAGAAAAGGTGCCAAATCCACAAAATGCAGAATTTTATAAATGGGAACCTTAAGACTAACTCATTTTTTGTGTCCAATCACTCAGTCGTGTCCAACTCTTTGCTACCCTTTGGACTGTAGCCTGCCAAGCTCCTCTGTCCATGGGATTTTTCAGACAAGAATACCAGAGTGGGTTGCCATTTCCTTCTCCAGGGGATCTTCCCAACCCATCTGAATCAGTAACTGATGTTGTTGCCTGTCCTGCCAGGAAAGACCTGTCTAAGTTCATTTCAATATGACTCAAACTTAAGGATATAATTTGGGCATTGTTTCCTAATGGAACTAGACTGAGCTTGTAAGGCAATTGAGGAGAGTGCGGAGTTTGATTTTCATTTATTCACAGCAATTTCATGTTATAGCTTCCTGGAGCCAAAGTAAACACTGAAGAGGGAATTTCCAGTTTTCTACTTATTAGCAAAGGCTGTCTGGTGTTAATTGTAGCCCAGTTGTGTCAGCCACTTCAAATCCTTTGCCAAAATTGAAAAGAGAGAGAAGAATAGAGGAAAGGTAAATTTCAAGAACAAGTGGTGTTCAGTAAGAATCTGGAGAAAGGATGGAGACAGGGATTGAGCAATAGGCCAATGTATATTAAACTATGAACAAGGGTTTTCTATTCTAGAAAGTTTAATTCCAATCAAGATTTAACAACTTTTGCTTCTTTCTTTTTCTTTTCTTAAAGTTTCTCCACATTTTCAAACCTCCCTTTAATAAAAATGTACATCCTTTTCAATGGCACATTTGGAAAAGTATACAAAATAAAACCTGGGGACTTTATTTTTATAAGCTACTATCAGAGACCTCCTTTCTTTTCTTAGCTCTGTCATCTTTTTTGTGGTTATAGCTACCTTTCTGAATAATTTCCTTATCTATAAAATGAGCAGGTGGGACTGGTATGTAAGGAAATTCCCAGCTCTGATATTTTGTGATTTGATTCATCTCTTATGTTAATAAAGCAGGAAGCACCTGGTCACAGCATATGCCTTCACCATCAATTGTTTGATCTCATTGCTTCAAAATGAGGTGAGAACGGAAGAGTGAGGAAGGAAAAACAGATTTCACATGGTAGGACATCTTAATCTTTTCACTGCAGTGTCGTTTTTTTCAGCTGTGGGTGTATTCAGGTGTGTATTTTGCATATTTTCAATATGATAATTTTGGGGACGGGAAATCTGAGTGATTTTTATGGATGTGAAGATTAAGGAACAGAGAAAATTTGTTTTAATATTTAAGTGAGTGAGTGAAGTCCCTCAGTCATGTCTGACTCTTTGCAATCCCATGGACTGTAGCCTACCAGTTTCCTGGGTCCATGGGATTTTCCAGGCAAGAATACTGGAGTGGGTTGCCATTTCCTTCTCCAGGAGATCTTCCTGACCCAGGGCAGACGCTTTACCGTCTGAGCCACCAGCAGATGCTTTTAATATTTAAAGTAGTTATCTAATGGGAGGGTGGAGGCAACCCTCAATCTCCAAAGCAAAGTTATACTAAAATATCAGTAAAAATTTAGTTTCAAAGATTAAATGTTATCACCATAGTGATAGTGGAAATAAAATTTATATCAATTTTTGTGCAACTTATTCTCAAGTGTTTTTAGACAACAGTGTACAAGAGTTTGTTAAAAATTCTGGTGTATTTGAATGAAGTATATGAAAATATGACATAACCTGCTCTTTATTACTCATTAAACAGTTCTTTGTTTACATTTTGTTTTCCTTTTTTCTCTTTTTTCTTAATTATTGAAGAGGAAAGTAGTTAATCCTATAATAATCTGGAACAGTGAACATTTAAAGTATAGACATCTCTCTGTTGTCACCTCATCATTTAATTTCTCACTGAGGAATCTGGACAAGTATATATATATATATATACACATACATATATACATCTGTGTATATATATATATATATATATATACACACATCTAGAGACAGGAAGATGGCCCAAAAGTGATACATGAAGGTTCTGGAGAGACAGTTTTTTACTTCTTTAGGGGATACTGCAATTTCCCATAAACTTTCCAGTGGAAACAGTGAGGAAGTGAGGAATCAGGCTCATTGAATTTTGATGCTGGTGATTCTAAGATTTTGTTGAAGTGGAAAAACATTGATTGATTTTTACCTTGATCTTCACCTCAGCAAAAATCAATGTTTCTTTATTATAATCTCTGTAAACTATATTCATCTCCAGCTAATAAAATTTTTATGTTAATGTTATTTTGAGTTCTGAAAAGAAGCAGATGTTAACAAATTATCATTTAAGGTTATATGCATATTAGAATTAACTCAGCTAAGTTTTATTTCAAACATTTAGTACAATGTGGAATCATTAAAAATCCAAATAAGTTATAAGCTTCTTTATAAGAAACCCATGCTCTGTCCTTTTGCCCTTCTTCCTCTTAGTACTATTTCTCTCTTTTGTCTGAATATATTTCCAATGTGGCATCAAGTTCTGGATCTATAAAATAGAGGTCATGCTTTTCCCAAAAGAGAACTGTGAAACTGTGACTAACCACAAAAATAACTTCTAGGCTTTTTAACACCATGATTTTGTCAACTCACTAATTTCAGCTCTCTTTCATATGATCAGGCAATTCAGGAAGATTCTACATACAAATGCAATGGCATTTTTTGAAGGAAATGGCCCAATATAATATAAAAGTATTAAAAGTAATGTAAAAGTAATAAAGGCAAGGTCTTGACCAGTAGGCTTTCTAAAGATGTGGTTATAGATTTATGGTAGTCCATCAGCCTGATATCCATATTCATCTTAGCTTCTGACCTCAATGTACAATAAAAAGAGGAGGAAGAAGAAGAGAAAACTCACTAGGCATTTTAAACATTATTTTTTATTGGAGTACAGTTGATTCACAGTGTCATGTTAGTTTCTGCTGCAGAGCAAAGTGAATCAGTTATTCCTATACATGTATCTGCTCTTCTAGATTCTATTCCCATATTAGTTAGTTCAGTCGCTCAGTCGTGTCCAACTCTTTGCAACCCCGTGAACCGCAGCACTCCAGGCCTCCCTGTCCATCACCAGCTCCTGGAGTCCACCCAAACCCATGTCCATTGAGCTGGTGATGCCATCCAACCATCCCATCCTCTGTTGTCCCCTTCTCTTCCTGCCCTCAGTCTTTCCCAGCATCAGGGTCTTTTCAAATGAGTCAGCTCTTCGCATCAGGTCACCAAAGTATTGGAGTTTCAGCTTCAGCATTAGTCCTTCCAATGAACACCCAAGACTGATCTCCTTTAGGATGGACTGGTTGGATCTCCTTGCAGTCCAAGGGACTCTCAAGAGTCTTCTCCAACACCACAGTTCAAAAGCATCAATTCTTCGGTGCTCAGCTTTCTTTATAGTCCAACTCTCACATCCATACATGACCACTGGAAAAACCATAGCCTTGACTAGATGGACCTTTGTTGGCAAAGTAATGTCTCTGCTTTTTAATATGCTGTTTAAGTTGGTCATAACCTTCCTTCCAAGGAGCAAGCGTCTTTTAATTTCATGGCTGCAATCACAATCTGCAGGGATTTTGGAGCCCAGAAAAATAAAGTCAGCCACTGTTTCCACTGTTTCCCCATCTATTTGCCATGAAGTGATGAGACCGCATGCCATGATCTTAGTTTTCTGAATATTGAGCTTTAAGGCAATTTTTTCACTCTCCTCTTTCACTTTAATCAAGAGGTTCTTTAATTCTTGTTCACTTTCTTCCCTAAGGGTGGTGACATCTGCATATCTGAGGTTATTCATAATTCTTCCGGCAATCTTGATTCCAGCTTGTGCTTCCTCCAGCCCAGCGTTTCTCATGATGTACTCTGCATATAAGTTAAATAAGCAGGGTGACAATATACAGCCTTGATGTACTCCTTTTCCTATTTGGAACCAGTCTGTTGTTCCCTGTCCAGTTCTAACTATTGCTTCCTGACCTGCATACAGGTTTCTCAAGAGGCAAGTCAGGTGGTCTGATATTCCCATCTCTTTCAGAATTTTCCACAGTTTATTGTGATCCACACAGTCAAAGGCTTTGGCGTAGTCAATAGAGCAGAAATAGATGTTTTTCTGGAACTCTCTTGCTTTTTTAATGATCCAGCAGATATTGGCAATTTGATCTCTGGTTCCTCGGCCTTTTCTAAAATCAGCTTGAACATCTGGAAGTTCCTGGTTCACGTATTGCTGAAACCTGGCTTGGAGAATTTTGAGCATTATTTTACTAGCGTGAGAGATGAGTGCAATTGTGCGGTAGTTTGAGCATTCTTTACATTGCCTTTCTTTGGGATTGGAATGAAAACTGACCTTTTCCAGTCCTGTGGCCACTGCTGAGTTTTCCGAATTTGCTGACATATTGAGTGCAGCACTTTCACAGCATCGTCTTTCAGGATTTGAAATAGCTCAACTGGAATTCCAACACCTCCACTAGCTTTGTTCATAGTGATGCTTCCTAAGGCCCACTTGACTTCACATTCCAGGATGTCTGGCTCTAGCTGAGTGATCACGCTTTTGTGATTATCTGGGTCGTGAAGATCTTTTTTGCACAGTTTTTCTGTGTATTCTTGCCACCTCTTCTTAATATCTTCTGCTTCTGTTACATCCATACCATTTCTGTCCTTTATCGAACCCATCTTTGCATGAAAGGTTACCTTGGTATCTCCAATTTTCTTCAAGAGATCTCTAGTCTTTCCCATTCTATTGTTTTCCTCTATTTCTTTGCATTGATCACTGAGGAAGGCTTTATTATCTCTACTTGCTATTCTCAGGACTCTGGATTCAAATGGGAATATCATTCCTTTTCTCCTTTGCTTTTCACTTCTCTTCTTTTCACAGCTATTTATGAAGCCTCCTCAGACAACCATTTTGCTTTTTTGCATTTCTTTTTCTTTTGGATGGTCTTGATTCCTGTCTCCTGTACAATGTCTGAACCTCCGTCCATAGTTCATTTTCCCATATAGGTCATTACAGAGCATATTTTTAAATGTATACTGCTTGTGTGCTTTGAAGGGTTAGAGGGTTAAGGGGGAGTGATGGTAGGTATCAAATCCTTACAAGGCAGGCATTTCTAGTCTAAGGTCAGGCTGAAACTCATCAAACAGTACCATATGCTTGTTCACTGCTCATAGGACAGAGAAGTAGATGGGCCAATGCTAACATGAACCAAATCATAGACAAGGTGACTTATTTGGAGGATAAATATCAGAAATTTGAAAGTAAAGAAGCTCAACAGTAAGCAAGATGGGGTCTGAAAGGAAAATTTTCACATGATAGAAAACATGAATGACGTATGTTAAACTTTCAGGTCTGCCCCCAAGTATAGTTTCTCTTAAAAATGAGGACAGCAATTTGGTATTCTTCATTGATTTAAAATTTCTAACTGTTGTCATTATTCAGTCACTAAGTCGTGTCCAAGTTTTTGTGACCCATGGACTGCAGCACACCAGGCTTCGCTGTCCTTCGCGATTTCCCAAAGTCATGTCCATTGAGTCAGTGATACTGTGTAACCATCTCATCCTCTGTTGCCCTTATCTCAATATTTGCTTTATCCTGAGCTATCATGCTTAGCACTTTTCTCCTGTCATCATGTTTCTAAGTAGCCTACACAATGGTGACAAAAAAAGACACATTTCCTTAAACACAGGTTGACTTGTCCCTTTTTCAGCTCTAGGAATTTTCTTTCTCTTATCAACTGTCAATACTTGATGGATCCATTTGACTGCAAAATTGTTGCCTATTTCTGCTTTCACAACATTCTACATTTTCCCTTTAATTCTCAAAATGTTACCTCATTCCAACAGGCAAGCAGCAGTTTTTAGAATGTGTTTCAACTTTTACGCTGGATTTTTAATTTCCCTATTCTATTCCAAATGCACTATTCTGTCTTATCATGACTTCTACCATATGTAAGTTGCTTACTTCTCATGTACAATCTCACATGAAGCATGAAACTAACCATATTACTCCATTCATGGAACCTATCATCGGTGGTCAATATAGAATGCCCTTTTGCTTTATTTAATTTATAACTTTCTTCATTGTTTTCCTTCTGTCAGTCTCCTTCCTCTTCCCTATGGTCAGCTAAATTAAATGTGATACATATCTTCATATTTGTGTGTATCCTTGTATTGGAGAAGTGTGTAATTTCCTCAGTTCTGTATGGTCACGACAAAAATTTGAAGCGACGGACCAGCGTTACAGCCCTCAGGCGGGTCAGCATTGCAGCTCTCAGACAGACCAGTGTCACAGAACTTGGATGCACCAGTGTTACAGCTCCGTGTTACAGCTAAGTTTTATTTAGAAAATAAAGGAAAATATATCCTCGAGGTATGTGGGCATGACGACCCAAAAGACGCAAAGAGAAGAGAGAGAGAGACCTCCAGCCCTTTGGCTCCTCTTTTTATATAATTTTTTCTCCTCCCCCGGGCCTGCCCTATGTAAATTGGGCTAGCCAGGTATGCTATTTGCTCTACCTGAGGTCCTCACTCTGGTCCTCAGACCTCCCTTTGCTCTATTTTCTAACCCTTCCTTGTGTTTTAACCACTGCCATTCTGAACTCGTTTTTCCTATTCTAACTACCTTACATCCCCACATCAAGAGATGGGAGGCCCAATTATTTGGTAATAGGGGCATCGAGATCTTTCTGGCTACTTCCGGCTGAACTGGGACGGCGAGAGGCATTGGGCCTCCCCCTCTTGCTACTCTCAGGCCTCAGAGTACTTATAGCAGTGTCCATTTAAGCGTGAGTGATATTTCCTGTGGTCGGCTGTAGTTTTATATACCCTTGTTGAACTGGCATTGCATGCTGTAGCTTGTTGACCTGGGCAGAGACAGAATGGGTTAGAAAACTGATAACACATGGAGCAGTCATAAGCAGCATCAATATGGTATAACAAGGACTAGTAGGGGCATTAACCAACTCCAAATTTCCATCACCAGGATGGCTCAAATCCCTCCTTATTCAGGGATCAGAAGATCTATCTCCTGTCTGTTTTGGAGGACAACCTCTGCCAAGCTGTGTTGGCTCTTTAGAGCTGTTCTGAGAAAGGGAAAGGCTACCCACTCTGTTATTGCAAGTAGCGGGGTTGGGGTTTGAAGGTTCCCACAGCATAATCTAAGCTCTCCTGATTGTTACCACTATTGTAGAAGCCCCTTTCTAGACCCATGTGAGAAAATTTGGGGGCTATGTATCCAGAGATAGGAATATTGGAACATAGGGTGTATGAAGTTTAAATCCAAGTATTGCTGGAGTGCTCTAGAGTAAGATTAAGCTCATCTGGTTTCTCTACATCCCCACTAATAATTATCACTATTTAACTTTCTACTTTCTGCCAATCAGATGGTTGTAAAGTGGTAAATTATTTTACTTTAATTTGCATTTCTCTGATTACAAATGAGCTTGAGGATCTCTTCATATACTTGATAGCTATTTGTGTTTAACTATCTGTTTATCATCTGTTCATATCATTTGCCTGATATTAGCTTCTTCTCACAGAATGTATATTTAATATGGTATAGTATATTTACCCATACAATGCATATAGCTTAAAGGTCTATTTCCAGAAGCTTTTCTTTGCAAGGCCTCTCATAATTATTTCTTGTCAAATTCAAAGGACTTTTCTCACACACACTCATATGGGGTAGCACTATAAAATCTGGGCTTGCTGACTCCCCAGTATTACTTAGAATGTTTTCTTCCTTTAAGTCCTTTGTGCATTCTGCATTCTTTATTCTGTTATTATTATGAACTCTCTGTTCTTTTCATAACTCTGTTCAAAGTTTTCTGTTCATTCTATCCCTTTCCTACAAGAACTCATGGATCCAACTATTTCCTATATACCCATAATAATGAACCAATCAAATCTGCCACTTTATGTTTTGCTGTTAAACCTGCAAATCTAACTATATGGACAACATCTCCACCTGATTATCTTATCATCATCCCAAACTTAGCCTGTTAAGATGGCAATAAAAATGTCATCAAGAAAAATATGTCACCTTCATATATAAGCTGTTTATTTTGGCTCTGAATCATCACAGCTGTCAAGATGGAAACCTTGAAGTTACCTTTGATATTTAATTCTCTTTTATCTGCTAGGCTAGGTGACTTATTTGGATTTTCTCTATTCCAAATGTGTTTTGGTTTTTCCCCCTTTTCTCTGCTATCCTGGTCCCTTATCTATTGCTGCCTCCCTACCCAGAAGTTAACCACCTCAGACACAGAGCAATTGAAAACCCACTGACTAGTCTCTATGATTAGGCTTTTATATTGTATCATAAAGATGCCACATTTTTTATCATACTTTTGTTCCTTTATGTATTTCCAAACATTGTTTTACTTTTTTCTAATAGCACACATAGTAAGCAGTGATATCTCTATTCTTAGAATAAATCATATAGAATTATGTGGCATAAAAGATAGCATTCTACCTTCACATTTACCTACTCAAATTAACTTATCTTTTTTTCCCAAAATCAGTTCAGTTCAGTTTAGTCACTCATCATGTCTGACTCTTTGCGACCCCATGAATCCCAGGCATGCCAGGCCTCCCTGTTCATCACAGCCCGGAGTTTAGTCAAACTCATGCCCATCGAGTCGGTGATGCCATCCAGCCATCTCATCCTCTGTCGTCCCCTTCTCCTCCTGCCCCCAATTCCTCCCAGCATCAGGGTCTTTTCCAATGAGTCAACTCTTCGCATGAGGTGGCCAAAGTATTGGAGTTTCAGCTTCAGCATCCAATGAACACCCAGGACTGATCTCCTTCAGGATGGACTGGTTGGATCTCCCTGCAGTCCAAGGGACTCTCAAGCATCTTCTCCAACACCATAGTTCAAAAGCATCAATTTTTCAGTGCTCAGCTTTCTTCACGCTCCAACTCTCACATCCATACACGACCACTGGAAAAAGCATAGCCTTGACCAGACAGACCTTTGTTGGCAAAGTAATGTCTCTGCTTTTTAATATGCTATCTAGGTTGGTCATAACTTTCCTTCCAAGGAGTAAGTGTCTTTTAATTTCATGGCTGCAGTCACCATCTGCAGTGATTTTGGAGCCCCAAAAAATAAAGTCTGACATTGTTTCCACTGTTTCTCCATCTATTTCCCATGAAGTGATGGGACCCGATGCCATCTTAGTTTTCTGAATGTTAAGCATTAAGCAAACTTCTTCACTCTCCTCCTTCACTTTCATCAAGAGGCTTTTTAGTTCCTCTTCACTCTTTGCCATAAGGGTGGTGTCATCTGCATATCTGAGGTTATTGATATTTCTCCCAGCAATCTTGATTCCAGCTTGTGCTTCCTCCAGCCCAGCGTTTCTCATGATGTACTCTGCATATAAGTTAAATAAGCAGGGTGACAATATACAGCCTTGATGTACTCCTTTTCCTGTTTGGAACCAGTCTGTTGTTCCATGGCCAGTTCTAACTGTTGCTTCCTGATCTGCATACAGGTTTCTCAAGAGACAGGTCAGGTGGTCTGGTATTCCCATCTCCTTCAGAATTTTCCACAGTTTATTGTGATCCAACAGCCAAAGGCTTTGGCATAGTCAATAAAGCAGAAATAGATGTTTTTCTGGAACTCTCTTGCTTTTTCAATGATCCAGCGGATATTGACAATTTGATCTCTGGTTCCTCTGCTTTTTCTAAATTGAGATTGAACATCTGGACGTTCACGGTTTATGTACTGCTGAAGCCTGGCTTGGAGAATTTTGAGCATTACTTTACTAGCGTGTGAGATGAGTGCAATTGTGTGGTAGTTTGAGCATTCTTTGGCATTGCCTTTCTTTGGGATTGGAATGAAAACTGACCTTTTTCAGTCTTGTGGCCACTGCTGAGTTTTCCAAATTTGCTTGCATATTGAGTGCAGCACTTTCACAGCATCATCTTTCAGGATTTGAAATGGCTCAACTGGAATTTCATCACGTTCACTAGCTTTGTTCATAGCGATGCTTCCTAAGGCCCACTTAACTTCACATTCCAGGATGTTTGGCTCTAGGTGAGTGATCACACCATTGTGATTATCTGGGTCGTGAAGATCTTTTTTGTACAGTTCTTTTGTGTATTCTTGCCACCTCTTCTTAATAACTTCTGCTTTGTTAGGTCCATACCATTTCTGTCCTTTATTGAGCCCATTTTTGCATGAAATATTCCCTTGATATCTCTAATTTTCTTGAAGAGATCTCTAGTCTTTCCCATTCTATTGTTTTCCTCTATTTCTTTTCATTGATCCTGAGGAAGGCTTTCTTATCTCTCCTGGCTATTCTTTGAAACTCTGCATTCAAATGGGAATATCTTTCCTTTTCTCCTTTGCTTTTAGCTTTCCCAAAGGTAACCACTATTAAATATTTGGTGTTTCCAAATACTTATAAGGTTCTTCTATCGATTTGTAGACCCTGGTGGCTCAGATGGAAAAGAGTTTTCTTGCAATGCAGGAGACCTGAATTTGATTCCTGGGTTGGGAAGATCCCCTGGAGAAGAGAATGGCAACCCACTCCAGTACTCTTGCCTGGAGAATCCCATGAACAGAGGAACCCAGTGAGTAACAGTCCATGAGGTCTCAAAGAGTCGGACATGACTGAGCAACAAATTTTATTTTTATGCATACATATAGGGCTTCCCTGGTGGCTCAGTAGTAATGAACCCACATACTAATGCAGAAGTCGCAAGTTTAATCCCTGGGTCAGGAAGATCGCCTAGAGAAGGAAATGGCAACCCTCTCCAGTATTCTTCCTGGGAAATCCCACGGACAGGGGAAACTGATAGGCTACAGTCCACAGGATCACAAAACAGTCAGATGACTTAGCGAATAAACAACAATGCGTACATATAGATCATTCCCTTTTTTATTACTTTTAAGTGGGCTGATACTTTTTCTTTGTATATAAATGCTTAATATCCTATGTTAACAGATATGATTGAAACTAGGTTAGTTCCTGTCTAGAATGGATGGTGAGTGGAGAGGGTGCCTGGTGGCTGGAGACCTGTAAGATACTTTTACAATAATCCACTTGAAAAGTCATGTTTGCTCCTGGCAAATGTGTACTGAAATAGAAGAACCGGACATCTGTAAGGATGATTTAGGAGACAGAATTACCAGGACTTGGCCATTATGTATTTGTGAGATGTGTAGTAGATGACGCATACCACTTTTAGGTTTCCAGTGTGACAGACCAGAGTGTAAGTGGCAACAATGACTGACATACGGAATCCAGGAAGCAAAGCAGGCAGACAGTGGAAGGGATATTGATTTGGGGAATTTGAACAACAAGTTATTTGATTTCTTTAGACTTGTGAGGAATGATACGTTCAGAATTCAGGGTCTGCCTAAAATTCTGGGAATTTGATAATAGGAGAAGCTTCGCACTCAAGTTTGGCATACTTTTTTATTACTGACCATACACTAGTGAAATTCTGGTATTCACTGTATTATGGCAATATTATACTGCTGTCCTATAATTTTACTGTTTATAGAAACTCAGATAGGCTATACCCAATAACTTTGAACTGAGTGTACATCTTTGGTTGCAGAGTAGATTTGTAGTTAGTTTCATTTATATACTGTTCTGAGATATTTTAGGGCCTTCCAGGTACAAAATCTGTGGGCCATACCAGTGATTCCAAGTGGAACCACAAAGGACCAGTAGCTTGTATTCCAGAAAGTGTGAGAAGACTGTCCATGTGCTGATGCCTTCCCTGAAGAGGATCATCATAGTGCTGGCTAACTTCTTGTTTAAGACCAGAAGCTGAAGAGAGCAGTAATGTTAGGCAGTAGCTGGGGTGAAGCATCCATTTTCTAGTCCTTTAATATTCATGAGAAGAAAATACAAGTGGCTTCTCTCTACCTCTATAATGACTTCTCTTTTTCCTGTTCTGTCCTTTGTCATATAGCAGAAGAAGCCTACCCCCCGCCCCCAAACAGGACTCCAGAAATAATTTTGACTTAATAGATGAATATCTCTGAAATGAGAATCACTATTAGGAGGTCCCAAGCCCACTGCTATAAAATCTGTTCTCCAGTATGAGCTTCATTCATTAGTAGAGTTATACTTTTATTTCACTTAATTTACACTTTCATTTGTTAACTTGCCTAGAACTTGAGGAAAAAATTGGCCCTACTTATTACTAAACACCTCAAACCCAACCACAACTGCTTACCTACTCGTCTACCATTGCAGCATGAACACAGCCACAGACAATATAATCAGTTAATCATGGCTATGTTAAAAAAAAGCCTTTATTTATGAAAACTGATATTTGAATTTCATATAATTTTTATATCACTAGATATATTTTTTTCTTTAAAAAGGAATAAAAATGTCTTGCTTGAAAGGGCCAGTTTAGGCCTATAAAGGGTAGTTTGAGGAATTCACTTATAATGTCCAATATAATACTTTTTTTATTATCTGTCTTTCTCAAGAATTTTTAAAAGCTTCATTCTGACTGTTTATTTAAGCCTTAATTTTAGTAGTTTCTAACTTCTCCTTGCAAACCTACTCAATAACCAAAGGCATATTTTCCCATTATAGTTCATAGCGCCTGATTGTTAATAAATACTTGATTTTAGAAAACTGATAATTATATTAAAAAATAAGATGGGCTCCCCCTTTAGAAACTTGTTTCATCAGAGTGTTTCCTTAATTTTCTTTCTCTTAATTTAAATATTACTGTTAGGAAAAATGCCGCGGGAGGAAAAAAGCCGCCTCTAAGGACCGGTGGTAAAGGCCTTTTATTAAGCGTCACTCTCGGGCAGAACTCCCGGGGGCTGGTGAGTGAGGAGACAAAGGGAGTCTGCAAGGTATGAGGGGTGGGGAGGGGTTTTATAGTCCGGGCAGGCATCCAGGCCAGGTCTTTTCATATAAGGAAGAAAGCGCGGGCTACAGCGGTGGTCAGTGTCCGAGGGTTTTATGTTGGTACCTGATTGGGCCAGGCTGCAGGGGGCCAGCCCCTGGAAGTTTAGCCAGCCTCCGGAATTTGCCTTGCAGCACTTTCCCGGGGGCATGCCCCGACCTTTCAATTACCTGTTCCAAAACTTCTTTATCAAGAAGTTTTTATGGGATAAAAACTTCTTTTATCATAAAGTTCCTAACTTATGCTGAGAAATATATTTTGGAGGAATAAAAATTGAGAAAGTTTGCCAGTTTCTATATGATATTGTGGTTTTGATAGAGGAGAGAGGAGGAATAAATACAAAATGAGTTCCAAATGTAGCACTGACATTTAGGAATTTACTCCTTTTCAGGTTTCATCTTGTCCTGTTTGCTTATTCAGGAAGATAGTGGCAAAGGCACTGGTTTAGTACTTCTCTGTGGACAGAGCAGAAAAAGCATGGGAGATATCATTTATCTGGACTATTGACTAAGCATATATTTCTACCACAGAAATTCAACCCAGTTTAGATTTTGGCCAGCCAGTACAGAGGAGGCCAGGGGATAATATAGTTAAAAAGAAAACAGACTTTAGAAGAGAGAAGGGAGACATGCCTGTTAATTCATTCTTCCGATAGCCTGTGGCAAACTAGTCCTTCACTAAAGCTCTCTTTTGTCTGTCAAAGACAAAGTACTTTCTGTATGGTAATAGTTTTCTATAGTTCTTAAAAGGAAAGATGCATTGTAGTGAAAGGGGGAAATTTTAACAGAATGCTTATTTTTCTCTGCATCCCTCTTGGGCAACTAGGAAGCTTGGTGATATTTTTAATACTGTAGATGAATCATGACTGCAGTCATACTTGTCGGCTCAAAGTTGAAAGTATTGTTTTGAGGAGAAGATTACTTTCTGAAAATATTTTTGATGACTTTTTTTTTTGTAAAGTAAGAAATTTTGTATTACATCTCTAGATAACTGTTGCACAATTACCCTCCAAAATTGTACATCTCTTTTCCATCACCTGTATACCAAAATAACACATAACTTTCTTTAACTAGCATTTTAAAATACCACTATCATTTTTGTTCATCTCAGCTTGCTCCCCCACCTCAATTTCAAGTTGAACTGTTATGTTCAATATTGTATCATTTCCATCACCATTTTTATTTCAGCTATAATTTGAATGTTTCTTTTTTCAATTTTATGATGTTTAGTTAATTTTTCTTTCTTAAATTTAGGAAAATTAACACTAATCCTTTGGTAAAACATATATTAGTCTCATATATTGTACAAACATACAAACATATATTGTACCTTTATTTGCTTACATGTATCTGGTGTAATTAATTACCTGAAACATTTAAGGTAGTTAACAAACATATATATTTGGTAAATATAATTACCATATATAGTAAATGTCTCTATATAATATACACATTTACTGTTTATAGTAAATGTCTCAGATAATTATACATACTTATAGATATATATGTATAATCTATCTTTCTTACAAATATTGGCATAATTATTTTCAACAGACCAATAATTTATGTAATATCAAACCCAAATTTTGTTTTATTCCTTATATTTACTTTCAGAATTCAATTAAAAAAAATAAGACTAAGAAAAATTTAACTACACTATTATGAATAACTTCCTGATGTAAACATAAGCCTGTCTACATGTCTGTGTTTGGAAATTAAAGGTATATGATGTTCATGCAATTATCTTGTGTATGTAATAGTTAAACACTCATATTTAAGTAATTTCTTCATGTGCTTTTAAACTTTCATATACATACATATTTTCATCATGAAATCAGAATTCATTTTTTTAAATTCCTGACTTCATGGAGATTAAAGATAATAATCTAGAAACATTGGCAGAAAAGAACTATAAATAAAACACAGTATTTGATTTAAAAAAACTCGTTTAAATAATTTAAAAAAATTTTTTTTCTGAACTTCTAGTTGCTTTTTTCTTTAAGCCATCCTTTCATTTGGCTTCCAGCTTTACTCTTTCATTTGCTACATTAGTGAAAATAAGGGTAATACTTGAAAGTGACTGGGAATCAAATCATATTTTTCTCACAAGTTTTAAATGACAGGACAAATTCTTGTGATGGTTTTATATTATACTTAATGAAAAACACTTCCATGCAGGGATGAACAGTTAGTCAGTAAAGGTCAAGCAAAAAGATGGAGGAACAGTGTGGAAGTCTGAGTCAGTAGCATAGATAAGGGCCAATAATTGTGCAAAATCTAAGGGCTGAGACAGATCACATCACTGAATGTCTGAAAAGCAGCTAAGTATTAAGAAATATCCACCTAAGAAAGAATCCAAATTACATATGCACTGACAAAATTCACTGAAAAAGACTGAAGTCTTTGTTCTCTTGGAACTTACACTCAAGAGTAGAGTCAGATTAAATATGAGGAAATAAATGAAAAAGATCATTTTAATGAAAAGAATAGATTAGAAACCCATTTATGTGATAGAGAGCACCATGTTAGGGCTATATTACGAATCTTCAGGAAAGGTCTCTGTGAGGAATTGACCTTTCAGTAGAGTGGAATAATGTTAAGAAGGAAGATGGAAAATCATTCCCTGCGGAGGGAACAGCAAGTACAGAGGCCCTGGGAATACTTGCTGTCTCAGATGAACCAAGGAGGGGGAAATGTGTGGATAGAACACAGTAAGCAGAGAAAGAGATGGAACTGAAAAGGCAAGATAATTTTATGAAAGACTAGGAAAGTCAGTGGAAACAACAAACTGCAGAAAATTCTTAAAGAGATGGGAATACCAGACCACCTCACCTGACCCCTGAGAAATCTGTATGCAGGTCAGGAAGCAACAGTTAGAACCAGACATGGAACAACAGTCTAATTCCAAATTGGGAAAGGAGTACGTCAAGGCTATATGTCATCACCCTGCTTATTAAACTTATATGTAGAGTACATCATGCAAAATGCCAGGCTGGATGAAGCACAAGCTGGAATCAAGAATGCCAGGAGAAATATCAATAACCTCAGATATGCAAATGACACCACCCTTATGTAAGAAAGCTAAGAGGAACTGAAGAGCCTCTTGATGAAAATGAAAGAGGAGATTGAAAAAACTGTCTTAAAACTGAACATTCAAAAAATGAAGATCATGGCACCTGGTCCCGCCACTACATGGAAAATAGAGAGGGAAACAGAGGAAACCATGACAGACTTTATTTTCTTGGGCTCCAAAATCACTGTGGATGGTGACTGAAGCAATGAAATTAAAAGACACTTGCTCCTTAGAAGAAAAGCTATGACAAACCTAGACAGCATTTTAAAAAGCAGAAACATTACTTTGCAAATATCCATCTAGTCAAAGCTATGATTTTTCCACTAGTCAAGTATGAATGTGATAGTTGAAACATAAAGAAAGCTGAGCTCCATAGAATTGATGCTTTTGAACTGTGGTGTTGGAGAAGACTCTTGAGAGTCCCTTGGTCTACCAGGAGATCAAACCAGTCCATCCTAAAGAAAATCAATCCTGAATATTCATTGGAAGGGCTGATGCTGAAGCTGAAACTCCAATACTTTGGCCACCTGATGGGAAGAACTGACTCATTGGAAAAGACCCTGATGCTGGGAAAGATTGAAGGCAGGAAGAGAAGGGGATGACAGAGGATAAGATGGTTAGATGGCATCACTGACTCAGTGGACATGAGTTTGAGCAAGCTTCAGGAGTTGGTGATAGACAGGGAAGCCTGGGGTGCTGCAGTCCATGAGGTAGCAAGAGTCAAACACGACTGCGCTACTGAACTGAACTGAGTGGAGAAAAGTCAGAGTAGTGCATTTAGACATGACACTAATGTAATAGAAGCCAATGAAGGGAAAAATTAGGTTCAGTTATAAGACTACCACAAAGGACCAGAGATGGGGGGAAAGTGATGGTGGCCTGGTTTAGGATGGTAGTGTAGAAAGAAGAAGAGATGGTTTTAAAATAGGTTAATGATGCATAGTCAGTTGATGGGTCTTGTTGATGAATGCCTGTACAGAATGAGTAAAAGCAAGGGCTCAAGTAAACTCAACTTTTGCTCAGATCACTCTCTGGATAATAGTACTGTTTACCAAGTTGGGAAAGTTAAGGAGGAGCAGACTTGGTTGGGAAAGAAAATAAAATTCGGTTTATCAACCAAAAGTTTCAAATACTAGTTAGAAATACACATAGAGAAATTAAGTAGTTAGGAGAATATGTCAGTCTGAAGATGGTGGGAAGAGTCTGGGTTAGAGGGAGGTGATGTGTGAGGGGACCAGAGAAAGAATAAAGATTTGCATAGAATGCAAAATTAAGCATAAAAAGGAAGAAGGTATATTCTTCAGGCATTGAAATTGTAATCCTACTGAAATTTGTAGTCTTGAACTTTAAAGTTAAATCAGTCAGCAAATTTTTTTCCCCGCACCCTGATATGAAGTGTTTAGGTAAGGACATGGAATAGGCAGATAGATTTAATAGCCTAATACAGATTGTACTTAATAGAAACATTCAATAAAAGAAGAAATAACCAAAGGAAACTTTTCCAATCAGGAAGAGGAAGAAAGGGAGACACACTCCAGACAATAGCAGCAGCAATTCTGATATCCTGACTACTTACACATAGTAAGGGACCGTATCCTCTGCATGGAAAATGTCTCGAGTGGACTCTGAGTCCACTCCTGGTCATGCCCCCTTTGTCCAGGGCCTCTACAGTGGTTTCCTCTGCCTACAGGACACTGCCTTTTCCATTCTCCTCCTTGCTTTAACTGAACTAAATATTGATGCATGTACTCATCCTGGCCCTGAGCTCTTTCTCAGCCCACTCCCTTCTGGTAGTTGGATGGGGCCCCACAGGTTATTCTAATTGGTGAACAATCACAGTCACTTTTTGTACAGGCTGCTGGTTCTTTTGGCAAGACAACTCTCAAAAACTTTCTAATATTCTTACCTAGTTGATTCCAGTGACCTAAGCGTGTCAGAGTCCACGCTTACGGCTCCAAGTTCTTTTTTCAACAGCAATTTTTTTTTTCTAAATATCATTCATGATTTTTCTTTGCTTTGTTAATTCTAGTCTATGCCCAGACCATACCTGCTTCCTGAGAAATCTGAATGCAGGTCAAGAAGCAATGATTAGAACTGGACATAAAACAGACTGATTCAAAATTGGAAAAGGAGTATATGAAGGCAATATATTATCACCCTGTTTATTTAATTTATATGCAGAGTACACCATGCAAAATGCAGGGCTGGATGAAGGACAAGCTAGATTCAAGATTGTATGGAGAAATATCAACACCGTCAGATATGCAGATGATACTACTCTAATGCCAGAAAGTGAAGAGGAACTAAAGAGCCTCTTGATGAGAGTGAAAGATGAAAGTAAAAGAGCTGACTTAAAACTCAGCATTCAATAAACTAAGATCATAGCATCTGGTCCCATCACTTCATGGCAAATAGATGGGGAAAAAACAGAAGCAGTGACAGATTTTGTTTTTTTGGACCCAAAATCACTGAGGATGTTGACTGTAGCAATGAAATTAAAGGACATTTGCTCCTTGGAAGAAAATTTATGACCAACCTAGAAAGCATATTAAAAAGCAGAGACATTATTTTGCCAACAAAAGTCCATCTAATCAAAGCTGTGTTTTTTCTGGTAGTCATGTACAGATGACCATTATGAATGATGTTGCATATTTTAAATTTTTGTTACATTGGAACCATACCTTGAAGTGAAAATTTCAGTATTTTTAATAAGAGTCTCGGGGATATTGATATTTAGCTCACAAACCCAGGGCAGGTTTCCTTTAATCTAAGCAGAATTAGGCACTATCTCTGCATGGACTTCTGTGGTTGGTGTGGCAAAAAGGAGAATGGGGCAGGGGGTAGATTTGCTACTTGACTCAGAGTGTCTTCCTGGATGGAGATGAATCACTTTTGCTAACATTTAATTAGCCAAGGACAATCACACAGTCTCAAATAACTTCAAAACAGTCAGGAGAGTGCAATCCTACCACACATAGTAGGAGAAGAATATTAGAATATTTTTTAAAAGTTGTAGCATTTATCACATAGGACATTAAATATGTGTTCATTGAAAGAATGAGAAGATGTTTCAAGGAAGTAAATAATAACAAAACAAAACACATGGACACATTTTTCCCCCCAGTAATAACAGGATATAGCAGGGTATCTAAGGGTTTGGTTAACAAAAGAACCACAAGACAAGAAAAAAATTATTTACTTTGGGGATAATAAGTGATAACCTGCTTATGACCTGGTCAAGACAGAACTGTGAATTCAGAAGCAGGTATTTATCAGTGGTCAAGTAGACCAACTTATGATTAACTGAAAGCCTCCAACTGAGAGTGAAAACACCATCTCAAATAGCATTCTTATGTGTATCCTCTGATCATAGAAGTATTTGGTTGTAAAAGAAACCATTACAAAAAAAAAAGAAACCATTACATGATTCACCTTCGTTTCTCCTTCAAAGAGCACATTTTCCTTGTATAGGCAGAAGCCAAGACAAGTAATGCGATGAAAAGTTCTCTGGACTGGAAACGTGAGATCTCTGCCAACTTTCAACTGTATGAGCATTGATGTACTACAAAGGGGTATCTTTCAAACTTGAGTTGCTTCCAGTCCCTCTTGTGCTTGAGTTGTTTTACTAACTACTAAATTCTCAATCTTCATAGCAATCTGGCTTCTACCTCCATTACTCGATCAAAAACATCTACTATAAATTCTGTTTACATTGCCTCTTTCTTATATCACATTCTTGTCACATGTCACCTAGATTATTGCCTACTGATCAATCTCTTTATTGCTGCCTTCCTCCCCCAACCCCCATCACCATAAATTGACTCTCCACCTGGCTTGAAGACTAATCTAAAATTTAGTAGCCACTCATTAATTGCTTAATTGAAATTGAGGTTCTTGAATGATCTTTACAAATGTGGGTGGAGAGGGGAGGGAAGGTTGAGGAAGGAAACAAATCTAGTCTTTGTTTTTTAAAGTCACACTATTTCCTCAAAAGATAAGAACTTTTCTGGTGTATTCCTTTTCTTTCCCTTCAGGATGAAGTTCAGAGTGTTTTCATACACATAATATCCAATGTTGTGCTCCCAGGTTCCAGGCCCCAGCAAAAGCATTTTTCTCCATCCCTGTCAATGAGGCTCACCAGAAGCAGTTTGCTTTCAGCTGCCAAGGCCAGAAATCCACCTTTGTTGTCGTACCTCATGGATATATCAACTCTCCAGCCATATGTCATGATGTAGTTCATAAGGATCTTGGTTGACTTTTCCTGCTAAAAGATATCATGCTAACTTATTACATTGATTGTATTATGCTTCCTGAGAAGAAATAGTGTTTAGTCAAAATGGCTAATTTTCCCTTACCTCTACTGGAAGCACAGGGGGAATTTGCTCCAGTATCTATAGTAAGGATATTGTAAAGCTCCTGGAAGTAAAATTCTTCAAATCATGGGGACTCCACTGTGACTGGGTCCTTCTGGAATTTCCAGCTCTTAGACATTCCCACACTGAGCCTTCAGCATTTTTCAGCTACAGTTCAGGTTTTCCTACTGTGGTATGAGTTCCTAAAAAACCGGCTTGTGAGTGTTTATTCTGGTAAGTTCTAATTCTCTTTATCTTCCTGTCTTCTCAATTTTTAACCTCACTTTTTGGAAGGAAATGGGGATCCATTAAGTGGCTCAGACAGTAAAGAATCTGCCTGCAATGCGAGAGACCTGGGTTCAGTCCCTATGTCAGGAAGATCCCCTGGAGAAGGGAACAGCAACCCACTCCAGTATTTTTGCCTGCAGAATTCCACAGACAGAGGAGCCTGGTGGGCTACAGTCCATGGGGTTGCAAAGAGTCAGACATGACTAACCAACTGCACCTTTTTGAAGGAAACAGGAAGAAGTGTTGAATTTTTCAGTTGTTTTCAGCTTTACACTTGTTAGGAAGATGTGGCAACTTCTAAGCTCTTTACATGCTGCACCAGTAACTGAAAGTTGTATGTTTTTATTAAAGAAATGCATATATACTTAAGAGGTCTAGAATCAGACTTTCTTGCTTTTTAATGATACAGTTAGCCACACAGTTTTTTTTTTAATGTCATTATAATTAAAAAAAAAAAAACTATATTGTGTATTTCCTATCCAGTAGCTCCATGACAGACAGTAATGTTAAAGCTCACATTGCTTTAGAGTTTCATGCTATAATTTAACCTTATATATCCTTTAGGCTATTTCTTAAAGAAATGAGAAGCTTAATTTGATGTATATATAATTAAGTATTGGCATGGATGTTCATATTGAAACTAAAGACTTTTTTCCTCTCATTGTATCTCATAATAACTATTACCCTGAATAGGCAATCAGAAATTTTTTGGCAGACCTCAGTTTCCTTTAAAATGTTTCACTTTTGACATGAAATGTTAGAGCATAGAAGATTAAAACCGTGAGCCTAGTACCAAAGATCCTCAGTCCTGACTTCAGATTTACAGAAGTATTAAGATTGAAAAGGAAGAAAATACTTAGAACAAAACCCCTTGCTCAATTTCACTTTCAATGTAATAGGAAACTTTGTCTTTGATATTGGTTCACCCATTTCTCATTCAAATATACAGCAGTATTCTAGTCCATAATAAAAAAAAGACAAAGTATTTTCAATAGCAGAATCATAATCTCTTCCATTTAATTCTTATATAATGACTAAAATAGATAAGATTTCATAACCAGTTTGCCTCTTATTTAGGAATAGTATCATAATTTGATCGACCTCAAAATTAGAATATGTATTCTCAATAGGCAGTTAAATTGAAAAATTTAGTAGTAGTAACTCAGGGAGTATGAAGTTTGGTGTTCAAAGTTGGGCAGTTTTGAAGGAAGGTTGGCCTCTTACATAGAATCAACATGCCAGGGAGAGATATATCCATTTGTATGCTTATCACAGAAAATTAATTAATAATGCAATATCAGATCTTGATCAAACACCTTTGTATAGTTTTATAGAGCTGAGATTGCCATTAATATGATATAATTAAAAGTTTGTCTATAGACAAAGTTAATATTTAGTTTGAAATGACTCAGCAAAAATGTATTACTTTTCTGAAAAAAGATAAAAGTATACATTTACATTTCTGTGTAGAATGTGAGTCTGATGACAGAACACTGTCTTTACCTCCTTCTTAAAAATTGTATTACAAGGCACACAAAAGTAGTACTGTTGAAAATAAGACCCCTCATTCTGAGCTGTCAAGACTTGGATGTTTGTTAGCTAGGTCTGAAAGCTTAAGTGACAGAAAACTCAATTTGTGAATTGAATTTTCTCTAATTTAACTTCTGTTAAACCATATTCTGCTTAACAAATTTCTTTAGCTTAAATTAGAGTTTCAAGTAACTTTGGCAAACATCCTAAATCAGTTAACATCTAATAATCTATCTTTAAAGAAAGAAACAACTCTAGGAAGCTTGAATGTATTTATTTTCTTGAGAGGGACAAATATGTATTTGTAGCCTCATGTCTTTAATTCTAAAAAAATCATGGTTTTATAAGGTAAGAACTATGGTAAAGATTTTTACTATTTAATGTAATAAAACCTTCACAAGCATTTTCAGTTTTTAATTTTTGACAGGACATTTAGGCAGTAAGTATCAAGAAAACTCAATGAAAAACTA
Source organism: Cervus canadensis (assembly GCF_019320065.1). Taxonomy (NCBI): domain Eukaryota; kingdom Metazoa; phylum Chordata; class Mammalia; order Artiodactyla; family Cervidae; genus Cervus; species Cervus canadensis. The sequence goes on along the minus strand of NC_057412.1, from coordinate 23,056,222 downwards.
GAATTTGTAATATCTACTTAAAAACCATTTTTTCCTCTTTTTATAAAGTTGAGATAATCTGGAAAGCATTGCAATGATATTTTTACAGTTAATCCAGAAGCACTAGTGTTGAGTAAAAATATGCTCCTGGAGGGACTTGTTGTTTTATCTAGACTTTAATTCATACTGCATCCATAGGAATAATCTATTTGCCAATATTAAAGAATTATTACTAGATATACATAACCTGAAACAAATATTTAAGAGCAGTAATTTGTTACATTGTTTGCTCAAAAATTTGACATTGTGAAAATCAGGGTCCACTAGAGAGCCCAAGTTATATTAGAAATGGTAACAAAAAGTTTTCCTTAATTAATGTTTCCACAAATTGTCAAAATCAGACTTTAGAAATCTTCCATGCATAAAAGGACAAATTTGGTCATTTCTGTAACCAATGCAATGAGAATGTTCCATTCTAAATATGTGTTTCAGAGTTTGAACTCCCAAAGATCTTTAATTCTCTCTTCAAAATTTTTCTCAAAGCTGTTCAACTAGAGTTTAAAATAAAATATTAAATTTTGCTTTTGGTGATAGAAATCTGTGGAATAGCAGAGAAGATATGAGAAGGTGTGGATGATGATGATGATAAAGAGGAGGAGAAGAAGTGGTTTAGGGACGTAGAAGAAGGAAAGTATTATAGCAGTGATAGAAAAATCAGAAGAGATACTGTGAGCTGGAAAACAATTTTGAGAATTGCCTATAGACTTCTTGTTAAATATATTGTTATTAATATCAAGTCCCTCTTTGCAATCTAGATTTAATTCATTAAAGAAAAGGGTTGCATGCTTAGTCACTCAAGTCATGTCTGACTCTTTGCAACCCTTTGTACTGTAGCCTGATGGGCTGTTTTGTCCATGGGATTTTTCAGGCAAAAATACTTAAATGTGTTGCCATTTCATACTCCAGGGGATCTTCCCAACCTAGGGATGTAACCTGTGTCTCCTGCATTGCAGGTGGATTCTTTACCTGCTGAGCCAAAAGAAAAGGGTTATGAGCAGTTTAAACCTGATCTTCCTCAACTGGCAATTGTCCAGCTGCTACAGGAGTTCTAACTGAAGCCACACAATAGTATCTTAACTGGGAGTTCTTTCAGAAGACCATCCATTCAATCACTTATTATTCACTCAGAAAATATATACTGAGCTTCTCTAAATGCTAAGCACTGTTCTAAGTTATATTGATAAAGTGGAAATAAGATAGATAAGGAAATCTGTCTTATAGATAGGTGAGATGAATAGGAAACAAATAAACCAATACATGAACTAGTTACAGATCAGATAAATATTAAAAAAAAAATCCAAAGTTTGCTATGACATAGAGTAATTCTAGAGTGAACTAGTCTACAAATGTTTTTCCAGAAAAACTTTTCTGAGCAACTAATTTGAGGTATTCAAGATGAAACAACAATAAGATGAGAAGGATCTCATCATGCAAAGTACTAAAAAGAGAAAAATAAGAAGAAAAGAGAAAAATTAATTTAAAAAAAAAACTGTCCTATATCCTTGAGGAACAGAACAGCAACAAAAAACCTCCATGGCTGAAGTCTGGCCAGTAAGAAGGACAATAATACACAAGATTAGGAGAGAAAGTAAGCAGATGAGAAAACTCAGATCAGAGATTGTTGATATTATTCTACCTGCAATGGACTTTTCAATGGAAGAATGATACAATCTCCATATTTAAAAGGTCATTTTGCTATCTCTAAGGAGAATGGATGCTAAGTAGACAAATGTGTTGGCAGTGAGATCAAATAGAAGAGAATTACAGAAAACCAAAAAGAGATGACCAATGTAGACAGTGTACTAAAAAGCAGAACCATCACTTTGCTGACAAAGGTCTATATAGTCAAAGCTATGGTTTTTCCAGTAGCCATGTACAGATGTGAGTGTTGGACTATTAAGAAGGCTGAGCACTGAAAAATTGATGGTTTTGAACTGTGGTGTTGGAGAAGACCCTTGAGAGTCCCTTGGACAGCAGGGATTGAGGACAGGAAGAGAAGGGAGTGACAGAGAATGAGATTGTGGATGGCATCACTGACTCAATGGATGTGAGTTTCTGCAAACTCATGGGGTCACAAAGAGTCAGTCACGGCTTAGTGACTGAACAACACCACCACCAAAAAAGAGATGACATTGGCTTGGAGTGAGAAGGCAGCTGTGGAGAGGGGATGATATGGACATAGAAACACATCAAATATGAGTAGGACTTCATGACAATTTCAGAGAGGTGAGAAGAAATAATTAAGGATGAATAACTGCTTCGAATAGCAATGCAAATTCTGATATGGGAAAGATTGGGATAGGAAAATTTTCTTATTTTAAATTGTGTGAAGAAGGAAGATTAAAGCTTTCCACTTTAAACACTTTAGCATTTTTATTGCTAGTCGTCCTGAATTTTCATTCTCCCTCTTTTTTCTTAAATTAATAGGCTCTCAATTTTTAGCTATGCATGTGCCCATATGCATAGCCACAAAGCTACATTTCCCAAACTCTCTGATAGATATGACTATGTGACTTGAAATGTAGTCTCATAAGTTTTGAGAGTTCAAGTTTGAGAACTATGTTAAGTAGAAGGAATGTGCTCTTCTGATTCCTTTATTTCTCTCCTAATTTAGACATTGGTGGGTTAAAGACTGCCAAATACATTGACATTTCTTCTACCAAGATCTATTTATTCTTTCCTTGTATTTCTGCTACATTTCTAATAAATTCCTAAATAATGCTGATTATTTCGTGTTTTGGCCACATTTTTTTTTTTTTTTTTGTAGCAAAGATGCAATACTGGCCATCACTATTACCATCAGTGACTTCAGTTCATTTCAGTTGCTCACTCGTGTCTGACTCTTTGTGTCCCCATGGACTGCAGCACTCCAGGCTTCCCTGTCCATCATCAACACCTGGAGAATACTCAAACCATGTCTATCGAGGAGATGATGTCATTCAAGTATCTCGTCTTCTGTTGTCCCCTTCTCCTCCTGCCTTCAATCTTTCCCAGCAACAGGGGCTTTTCCAATGAGTCATTTCTTCGCATGAGGTGGCCAAAGTATTGGAGTTTCAGTTTCAGCATCAATCCTTCCAATGAATATTCAGGACTGATCTCCTTTAGGATGGACTGGTTGGATCTCCTTGCAGTCCAAGGGACTCTCAAGAGTCTTCTCCAACACCACAGTCCCAAAGCATCAATTCTTCAGCACTCAGCTTTCTTTGTAGTCCAACTCTCACATCCATATATGACTACTGGAAAAACCATAGCCCTGACTAGATGGACCTTTGTTGGCAAAGTAATGTCTCTGCTTTTTAATATGCTTGTCTAGGTTGGTCATAGCTTTTCTCCCAAGGAGCAAGTGTCTTTTAATTTCACGGCAGTACTCACCATCTTCAGTGATTTGGAACCCCCCAAAATAGTCTATCACTGTTTCCATTGTTTCCCCATCTGCTTGCCATGAAGTGATGGGACTGGATGCCACGATGTTAGTTTTCTGAATATTGAGTTTTAAGCCAACTTTTTCACTCTCCTCTTTCACTTTCATCGAGAGACTCTTTAGTTCTTCTTCTCTTTCTGCTATAAGTGTGGTGTCATCTTCATATCTGAGGTTATTGATATTTCTCCCAGCAGTCTTGATTCCAGCTTGTGCTTCATCCAGGCCAGCATTTCGCATGATGTACTCTGCATATAAGTTAAATAAGCACGGTGACAACATACAGCCTTGATGTACTCCTTTCCTGATTTGGAACTAGTCTATTATTCCATGTCCAGTTGACTGTTGCTTCTTGACCTGCATACAGATTTCTCAGAAGGCAAGTCAGGTGGCCTGGTATTTCCATCACTTGAAGAATTTTCCACAGTTTGTTGTGATCCACATAGTCAAAGACTTTTGCATAGTCAATAAAGCAAAAATACATATTTTTCTGGAACTTTCTTGCCTTTTTGATAATCCAGTGGACGTTGACGATTTGATCTCTGGTTCCTCTGCTTTTCTAAATCCAGTTTGAAGATCTGGAAGTTCACAGTTGACGTACTGTTAAAGCTTGGCTTGGAGAATTTTGAGCATTACTTTGCTACAGTGTGAGATGAGTGCAATTGTGCAGTATTTTGAGCATTCTTTGGCATTGTCTTTCTTTGGGATTGGAATGAAAACTGACTTTTCCCAGTCTTGTGGCCACTGCTAAGTTTTCCAAACTTTCTGGCATATTAAGTGCAACACTTCTACAACATCATCTTTTAGAATTTGAAATAGCTCAACTGGAATTCCATCACCCCCACTATATTTAGTTGCAGTAATGAGGAGAAGGGGACGACAGAAGATGAGATGGCTGGATGGCATCACCGACTCGATGGACATTAGCTTGAGTAAACTCTGGGAGTTGGTGATGGACAGGGAGGCCTGGCGTGCTGCGATTCATGCGGTCGCAAAGAGTCGGACACGATTGAGCGACTGAACTGAACTGAATTGAATGCTTACTAAGGCCCACTTGACTTCACATTCCAGGATGTTTGGCTCTAGGTGAGTGATCACACTCACCTATCGTGAGTTATCTGAGTTGTGAAGATCTTTTTTGTACAGTTCTTTTGTGTATTCTTGCCATGTCTTCTTAATATCTTCCACTCCTGTTGGGTCCATATCATTTGTGTCCTTTATTGTGCCCATCTTTGCATAAAGTTCCCTTGGTATTTCAAATTACCTTGGAAAGATCTCTAGTTAACCCATTCTATTGCTTTCCACTATTTCTTTGCATTGATCACTGAGGAAGGCTTTCTTATCTCTCCTTGCTATTTTTTGGAACCCTGCATTCAAATATGTACATCTTTCTTTTTCTCCTTTGTCTTTAGCATCTCTTCCCTTCTCAGCTATTTCAAAGGCCTCCTCAGACAACCATTTTTCCTTTTTGCATTTCTTTTTCTTGGGGCTGGTCTTGATCCCTGCCTCCTGTACAATGTTATGAACCTCCATCCATAGTTCTTCAGACACTCTATCAGATCTAATCCCTTGAATCTATTTGTCACTTCCACTCTATAATCATAAGGGATTTGATTTAGGACATGCCTGAATGGTCTAGTGGTTTTCCCTACTTTCTTCAATTTAAGTCTGAATTTGTCAATAAGAAGTTCATAATCTGAGCAACCAGAGAAGGCAATGGCACCCCACTCCAGCACTCTTGCCTGGAAAATCCCATGGACGGAGGAGCCTGGTGGGCTGCAGTCCATGGGGTTGCAAAGAGTCAGACATGACTGAGCGACTTCACTTTCACTTTTCACTTTTATGCATTGGAGAAGGAAATGGCAACCCACTCCAGTGTTCTTGCCTGGAGAATCCCAGGGATGGGGCCGCACAGAGTTGGACACGACTGAAGTGACTTAGCAGCAGCAGCAGCAATCTGAGCCACAGTCAGCTCATGGTCCTGTTTTTGCTGACTGTATAGAGCTTCTCCATCTTTGGCTGCAAAGAATACAATCAGTCTCATATTGGTATTGACCATCTTGTGACTTCCATGTGTAGAGTTGTCTCTTGCATTGTTGGAGGACAGTGTTTGCTATGATGAGTGCATTCTCTTGGCAAAACTCCGTTAGCCTTTGCCTTGCTTCATTTTGTACTCCAAGGCCCAAATTTCCCTCTTACTCCAGGTTATCTCTTGATTTCCTACTTTTTCATTCCAGCCCCCTATAATGAAAAGGACATCTGTTTTGGGTATTAGTTCTAGAAGGTCTTGTAGGTCTTCATAGAACTGTTCAACTTCAGCTTCTTCAGCATTACTGGTTGGGGCATAGATTTGCAATACCAAATCTATGATATGATACTGTGATACTGAATGGTTTACCTTGGAAGCGAACAGAGATCACCCTGTTGTTTCTGCAATTTCACCCAAATCCTGCATTTCAGGCTCTTCCATTGATTATGAGGGCTGCTCCATTTCTTCTAAGGGATTCTTGCCCACGGTAGTAGATATAATGGTCGTCTGAGTTAAATTTGCCCATTCCAGTCCATTTTAGTTCGCTGATTCCTAAAATGTGAATGTTCACTTTTGCCGTCTCTTGTTTGACCACTTCCAATTTACCTTGATTCACGGACTTAACATTTCAGGTTCCTATGCAGTATTGTTCTTTACGGCATCAGACTTGACTTCTATCACCAGTCGCATACACAACTGTGCTCTGTTTTTGCTTTGGCTCCATCTCTTCATTCTTTTTGGAGTTATTTCTCCACTGATCTCCAGTAGTATATTGGGCACCTACCAACCTGGGGAGTTCATCTCTCAGTGTCTTATCTTTTCCTCTTTTCATACTGTTCATGAGTTTCTCAAAGCAAGAACACTGAAGTGGCTTGCCATTCCCTTTTCCAGTGGACCACGTTTTGTCAGAACTCTCCACCATGACCCCTCAGTCTTGGGTGGCCCTAAACAACATGGCTCATAGTTTCATTGAGTTATACAAGACTGTGGTCCTTGTGATCAGTTGGTTTTCATTCTCTTGGCCCTCTGAGGCATAAGGATAAGAGGTTTATGGAACCTTCCTGATGGGAGAGAATGACTGTGGGGGAAACTGGGTATTGTCCTGATGGGTGGGGCCATGTTCAATAAATCTTTAATCCAATTTTCCGTTCATGGGTGGGGTTGTGTTCCCTCCCTTTTGTTGGAACTGAGAGCAATCTCTGGTGGAGGTAATGAAGATAATGACAACCTCCTTCAAAGTGTCCTATGCATGCACTGCTACACTCACTGCCCCCGACCCTGCAGCAGGCCACTGCTGACCCGCGCTTCTGCTGGAGACTCCTGGACCCTCAAAGGCAAGTCTGGGTCAGTCTCTGGTGGGGTCATTGCTCCTTTCTCCTGGGTCCTGTAACACACAAGGTTTTGGTTTTTTTTCCTTCCGAGAGCCTGTTTCCCCAGTCCTGTGTGAGTTCTGGCAACTCTATGGTGCAGTTAATGGCGACCTCCTCCAAGAGGGCTTATGCCACACCCAGGTTTGCTGCACCCAGAGCTCCTGCCCCTGGGTCAGGCCACTGCTGATCCATACCTCGGTGGAAGACACGCAAACACTCAGAGGCAGGTTTGGCTTGGTCTCTGTGGGGTCTTCTTGTGTGCACAAGGTTTATAACGAGCTCTCCAAGTGTCTCTGGTGGGTACAGGGTATGATTCTAAATGTGATTTCGCACCTCAGACCATCCTGTTGGGGCTTCTCCTTTGCCGTTGGAGGTGGGATATCTTTTTTTGGTCAGATCCAACATTCTCCTGTTGATGGTTGTTCAGCAGTAAGTTGTAATTTTGGAGGTCTCACAGGAGATGAGCACATGTCCTTCTACTCTGCCCTCTTGTGTTAGAAAGGAAAATTTGATTGGAAAGCTGGGGAAGAATTAATACTGGAATGGATTACAGAGTGAATGAAAGAGAAGTGTCTAAGAACTATAAAACACTTTGAGAAGTTCTACAATAAAGAGTGAGAGTGAAATGCCAAGAAAGAGATAAAGGATAAAGGGGGTACTTAAGACATGGAATATGGTGAGGCAAATAATTCAAAGAAGAAAACCACATTGACAAAATAAGAAATCTAGAATGAAATGGAAGAAACAGCATCTTAAATGTAAGTAAAGACTAGCTTTTGAGAGAAGGGACAGTTCTTCCACAGAGAATAGGAAACAAAAATGAAAAGATGGATTTTTAGTTTTGTAGTGAGAAGTTGAGAGAGGCATATAGTTCAGTGTGGACTGGCACTGGCTGTATGTGATGGAATGATAAGTTACCTTACTATCCTCAACATGAGAGTGCAATGTTTGTCCTCTGTGGATTCATTCTCCTTTTTGTATACTCTTCTGTATTATTACTTCCACATTCCATGTAGCTGATATTGTTGTCTCTAAAAAAGATCACTTTTCCCCCTAAGGATATATTGTAAAAAAAAAAAAAAAAAATTAAAGCAGAGAGCAAGCATATGAAGAAATATACACATGTGTAAAGAAAGCATGCATATATCTTCTTTTTTAAGAAAAAGATATAAAAAAGGCAAACCAGAAAACAATGAAATTATTACAGAGAAGGTATGAGTGAAAGGAGAAGAGAGAAGAAAGAGAATTACCCTCTTCTGAGAATACCTTTCTTATAGGAACATGCTTCGAAGCATGTTAATGTTTTACATATTCAAAATTCAAAATATGTCAGCAACAGTGAGAATTTGGAAAAAAAAAAAAGCTGAAACAAATGAACTCAGCTGTGCTTCAATATTGTTTTAAAGGGATAAAAGCAAACCAAAGGTAAATAAAACAAAAGATTTAATCAAAGTGACTTTACAACACAGGGTCTCCAGCATTGCAGGCAGATTTTTACCATCTGAACCACCAGGGAAGCCCCATTTTGTGACTATATATCACCAATTTAAGAGTAGGATACTGGGACTTGGGGTTAAAGGCAAAAAGGTCTTGAAAATCTTTTAGTAGAATTCCTTTCTGTAGTAGTTTGGATGAAACAATGCTCAGATTATTAAAGAGGATATGTAGCTTTCAGCAAATGAATACGAGCAGGGACATTGCCAGAAGCCAGGGTCTTTAAACTCTAGTTGAAGGAAAATATAAATATGGTTGGAGCGCAAGGAGGGAACGAAGAATTATGTTGAGATAAACTACAGCTGGAAGTATCAGTAAGAATTTATGTCATAAATACTACTTCTGTCTGTTGCAAAGGCCAAAAAGTAAAGAAACTCCAGTGTCAATGAACATGTGTAGAGCCCACATATCTCTATAACTCTCCCCATGAAAAATCAAACCAGAATCTTCAGATAATTTACCAACTCGCAGTCTAGAACAGGGTGAGATGAGTCTGGAATAATTTATTTATGACAGAAAGTAAAAAAGTGCAAAAAAGAAATCCATCACCAGTTTGAAGGTGATCCCACTAACCAAGCCTGCTGCTGCTACTGCTGCTAAGTCGTTTCAGTCCTGTCCCTGGGATTCTCCAGGGACTGGAGTCGGTTGCCATTTCCTTCTCCAATGCATGAAAGTGAAAAGTGAAATTGAAGTCACTCAGTTGTGTCCGACTCTTAGTGACCCCATGGACTGCAGCCTACCAGGCTCCTCTGTCCATGGGATTTTCCAGGCAAGAGTACTGGAGTGGGGTGCCATTGCCTTTTCCGAACCAAGCCTAGAACAAGATAATTAATCAGGGAAAGTAATGAATTATAAACCATTGGAAATAAGTAGAAACACATGTATTCATACTAATAATCAACAAGTAAATAAGAAAAAAAAGGAAGGGCTCTTCCTTAAAAATAGAATGCTAATCAATAAAGATAGAGAAGGGACAAGAGTTAGAAAATCATCATTTTGCATTCATCATAAAGAATATTTTTTCCAGTTAAATACAGAGGGGGATTTTTTGATGTGCAGCAGAAATTTCATGGTCTTAGAGGGTCTCTCTACAGATTGCTTTTAAGATACAAAGGGATATATGGTAATTCTACAGTGGAGGAACAAGACAGTTTTGATATGTTCTAAATTGCATCACCATTGAGGGATAGACAGACATATGTTGAACTTCCTAACTTGACACTTCAAATAGTGCACAGTGTGTTTTACATAGAATTGAGAGCCAGGATACATATAAAAGTAAGACTACTTGTGAAGAAACTTCTAACAAACATAATAAGATACTTTGCTAAAAAGAAAAGAAAGGGTCTGTAGTCTTCCAAAATGTTACTGTCATGAAAGACAACAGTTGAGCAATGTTCTACATTAAAGGAAACTACATACAATATGTAATTTTTGACTAGATCTTAGATTGGAGGCAGAAAATTGTCATAAAGGATGTCATTGACAAAACTGGAATATGTAGAGCAGAAAACATAGAGAGTAAATCAATGTTAAGTCCTCTAAAAATTTAAACTATATAGTGGTTATGAAAGAATATTATTTTTCTTTGGAAATCTACCATGAAGCATTTAAGAGTCAAGGGTAAAAAAATATGTGTAGATACACAGACCTCATGTACTCAAAATATAGCACACTTACATAGAAGAACAAAAAATTTGACTGATGTTTACTTGGATAAAACATAAGACAGAAAATAGAAATAATGCCAATTACTTATAAGTAAGGAAAATATTTTTGAGGATGTTACTAAAATATAATAATTCCACATTAAGGAAGTATGTATTGATATTATTATGACATTTTCCAATATTTCCCAAGCACATATGCCTAGGTTAGTTATTTTAAATATTTATACATATTTTAGCTCTTCAAAAGCTGTCATTCTGAGTCTCCACTTGCCTTGACCCTAATATCTCAAATTTACCAGTGAAAGCAGATTTTATCCTGATTTCACAAAGCAAAAAATATTATGAACTTCAAGATACATAAAGTCTGTGATCACACTTGGGTTAATGATAACATAACATAAAGAGAGTTATAGAATTCTTATTGGGTACAATATTCAGCTTATGGTAACTGAAGATTGATATCCATTAGGAAGGGGAACTTTTGAGGAAATAAATATGGTATGACATTTTCCTTCTATTGTCAAATTTTATCCAAATAATGCAGTGATGTTTAAATTGTCCCTACATTGAAAAGTTTTCTTTCTTCTTCCCACCTTCCTCCCCCAACCCTATAATGAAATCTGTTAGATTATCTGCTTTCAAATGTGAATGAATAGACATTTAGTCTTTTTTAAAATTTTAAAACAAACAAAAGTCATTTAGTTAAAAGTCAAACTACTTTATTGTAATTATGTTATTTTTATAAATTATAACAAATTAGCCACATTTCACTTTTACATGTATTTTGAAATTATATGTAATATGTGAATTCCTTAGTTGACCTTTGATAATGGCTGAAAAAAACAGTGCTTCTTTAATTAAAGTTTTCAGATGAACTTTTCTTGCATTTAGCTATGGTCTTCGTGCTTTAGTCCTTTGTCTTAAAATGAGATTTGGTCAACAATTGGAGAGATTCTGCATATTTTAAATAATGATGTTCTGCTTGCAGTTCACACTAGTTGTTCATGTAGCCTTTGGAGACCTAAACATTTAAAAGGAGGGGAAATGCCGACTATAATTCTATGCACCATCTCAATCTGTTAACTTGAAAAATTTGGGGTTAGCTAGGTGGGAAAAGGTTAATCTCAGAGATCTGGCTTGCAAAAGCTGTGCAAACATAGGTGAATAATTTGGGGTAGTGGGAGAAAAAAGTAAGTGTAAACAAATAACTATTGCAAAGGAAGTTAAAGCAAATGCCTAGGAGTATCATGGGCATAAATATTTAACAAAATAAATTTAAATATATCCTGAAAACCTGTCCCAAAGCAGAGCATAATAGAATGATACTGATAATATCATGGGCTCTATTGATATTTATATGGAATGTGTGAGAACTAACATTTATTAAGCATCTATTGTGTGACAGAGCAGTAACAAGAATTTAAATATTGTTTATTTCTTACAACCAAACTATAAGATATATTTTCTTCATGTTATACATAAAGAAATCTTATTTTAGGGGTTGAATAAATTTGTGAGTTCACATACCTCAGAACTGGCAAAACCAACAAGTACCTTCTATTCAATTACTTTAGAGTTTTCTGTAAACAAGATTTGTCTTTCTTGATGAACCATCATGTTTTCTATGAGAGTTGTGGAGCTCACTCTCAATGCACTTTAAGCTTTGGAGTGTCAGGAAAACTGGGACGCAGTTTTATGCATGGTTGTGCTTCTCCAAGCTTAAACAGAACAGTCTGCCTCAGTGGGTACAAAACTGGAGCTTGAACTCATCTCAATCTGGCTTCAAATCCCATGAGTGTTAAATGATAAATGTTTCATACTGGAACAGGGGTCAGTAAAGACTCCTTACTTTCCTTAAGCCAAGTGGCTTGTCTAAGATCCTCTGTCTATAGGAGCTTGAGACTATGAGGAAATGTGGTATCACTTGCTCACTGGAGTCCAGGGTGGGTCGTCTGGAAGGAGGAAGCTTTTTAGGAGCTGAAATAATCATATGGTTGTTTCAGTCCATGAATTATTCATCTGAAGGTGCTTCCCAGGTGGTGCTAGTGGTGAAGAATCTGTCTGCCAATGCAAGAGACATAAGAGACAGTGTTTGATCCCCAGGTCAGGAAGATCCCCTGGAGGAGGGCTTGGTAACCTAACCCACTCCATTTTTCTTGCCTGGAGAATCCCATGGACAGAGGAATCTGGCAGGCTACAGTCCATGGGGTCACGAAGAGTCAGACATGACCAAAGCAACTTAGCACAAGCATACAGTGAGGGGGAATTCAGGTACAAATATAGAGACAGAGCAGATATCACTGAAAGTAAAAAGACTGGGAGACGAGTGTAGAAATACAAACTTGTACAACTACTTGAGCTGAGTAGTAGGAAGTTGTAACAAAACGTATTGGGGAGGGAGGCCAACACTTGGCTTGTAGTATAATTTTTGCTGTATCATTACTATTGACACTATTTGCTGTGAGTTGAATTAAATGTGACCTTATTTGGAAACAGAGTCTTTGTAGATACAATCAAGTTAAGATGCGGTAATAGTGAATCATAGTGGGCCTGGCGGGGGTTGGGGGGGAGGTAGGGAAGATTTTAGCATAGAGATTAACAAAATTCTGAATTCAGATGCTATTTGTAAAATTCTGTAATCAACTTTTAAAACATAAAGTTTTGCTTGTTTCTGGAGAGAGGTTTTCCTCATGGTAGCAGATCTGGAGCTCAGAGGAATATTTAGACACATACATAGGAAGAATGCCATGTGAAGATGGAGACAGGTATTTGAGTGATGGGTTTACAAACTAAGGAACGCCAACCACCAGAGCCTGGGGAGAGGCAGGGAAGGATCCATCTTAGAGTCTTCACTGTATGCATGGTTCTACAGAGACAACTTGATTTCATATCTCTGGACTCCAGAACTGAGAGCAGATGCATCTGTTTTAAGTTACCCAACTTTTGAGACTTGGTTACAGAAGTTCCAGGAAACTAGTACATACTCCCATTGTCTTGGTTCTCTTACTCCAACCTGAGACACTAAAATAGCTTTTCTAGTTTTGCATGCACTGTGTTGAAAACCACAAGTGATTCAACATTTCTTTGGGATACTACTGAACCTACTTCATCTAAAAAGAATTAAAGGCAAGACATGAAATGCAATAGGCAGATTGAAGAATGGGGCAAAACAATGAAGGAGAACAAGAACAAAACTGTCAAATGAAGACAGAACTATGACTGAGCCACACATTTCCTTTTTAACAAACTTGGTTAAAATTCAAATGTGGTCAATTATACAATTTAGAGAATCCATAAAACAAAACCAATTATTAAGCAGAAATATCTCTGGAACTTAGACTACACAGAAGTTTCTCTTAGGATCCTATATGATAAAGAACAAAATCATTGACCATACTCTATAACAGATTCAGTATCACATTTCACAGGGTTATTTTTCTAGTTATCCTTCATATAATTTGAGAGTTTTACTCAAATACAATAAAGTAATTAATGCCAGGGATCCATGTGCCTCAACTCAGAAGCCTAGTATGTAAAGTTGATCCCCCTTTCAGTAGCCTGCTTAAAGACGATCATTTCCATGTTTATTGTGGGGGCCTCCCTGGTGGTTTAAATGGTGTAATATCTGCCTGCAATGCAGGAGACCCATGTTTGATCCCTGGGTTGGGAAGATCCCCTGGAGAAGGAAATAGCAACCCACCCCAGTATTCTTGCCTGGAGAATTCCATGGACAGAGAATTCCTGGCAGGCTACAGTCCCCTCAAGCCTACACATATATTTTCCTGTTTTAGTTCTCTACTCCTTTTCTTTGATACTTAATAGGGTCTAAGCACCTATACAATTCAAACTAGGGCTCTGTGACAACCTAGAGGGGTAGGATGGGGAGGGCGATAGGAAGGAGGTTCAAGAGGGAGGGGACATATGTATACCTATGGCTGATTCATGTTGATGTTGGGCAGAAACCAAGGCAATTCTGCGAAGCAATTATCCTTAATTAAAAAATAAATAAATGTAATATTAAAAATAAATATGATAGCTTGAAAGCTAAAAAAATAAATAAATAAATTCAAGGAACTTGCTTCATCCTTGTTTATACCCCCAAAAGCTTGGTAGTGCCTTGCACAGAGTTAAACACCAAATTCCCATGTAAGAAAATCCCAGACCACACCAGAATAGATATAGTGTGTGAAATTACTTACTCCCACAACTGATCTTTGCTCTAAAACCTAAAATTCTCACTCTCAGAACCTTGAATAGGAATTTTTTTCAAAGACATATCGATGGCCAACATGTATGTGAAAAGATGCTCAACATTATTAATTATCACAGAAATGCAAATCAAAGCCAACATGAGATAATGCTTCACACATTAGATGGGTTACCATCAAAAAGACAAGAAATTACAAGTGTTGACAAGGATGTGGAAAAAAAGGAACCCTAGCACACATTTGGTTGGAATGTAAATTGGTACAGTCACTCTGAAAAACTGGCAGTTCCTCAAAAAGTTAAAATAGAACTACCATATGATCCAACAATTCCTCTCCTTATCATTTATTTGAAGAAAACAAAAACAGTAGTTCAAAAAGATACGTCACCTCAATGTCCACAGCAGCATTATTTACAATAGGCAAGATAAGGAAGCAACATAAGTGCTCATCAGCAAATGAATGGATAAAGAAGATGTAGTATATACATGTTTGTTCATATATACATATATATATATATATATGCACAAAATGGAATATTACTAAGGTATCAGTTCAGTTCAGTTCAGTCGCTCAGTCGTGTCCAACTCTTTGCGATCCCATGAATCGCAGCACGCCAGGCCTCCCTGTCCGTCTCAAACTCATGTCAATAATTTTTCAAAAATTCCCTCTCTAACAAGACTGCAGTGTTTCATTTACTCTCAAGATGGTTTAACTTTTAGCCCTATAACCATCACTTACAGGGTAAATTCACTACTCAAGATTTCTTTCTCAAGAACTGCTGGTAAGATATGTTATTGACTTTTGTGCCTTTACTTTCTGAAATTCTCATGCTGAAGTTGATAATGAGAAATAGCTTTCTCTCATGTAATTACACCCTGTTGCCTGGACGCAAAACTTGTAACCTTAATCTCAAACAGGAACCCTACTGATCAAACATTTTATTTGACTCAATTTTATTATAGTCTCTACCACCAAGGCTCTTGCATTGTTCTAAAAGAAATGGACCAGAAGACAATACGAAGATAATCAAGTATCACAATGAGCAGGATTTGATTCACCGGATTGGAATTCATGTCCAGCCATTGTTCCAAGGAGTTAGGAAGCCTATGGTTTTGAATTAATGTAGCAATACATTAATTAAAGTATTAATCCCTTCCCAATATATACTCTTTCTTTTCTGCTTTTTCCCTTGCTATCTACCTGCTTCCTATAAGCTCAGCCCATTCATGACTAGTTTGGGTTTCCAGTGGCTGTTCAGCTTAGGATCTACTGCTGGAACTTTTGGTGCACTAAATAAAAGGATGTGTAAGAAGATAAGTGATTGTATTTAACTTGGAAGAGAAAAGTTACTCACACTGTAATACTCATGTGGAGCACTAAAATAATGACACAAATATGGTGGGCGTGAAACAAGAATCCTGGAACTAAAGTCCCATATTAGCCAATAAAACAAAGATGAAGCAGAAAGACCTAACAATGCCAAAAATGATAATTTTTAAATTCTGCTCTGATTTTTAAGTCACTGATGATGATTATTGATGTAAATATGTTTAGGAATCTATGATATAACATAAAACTTTGTGAACTAGAATTTGATGTTTTAGTTCTGACTTATTTTATCATTTTACTTGTGAAAATGTCAGCAAATCTGTATGAAGCTTAATTTATGCATCTGAAAAATAGAAAATAATTGCCTATTAGTATCTTTATGAAATACAGAAACAGAAAAATGAGATAAATGTGAAAGTACTGCAAACAGTATCAAATTTTTATAAGATATTCTTCATATTTCAGCAAGAATTTTACAGGAATGTAATACTAGAGAAAGTTGGATAAAGACAGAGAGATTTCTCTGAAGAAGTAAATAATATATCTGTGATTCTATGCTCTATAATGACAATCTAGGCCATAATAAGATAACAGAATCTCTGTCTCTGTAGCATCTTTATGAAACATGTTAGTAGAAGGGTTTTCATATTCTGTGTTGAATATCATTATTCTACTAAATAACTATCTAACTAAATAAATGTCTAAAAGAGTTGTGTGTTTTCATAGGACCATTTTTATTATGTATAAATATGTAAATTTGGAAAGAAGAAAAAACACTTTATTTTGGGGGGTAGAATTATAAATGGTTTTGTTACATTTGTAAGTGGAATAGCAATCGTCAAATATCACCTAAAACTTGTTCTCACTGGAAAGAATGCCAGCATGTTAAGCTAATGATGGATAATACTATTTACGTAAAAATTTGCTTTTGGCACCATTCTGAAATGAAAACTTTTCATTTTAATCCCTCAATTATCATGAATAATACTTCACTTTTAATTAATCATCATCATAACTCATCATCAAATTATCAAATTGAGCTCTCCTTGTGAAAGGCACTACACAAAATAAAATAATGAAAATGAGCCCTGCCACTTTTCTATTCTATGAAACAATTGTAGAGGAGGTATCTATCTGCAGAATTTTACTGTTCGTTTGTATTTACTCCTAAAGAGAAGGGTCTTTCTTACGTTTCATTTTGAAAGTGCTATAATGCAGGAGAGATTTCAGAGATGGCAAGCCAGGGAGAGACATCCAAAGTAACTGTCTAAAACTGGGAACCACCTCCCTATCTCTGCACCACAGATGTGGGTGTGAAAGTTGTTGCTATTTAATCTCTAAGTTGTGTCCCATTCTTCTGCTACCACATGGACGATAGCCTGCCAGTCTCCTCTGCCCATGGGGTTTCCCAGGCAAAAATAGTGGAGTGGGTTGCCATTTCCTTCTCCAGGGAATCTTCACAAGCCAGAGATTAGACCCATGTCTCCTGAATTGACAGGTGGATTCTTTACCATTGAGCCAGAAGAGAAGCCCATATCTCCCCTTAAATACAGGAAACATTCTATTCAGGCAAAATTAGCAGTAAACATCCATGGCATAAAGAATCTGCAATCATTTTTCCAAGTTCTTGCCTTCTTCTTCATTTATCTTTCCCTCACTGCCTCCACTGGAAATGATATTTAAGGATGTTATTTAACAATATAACAGATTAAATACAGAGGAATAGCAAGCATCATTTCTCTCCAAAGGAAGAATCATCTTTACTAATTGCAGAGTCAAAGAATAGGGAACACTGACTCTCCTCTACATGCTTCCATTCCAAACAATTCCCTGTGATGCTTTGTTTTTGAGGAAATCACCCCCCACCATTGGGGCTTCCCCAGTGGCTCAGCGGATGAAGAAGTCACCTGCAATGCAGGAGACACAGAAGATGCAGATTTGTTCCGTGGGTTGAGAATGTTCCCTGGAGAAGAAACCAGTTCCTTATTCTTGCCTGTAATATTCTTGCACTTCAATATTATTGCCTGAAAAATCCCATGGACAGAGGAGCCTGGTGGGCTACAGTTCAAAGGTTCACAAAGGGTCCGGCACCACTGAGTGACTAAGCAAGCATGCACCCCCCCACCAGTAAGAGTGTCACAGAATAAAGGCCCTTAAGTAGCTACATTGAAAGTGAAAGTGAAGTCGCTCAGTCGCTCAGAGTACTGGAGTGGGTTGCCATTTCCTTCTCCAGGGGATCTTCCTGACCCAGGGATCGAACCCGGGTCTCCCACATTTTAGGCAGACGTTTTACCCTCTGAGCCACCAGGGAAGCCCAAGTAGCTATATAGGCAGGAGTATTTCTGAAGTATGTGTGGGTGGTCTGTTAAAACAATAAAGTATAAAACAGAGCTCTTTGCAGATAGGCCACTCTGCATGAATATATATATATGAAGGAAATGGCAACCTGTTCCAGTATTCTAGCCTAGAGAATCCTCTGGACAGAGGAGCCTGGTGGGCTGCTGTCCATAGGGTTGCACAGAGTCAGACACAACTGAAGCGACTTAGCATGCATGCATGTATTGGAGAAGAAAATGGCAACCCACTCCAGTGTTCTTGCCTGGAGAATCCCAGGGACAGAGGAGCCTGGTGGGCTGCCGTCTATGGGGTCGCACAGAGTCAGACACGACTGAAGCGACTTAGCAGCAGCAGCAGCATATATATGCATATAATTACATGTAATTTTGAAATAATATGAAGCTTCTGGGAGAGACATGTTATTAAAAGGCTTTCAGAGCTTTTTTCTTTCTTCGGCAAACTAATTTTATAGGAAATAGAAGTCTTTGTGAAATATATATCTCAAAAGATATATTTTCCCCAGCCTCCACATTTATCTATTTAGCTAAGTATCATTTCCATATATATATATATATGCATACATACACATAAATTTATAAATATATATCTTAAAAAATTATTCTGCACCTGTAACTCTATTTCTGTTTTGCAGATAATTTTATTTGTACCGTTTTTTTAGATTCCATATGTAAGCAATATCATATGCTATTTATCTTTCTCTGTCTGACTTATCTACAAAACCTACATAGAGTTACAGATGTAGAAAACATACTATGGTTACCAGGGAGAAAGGGAGGGATAAATTGGGAGATTGGGACTGATATATATATATATATATATATACACTACTATATATAAAATAGAAAATTAATAAGGACCTACTATATAACACAAGGAACTCCACTCAGTACTCTTTAGTGGCCTATATGGGAAAAGAATCTAAAAAAAAAGGGGGGGGATATACATATATGAATAACTGATTTACTTTGCAGTGTACCTGAAAATAATACAACATTGTAAACCAATCTTACACCAATAATGTTTTGGAAAATTATCGAAAAGAGTATTTCCTAAGTATTTTTTTCATCTTAAACTACATATGAACCTAGATTTTTAAGGGAAATCAGAGTTTAGATATACCAATTATAAGTGGCTTTAACATTGTGCTGTATTAGAAAGTATGAATAAAATGTCACTAAATCATCATATCAAACCACACTCTATTCAGAGGTTTCTGTGATGGTGTTCACTTTTTTGTTATTTATTTTTTTCATGGAGGTAGAAAAGAGGTAGTTATCTCTTTGAAACTACAATCAAAGATATTTCAGATTCATAATATGTCCTACATATTTCTTTCCACATACACTTGGTTCATCACAACATTTCCTATTTCATTTTTTCCTATCCATATTAGTCAAGATTCTTCGGTGAAACATAATCAACAGAATGTGTATATACATACATACAGGTAGAGGTGGAGAAAGATTTATTTATGCCTGCACCTGACTGAATGTGGCTCAGCATATTAGGATGAGTAATATGCATAACTCAACATCCACTTGTGTAAATGTTAACTTAATCCAAAAATACCTTCATAGAAATATCCAGAAGTATGTTTTACTAAATATGTGGGGACCATTATCCAGCTAAGTTGACTCATAAGATTATCCATCATACCAACTACTGAAAATAGTTGTCTTACTATTGACATCTGTGTGTCTCTAGAAAGTGTCTAAAAATGACACACCAGTGAATGTTTCTCTGTGATAAAACCAAGTGGAACAAGGGAGAAAAATAGGCCTTGAGAGTAATTTAAATCCTAGTTCTGCTGTTCTATAGGTGATTTGCCTCAATTAAATTAGCTACTTGAGTCATGCTTTTTCATCTGTAAAATGAGGATAGATCTTTCCACTAATTCACATTTCATTGATTTGCACCTATTTGAGAAATAGAGATTGAATCACTAGTTTCCTGCTATATTTAGGGCTTAAAAAAAACCATTTAACCCAAGTTGTTTTCTGCTTGTTAATTTCTAAAAAATTTACATCTGTATGGTACCTAATGTTTTCAGTTATATTGGATCGAGCAAATTTTGTAGGGAAAATATCTGAAATCCTCCATAGCTGTATCCCTTTTGTTTATTTTCTCACTGTTTGTTTTAAATATATGAGAATGTAAAAGGTAAAAACTAAACAGCAATTACCTGTAATAGTCTTAAAAGTACAAATTTAAAACTTTAATAAATATTATAAATTATCTTTCTCCATAAGCTAAACTTCAACAGCGACTGACTGACGTCTGTCACAGAAACAAATTCATTTACATGGAAGAAAAGGGAGGACAAATTCTTGAGTTTTGCTGAATTCCAGTTTGACCATTTGGTGTCTCCTTGTTTTTAATCTCTTTCTGAGGGCAACGACTTACCCTTAAGGAAGCTTAACTTGAAGCTTAAAGAGAAGATTCAATTATAGTTCTTTGATTAGGAGTGGTCTTTAGGAAATGGCAACCCACTCCAGTATTCTTGCCTGGAGAATCCCATGGACTGAGAAGCCTGGTAGGCTACAGTCCACGGGGTCGCAAAGAGTCGGACACGACTGAGCGACTTCACTTTCACTTTCACTTTGAACTTTAAGGCACAGTGTAGATAGTTTCACTATTTAATTTTCCCCAGTCTTAAATCTCTTCCCTGGTTCAAACTATAAAGAGTCTGCCTGCAGTGCGGGAGATGGGGGTTCGATCCCTGGATCGGGAAGATCCCCTGGAGAAGTAAATGGCAACCTACTCTAGTATTCTTGCTTGGAGAATCCCATGGACAGAGGAGCCTGGCAGGCTACAGTTCATGGGGTCGCAGAGAGTCGGACACGACTGAGCTATGGAAACCAGGCAGTCTTAAATCTCACACTGTGGCTACTCTTTCGGTAAAAACTTAGTGATAGGCATACTGGGTATTAGAGAAGTTGCTCAGTTGTGTCCAACTTTTTGCGACCGCATGGACTGTAGCCTACCAGGCTCCTCTGTCCGTGGGATTTTCCAGGCAAGAGTACTGGAGTGGGTTGCCTTTTCCTTCTCCAGAGGATCTTCCCGACCCAGGAATCGAACACAGGTCTCCTGCATTGTGGGCAGACGCTTTACCGTCTGAGCCACCAGGGAAGTGGGTATTAAAAACAATAAAATAAGACATTTTGAGTGTGATAATTACAGTTTCGTCGTTGTCATTATTTTAAGGAAATTATAATGAGGAAAACAAAAGTGGATTTTTGATTTGTTACTGAACTCAGAATTAATTTTCAAAGTTTTTGTTCATGCTAATTCTCTAAGTGATATAAAGAAGGAACAGATGTATAGTAGAAAAAAAAAAATTGCCCAGTATTTGTTTTGCAAAGGGAAGAATGTAACTATAATTAGGAATGGCAATCTTTAAAATTTTCGACTGATATGTAATATATTCACAAATTATAAAAAATAAAAAATAAACATTCACATGTTATGTATGTTTATACAGTCCAAGGACAAAAAATAAAGATCCAATGATTGCTCATGTGTGCACATTGTGTTTAGACAAATATACACATGCACATGATATCATAGTACATATATGTCAAATATATATCATATTCCTCTCCACTGAGCAGCAATTTATTTTTCTCTCTTGGTCAAACTTCATCACTCTTAGTTTTCTCAATCACAAAACTTTACAGGCAGAAAATCATCAACAGTTTTACTTCAGAGTGTGTGCAAATGTTTTCATACAGCTCTGTTATTAACAATAATGACCTCAGCACAATGCATTTCCAGGGGAATTAATGACTGGGGTTAATGGCCCGAAGCAAAGCCATCCAGTCATGAATCCCTAAGAAATACCCTGTGCTTTGATCATTATTGCTTCATTACAACATAAAAATAATCAGCAGCAATTACAGTGGGAACTATGGGAACAGTTCAGCCTTGAAAATTAACTGTTTCTGGTGTAACAGTGCTGAAGATGTCATGGCTTCCAGTGAATTAAGTTTAAGCAATCCTGTAACAAAAAAGAATTGATACAAATGACACTGAAATGTAATGTGATCCTGAGTGGCGAATATTCCCATTGAAATTAGAGATGTGCATGGCTAACCAAAGGAAGTGAAATGAGCCTGTGCAAATAAAACACCAAGCAAGTGAACCTCAACTAAATTTTTTGAAAAAGGTATTTATTTCATGCTCAGAAAAAATTTAAAAATGGATAATGTAATCATGCCCATATTTTGATGAATTTTAGGAAAATAGTTAACAAAGAAGATAAAAACTGAAAAAAATCTTGAAATGCATGCAAAAAGCAAAAATAAAATATTTTTTGTTATTTTTATTATTTAAGGTCTAGTTCTTTTTATTTTATTTTTATTGAAGTATAACTGGTTACAATGTGTTAGTTTCAGATATACAGCAAAATGATTCAGTTATACATATACACTCACACACACAAACACACATGTATGCATGTATGTTCTTTTTCAGATTCTTTTCCCTTATAGGTTATTACAGTCTATTACAAAATACTTAGTATAGTTCTCTATGCTATATAACAGGTGTTTGTTGGTTATCACATAGTGGTGTATATATATTAATCCTAAACTGCTAATTTATAACTCCCCATTTCCCTGGTGACTCATTGGGCAAAGAATCTGCCTGCAATGCAGGAGACCTGGGTTCAATCCCTGGGTCGAAAGATCCCCTGGAGAAGGCAATGACAACCCACTCCAGTACTCTTGCCTGTAAAATTCTATGTACAGAGGAGCATCACAGGCTACAGTTCACGAGGTTGCAAAGAGTCAGACACGACTGAACAGCTAACACTTACTTACCTCCCCCTTTGGTAATCATAGGTTTGTTTTCTATGTCTGTGGATCTAAATAATAAATTTTAATGTTTTAAATTTTCACATCAATTTTCACATCAATTTTCAATTACTCTGCATTTTCATATAATGTAAACCTTTTCCAAAGCAATGCATGTGTTGTTGAACTAAAGGATGCTTGGGTAAAGTCTTATAAATTGAACATAGGATTAGTCACTCACTTGTGTCTGACTCTTTGTGACCCCATGGACTGTAGCCATCAGGCTCCTCTGTCCATGGAATTCTCCAGGCAAGAATATTGGAGTGGGTTGCCATTCCCTTCTCCAGGGGATCTTCCTGACACAGGGATTGAACCCAGGTCTTCCGTAATGCAGGCAGACTCTTTACCAACTGAGCCACCAGGGAAGCCATGAATTGAACATATATATGTAATAAAAATCAAAACAAGAATGCATTTTCCTGTATTATAGCTTCTGCCCCAAAGAGTAGTCAAATTATTGCTCACTAACAATGTCTTCAACCAGCAGTTCAATAGCCTTTTCATGTATTACTTTCCCCCACTCTATTCAAGGTGAACATTGGTCATGGTTCGGTTCAGTTCAGTCGCTCAGTGGTGTCCGACTCTTATGGTTATACTTGCTTTATTATTATTTTTTTAATCTCTCTCTCTTTCCTTGACTTTTATGATGAATTCTTGTCCTTTTGGTCTAATCACTCACACGTTGAGTCTTTAACTATCTTCTTTGGACTCCATTTCTCCTCCCATTCTCTGTATACAGGTATCCATTAAGACTTGTTTTTGACATAATTTTCTTCCCTATAAGTATCCTAATACTTCTAGAATATCATTGGCTCCCATAAGTTTAATGGTTTTCCTTTATAGATGGATACCAAGTCTATTTCTCCATTTTAATCCTCTCCCAAATTAGCACTTCCTAACGCTCAAGTAGACCTGAGGCGCTGTACATGTTTTTGGCAGTGTTTAAATCTACCTCATCACTTTCCCCATCTGCTTCTTTATTAATCCTCCCCTTGTTCAAAACCTCTACCTTTTGACATCAGCATTTCTCATCATCTATTTAACTCCATATCCAAGTTTTCTAGTCCATCTCCATATCGCTCTGAGGCTCATTTGTCTCTCCTAATTCCATAACCATATCCCTAGTTAATCTTTAATCTGAATTATTTCAGTAAACTTTATCTGGTCTTAATATTTCTCAACCTATAATATCACAAATAATGTACCCTTTATAAAACTTCTTCTCATTTTGTCACCAGACTCCAATGGAATGTAAAATTTGATAGGTACTTGAAGTTTGACATGTCAAATAGTGGTCTGAATCCTGACCTGATTAAGTACCATATATGACAATGGAGGAATGATTTATTCCATTGTGTTTTCAGTATTGACACAAATAATAACACCTATATTATAAGTTATTATAAAATGTTAACCTACTAATAATTATAAAAAGCCTCTAATTTCACATTGATTATTTTACTTAAACTTTTATTAGATCTGGTAGTATAAATACATGATCAATATGTCTTGAATAAAATTAATGAATCATTTTATAGCTGTTTGTGTATCAGTTCCTTTCTGATCCCCCTACTTCACTCCTGCTACACATATCCATAGAGATTTATATGCCACTTCCAAGCAGAGATAATTTTACTTATCTATTAAAAATACTTGGCATATAGAAAACAGGAAAGAATAAAACTTTCACCATTAAAGTAACAACAAAACTGATAAACTTCAAATTCACAATTTTTCCTAAGTCAATCAGAAAGCTGAGTTTACAGAGTGACTAACCAACCTGAAATTCCAAAAAAAAGAAGAAGACAACGTGTTACTGTTAAGGAAAACAGAAATCTACGAACCAAATTCAGAAATGACATGGAAGCTGAAAATACTACACAGAGGGTTGAGAATAACATGATTAGCATCATAGTTAAATGTTGCAGTGGAAAAGATGGAAAACATACATAGTCATAAAGGTATTTTCAGCAGAGTGATAAAACTATGAAAAACAAGTGCAAATAAGAGAAATGAAATACACAGTAAAAGATGAGGAATACTTTCAACAAACTCATTAGTAAACTCAACACAGCTAAGGAATAAATCAGTGAAATAGGTTTGTAGGAATTACCAAACTGAAACGGGGGGAAACAACTACCAATCATTTCCCAAGAAGAGATAATCTGAAGGTTCCTACAATGATCAAAAACTTGGATTAATATAAATTTCCTAATAACAGAAAATTCCAGATACAGATAATTTCACTGGTGACATCTATTGAACATTCAGGGAAGAAATAAATCAAATTCTGTGAAATCCTTTTAGAAAATAGAAAAAGAGGAAAGCTTCTCAAGTTATTTTATGAAGCCATAGCAGTAGTATTAGTAGTGAAAGTCACTCAGTCGTGTCTGACTCTTTGTGACCCCATGGACTATACAGTCCATGGATTTCTCCAGGCCAGAATACTGGAGTGCGTAGCCTTTCCCTTTTCCAGGGGATCTTCCCAAGTCAGGGATCAAACCCAGGTCTCCCGCATTGCAGGCAGATTCTTTACCAGCTGAGTCACAAGCGAAGTGCTTATGAAGCCATAGTTAACTTAATATCAAAACTAAAGAATTAGAAGAAACATATTACAGGCCAATAGCTTTCATTGTAAGAGATATCAAAATCTTCAAAATTATGACAAAACGAATTCCACAAATGTATAACACATCACAAGCAAGCAAGAGCTTATACTGGAAATGCAAGATTGACGTACTGAATATCAACTCATGTACATCATCATATTGGTAGGTTAATAAGAAAAAAACATGTTTTTTTTTTCATTTATTTTTATTAGTTGGAGGCTAATTACTTTACAATATTGTAGTGGTTTTTGTCATACATTGACATGAATCAGCCATGGATTTACATGTATTCCCCATCCCAATCCCCCCTCCCACCTCCCTCTCTACCCGATCCCTCTGGGTCTTCCCAGTGCACCAGGCCCAAGCACTTGTCTCAGGCATCCAACCTGGGCTGGTGATCTGTTTCACCCTAGATAATATACATGTTTCAATGCTGTTCTCTTGAAACATTCCACCCTCGCCTTCTCCCACAGAGTCCAAAAGTCTGTTCTGTACATCTGTGTCTCTTTTTCTGTTTTGCGTATAGAGTTATCATTACCATCTTTCTAAATTCCATATATATGTGTTAGTATACTGTAATGGTCTTTATCTTTCTGGCTTACTTTACTCTGTATAATGGGCTCCAGTTTCATCCATCTCATTAGAACTAATTCAAATGAATTCTTTTTAATGGCTGAATAATATTCCATGGTGTATATGTACCACAGCTTCCTTATCCATTCGTCTGCTGATGGGCATCTAGGTTGCTTTTTTTAAATGCATAAAAATCATTAACAAAATTCCACATTCTGATGATAAAACTATTAGCCAAATAGGAATAGAAAGAACTTCCTCAATCTGATAGAGCACTTCTAGAGAAGACCTGTAGAGTATCATACTTATGACTTATTTCTCCCCCTCAAGATGGGGAACAAGGCAAGGGCATTTGCTCTCACATTTCCTAGTGAACATCTTCCTAAAAGTCACAGATAATGCAATAAAACAAGGAAAATAAAGGAATGTAAGGAATTACAATGAAATAAAGGCATCCAGATTGGAAAATAATAATCAAAACACTCTCTAGTCACAAACAATATATATGTATATTCATGAAAATTCTACAAAAAATTCTAAAGTTGAGTGAATTTAATCCCATTCAAAGTTGCAGTATGCAAGATCAATATATTTTTTAAAACAATTTTATTTCCCTATAGTAGCAGTGAAAAATTGAAATTCAAAATGCAAAAGAAAAAAATGCAATCTACAATCAGTTCAGTTCAGTTCAATTGCTCAGTCATGTCTGACTCTTTACAGCCTGATGGACTGCAGCACTCCAGGCTTCCCTCCCTGTCGATCACTAACACCCAGAACTTACTTGAATTCATGTCCATTGAGTCAGTGATGCCATCCAACCATCACCCGCTGTCTTCCCCTTCTCCTCCAGCCTTCAATCTTTGCCAGCATCAGGGTATTTCCCAGTGAGTCAGTTCTTCTCATCAGGTCGCCAAATTACTGGAGTTTCAGCTTCAACATCAGTCCTACCAATGAATATTCAGGACTGATTTCATTTTGGATGGACTGGTTGGATCTCCTTGCAGTCCAAGGAACTCTCAAGGGTCTTCTCCAACACCACAGTTCAAAGCATTAATTCTTTGGGGCTCAGCTTTCTTTATAGTCCATATCTCACATCCATACATGACTCCTGGAGAAACCATAGATTTGACTAGATGGACCTTTGTTGGCAAAGTAATGTCTCTGCTTTGTAATATGCTGTCTAGGTTGGTCATAACTTTTCTTCCAAGGAGCAAGTGTCTTTTAATTTCATGGCTGCAATCACCATCTGCAGTGACTGTGGAGTCCAAGAATAAAAGTCTCACTGTATCCACTGTTTCCCTGTCTATTTGCCATGAAATGATGGGACTAGATGCCACAATCTTTGCTTTTTGAATGTTGTTTTTTAAGCCAACTTTTCCACTCTCCTCTTTCATTTTCATCAAGAGACTCTTTATTCTTCTTCGCTTTCTGCCATAAGTGTAGTGTCATCTGCGTATCTGAGATTATCGATATTTCTCCCGACAATCTTGATTCCAGCTTGTGCTTCATCCAATCCAGCATTTTGTATGATGTACTCTGCATATAAGTTAAATGAGCACGGTGACAATATACAGCCTTGACATACTCCTTTCCTGATTTGGAACCAGTCTGTTGTTTCATGTCCAGTTCTTACTGTTGCTTCTTGACCTTCACACAGATTTCTCAGGAGGCAGGTCAGGTGGTCTGTTATTCCCATCTCTTTCAGAATTTTCCACAATTTGTTATGATCCACACAGTCAAAGGCTTTGGCATAGTCAATAAAGCAGAAGTAGATATTTTTGGGAACTCTCTTGCTGTTTTGATGATCTAGCAGATGTTGGCAATTTGATCTCTGGTTCCTCTGCCTTTTCTAAATCCAGCTTGAACATCTGGGAGTTCACAGTTCACATGCTCTTGAAGTCTGGTTTGGAGAATTTTGAGCATTACTTTGCTAGCATGTGAGATGAGTGCAATTTTGTGGTAGTTTGAACATCCTTTGGCATTGCCTTTTTTTGAATTGGAATAAATCTCTTTTCCAGTGCTGTGGCCACTGCTGAGTTTTCCAAATTTGCTTGCATATTGAGTACAGCACTTTCACAGCATTATCTTTTAAGATTTGAAATAGCTCAACTGGAATTCCATCACCTCCACTAGCTTTGTTCATAGTGTTGCTTCCCAAGCCCACTTGACTTTACATTCCAGGATGTCTGGCTCTAGGTGAGTGATCACACCATCGTGATTATCTGGGTCATGAAGATCTTTTTTGTATAGTTCTTCTGCATATTCTTGCCACCTCTTCTTAATATCTTTTGCTTCTGTTAGGTACATATCATTTCTGTCCTTAACTGTGCCCATCTTGGCATGAAATGTTCCTTTGGTATCTCTAATTTTCTTGAAGAGATCTCTAGTCTTTCCCATTCTATTGTTTTCCTCTATATCTTTTCATTGATCCTGAGGAAGGCTTTCTTATCTCTCCTTGCTATTCTTTGGAACTCTGCATTCATATGGGTTTACCTTTCCTTTTCTCCTTTGCCTTTTGCACTGTGTTTGAGGGTCTCCTGCCGAGGTACATGTCAGCAGTGGACTGCTGCAGGGGCAGGAGTCCTGAGTGCAGTAGACCTGGGTATGACACAAGCCCTGTTGGAGGAGGCTGCCATTACCCCACCATTGAACCACCAGAACTTACACAGGACACTTGGAGGGCACAAACAAAACCTTGTGTGCACCAGGACCCAGGTGAAAGGAGCAGTGACCCCGCAATAGACTGACCCAGACTTGCCCATGAGTGTCCAGGAGTCTCTGGTGGAGGCGTGGGTTGATGGTGGCCTGTTGCAGTGTTGGGGGCACTCAGTGCAGCAGTGTGTGTACAGGAGCTTTGGAAGGAGGTCACCATTATCTTCATTACTTCCACCATAGTTTAGCCTCAGGTCAAACAACAGGGAAGGAACAGGCCCATCAACAGAAAATTGGATTAAAGATTTATTGAGTATGGCTCCGCCCATCAGAACACTGACCCAGTTTTCCCCTCAGTAAGTCTCTCCCATCAGGAAGCTTCTATACGTCTCTTATCCTTCTCTATCAGAGGGCAGACAGAATGAAAACCACAACCACAGAAAACTAACCAAACTGATCACATGGACCACAGTCTTGTCTAACTCAATGCAACTATGAGCCATGCCATGTAGGGCCACTCAAGACAGATGGGTCATGGTGGAGAGTTCTGACAAAAGGTGGTCCACTGAAGAAGGGAATGGCAAACCACTTCAGTATTCTTCCCTTGAGAACCCCATGAACAGTGCAAAAAGGCAAAAAGACAGGACAGTGAAAGATGAACTCCCCAGGTCAGTAGGTGCCCAGTATGCTACTGGAGATCAGTGGAGAAATAACTCCAGAAAAATTGAAGAGACAGAGCCAAAATAAAAACAACACCCAGCTGTGGATGTGACTGGTGATGGACATGAAGTCTGATGCTGTAAAGAGCAATATTGCATAGGAACCTGGAATGTTAGGTCCATGAATCAACGCAAATTGGAAGTGGTCAAACAGGAGATGGCAAGAGTGAACATCAACATTTTAGGATTCAGCGAACTAAGATGGACTGGAATGGGTGAATGTAACTCAGATGACCATTATGTCTACTACTGTAGGCCAGAATCCCTTAGAACAAATGGAGTAGTCATTATAGTCAACAAAAGAGTCAGAAATGCAGAGACGGATGCCATCTCAAAAATGACAGAGTGATCTCTGTTCGTTTCCAAGGCAACCCATTCAATATCACAGCAATCCAAGTCTATGCCCTGACCAGTAATGCTGAAGAAGCTGAAATTGAACATTTCTATGAAGACCTGAAAGACCTTCTAGAACTAACACCCAAAATGATGTCCTTTTCATTATAGGTGACTGGAAAGCAAAAGTAGGAAGTCAAGAGATACCTGGAGTAAATGGCAAACTTGATGTTGGAGTACAACATGAAGCATGTCAAAAGTTAACAGAGTTTTGCCAAGAGAATGCATTGGTCATAACAAACACCCTCTTCCAACAACGCAAGAAAAGACTCTACACATGGACATCACCAGAGAGTCAATACTGAAATCAGATTGGTTATATTCTTTGCAGCCAAAGATGGAGAAGCTCTGTACAGTCGGCAAAAACAAGACCGGGAGCTGACTGTGGCTCAGATCATGAACTCCTTATTGCCAAATTCAGACTTAAATTAAGAAAGTAGGGAAAACCACTAGACCTTTCATGTATGACCTAAATCAAATCTCTTATGATTATACAGTGGAAGTGACAAGTAGATTCAAGGGATTAGATCTGATAGAGTGCCTGAAGAACTATGGATGGAGATTCATGACCTTGTACAGGAGGCAGTGATCAAGACCATCCCCAAGAAAAAGAAATACAATTAACAATAGCACCAAAGAAAAGGAAATACTTAGATATAAATACAATAAGATATTTGCAGTGTTCATTACACTGAACACTATAAAAAAAAAACAAAGAAAACTAAAATTAATAGAAAGTTATACAAAAATTACATATTAGAAGACTCAATGTGTTAAATGTGTTAAAATGTTAATTATTCTTAAATTGGAATTTTTTATCTCAATAAAAATCCCAGCATGACATTTATGAAATGGATAAGTGTATTCTAAAATTCATATAGAAAGGCAAATTATTAAGAATAGCCAAAAGAATTTTATAAAGGTATAACAAAGTTGGATAATCCACATTATTCAATTTCAAGTTTTACTTTAAGTCTACAATAAAAAAAAGTGTGGGACTGACAAACAGAAACATTTCAACAGAATAGAACAGAGAGTCAATATATAAACCCACTCAAATATAGTAAACAGGCTTTTGATAAAGCAACAAATGTAATTGAAGGGAGAAAGTATAGTTTTTTTCTCAAATGATACTGAAACAGTGGACAAATGTGCAAACATGCAAATTTGAAAAAATCCAAGCAAAACAAAATATGTACATCTCATACCTTATGCAAAAATTGATTCAAGATACATTGTAGACCTAAATACAAAAGCAAAAACTAAAAAACTCCCTGAACACCTATAAAAAACATATTTGAAACATTTGGTTAGGAAAGGAGTTCTTAAACATGATCCCCAAAAAGCATAATTCTTAAACCAAAAAGAGGGCTTTATCAAAATTTGTTCTGTGAAAGACACAATTAAAAGAATGAGAACACAACCATAGACCGTGAAAAATTTTTGCAGATGAGTAATTATATCCAGAACATATAACACAACAGTAGGGAAACAAAAACTCAATTTTAAAAATGGGCAAAAGATTTGAAGAGATTTTACCATGGGAGGTAAGTAGGTTGCAAATAATGTAAAAAGTTGCTTAACACAATATTTAGAGAAATTGAAATTGTTAACATTGTCATACCTATTTGAATGCCTTTTTTAAAAAAGAAAGTGAAAATCAATTGTTTTTTAAATAAGGACAGATGCTGGCATGTCATAGAGCAAATGGAAATGCCACATAGAGCTGGCAGTAAAGCAAAACTGGCCCAGCCACTTTAGAAAAGACAATTGACCCTTTATTATAAGATTAGACATGTGACTGATCATTCCCACTCCTACAAAGAAATGAAAACCTGCAAGTAAATATTTATAACAGCTTTATTTGTGTTAAAAATTTAGAACCCTCCCTAAGCTCTCTTAACTAGGAATGGATAAACAAACTCTGGTATATCCATGCAATGAAGAGCTATTCAATAAAAATGAATGAACTATTGATATACTTCACTACATGTCTAAACCTCAGCTGCATTTTACAAAGTAAAAGAACTCATATCCAAATGGGGATTATATAAATTATTGAGTAATTCTACTTATATGGCATTATGGAAAACATACAGCTGTAGGAAGAAAACAGGTGCTTGCCAAAGCCTGCGACTGGAGAGGATGCTTGACTACAAAAGGATAGCATGAGGGAATTGGGGAGTTGTTGGAACATTCTGTATCTTGATTCTGATGGTGAACACACAGATATATGCATTTCTCAAAACTCACAGAACCAAAAAGAGTAGCTTTTGTACTAGGTAAGTTAAAAAGTAAAACTTTAAGTCAGTAGTGCTTTGGAACATACATGACCAAATATTCAGTCCATCTGTCCTAAGTCACTTCACTCTTGCCCAACTCTTTGCGACCCCATGGCCCATAGCCCACCAGTTTCCTCTGTCCATGGAATTCTCCAAGTGGGAGTACTAGAGTAGGTTGCTTTTTCCTTCTCCAGGGGATAGTCCCAACCCAGGGATCAAACCTTCTCACATCTCTTGCATTATCAGACTTTACCACTAGTGCCAATACTGGTGAGCATTAAATTTAATTGAATGTCAATGAGATGATGAATGATTCCAAGTACAAAACATAGATGAGTTCTGCTGATCAGTATTAGGAAGTATTACAACCTAAGATTACAAGGCTTATTTTGCCATAGGTCTAAATCTTTAGGGATCATCCAGATCAGGATATCATATATTCAAGGTGGCTTTGAAAATTTTTTTGGAACTTCTAAAAGGTAAAAACAAAAAAAGCCCTAGGAAAGTTTTATGATGTTATAACTTTTGTTTCTACAAGGCCTTAAGACCTTTGTGAAGATTAATAAGATTTTGAAATATAAAATATTCTAATAAATGTACAGTTAGCTTATCCTCGATTCTTTCTTCATTTCTAAACAGGTGTCAGTGTGTTATTTTCTTATTGCTCCTGTAATAAATTACCACAAACTTAGTGGCTTAAAATAATCCACATTTATTATCTTATGCTGTTGGAGATCAATAGTCTGAAATCAGTTCTTCTTGGGTGGAGATCAAAATATTATCAGGGCTGTGCTCCCTCTAGAGGCTCTATGAGAGAATATGTGCTCTTGCATTTTCTGGTTTCTAGAGTCCACCTGCATTCTTTGGCTGGTGGTCTGTTCCTTCATATTCAAAGTCAGCATAGCGTCTTCAAGTTACTCTCTGACTCTGACCTTCTGCTTCCATTATTACATCTCCTTACAATTCTGACCGCTCTCCCTCCTCCTTACAAGGACACTTCTAAACACAGCAATGGCCACAGGACTAGAAAAGGTCACTTTTCATTCCAATCCCAAAGAAAGGCAATGCCAAAGAATGCTCAAACTACAGCACAACTGCACTCATCTCACACGCTAGTAAAGTAATGCTCTAAATTCTCCAAGCCAGGCTTCAGCAATACGTGAACCATGAACTTCCAGATGTTCAAGCTGGATTTAGAAAAGGCAGAGGAACCAGAGATCAAATTGCCAACATCTGCTAGATCATAAAAACAGCAAGAGAGTTCCCAAAAATATCTACTTCTGCTTTATTGACTATGCTAAAGCCTTTGACTGTGTGGATCACAACAAATTGTGGAAAATTCTGAAAGAGATGGGAATACCAAACCACCTGACCTGTCTCCTGAGAAATCTGTGTGAAGGTCAAGAAGCAACAGTTAGAACTCGACATGGAGCAACAGACTGGTTCCAAATCAGGAAAGGAGTATGTCAAGGCTGTATATTGTCACCGTGCTCATTTAACTTATATGCAGAGTACATCATGAGAAATGCTGGACTTGATGAAGCACAAGCTGGAATCAAGATTTCCAGGAGAAATATCAATAACCTCAGATATGCAGATGACACCACCCTTATGGAAGAAAGCAAAGAACTAAAGAGTCTCTTGATGAAAGTGAAAGAGGAGAGTGAAAAAGTTGGCTTAAACTTCATGGCAAATAGATGGAGAAACAGTGAAAACAGTGGCAGACTTTATTTTCTTGGACTCCACAGTCACTGCAGATGGTGATTGCAGCCATGAAATTAAAAGATGCTTTCTCTTTGGAAGAAAAGTATGTCCAACCTAAACAGCATATTACAAAGCAGAGATGTTACTTTGTCAACAAAGGTCCATCTAGTCAAAGCTATGGTTTTTCCAGTAGTTATGTATGGATATAAGAATTGGATTATAAAGAAAGCTGAGTGCCACAGAATTGATGCTTTTGAACTGTGGTGTTGGAGAAGACTCTTGAAGTCCCTTGAACTGCAAGGACATCCAACCAGTCCATCTTAAAGGAAATCAGCCCTGAATATTCATTGATAGGACTGATGCTGAAGCTGAAACTCCAATACTTTGGCCACCTGATGTGAAGAACTGACTCATTAGAAAAGACTCTGATGCTGCAAAAGATTGCAGGCAGGAGGAGAAGGGGACGACAGAGGATGAGATGGTTGGATGGCATCACTGACTCAAAGGACATGAGTTTGAGGAAACTCCAGGAGTTGGTGATGGACAGGGAGGCCTGGCATGCTGCAGTCCATGGGACACAGAGAGTTGGACACAACTGAGCCACTGAACTGAACTGAACTGGGTCTCCCCAGTTAATTAATCTTCCATCTCAATCCTCAATTTAATCATATCTTCAAATTCACTTTTGCCATGTAAGAGCATATTAACTCTGTTCCTGGAGTTATGCTATGAGCATCATTGGGTGGGAGTGGAGAGAGGGGAGGAAGTTATCAGCCCATACCCATTATTCTAAGCCCTGTGACACACAAAGAAAAGAGTCTACCCATTGCTTCATGTACCTGTATGTTATTTCACTCAGTTTATGCCCAGTTACTAATAAATCATGCATTTTGTGTTCTCTTCTTCAATAGGACAGCCTAAAACTAAATTACTCTTGCCAGAAGATAACACACTAGAGATCCCTTTATTACGTATGAGAAAGTCATGAGGGCACAAGACACTTGAGTTTCTTCTGGAGAAGTACCTGTTGGAATTCAACATCCAGCCACTTCCTATATGTCTTACCAGTAGGCAGCTCAGACTTTAGTTGGTTATAATATCCCTGAGTAAACAGACAAAAACAATAAATGAAGGCAAAACACAACTTGACCTCTTCCCAAAAATAAAAGAACGTCACCAAGGAAAAATTATATATAATATATAACATATGTTATATCTTCTTATACTATGTAATAAGCATATATTACATGAATATAAATATATGTCATAATATGTAAACTTTCTATGTATAATGTATATTATGTAAATCATATCATATATATAAATTTTTATAGCATCTCTGTCTCTCACTTGCTAGGTATTCCATAAATATCAGAAAAATTCAGTAAAATACAATTGGAAAGGGAATAAAATTTTTTAAATTTTATAATAGAAACTTTAGAAAAAACATTTATAATGTTATAAAAGTAGTCAAGAGCAATTGGTCCTTAAAACACATCCAGCTTATTATTTTAAGACGGATTAACTGTGATTATTATTCTTGTTCTTGTGTACGTGCTAAATTGCACGTGCTAAGTTGCTTCAATATGTGTTTTATTTCTTATACTGATCAAGAAGTAGAGATAGCAAGCTTCAACACAGAGTAACTTCATGTAGATTATGTTCATGGCTTCTGGCTTCTCTCTGACCCAAGAGGAAAGGGAGAGGCTCATTTGTTTGAGGAATTTAGGGGAAGGAGTTCAGCCTCCTCCTCCTTGTCTTGTCTTGTCCAATCTGTCTGCCTACAGGGAGCATGGGGCCCAGGCAGCCATCTGCCAGACTGTAGGGTGATTGTTCAATTTTGGGCTGATGTAATGGATGTCGAACTCCCTGCAGCCTTAGCTCACAACTTCCAATTCAGCCTTTTCTTATCATAAAAATCATATTTCAACCTTCATTTTTCTCATCTGTTTTCAAACTTGGTTGGGAAGGAGAAGCACTGATATGAGTCTCCCGAAAATGCCACTTTGACCATTAACACAAAGAGAAGAGAAGCTAGGGAGCCTGATGAGGTCCTGGGAGGAGGCAGCCTGAAGGATTTTAAACTGGGCTTTGAAGGATGAGCAGAACCCGATTAAATCAAGTACAAAAGAAACGAGATTCCAGGCATGTAAATGACATGGTGGAGGGGAAAGACCACTGAGAAATTAATGTGGTGTAGCTCAGTCAGTAAGGGAACTGACCTGGCTCTGGTGGATTATTCTGGGACATTTATAAAATTTAACCATAAAATATGAAAGTCTTAAAAGCTAGACCAAATAACTTAGACTTGATTTCACAGGTAACAGAAGTATGTCATACCCTGGAAAAGAGGAACCAAAAAATGCAGTAGTTTTTTTAAAGATTATTCTGGCTGCGATGTAAACGAGTTGGGTGGGGGAGGGCAGGGAGTAAGGGCAAGTTGACTAAAGACCAAAAATACCAACCAGAAAAGATGTAGAGTCCCAGACTTGAATAATCAGAGTGGAATAATCAGAACGAAGTGAGCTTATTATGCAAAATTGCCCATTTTTCTTGGAAAAATTTCCCCTCTGCATGTACAACCTTGAGAAGAGCAGAGAAAATTAGGCATATGGACTTTGTCTTCGAAAAGTATTTATAATCATTTGGAAAAATAATTAGATTGCAATTGTGCTGATTTGCAGCTTTTATTACTAAGTATTAATTTGGAGAAAATGGCATTCAAAAACTTAAATGAGGTTTTAGAATATCTTAGTTCTCACATTGTAGATAAGGAAACTGAGTTTTAAAGTGAATTTTTCAAGTAACATCATTTGTGTACAGCTGGAAGAAGCCCGGGCATGTGAATTTCTATTTAAGTTCTCTGTCCGCTAAACCTTGCTGCCCTGAACTAACTAATGCCAACTACATTTGATGGGACAAACATGCTACATAAAATAACACATTGCTGGTAAATTACCAATAGGTTGTCCCTAGTAATAAGTAACCATATATGATACAGGAAGTGTTCAGTTTCCTCAAAGAGGATGCCGATAGGATATTGTGATTGACATTTCCCTAATAAGAGATTGATTTTATTATCACCGGTAGAATAGTTCCTGTCACCTTTGCCTCTTCATATTTGTTCCCTGATTTATAAAGGTTACATTGTTGGTGTACAGAGAAATTTGATCAAGTCGCTTTGGCAGTGGCTTGAGACTCACCAAACGACGTGCAAGCTCTGTTTTAGCTGACGTGTGTTATTTGAATCGCAGCGATGGAAATGCCCCATATGTAGCTGGGACTGAAAGAGTGTAAACATATCTCTGTGATGTTCCTGGACCCCCACACAGCAGTATACTTGACTGCAAACATCATCCAGAAATCCGCAGCTCCTTTCAGTCACTCCACAAAGAGCTGCCGTGTCTTCGGTTTCAGTGAACAAACAGTTTGCTATGTGAACAGCTGAAGCAAGCTGTGTCAACAAGACGGGGTTTGAATTATGACATGCTGCTGTGTCTATGAAAGCAGAAGAAGGGAGTACATGATTACGGCCGAGAGCATGTGGTTAGGAAAGAAGGAATGGTAGCTCTCCAGCAGCAGTTGTTGATGGAAAACATCTGCTTTCTTCCCCATCCCCTTGAAAGACTCTCTTGGGAAACAGGCACCCGATGCTATCGCTCCAAACCAGGTTGTTCCCACCGCAGAGTTCTGAGGCAATATTTTGAATCTGTTGAGAAATCATTAAAAAATAGTACGAATAACCTGTTGGATGAAATAAAAGGAGATATGATAAGAAATGTGAAAGCTTACTGCATTCTCAGCCTTAAAATGTCATCTATGCTTTAGCTCCTAATTTTCACACTTCACAGCTGCTAATGGATCTCAGTGGAACTAAAGTAAGACTGTTGACAAAAAGAGATGTCTTTTTGTCATTTCTGTCAGCTTTCTTTCCTTATTCTCATAGAGAAGGTTCTTATTTGCCTCAAAGCCCCTTAATAGCAGCAAAGTTGCTTTTCTTTTACTTTTCTAACTTGAGACCATCTCTCTTTTTTTTTTCCTTAAAAAAAAAAAAGAAAAAAAGGAGTGTCTTCTGTAGCCAGCAAAATGATGTAGATGATAAATGATGATGAATATAAACAGCTTCTTCTGTCGAGATTGCCACAAAAGTCATAGGAAACAAAAAACACGGTAGGGGATCTGGTGATGTACCCTGGTGCCAGCAGCTAGAGGCAAATGTTTCAGGTGTTGGGAGATCTCATAATCTGAGATGTTTCCAAACCAAGCAAACAATTTTAAGATCCTTCACTGAGGCTAGGAAAAGAAAATTCAGACTGACTCACTAATAACACAAGCGATAAGCACTTAAGGGAAAGAGTTTATTTTGTGTAAAAGCTCTGATGGCCTTGCATAATGACATCAACCTTTCTTAGAAAATGACAGACTCCTGGGGTTCATCAGCTGAACACAGACTTCTCAAAGTTCTAAATTCCTTTTATCTATTGCACTTTCCTTTAACATTCTGGAGTTAACATGTTGTTCAGATATACTGACATCATCTAATTAACTTTGAAGGTTTTCAACCTGATAACTTCATGGTCAAACTATTTCTATTCTACATGGTTTTTCTTTCATTTATATTTCTCAGGAATGGTTATAGCTGATGCAGTAAAATAAATACTACCTCACTGACCCAGTTTTTCTGCTTACGTGATATTTCTTTTATCTTGTGAAGTTCTCTCATTTTTTTTCTCCACCCTAAGGGTGGAAACATACTTTATTTGCACAAAGTACAATTGGAAGCTTTTATATGACTTCTTTTAACCGTTTTTCCCTTTGCTATTTTTCACAACATTTTCTATGAGATAAATATTGTAATGTTGCCTTTAAAAAGAGCTTATTTCTAAAACATCAATAATTTATTCAAGTCAATCTAAGCAATACTAGCAGGTTTTCAAGAAGTGCTCGTTTTATTACTCTGTTGCTTCTCATTATGAGATAAAATTTTTCCAGTACTTTCTGATAGTTTTTTAATCTCAATCATTTGAGCTTTCTGTTTTTGTTGTTATTGTTACTGAATACAGAATTTCGCAGGTTGAAATGGCACTTTTGGACAGGCCTAGAGCAGGCCAGAAAAGACATTCACTGCCAACAAGAAGCACAACAACAAAAATATCAAAAGAATGAGAGTTCTTTTCAGAGTACAGGCTCAAAGTTAGACAGATTATTTATAAACAAATACTGGATGTCATATTAAACCAATCAGTCTTTTCATTTAAAATAATCATTTCACAAGTATTTTGAATCTTCCAGGTATAATGGAAGGATTATGGGGCTTTGCAATACAACATAGCTGGTTTTGATTAGCTCTCTGACCTTGGAGATTTAACCTCTCTGAACCTCAGTTCTCATTTATTTAATGGATTTAATAACAACAACTGCAGAGTGTGGTGGTGAGAATTAAATGAATTTAGGGTAGCATCTGGCACCCAGGAAACTCTCCAAATATATAATATTCAGGCACTGTAAATGGGCAATTGAAATATAAGTCTACTTCCCTTCTGGCAATAAATATTTTTATTTAATAAAACACCTGACAGCAGGAATTTCACAATGTAGTTTCAAAATAATAATAGCTGTGATTAAATACTCAGCAATGGTACAGAGTGAATGTTACTAGAGAAAGAGAAGACAAGAAAGGTATAATCATTGGAGAATGATTCTTTGATGAATTGCGACTTGAGTTTGGCCATGAATAGATGTAGAATTAAAAACGGTGCAAGCGAGAGGGAACAGTCATCGAGGTGAGGTGAAACAAACCCCATTTAAGGTGTTCTGATAAGGCTCACCATGCTGTGTCAGGCACTATGGATCTGTGTGAAGAAAGAACTGTGTGTTGAAATAAAAATAAGATTGATATTTAAACTTGGTCAAATTTATGGAAGATTGTTTTGAAAGTTTTAACAAAGAGGTTAGAGTTGGTGTTGTGTAAAGATAGGAGCAAATTAACTGAACAGAAAGTAACTTGATTATAGTTTAATCCTTATATTGTTGGCAAATAGCAAGTGAGGAAGCATTTACTGACAGTAGATAGCTTTACTGGAGAAGGAAATGGCAATCCATTCCAGTATTCTTGCCTAGAAAATACCATGGATGGAGGAGCCTGGCAGGCTATAGTCCATGGAGTTGCAAAGAGTTGGACGTGACTGAGCAACTAATACACACGCTGCTGGGGAAGATTTGGAAGTGAAGGAGGAGAACCGCAGTGAAGAAATTCCTTGGACTTGTGCAATAGCAATTATAAACAGAAATGGTTGTGCTACCAGAAGTGTAGTTGCTGGGTTCTATGAGGCAGCAGAGGAAAAGTCTCTTTGTTTTATGGACTGAATTTCTAGAAATTTCACATAGTGCTCCAAATGAGTTAGACCATATGCACCCCAGAAGTGGACAAAGTGAAACTGACATAGGAAACAGGATAATTGAAGATGGAGATACAGAAGAATTGGGCCACAGATAACTAGTTATGAAAGACCTCACCGGTACTGATGTGGAAAATGTATATTGTTAATTGAAGTGCTTGGTTGTCAGGGCCACACGTAATGTAGTCAGTTTCTATTGTCACATGAGTGTGTGTGTGTGTATGTGTATGTGTAGAGACAGTGGGTGTCTAGAAAGAAAGAAACAGAGGTATTAACCATTAGTGAACAGACTGTAACTTATTTTAAATCATGAATTGATTTCTCCTTGCATTTTAAGTAAGTTTATTAAAAGAAGGATTTTAGGACTTCCGTGGTGGTCCAGTGGTTAAGAATCTGCCTACCAATGGCAGGGACACAGATTTGATCCCTGGTTCAGAAAGATCCCACATGCCTCAGGGCAACTAAGCCCATGCAATTCAACTACTGAAGCCTGCCTGACTAGAGTTCGTGTTCCAGAACAAGAGAAGCCACTGCAATGAGTAGCCCTTGTTCTGCAACTAAAGAGTAGCCCTCACTCACTGCAACTAGATCCAGGGCAGCAAAAAAATAAATAAATAAACAGGAAACATTTTTAAAGAAAATTCTTATTAGTAAAAACAGAAGAAGCATTTTATTTATTTTGGGAGTGATGTTTTTGAACCAGATGAGCCCATTTGTTATGGCTAACCATTAACCCTTTCAAAAAAAAAGAGCAAGGTGAAACAGAATTTTGAAAGGAAAGTGGAGAAGGAAATAAATCAGTAAAGAAGATGCTCAAGAATAAAATACAAGATAAATGGAGTTCAAGTACAGAATACAAGTCAAAGATAAAATTTTGAACTACAGAATAAGAACATCATATGATTTGATAGTACAAAGATAAGAAAAGAGAAAAAAAAAAAAAAACCATTGATTATGGTGAAAGGTCAGAGGTGGCCTTCCTGAAAGCAGCTTCCACAAATAGTAGGACTTAAGTGGTTAAGGAGCTAAGAATTTACAGTTGAAGAAGTAGAAATAATGAGTGCAAGCTTGTCTTTAACTTATTAGAGTTGATAGTGTTGGGGGGGGTACCATGGAAAAAACTTTTGAGTGGCAAAGGTGTATTTATTTTTTGAGAAAGGAAATCTGAATAACTTTATACAAAGTGGGAAAAGAGAGTAATGCAAATAACATAAAAAGTGTAATCTGCGGGGGGGGGGGGGCAGTTCCTGCTAAAATTCTCTTTTGTGGTGAAAGTGAAAGTTGCTCAGTCATGTCCGACTCTTTGTGACCCCAAAGACTATACAGTCCATGGACTTCTCCAGGCAAGAATACTGGAGTGGTAAGCCTTCCCTTCTCCAGGGGACCTTTCCAACCCAGAGAGCGAACCCAGGTCTCCCCAGGCCTCCCGCATTGCGGGAGGATTCTTTACCAGCTGAGCAAAGGGAAGCCCAAGAATACTGGAGTGGGTAACCTATCCCTTCTCCAGAGGATCTTCCCAACCCAGGAATCGAACTGGGGTCTCCTGCATTGCAGGCAGATTCTTTACCAACTGAGCTATGAGAAAGCGAAGCTAAAAAGGGATCAAGCATTGAATTCTTAATGCTGGAAAACAGGAGAGTCATTACTTTCCTCAGAAAAGAAAAAAGGTTGGGAATAAAAGATTTGAAGAAATTTAAAAATATTAGGATAGCTACTGTAGAGGGTAGGATAGGAATAGGGAACAAAATGAATTATAAGGGCTGTTGAAATATAGCTAGATAGAGCTCTCTGTGATAACTATAACAATTATTAAATGTAATTAGTCACTTTTACAGACCTTTTTTACATCGACTTTCAACAAGGTAGAAGAGAAAACAGAAGAAACCACAAGTAAGGGTAATTAAGAGTTTAGAAATGCAGTACAGGTTAAGGGGATGAGTGATTCTAGGATGCCCTAAAGGAGATATTGAGATGACGGATCACAGTATGCAGCCAAACCAGAGAAGTGAGTGGATTCATTTCAGTTTAGCATTTATTGGAGATCTCCAGTTTCAAGGCCAGTGCTAGGTCCCAATAGTGAAGAAAGGGAAAAAAAAAAAAAACACAGGACAATGAACAGGTGGTGAAGGATCAGAGGTCACAATGGGAGCCAAGAGTCAAAAAGCCTCAGAGCAGATGTAAAAGTGGAAATAGAAAGAATTAAAAACTAGAAGCCAAAGAAAAATCATTCAAGTTCTAACTACAGGCAAACTCTGAGATGGGGATTTGCCAGATGGCAACTCTCTAATTGTAAGTCATTGCAGTTGAGGTCAAAGAACTCTTGTGCCATATAGGTTATCAAAGCAGTCAATAAAAGCAGTAAGTAGAAAGGCATAAAACAATCTAAGAAAGAAAACTTGTCACTAAAATCATCAAGATACATCTGTACAGCAGTAAACATTAGCCACAAGATTTCGAAATGAAGGAACATGAAGGCTATCATGGACTTCAAAAGAGGAAGTAACAGCAGTAATGAAAGAGTATTCCAAACCAGCAATGAAAAATAAGGGTTTTATTGTGTGTTTTTATTTTTATAGAAGTTGCCAAAGGTAGCTGTATCACTTTAAAATACCAAGGGTAGTTGTATCATTTTGTAATACTACAAACAATATATTAAAATTCTTGTTGCTTGCTCATCAGCCTTATCAAAATTTAGTGTTTTCATTCTTTTGAATTTTAATTATTTCAGTGGCTGTGTAATATATTGTTGTGGTTTTCATTTGAATTTCCCCAATGATTTGATCTTGAGTACTTTTTCATGTGTTTATGGCCTTTTATGTAGCTTTCTCTATGTAATGTCTGTCCAAATAGTCTGCCCAATTAAAATTAGTTGCTTGATATTTTATTATGAATTGTAAGATTTCATTATGAATTCAGGATACTGTCAGAGAGAAAGAAAACATTCCTATACTGTTCTAGATGATTCTGGCTGGTCTAAATTAAATTAAATTGACATGAGACAGATTAACAGGAGAAAATCAAATTTATGCATACAGGAACCTCATGTATGTGAATTGTCCCAAAAGAGAAAGGTGAAATGAGTTATATATACTATCCTGAAGTAAAGAGTGAGATAGAGGCCTAAGGACAGGACAGGAGGGTCATTCACAGGATGGTAAAAAGAAAAGTCAGTGTTTGATAATTAGATGTTTGCTCTGCCACATAGATGGGGCAATTTAGATACAATTTATCTCCAGTTATAACTCTCTGTCTTGGGAAAAATCCCCAATTTAAATTCTTCTAGTTAGTTAAGGGAGGGATAGTAGTTTCTCTTGAATCCACAGGTTCTTGATTATCTTTGGCTAACATGCAAAAGTGACATTTTGGGAGGAATCATTCTAGGCCTTTACAATATTGATCCTTTGATAGATAATACACTTGTGAATAGTTGTTCCCAGTCTGTAGTTTATCTTTTTTCTTAAGAGAATCTTTTAATGGGCCAAAGTTTTTACATTTTTATAAAGTTTATCATTTGTCTTTTATAATTATTAATTTCTGTGCCTTCTATAATACACCTTACTCTACACT
Organism: Cervus canadensis; assembly: GCF_019320065.1. Taxonomy (NCBI): domain Eukaryota; kingdom Metazoa; phylum Chordata; class Mammalia; order Artiodactyla; family Cervidae; genus Cervus; species Cervus canadensis. Next base: position 23,012,557 of record NC_057412.1, on the reverse strand, counting down.
TAGTCACAAAAATTTTCTCCTAGAGAATATGGATTTAGCATTGTATTCTTCACGTTTACAAGCAAGCCTATGATTCATCCTAAATAAATTTCTATGTATGGTATGACTTTGAATTTGAATTGTTTTGTTCTTATTTTTTCTTTATGGATATTCTTTCCCCATTAAAATGTGTAACCTTCTGTCAAACACTGATGGAATTAAATAAAAATTATTTTAAAAAGGTCTATTTTTGAGTTCCTTAGTCAATGAAACAAGTTGATTTCGTTTAGCTTTAGATCAGTCTCAGATGGTGCTAGTGGTAAAGAACACACCTACCAATGCAGAAGACATTAAGAGACTTGGGTTCGATCCCTGGATTAGGATGATTCCTTGGAGGAGTGCCTGGCAACCCACCCTAGTATTCTTGCCTGGAGAATCCCATGGACAGAGGAGCTCCAAGGGCTATTGTCCATCAGTTGCAAAGAGTCAAATATGACTGTAGTGATAGCATGCACACTGTATTTGCTATGTTTACGACAAATCTTAAAGCCAGCTAGTGTAAGTCATCCAATTTAGCTCTTCTTTTAGAAGAATGTTTAGGATATTCTAGGTTTTTTAATTTCTCCCTAAATTTTGGAATCAACTTGCAAAATTTCTCCCCAAAAGTCCTAGGGTAATCAGAATTGGAATTGCATTGAATCTATAGTTTTATTTGGGGAGAAGTGACACTTAACAATATTAAATCTTTTGATCCATGAATATTGTATATCCTTTATTTAGAGGTCCTTTGATTTTTGTCAGCAATATTTTGGAGTATTCAATGTAAAAAGGTTGTACTTTTATTATTTTATTCTTAATATTTTGTTTTTTGATCCTATTCTTTTTTTCTAATTCTAAATACAATTTTTAATTGTGTTATTTTCCAAATGTTTATTGTCTTAATGTAAAAAAATTGTTATCATATGTACTAATCCCATATCCATTAATTTGCTAAATTCATTTAGTAATTGTAGCATCTCCTTTATAGATACCTTAATATATCTTACATTTTAAAAAGAAAGATTGTCATATGTGAATAACAAATGTTTTACTACCTCCTTTAAGGTTTATTTATCTTATAGTGTATTTTATGACTTATTGCATTGGGTTCTCAAAGCAAGAATACTGAAGTGGTTTGACATTCCCTTCTCCAGTGGACCACATTCTGCCATTCTCTCCACCATGACCCGTCTGTCTTGGGTGGCATCACACAGCATGGCTTAGTTTCATTGAGTTAGACAAGGTTGTGGTCCATATGATCAGATTGGCTAGTTTTCTGTGACTGTGGTTTCAGTCTGTCTGCCCTCTGGTGCACTCTCTTAGTGCCTACCATCTTACTTGGGTTTCTCTTACCTTGGAACTCCCCAGGTCTGTAGGTGCCCAATATGCTACTGGAGATCAGTGGAGAAATAACTCAATAAAGAATGAAAGGATGGAGCCAAAGCAAGAACAACACCCAGTTGTGAGTGTGACTGGTGATAGAAGCAAGGTCAGATGCTGTAAAAAGCAATGTTGCATAAGAACCTGGAATGTTAGGTCCATGAATGAAGGCAAATTGGAAGTGGTCGAACAGGAGATGGCAAGAGTGAACGTCAACATTCTAGGAATCAGCAAACTAAAATGGACTGGAATGGGTGAATTTAACTCAGGTCACCATTATATCTACTACTGTTTGAAAGAATCCCTTAGAAGAAATGAAGTAGCCATTATAGTCAACAAAAGATTCCAAAATACAGTATGTGGATACAATCTCCAAAATGACACAATGATTTCTGTTCATTTCCAAAGCAAGCCATTCAATATCACGGTAATCCAAGTCTATGCCCTGACCAGTAATGCTGAAGAAGCTGAAGTTGAACAGTTCTATGAAGACCTACAAGACCTTCTAGAGCTAACACCCAAAAAAGATGTCCTTTTCATTATATGGGACTGGAATGCAAAAGTAGGAAGTCAAGAAACACTTGGAGTAATAGGCAAATTTGGCCTTGGAGTACAGAATGAAGCAGGGTAAATGCAAATAGAGTTCTGCCAAGAGAATGCACTGGTCATAGCAAATACCCTCTTCCAACAAGACAAGAGAAGACTCTACACATGGACATCACCAGATGGTCAACACTGAAATCATATTGATTATATTCTTTGCAACCAAAGAAGGAGAAGCTCTATACAGTCAGCAAAAACAAGACCAGGAGCTGACTGTGGCTTGGATCATGAACTCCTTTTTATCAAATTTAGACTTAAAATGAAGAAAGTAGGGAAAACCACTAGACCATTCAGGTATGACCTAAAAAATTCCCTTATGATGATACAATGGAAGTGAGAAATAGATTTAAGGGACTAGATCTGATACACAGAGTGCCTGATGAACTATGGATGGAGATTCATGACATTGCACAGGAGACAGGGATCAAGATCATCCCCAAGAAAAAGAAATGCAAAAAAGCAAAATGGTTGTCTGAGGAGGCCTTACAAATAGCCGTGAAAAGAAGAGAAGCAAAAGCAAAGGAGAAAAGGAAAGATATACCCATTTGAATGCAGAGTTCCAAAAAATAGCAAGTAGAGATAAGAAAGCCTTCCTCAGCGATCAATGCAAAGAAATAGAGGAAAACAATAGAATGGGCAAGACTAGAGATCTCTTCAAGAAAATTTGAGATACCAAGGGAACATTTCATGCAAAGATGGGCTCAATAAGGGACAGAAATGGTAGGGACCCAACAGAAGCAGACGATATTAAGAAGAGGTGGCAAGAATACACAGAAGAACTGTACAAAAAAGATTTTCATGACCCAGATAATCACCATGGTGTGATCACTCACCTAGAGCCAGACATCCTGGAATATGAAGTCAAGTGGGCCTTAGGAAGCATCGCTACAAACAAAGCTAGTGGAGGTGATGGAATTCCAGTTGAGCTATTTCAAATCCTGAAAGATGATGCTGTGAAAGCTCTGCCCTCAATATGCCAGCAAATTTGGAAAATCCAGTAGTGGCCACAGGACTAGAAAAGGTCAGTTTTCATTCCAATCCCAAAGAAAGACACTGCCAAAGGATATTCAAACTGCCACACAATTGCACTCATCTCACAGGCTAATAAAGTAATGCTCAAAATTCTCCAAGCCAGACTTCAGCAATATATGAACCATGAACTTCCAGATGTACAAGCTGGCTTTAAAAAAGGCAGAGGAACCAGAGATCAAATTGCCAACATCCAATGGGTCATCCAAAAAGTGAGAGTTCCAGAAAAACATCTATTTCTGCTTTATTGACTGTGCCAAAGCCTTTGACTGTGTGGATCACAATAAACTGTGGAAAATTCTGAAAGAGATGGGAATATCAGACTACCTGACCTGCCTCTTGAGAAACCTGTATGCAGGTGAAGAAGCAACAGTTGGAACTGGACAACAGACTGGTTCCAAATAGGAAAAGGAGTACGTCAAGGCTGTGTATTGTCACTGTGCCTATTTAACTTATAAGCAGAGTACATCATGAGAAATGCTGGGCTGGATGAAGGACAAGTTGGAATCAAGATTGCCAGGAAAAATATCACTAACCTCAGATATGCAGGTGACACCACCTTATGGCAGAAAGTGAAGAAGAACTAAAGAGCCTCTTGATGAAAGTGAAAGAGGAGAGTGAAAAAGTTGGCTTAAACCTCAACATTCAGAAAACTAAGATCATGGCATCTGGTCCCATCACTTTATGGCGAATAGTTGGGCAAACAGTGGAAACAGTGGCTGACTTTATTTTTCTGGGCTCCAAAATCACTGCTGATGGTGATTGCTGCCATGAAATTAAAAGACGCTTGCTCCTTGGAAGGAAAGTTATGACCAACCTAGACAGCATATTAAAAAGCAGAGATATTACTTTGCCATCCAAGGTCCATCTAGTCAAGGCTATGGTTTTTCCAGTGGTTGTGTATGGATGTGAGAGTTGGACTACAAAGAAAGCTGAGCGCCGAAGAATTGATGCTTTTGAACTGTGGTGCTGGAGAAGACTCTTGAGAGTCCCTTGGACTGCAAGGAGATCCAACCAGTCCATCCTAAAGGAGATCAGTCCTGGGTGTTCATTGGAAAGACTGATGTTGAAGCTGAAAGTCGAATCCTTTGGCCACCTGATGCGAAGTGCTGACTTATTGGAAAAGACCCTGGTGCTGGGAAAGATTGAGGGCAAGAGGAGAAGGGGACGACAGAGGAGGAGATGGTTGGATGTCATCACCAACTCGATGGACACAGGTTAGGGTGGACTCAGCGAGTTGGTGATGGACAGGCAGGCCTGGCATGCTTCGGTTCAGGGGGTCTCAAAGAGTCGGACACGACTGAGCGACTGAATTGAACTGAACTGAACTGAACTGAAGGAACTCATAGCCATACAGAGCCACTTACTCATCTCTTCCATTCAGAGTTTACAGGTGTTATTATATTTCAAAATATAAGTAAGTGAGAGTATGCATGTATTCTATATGGAAAATATATATTTTTTAAACTAAAGTTTGAACTATGAATGCAGGGATTCTGCACCACCACTCCTGCCTGCCAATGATTAAGTGATTTAAAAGCGTTTACTAATTGCCTCAACAATGTGATTTCAAAAATTTCAAGGAGACTTCTCTAAGGATGCAAATATGCAAAACAGGAATAATATTACCCACCTCAAAGAAGTGTCAGTAAATAAAAGAGAATGTTTTGTCAAACTAATGGGATGAGTCTTGCCCTTGTATTTCTTAAAATAAACTATACATTATAATCACCATGTTGTTAGCATCTTTGAAGAACAATGTTAATTTATACTGAACTCAGCATGAAGATTTGTATTAATAATTATAGTGGTATTTATTTTAAAATTTAAAAACCTGTCCCTTAGCAATATTTGATGAAGGCATCATTTACATCTCAGTATGAATGAATTCATCAAAGTGAAGTGAAAGTCACTCAGTCATGTCCAATTCTTTGCAACCTCATGGACTATAGAGTCCACGGAATTCTCTAGGCTGGAAAACTAGAGTGGGTTGCCATTCCCTTCTCCAGGGGATCTTCCCAACCCAGTGATTGAATCCAGGTATCCCACATTGCAGATGGATTCTTTACCAGCTGAGCCACAGGGAAAGTCAGATAGAGGACGTATCAGATATCAAACTGATAAAAACAGATACTTAGACTTGATCTTAGCCAAAAGGCTGAGAAGCAATTCATCAAATCAAATCCCTTTCTAAAAGCAAGTTCTTATATGTTGTAGCAGGCAAGAAGAATTTGGTAGTTCTTGGTCTAAAAGACAAAGTTAAAAACCAGGGGATGGGGGGAGGAATCCATTTTATTTTTCTTTCACTAATGTTTATGCTCTTTCATCTTGTCATGTGACTCCTTGAGACACCGTTTTTCATATGACAACTTCTCTGCCCTAAATAGATACACACACACACACACACACACACACACATATTCACTCAAATAAAATACACACTACAGGAAGCAGCTATTACAAGTTACAAAGTTTGATTAGAATGATGAGTTGGAAGGAAGGTCATCAAACTTCACGATAGATTGCAAACCAAGGACAAAGGAAAAAGAATGTGCTTTACATAAAACTTTATCTTATTCAAGTAATCTGCCAGAAAGAGCCACAGTAGACAGATCCATTAATTTCTTAGTTTAATAGTTTGAGGTGAATTGCTTTAATAAGTGTTATGTTCAGAATTGAAGGTACTGTAAGCCTTTGTAGGCAGCATAATTAAAGTAGAGTGATTACCTCAATGCCAATAACTGAATTTTGGTCATAACAATGAACAAACGATTTTGCAGATTTTTATCATCACATGAAAACACTATTTAAGCAACAAACTTTTTTAGACTAATGAGTTTATTAATGGTAAATGAAACAAATGATCTGAAACAGGGTGAGGAGATATAAAAGACCTAGCATTAAATGATCTAGCAAAGAAATAAATTAATTTCAGATCCAGGTAAGCTTGAGATGTAGTAACTTTTCACTATGTTGTTAGAAATTATACATTAGAATAAGTGTAACTGTTCAGTTAATGAAATAACTGGTGGACAAAATTAAGTTATTTAAAATTATTCTTGACATTAAAGTCAAATATATATTTATATAGATGTCATAAACATATAAAATCTCAAAAATTGGAATCCTTGTATTTTTTAACAACACACCTGAATACATGTATAACATTATAATATGCATGATTTGTAAGCTCAGTGGGGATTATGATCATTTTATTTTAGAAAACCTCCTTTTGGTGCACAAGTATAAAGTGCCTCTTGATGAAACTGTCGGGGGAGTGTATAATTTCCTCAGTTCTGTCTTGCCACAGCAAAAATTTGAAACAGTGGACCAATGTTACAGCTTGGTTACAGCTCAGTTTTTTTTGGCAAGCAAAGGATAGTACACCCCCGAGGCCTGAGGGCAGACAGACCCCAAAGGAGAGGCCTCAATCTGTCTTGGCTTCCTCCTTTTATTCATTTATCTCCTCCCTGCTGAGCCTTTGACCCTATGCAAATTGGGCTAGCCAAGAAAGGGGTATGTTTGTTTCACCTGAAGTTTTCACTCCAGTCCGTGGGTTTTCTTTTGTTCCATTTTCACTGGCTTTTTCCGTTTAGTCACCATCGTTTTGGACTTCTTTTTCCTATTCTAACTACCTTAAAAAGTGAAAGAGAAGAGCAGAAAAAAAAAAAAAAAAAAAAAACCCTGGCTTAAAACTCAACGTTCAGAAAGTAAGATCACGGCATCCAGTCACATCACTTCATGGCAAATAGATTGGGAAACAATGGAAACAGTGACAGACTATTTTCTTGGCCTCCAAAATCACTGCGGATGGTGATTGCAGCCATGAAATTAAAAGACGCTTGCTCCTTGGAAGAAAAGCTACGACAAACCTGGACAGTATATTAAAAAGCAGAGACATTACTTTGCCGTCAAAGGTCTATCTAGTCAAAGCTATGGTTTTTCCAGTAGTCATGTATGGATGTGAGCGTTGGACCATAAAGAAAGTTGAGCACTGAAGAATTGATGCTTTTGAACTGTGGTGTTGGAGAAGACTCTTGAGAGTCCACTGGACTGCAAGGAGATCAAGCCAGTCAATCCTCAAGGAAATCAGTCTTGAATATTCATTGGAAGGAATGATGCTGAGGCTGAAACTCCAATATTTTGGTCACCTGAAGCGAAGAACTGACTCATTGGAAAAGACCCTGATACTGGGAAAGATTGCAGGCAGAAGGAGAAGGGGACGACAGAGGATGAGATGGTTGGATGGCATCACTGATTCAATGGATACGAGTTTGAGCAAGCTCTGGGAGTTGGTGATGGACAGGGAAGCTTGGCGTGCTACACTCCATGGGGTGGGAAAGAGTTGGACATGACTGAGTGAACTGAACTGATGCACAAATAAATTTTAAAGTGTTACTAAACTTGAAAAGCAGAATAAATGTCTCTTACTAATTGTAGGAAAACACATATGCTAAGAGAAGACTATGAAAATATTAGTCAGCAGTGTTTAGGATCCCAGTAAGAAGATTAAAAAATATGATTCAGCACTTTATTTGCAGCTACATAGTCTGTCAGTTAGCTTCGTATATTTACACCGAAACTGTTCTCATGTTTACTTAGAATATTTCTCAAAAAATTGGCAACTAAGAAATCAGTTTCAAAAAGTAATAAATGTTAACTTTAAAAAAAAGAAAAAGAGCCATCTAGATTTCCCTGGTGGCACAGTAGATAAGAATCTGCCTGCCAACGCAGGGAACAGGAGTTCAATTCCTGACCCAGAAAGATTCCACCTGCTGTGGAGCACCTATATCCATGCACCACAACCTCTGATTCTGTGTGTCACCAATTACTGAAGCCTGCAAGCCCTAGGGCCACATACTGCAACAATTGAGCCCATGTGCTAAACTTTTAAGACCTATTTGCCTATAGCCTGTACTCTGCAACAGCTGAGGCCACCACAGTGAAAAACCCAATTACCACAACCAGAGCAGCCCCCATCACCACAACTAGAGAAAGCTCATGCTGCGGCAAAGATCAAATACAACCAAAAATATAAATAGATAAATAAAATTTTAAAAATCCTTCTGTTAGCAATTGATTAAAAATGGCTAGCTAATAATAACAAGTAGTAAATACTAAAAGGACATGAACTGAACTATTCCTGATAAGAAAACCACTAGTCTATACCTTGTCCCATGGGTATTTCGGTGGTTCAGGACCGACATTTTGATAGCAATTCACTCAAGTGTAAATATTTTCAGTTGACCTAGTCATATAACAATAATAATGTCCTCATTTTGAACTTTGATAATAACACAAAATGCTCAACAGTCAGTACTCACAGGAAAAGGTGATTAAATCAATATCAAGGAATAAAATTATTCTTTTCAAATTTTTATTGGAGTACAGCTGTTTTTAAATGTTTTATCAGAAGCTGCGCGGAGTTCGGAGCCCCTGGCCGCCCTGGCCCTTGTGGCCAGGGAGCGCCTCACGAGGTAAGGCGTTCGCCCGGCCGGCTCCTGGAGTGCTCCTGCCTTCTCGCGCCCGACCTGGCTCCCAATTCAGCCTCGTCACACCCGCTCCTCAGAGCCGATGGCACAGTCCGGGCCCGGGTCGGCGACGAGGAGTCGCGCGAAAAGCAGCGCCTGGGGTTTGCTTTTTTATTTGCGTGTGTGTATCATTCACATATGTCTGCTAGTAATAGGCAGCATGACAAAATGAGTCCATGGAAACGGTTGCTAGACTGACTTAACAGCAGCCTACGGAAGTTTTCAGACGCTTAGGTAACAATGGAGCTACTGAACCAATGCAGCGCCCCTTCCGGTTTCTTCATCTCTCGCCTAGGTCAGCTTTCCCAGGGTTGCCTTTGACCCCGGAAGTCAGGCTTTCCGGGTTCCTCCCTCCCTAAGATGGCAGCAGCCGAAGACGAGTTACTGTTACCGCGGCTCCCTGAGCTGTTGGAAACCAGCAAGCAGCTTTTGGACGAACTGGAAATCGCAACTGAGCCCACCGGCTCCCGAATAATCCAAGATAAGGTGTTCAAGGGACTGGATCTCCTGAAGAAAGCTGCTGAAATGTTGTCGCAGCTCGACTTGTTCAGCCAAAATGAAGATTTGGAGGAGATCGCGTCCACCGACCTGAAGTACCTGATGGTGCCAGCATTTCAAGGAGCGTTCGCCATGAAACAAGTCAATCCCAGCAAGCGTCTAGATCATTTGCAGTGGGCTCGAGAACACTTTTTAAACTACTTAACTCAGTGCCAGCACTATCATGTGGCAGAGTTTGAGCTGCCCAAAACCAAGACCAACTCAGCTGAAAATAACACTGCTAATTCCTCCATGGCCTATCCTAGCATCGTTGCTATGGCATCTCAGAGACAGGCTAAAATAGAGAGATACAAGCAGAAGAAGGAGGTGGAGCATAGGTTGTCTGCACTGAAATCTGCTCTGGAAAGTGGTCAAGCAAATGATGAGCATGTTCGTGAATATTACCTCCTTCACCTTCGAAGGTGGATTGGTATCACCTTAGAAGAGATTGAGAGCATTGACCAGGAGATAAAGATCTTGAGAGAAAAAGACTCCACAAAAGAGGCATCAACTTCTCAGTCATCTCGTCAGGACAGGCCTCCAATGAAACCATTTGTTCTCACTCGGAACATGGCCCAAGCCAAAGTATTTGGAACTGGTTATCCAAGTCTGGCATCTATGACAGTGAATGACTGGTATGAACAGCATCGGAAATTTGGAGCATTACCAGATCAGGGAATAGCCAAGACAACGTCAGGTAAGGAAAGATCATCATAACTACAAGATCAACTAGTAATGGGCATCTGTGTAAGCAGAAAGAGTTGGCCATCTGAAAGACCTGAAAACGGGAGAATTCCAAAACAGCAAACAGTATTCACTAAAAAGTGTGGCATTCTGATAGGTGTAAGGTGCTGTTTCATTGCATTTGAGGTGGTTTTGATTCGCATTTCCCTCGTGATTAGTGATGTTGAGCATCTTTTCATGTACCTGTTGGTCATCTATGTGTCTTCTTTGGAAAATGTCTATTTAGATCTTCTGCCCATTTTGTAATTAGATTGTTTGTATTGAGTTGTCTGAGTTCTTAATATATTTTGGATATTAACCCCTTATCAGACATATCATTTGCCAGTATCTTCTCCCATTCAGTAGTTTTTTGTCTTACTGATGGTTCCCTTTGCTGTGCAAAAGCTTTTTAGTTTCATATGGTCCCATTTGTTTATTTTTGCTTTTGTTGTCCTTGCCTGAGGAGACTGATCAAAAAAGAAAATATTGCTAAGACTGACTTCAAAGAACATACCACCTATGTTTTCTTCTAGATGTTTTATGGTTTTAGATCTTATATTTAAGTCTTTAATTCATTTTGACTTTATTTTTGTAGACGATGTGAAAAAATGGTCTAGTTTTATTTTACGTATAGCTATCGTGTTTTCCCAACACCACTTAGCCATAAAAAAGAATGAAATCTTGCAATTTGTGACAATATGGATGGATCTGTAGGGTATTATGCTAAGTGAAATAAGTCAGAGAAAGATGAATACTGTATGTTTTCACTTATATGTGGAATCTAAAATATATTTTTTAAAAAAAATGAGCCCCCCAAACTCAGAAACAGACTCATAGATACAGAGAACAAACTAGTGGTTGCCAGAAGGGAGAAGAATGGGAGGATGGGTGCAATAGGTGAAGGGGATTAAAAGATATTTACCAGTTATAAAATAAATAAGCCACAAGGATGTAACTTATGGTACAAAGAATACAGTCAATAATATTATAATACCTTTGTATGATGCATAACCTGTACAAATATAGAATCACTGTGTTGTACATCTGAAAGAAATATTGTAAGTCACCTATACTTCAATTTAAAAATTTTAATGAAAAAAAATAAATAAAATGTTTTATCAATCTCTGCTATACAGCAAAGTGAATCAACAATACAAATACACATATCCCCTCTTATATTTCCTTCCCATAGAGGTTATCACAGAGCATTGAGTAGAGTTCCTTGTGAATATACGGTTGCTTATCATTATTTATCTACCTTATACATAGGAATATATATGTGAGTGGGTGTGTGCACACGTGTGTGTGTGTGAATCTCAGTCTCTCAACCCATCCCACTCCTCTTTTCCCCCTTGGTAGCCACATGTTTGAACAAAGTTATTTTTAACATTAAAGTATAACTTAAGTGTCCCAAGAAAGAAGCCCTTACTAACCCAGAGAAGAAATTAATTACAAGTATATTTTTGTTTTTATAAACTTTCATAATTAAGACTAATAAAATGTGATATTATTCCTAAAAGTCTCTATTTTTGCTGCTTCTCCTTAAATATTGCCATTACAGGGTATTAAACACTCCCCTAAGGAGTTCCAGCCTGGAATGTTAGGTCCAAAATCAAGGCAAATTGGAAATGATCAAACAGGAGATGAAAAGGGTGAATGTCAAGATTCTACAAATCAGTGCACTAAAATGGACTGGAATGGGTGAATTTAATTCAGATGGCCGTTATATCTACTACTGTGGGAAAGAATCCCTTAGAAGAAATGGAGTAACCATTATAGTCAACAAAAGAGTCCAAAATACAGTACATGGATGCAATCTCAAAAACGACAGAATGATCTCTGTTTATTTCCAAGGAAAACCATTCACTACCACAGTAATCCAAATCTATGCCCCAACCAGTAATGCTGAAGAAGCTGAAGTTGAATGGTTCTGTGAAGACCTACAAGACCTCCTAGAGCTAACACCCAAAAAAGATGTCCTTTTCATTATAGGGGACTGGAATGCAGAAGTAAGAAGTCAAGAAACACCTGGAGTAACAGGAAAATTTGGCCTTGGAGTACAGAATGAAGCAGGGCAAAGGCTAATAGAATTTTTCCAAGAGAACACACTGGTCATAGCAAACACCCTCTTCCAACAGCACAAGAGAAGACTATACATTGACATCACCAGATGGTCAACACCGAAATCAGATTGATTACATTCTTTGCAGCCAAAGATGGAGAAGCTCTATACAGTCAGCAAAAACAAGACTGGGAGCTGACTGTGGCTCAGATCATAAACTCTTAACTGGCAAATTCAGACTGAAATTGAAGAAAGTAGGGAAGACCACTAGACCATTCATGTATGACTTAAATCAACTCCCTTGTGATTACACAGTGGAAGTGACAAATAGATTCAAGGGATTATATCTGATAGACAGAGTGCCTGAAAAGCTATGAATGGAGGTTCATGACATTGTACAGGAGGCAGGGATCAAGACCATCCCCAAGAAAAAGATATGCAAAAAGGCAAAACGGTTGTCTGAGGAGGCCTTACAAAGAGCAATGAAAAGAAGAGAAGTGAAAGGAAAAGGAAAAAAGGAAAGATGTACCCATTTGAATGCAGATTTCCAAAGAATAACAAGGAAGATAAGAGAGCCTTCCTCAGTGATCAGTGCAAAGAAATAGAGGGAAACAATGGAATGGGAAAGACTAGAGATCTTTTCAAGAAAACTACAGATACCAAGGAAATTTTCATGCAACAATGAGCACAATAAGGGACAGAAATTGTATGGACCTAACAGAAACAGAAGATATAAAGAAGTGGCAAGAATACACAGAAGAACTATACAAAAAAGAGCTTCATGACTCAGATAATCATGATGGTGTGATCACTCACCTAGAGCCAGACATCCTGGAATGTGAAGTCAAGTGGGCCTTAGGAAACATCACTACAAACAACGCTAGTGGAGGTGATGGAATTCCACTTGAGCTATTTCAAATCCTAAAAGATGATGCTGTGAACATGCTGAACTCAATATGCCAGCAAATTTGGAACACTCAGGAGTGGCCCCAGGACTGGAAAAGATCAGTTTTCATTCCAATCACAAAGAAAGGCAATGCCGAAGTATGCTCAAACTACCGCACAATTGCACTCATCTCACATGTTAACAAATAATGCTCAAAATTCTCCAAGCCAGGCTTCAACAGTACATGAACCATGAACTTCCAAGATGTTCAAGCTGGTTTTAGAAAAGGCAGAGAAACCAGAGATCAAATTGCCAACATCCACTGGATCATCAATAAAGCAAGAGAGTTCCAGAAAACCATCTATTTCTGCTTTATTGACTATGCCAAAGCTTTTGACTGTGTGGATCACAATAAACTGTGGAAAATTCTTAAAGAGGTGGGAATACCAGATCACCTGACCTCCTAAGAAATCTGTTTGCAGGTCAAGAGGCAACACTTAGAACTGGACATGGAACAACAGACTGGTTCCAAATCCGGAAAGGAGTACTTCAAGTCTGTAAATTGTCACCCTGCTTATTTAACTTATATGCAGAGTGCATCATGAGAAATGCTGGACTTGATGAAGCACAAGCTGGAATCAAGATTGCCATGAGAAATATCAATAAACTCAAATATGCAGATAATACCACACTTATGGAAGAAAGAGTAGAACTAAAGAGCCTCTTGATGCAAGTGAAAGAGGAGAGTGAAAATGTTGGCTTAAAACTCAACATTCAGAAAACTAAGATCATGACATCTGGTACCATTATTTCATGCCAAATAAATGGAGAAACAGTGAAAGACTTTATTTTGGGGGGCTCCAAAATCACTGCAGATGGTGACTGCAGCCATGAAATTAAAAGATGCTTGCTCCTTGGAAGAAAAGTTATGACCAATCTATACAGCATATTAAAAAGCAGAGATGTTACTTTGCCAACAAAGGTCTGTCTAGTCAGAGCTTTGGTTTTTCCATTAGTCATGTATGGATGTGAGAGTTGGACTGTGAAGAAAGCTGAGCACCGAAGAATTGATGCTTTTGAACTGTGGTGTTGGAGAAGACTCTTGAGAGTCCCTTGGACTGCAACCAGTGCATCCTAAAGGAGATCAGTCCTGGGTATTCATTAGAAGGACTGATGGTGAAGCTGAAACTCTTTGGCCACCTGATGCGAAGAACTGACTCATTTGAAAAGACTCTGATGCTGGTAAAGATTGAAAGCGGGAGAAGAATCAGACGACAGAGGATCAGATGGTTGGAAGGCACTACCGCCTCAATGGACATGAGTTTGCGTAAACTCCAGGAATTGGTGGTGGACAGGGAGGCCTGGCGTGTTGCAGTCCATGGGGTCACAAAGAGTTGGACATGACTGAGCGACTGAACTGAACTGAACTAAGGAGTCCAAACTTTTGATATGAACACACATATTGAAGGCAGTAGGATGAGGGGCAGACTCCTTTCTTCAAATATCAAGACAAGGAAAATCTGCTTTAGTACCCCCAGAGAAGTTAGAGGAAGTTACTAGAGAGCACAAGGTGCTGAATGGCCAGGAAGGATAATTTGGAAATAGGTTTTCTAACTTTATAGTAGAGTCTTTATTTAAAAAAAAAAAAGAAAAGAAAAAGAAGAAGAGTCCTTATTTTAAGCTGTGAAGAGGGCGGTCCTAAGATGGTGCAAGCATAGAATGGGGAGACCACTTTCTCCCCCACAAATTCATTTGAAAGAACATTTCAGTGCTGAGCAAATTCCACAAAACAACTTCTGAATGCTGGCAGAGGACATCAGGTGCCCAGAAAGGCAGCCCATTGTCTTCGAAAGGTGGTAAGACAAAATATAAAAGATAAAAAGAGAGACAAAAGAGGTAGGGATGTAGATCCATCCCGGGAAGGGAGTCTTAAAAAAGAGAAGTTTTCAAACACCAGGAAACACTCTCTCTGATGGGTCTGTGGTGAGCCTTAGAATCTCAGAGGGCAAAATAACCAGGAGGAAAAATAAAATAAATAAATAAATAATTAAAACCCACAGATTATGTGCCTAACAGCAACTCCTAGCGGAGCAGCAGCCCAGAAGCTCGCATCCTCCACTAGCAAGCGGGGTCTGGGCAGGGAAGCTCAGGCTGCCTTGCTTAGGGTAAGGACCAGTCCTGAATGCCCCGAGGGTAATCTGAGGGAACTAACGTGAGACAGCAATCAATCCCGACTGTGGAATAGCTATCCCGCAAAAAGCCCTAACCTAAGACACTACCAGGCAAGCTCACAGCACAAAGGACTGAGCAGAGCTGTCCGGCTGCAGACCGGACCAGGCGAGGGCAGCCAGAGCCACCAGGGGACAACTGCGGCCCCAGAGAGGCATTATCTACCAAACTGCAAGCAGACTTTGTTGCTAACCAAGATTTCTTGGGATTCTGGATGGTCGATATCTGCAGGGAGGGTCACAGCCAGAGACCAGCTCCCCAGAAGAGACACACGGAACACCTGAGAAGGCGCGCCCGTTGTATACCCAGAAAACCAAGCGGCTGGGACAGGGGAGGCAAAAAGCCACAGCCTTCAACTGGAGGCGACCACGCCCGCCAAGCACCTGGTCACCTGAGCCGCTCGGATCTGGGACGGGCTCAAAACACAGGTCCAACCAAGTCTGCGCCTTTGTGGAGTACCCAAGAACCTGAACCTGAGTGGCTTAGACCTGGGGAGTGCATGAAACCCAGGGACCACATCACAGTTCATGGCAGAGCAACCTAGAGCCTGAGCAGTGTAGACTGGGAAAGCACACATGCCGTGAGCGGGAGCAAACCCAGTGCAGCTGAAACACTGTGAGCATGCCCCACACATGCCAGTGAGGTTTATTTGCAGTGTTCCTCCCTCCCCACAGCACAACTGAACAAGAGAGTCTAACCTAACTGCCAGGCATGCTCACAGAATAAAGGACTGAGCAGAGCTAGCCAGCTGCACCACCACCCCCCTTGTGTCAGGGCAGAAATTAGACACTGAAGAGACCAGCAAACAGAAGAAGCTAAAATAGACGGAACCACTTTGAAAGCGACAGGTGCAATAGATTAAAACCCTGTAGTTAGTACCAACTACATAGGAAGGGGCCTATAGACCTTGAGAAGTATAAGTTGGATCAAGGAACTATCTGAAAATGAACTGAACCCCCACTGTCTGCAACAACTCCAGAGTAATTCCTAGATATATTTTTACTATTATCATTTTTTAAATGTTTGTAAATTTTTAAAATATTTTAAGTCCTCTATTACTCCTTTAAATTTCATTTTTATGACATACAATTACCTTGCAAAAAAAAAATCTTATTTTTAAACAAACTTCATATATATATGTTGTAATTTTTGTGACTTTTTTTAATATTATATTTTTGAGAATCTAACCTCTACTCTAGATTTTTAATCTTTGCTTTTTGGTATTTGTTATCAATTGTACCTTTAAGAACCCAATCTTCAGTACCCATTTTTACTTGGGAGCGAGATCACTGGCTTGATTGCTCTCTCCCCCTTTTGACTCTCCTTTTTCTCCACAAGGTCACCTCTATATCCCCTCTCCCCCTTTTCTTCTCTACCCAACTCGATGAATCTCTTTGTGTGTTCTGGGCTATGGAGAACACTTAGGGAACTGATTACTGGCTGGATCTCTCTCTCTTCTTTTGATTCCCCCTTTTATCCTCCTGACCACCATTGTCTCCTTCCTCCCTCTTCTCTTCTCTGTGTAACCTGTGAACATCTCTGAGGGATCCAGACTGGAGAGCACATAGGGAAGTGATTACTGGCTAGCTTGCTCTCTCCCCTTTTGATTCCCCCTCTTCTCCTCCTGGGCACCTCTATCTCCCTCCTCCCTCTTCTCTTCTCCATGTAACTCTGTGTACCTCTCTGGGTGTCCCTCACTGTGGAGAAACTTTTCATCATTAAACTAGATGTTTTATCATCAGTGCAGTATAGATGAAGGAGTCTTGAGGCTACTGTAAGAATAAGACTAAAAACCAGAGGCAGGAGGCTTAAGTCCAAATCCTGAGAACACCAGAGAACTCCTGAATCCAAGGAACATTAATCAATAGGAGCTCATCAAATGCCTCCATACCTACACTGAAACCAAGCACCACCCAAGGGCCAACAAGTTCCAGAGCAAGACATACCATGCAAATTCTCCAGCAACACAGGAACATAGCCCTGAGCTTCAATACACAGGCTTCCCAAAGTCACACCAAGCCCACTGACATCTCAAAACTCATTACTGAACACTTCATAGCACTCCAAAGAGAAGAAATCCAGCTCCACCCACCAGAACACCGACACAAGCTTCCCTAACCAGGAAACCTTGACAAGCCACCCGTCCAACCCCACCCACAGCGAGGAACCTCCACAATAAATAGGAACCACAAACTGCCAGAATAAGGAAAGACCACCCCAAACACAGCAATATAAACAAGATGAAAAGGCAGAAAAATACCCAACAGGTAAAAGAAAAGGATAAATTCCCATCAAGCCAAACAAAAGAGGAAGAAATAGGGAATCTACCTGATAAAGAATTCTGAATAATGATAGTGAAAATTATCCGAAATCTTGAAAACAAAATGGAGTTACAGATAAACAGCCTGGAGACAAGGATCAAAAGGATGCAAGAAAGGTTTAACAAGGACCTAGAAGAAATAAAAAAGAGTCAATGTATAATGAATAATGCAATAAATGAGATCAAAAACACTCTGGAGGAAACCAACAGTAGAATAACAGAGGCAAGATAGAATATAGAATGGTAGAAATAAATGAAACAGAGAGGAAAAAAGAAAAAAAGAACTAAAAGAAATGAGGACAATCTCAGGTACCTCTGGGACAATGTTAAATGCCCCAACATTCGAATCATAGGAGTCCCAGAAGAAGAAGATAAAAAGAAAGACCATGAGAAAGTATTTGAGGAGATAATAGTTGAAAACTTCCCTAAAATGGGGAAGGAAATAATCACCCAAGTCCAAGAAACCCAGAGAGTCCCAAACAGGATAAAGCCAAGGCAAAACACCCAAGACACATATTAATCAAATTAATAAAGATCAAACCCAAAGAACAAATATTAAAAGCAGCAAGGGAAAAACAACAAATAACACACAAGGGGATTCCCATAAGGATAACAGCTGATCTTTCAATAGAAACTCTTCAGGCCAGAAGGGAATGGCAGGACATTCTTAAAGTGATGAAAGAAAATAACCTACAGCCCAGATTACTATACCCAGCAAGGATCTCATTTCAAATATGAAGGAGAAATCAAAAGCTTTACAGACAAGCAAATGCTGAGAGAATTCAGCACCACCAAACCAGCTCTCCAACAAGTGCTAATGGATCTTCTCTAGACAGGAAACACAGAAAGGGTGTATAAACTCAAACACAAAACAATAAAGTAAATGGCAACGGGGTCATACTTATCGATAATTACCTTAAATGTAAATGGGTTGAGTGCCCCAACCAAAAGACAAAGACTGGCTTAATGGATACAAAAACAAGACCCCTATATGTGTTGTCTACGCGAGACCCACCTCAAACAAGGGACACATACAGATTGAAAGTGAAGGGCTGGAGAAAGATATTCCATGCAAATAGAGACCAAAAGAGAGCAGGAGTCACAATACTCATATCAGATAAAATAGACTTTAAAACAAAGGCTGTGAAAAGAGACAAAGATGGACATTACATAATGACAAAGGATCAATCCAAGAAGAAGATATAACAATTATAAATATATATGCACCCAACATAGGAGCACCACAATATGTAAGACAAATGCTAACAAGTATGAGAGGGGAAATTAACAATAACACAATAATAGTGGGAGACTTTAACACCCCACTCACACCTATGGACAGATCGACTAAACAGAAAATTAACAAGGAAACACAAACTTTAAATGATACAATAGACCAGTTAGACCTAATTGATATCTATAGGACATTTCACCCCAAAACAATGAATTTCACCTTTTTCTCAAGTGCACATGGAACCTTCTCCAGGATAGATCACATCCTGGGCCATAAATCTAGCTTTGGTAAATTCAAAATAATTGAAATCATTCCAAGCATCTTTTCTGACTACAATGCAGTAAGATTAGATGTCAATTACAGGAGAAAAACTATTGAAAATTCCATCATATGAATGCTGAACAACACGCTGCTGAACAACCAACAAACCACATAATAAATCAAAAAAAATTAAAATATGCATAGAAATGAATGAAAACGAAAACACAACAACCCAAAACCTATGGGACACTGTAAAAGCAATGCTAAGGGGAAGGTTCATAGCAATACAGGCTTATCTCAAGAAACAAGAAAAAAGTCAAATAAATAACCTAAATCTACACCTAAAGCAACTAGAAAAAGAAGAAATGAAGAACCCCAGGTTAGTAGAAGGAAAGAAATCTTAAAAATTCAGGCAGAAATAAATGCAAAAGAAACAAAAGAGACCATAGGAAAAATCAACAGCCAAAAGCTGGTTCTTTGAGAAGATAACAAAATTGACAAACCATTAGCCAGAATCATCAAGAAACAAAGGGAGAAAAATCAAATCAATAAAATTAGAAATGAAAATGGAGAGATCACAACAGACAATAAATACAAGAAATACAAGGATCATAAGAGGCTATTATCAGCAACTATATGCCAATAAAATGGACAACTTGGAAGAAATGGAAAAATTCTTAGAAAAGTACAACTTTCCAAAACTTAGCCAGGAAGAAATAGAAAATCTAGGCAGACACATCACAAGCGTGGAAATTGAAACTTTAATCAGAAATCTTCCAGCAAACAAAAGCCCAAGACCAGACGGCTTCACAGCTAATTTCTACCAAAAATTTAGAGAAGAGCTAACACCTATCCTACTCAAACTCTTCCAGAAAATTGCAGAGGAAGGTAAACTTCCAAACTCCTTCTATGAGGCTACCATCACCCTAATACCAAAACCAGACAAAGATGCCACAAAAAAAGGAAACTACAGGCCAATATCACTGATGAACATAGGTGCACAAATCCTTGACAAAATTCTAGCAAACAGAATCCAACAACATATTAAAAAGATCATACATCATGACCTAGTGGGCTTTATCCCAGGGATGCAAGGATTCTTCAATATCTGCAACTCAATCAATGTAATACACCACATTAACAAATTGAAAAATAAAAACCATATGATTTTCTCAATAGATGCAGAGAAAGCCTGTGACAAAATTCAACATCCATTTATGATATAAAAAAAAAAAAACCCTCCAGAAAGCAGGAATAGAAGAAACATACCTCAACATAGTAAAAGCTATATATGACAAACCCACAGCAAACATTATCCTCAATGGTGAAAAATTGAAAGCATTTCCCCTGAAATCAGGAACAAGACAAGGCTGACCACTCTCACCACTACTATTCAACATAGTTTTGGAAGTTTTGGCCACAGCAATCAGAGAAGAAAAAGAAATAAAAGGAATCAAGATTGGAAAAGAAGAAGTAAAACTCTCACTGTTTGCAGATGACATGATCCTCTACATAGAAAACCCTAAAGATTCCACCAGAAAATTGCTAGAACTAATCAATGAATATAGTAAAGTTGCAGGGTATAAAATCAACACACAGAAATCCCTTGCATTCCTATACACTAACAATGAGAAAATAGAAAGAGAAATTAAGAAAACAATTCCATTCACCATTGCAATGAAAAGAATAAAATACTTAGGAATATATCTACCTAAAGAAACAAAACACCTATATATAGAAAACTATAAAACACTGGTGAAAGAAATCAAAGATGACACAAATAGATGGAGAAATATACCGTGTTCATAGATTGGAAGAATCAATATGGTGAAAATGAGTATACTACGCAAAGCAATCTATAGAATCAATGCAATCCCTTTCAAGCTACCAATGGTATTTTTCACAGAACTAGAACAAATAATTTCACAATTTGTATGGAAATACAAGAAAACCTCAAATAGCCAAAGCAATCTTGAGAAAGAAAAATGAAACTGGAGGAATCAACCTGCCAGACTTCAGTCTCTACTACAACACCAGTCATCAAGACAGTATGGTACTGTCGCAAAGACAGAAATATAGATCAATGGAACAAAATAGAGAGCCCAGAGATAAATCCATGAACCTATGGACACTTTTTATCTTTGAAAAAGGAGGCAAGAATATACAATGGAGAAAAGACAACCTCTTTAACAAGTGGTGCTGGGAAAACTGGTCAACCACTTGTAAAAGAATGAAACTAGAACACTTTTTAACACCATACATAAAAATAAACTCAAAATGGATTAAAGATCTAAATATAAGACCAGAAACTATAAAACTCCTTGAGGAAAACATAGGTAAAACACTCCCCGACATAAACCACTGGAGGATCCTCTATGACTCACCTCCCAGAATATTGGAAATAAAAGCAAAAATAAACAAATGGGACCTAATGAAACTTAAAAGCTTCTGCACAACAAAGGAAACTATAAGCAAGGTGAAAAGACAGCCTTCAGAATGGGAGAAAATAATAGCAAATGAAGCAACTGACAAAGAATTAATCTCAAAAATATACAAACAACTCCTGCAGCTCAATTCCAGAAAAATAAATGACCCAATCAAAAAATGGGCCAAAGAACTAAACAGACATTTCTCCAAAGAAGACATACAGATGGCTAACAAACACATGAAAAGATGCTCAACATCACTCGTTATCAGAGAAATGCAAATCAAAACCACAATGAGGTATCATTTCATGCCTGTCAGAATGGCTGCTATCCAAAAGTCTACAAGCAATAAATGCTGGAGAGGGTGTGGAGAAAAGGGAACCCTCTTACACTGTTGGTGGGAATGCAAACTAGTACAGCCACTATGGAGAACAGTGTGGAGATTTCCTAAAAAACTGGAAATAGCACTGCCATATGACCCAGCAATCCCACTGCTGGGCATACACACCAAGGAAACCAGAAATGAAAGAGACACGTGTACCCCAATGTTCATCACAACACTGTTTGTAATAGCCAGGACATGGAAGCAACCTAGATGCCCATCAGCAGACGAATGGATAAGAAAGCTGTGGTATATATACACAATGGAATATTGCTAAGCCATTAAAAAGAATACATTTGAATCAGTTCTAATGAGGTGGGTGAAACTGGAGTCTATTATACAGAGTGAGGTAAACCAGAAAGGAAAACACTGATACAGTATACTAACGCATATATGTGGAATTCAGAAAGATGGTAACAATAACCCTGTATGTGAGACAGCAAAAGAGACACAGATGTATAGAACAGTCTTTTGGACTTTGTGGGAGAGGGCGAGGGTGGGATGATTTGGGAGAATGGCATTGAAACATGTATATTATCATATGTGAAATGAATCGCCAGTCCAGGTTTGATGCATGATACAGGGTGCTCAGGGCTGGTGCACTGGGATGACCTAGAGGGATGGGGACCACGTGTGCACCTATGGCAGATTCATGTCAACATATGGCAAAACCAATACAGTATTGTAAAGTAATTAGCCTCCAAATAAAATAAATATATTTAAAATAAATTTTAAAAATAAAATAAAATAATAAATAAGCTATGAAGACCCCAGTTCCTTTACACAAGCTTTTGAAAAACAATTATCAAGCATACACTAATAATTACCATATGAAAATATTTTTTTCCCAAGGGGATCTAGGTATTCTACTGATAATTTAAGTGTATGTTGATAAAATTATCAAAATTTAGGTTCAAAACTTTAAAGATTATGTATGAATTTATGTAATAGTTATGCCATAGAAAACAGCATATTTCATATATTTATCATCAATTTGTTTTTCTCTTTTAGACTATGTAAATGAGATGTAGGATAATCCCATCAACATGAGAATATTGATGTGAGATGATTCAGGATCAAGTTAGCTGTGTTGTTTTGTTTGTTTGCTTGCTTTTTTTCTCATTAGAATAGCTTGAGACTGATTGTCTCAATAAAGGACTCTAATTTTGCTTTTATAGACATAGACTTTTGTCATTATATCTTAGAAAGTTTCTTTTAATAGTTTCTTAAAAGTTGTACCAGAAAGTATTCTTAATAATTTGTATAAAAGTACTGCATGGGAACATTATAATGTAGAATCAGATGACAGGTACTCAGTAATAATTTATAAAATTAGAGATTTTGTTCTGCCTGAACCTGAGTTCATATCGTTTGCCCTTTACATCTAGCTCAGGGCACAAACACAGGAATGAACAACAGCAGCAAAAACCCAGGAGTCTTCATGTTCTCATTTCCCCCAATATCTGATCATAGTGTAGGTTGACAGATAGGTGAGAACACAAAGGTACTTATACAGGTTAATTGGTGATTAAGTAAAACTATCAGAGTGTTTCTTAGTGAATTTCTGTCATTTTCAAAGTATTTTAGGCTGGATGGAACCTTGCCAAGCCTTCAAGCTTATGAAAAAATGATTCATGGTTATTAAGAGCAAATGCCCTAGAGAGATTAATCTGTGCTATCCCAACAAGCTGACCTTTTCCCAAAGACATAGCAATTTAATTATCTACTTTGAAAAGCACAATTATAGTAAATTTCAAAACCTGATTTATAGACAGATTTTACATCCTCATCTATAATGCATGTAAATAAGAGCTTTGGAGTTTCCTTTTTCTAGGTCTGTTATGTGTGTGTTTTGTAGCTAATAAGTGTTAAATAGTTCCTGCTTTAAAAACCACAGACAAGTTCTTTGATTAAATGTCTGCTATTAGTAAAAAGAATATTTCAAATTATGGATGTTTTACAGTCTGTGTTCTAAATTTCACATAACATTTGCACTGTTTTAAATAAACAGGTGTTTCTGTAATCTGTGGACCTAGGAAACTTGACCTCGGTAGAATTTCCATTTAAGCACAGCCTGATGAAAATGATGCCATCTTTTATTTTCTACTTAATGACTCTATATTATATCTTACAGAGCATAATGCAGAAATTCATCATAAGATGAACTTAAAATATGGACTTGAAGTAACAGAAATTATGCTCTTAGTCAGTTAATCAGTTTCAAATTTTTACAAAAGATCCATCTACCTACCATCATCATCATCATCAGTGTTAACCCCGCAGTCATGTCCACCTCTGTGACCCCATGCACTGTAGCCCACCAGGCTCCTCTGTCCATGGAATTTCCCTGGCAAGAATCCCAACCAACCAGGGAAGGCAGATATTTGAAAGCCCAAACACTGCCCCCACAACATACACACACCCCAAAGGACAAGTCTGAGATACCAGTGCTTTTCTGTTTCTCTGAAGGTGTCTTGCTTACACCACAATACTGACTACTACTTGCTAGCCATGTGCAGCAGCAATGTCAACAGGATGCTTGGGGAATCCTCTTTTGCTCCTATAAGGGAGTATCCTTATTGTCCAATGAAGATATGAGTAATTATTTTGTATAAATGTAGCTATTTATGTTCAAATATAAATGTAAATTTTAAGACTCTTTGCTTTAATGAAAGCTACTGGAGAAATACAAAGGTGGTAACATAGATTTTTAAAAGTTAGAGATTGTCAGTGTTAAAGAGCAAACGAGCCAAGAAACTGACTCAACTAAGTCCAGATGGCACAGGTGCTCTCAAGACCCAAAGAGATATTGCAGGGAGAAAGAAAGAACAGAAAGAAATCAATTAAAAAGAAATAGCTGTTTGCATATTATAGAGTCCAGTGGCACACAGTAAGTCTGAAACTACACTTTATAACTAAAAACTGAACCAACTTAATAGAGTATAGCCAACAGTTCCTTTACCACAGGTTAACACTGAAGACCATCAGAGTTCCTCCTTCTATAGTCACCCAAAATTTTATATAAAATTTTCCCCATTTTATAGAATCAACAGGGAATTCCAGGAGGAAAGTAGAATCTAAGCATCGATTTTCTTTCAGATATGTATCATAGGATTCATCTAGTAATGTTGCCTGAGGGGGTTGTTGCAGTTTCAGAAAGTTTTATGATCTAGTGATCATAAGTGGGTAAGTGAGATCATAGTGGATAAGTGAGAACCTTATCCACAGGTGTAAATGTCCCATACACATTTGAGTATTAAGTTTGAGTATTAAAGGGAAAGATTAAAATGTAGTTAAAATAGATTGTAAAGATAAAACATAAAATCAATTTACTTTGGCCTTTAAAAAAAAACTTATTTATGAAGTATTTTAAATATACATTAAATAGCCATAAAGGTAGTAATTTTATATATTTTAAAGCATACTTTAAAAGATAGCATAAGATCTCAAAGATTCTGATTTATTTAGAGATGTGAAAGCAAGAATATACAATGTCCATACTCATTTTTTAAATATAACTAAAAAAAATTTAGGAGGAAGTATTATATCCTAGTTCATAGCATACATTTACAGAAAAAGAAAATGAGAAATGAAGCATCAAACCATATTAAGCATATATCTAGAAGGTGTTCTGGAAGGTGGTGGGCTATGAGAGGGACTGAAAAATGGAGAAAAGGAAATGACCCATGAAAAATGAAAGAGAATTTTCGAGATAAAGAAGTTTTCACCAAAAGAACTGACCAAAGTCAAGTAGAGTAAACTTTTAATTACCCAATACTAGACACATCATTGTGAAACTGTAGAATACTAATGTTAAAGAGAGGGTCTGAAAATCTTCTAGAGCACAAAAACAATTTACCTTCAAAAGAAGAAAAAAAATAGAATATAAGAAACTGACTAGCAACAGTGGACTCTAGAAGTCAGTAGAACAGTGCTGTCAAAGAGGGAAATGATTTTAAACCTAGGATTCTACACCTTTGTCAGTCCTTCACAATTCATGAGGGGAAATTTTAGAAATTAAGAAGTCAGAAAGTTTATATCCTTTGAATATTTTTTAATTGTTAAAGACTATTATCTGGAGAAATGCAAAAGAAATACCAAAGTAAGAAAGCATAGTATATAACAATAGTATGGATCTAATCCTTGAAAAGAAAACTTAAAATGACAGCTCAGCAGCAAATATAGAATTAGATTCGGCTTAGGATGAAATGCTACAAATTATAACCAAAGACTCAGAGAAGTAGGTCTTCAGATAATAAACTTCATTTAATAAACTTTGTGATTAACATGGATTATCTTAGCAACATGATGAAATCATAATATATTTTTGTCAACAAAAAGGAAAAAATTTTACAAACTCTGGAAAACCATTGCCATAAAGTCTTATTCTAAATATGAAGTAAATTAAATTGGTGTTAAAATTGTGTATAACCAACTTTCTGAGCTATGCTTTTTTTTTTAATAAATAGGACAGAAATTTCAAGGCACTAATAAACAGAAATCCATAAAATATACCATAATTTTGTCATAAAGCATGATGATATAAAGCATCATAAAGCAATGATATAAAGTCAGAATAAGCCAGTTTATGCCACTGAAATGAACTCTTAGATCTCATGACTTTTAACAAAATGAAAACTTATTTCTTGGCTTATCAGTTTTAATCAAGTTACCACCCGTGTGCTTTCCTGCAAAGATTGACCATGCTCCTTCCATTGTGTGGTTCTCAAGTCTCATAATGCTTGATTTCCAGATGACTAAAAGGGGAAATAGACTGGGCAGGATATTTTAGGGGCCTGCAGGTGACACCCATCTATCCACATGCCACTCAATCCCAAGGCTCACAAAAGTGGAGGAGGACTTGGATAAAAATGAACATGATAGTTTCAGCCACAAATGCCAAACATTATGATATTATCTGTGTTGTTTGATGCCTTGTCACCTAAAGAGAAAATACCAAATGGTGCAGTTCACTTGGTCTCAAAGGGACACCAAGGAGCTTGTATTCAACTTGTCACAGAGCTTTCTACAATCAACAGGGAACTCTCTTAGATTGGAGAGATTATTCCAATTTTGGTTAATCCCTAGAGCATATATTATGAGCCATGATGATACCCAACTGCATCTCTATGACTTCATTTGAGATTGTGCCGATCCCTTTCTATTCTTTAGTAGAAAATTAAAAGAAAACACAAGATTAATATTTGGATAGAACAAGATATTATACATAAATTCCACATACATTTTATCTTCTTGCCCCTCATTACAAAATGTATATTTCTTCTGGAAGGGGAGTAAACAGATCTTACTGGGACATGTTAAAAATAGATATGATTTTCAAAAAAAAAAGATATGACTTTCACTTCCAATCCAATTTACCTCCTGTAAGAAAGAAAAATATTATTAATTATAATTAATGCTTTGTAACTTGAATCTCCTAAATCAGGCATTCTTTCAAGCAACTATAAAGATAAATATATCTGACCTTGAAATTTGTAACATTCTCCTTTAAATGGTGCATAGGATAGCAGAATTTTCTCTTCAGGTCCAATCCTTTGCTAAGTTGCAGTGTATGTTATGTAAATAGACACCAAATTGAAATCAGTTTATTGAATTTCATTTTTTAGACTACAGGCAGAATACAGAGAAATTAATCACAGTAATAGATTATAAATACTTTAACTTTGACAGAGTACAGGTAAAAAGAGGGAAGTTAAGATATTTATCCAAATGTAGAAGTGGAGAGCAAACTGTTTAAAATCAATGGAACCCTATCTAGAGGTTAGAACTAGAACAGAAGATAGTAAATATGAGAATTAAATTGTAATAATGTACATGGACAGTTGGTAGCAAGAGATAGGTAATAGTGATGAATTCCTCGTTTTTATTGGTGGGAAAACAATAGATAGTATGTAAATTTAATAAAGGAAAACTTTAGACATAAACATTATTCTGCTTTTGGTTAACTAAAAATATTAAATAGCTATGGTTAAATCTGACTACATCTAGGAGAGGGGAATGAAGATGAGGCAACATTTTATTTTTGCTTACTATTCTCTTTAATGCTTAATTTTTTAACCATGTGAATGTCTTACTTTACATGTACTACTTTTATAGAAAAAAGTAACAACTTTATGATTGTGACAATTTTGATAAAGTATGTTGCTCTGTTCTAGACACACTGTTTTGATATGGATCCAAACCTGACTGTGAAAGGACAGCATTTCAGATTCATATGTAGTATTAAAGGCAATTTGTCCACTATATAAACAGGGGAATCATTTCCACAAAAGTATTTGTCAACACTGATTTATTGACTCTGCTAACAGGATGCTCACTCTATTTTTAACGAAGGTATTCCATCTCAGTAAGCTTGAATCATTAGTACTTTCTTCCCAGTTATGTATCAAAATCTACTGCATTTCAACCTTGCCCATTTGTTCTTAAGTTAATTACTGAAAAAATACTAATATTTGAATTAGAGGAGATTAAAATATTAGAAATTCAATTTATAGAAATATTCTTATCTCAAAAGTGACAATAAAATGCATTTATACAATTATATCAGTTTGTTAACAATTCACCAAATCCCATTTAACCTCTATAAATGAGCACCAAGGGATGCATCAGGTTTGTCATCTGGTAGAATCACTCTCCCCTTCTTAACAATAATAGGCCTTATTATTAAAGTATACTATGATCCGTGAAGAAGTGCCAATAGCTTATTTCAATTCAATAGAAAATTACCTCTGTTACACTTTAAGGACAAACAAAATTAAGAAAGGACTTATATAAATCTCAACATTGTTGATAATGCATGATTGTTGGGAGAGATTTATGCTACTGGATACCTATTTTATAAGGTATCAATCTTGAATTTTCTCTGATATCACAAATTCATAATCTTTCTTATTTCCTTGTAAGTGAAAATTTTTTGTTGTTGCCTTCTATTTGGCTGCTTTTATCCCAATGATGTCTTCCCCAGTTGTTCAGCTGGTAAAGAACTTGCTTGCCAATGCAGGAGATGCAAGAAATGCAGGTTGGATCCCTGGGTCAGAAAGATCCCCTGGAGAAGGAAATGGCAACCTGCTCCAGTATTCTTGCCTAGAAAATTCCATGGACAGAGGAGCGTGGTGGACTACAGTCCATGGGTTCATGAAGAGCCGGATATAACTAAGTAAACACACACACACATCCCAATGACAAGAGACCATGCCTGGGACATTTTCATCCTAATAATACTTACAGAATAAAGTAAATTATTGTAATATATTCATTATAATATACTTGCAAACAGAAGTCTAAACTTAGAATAAGTTATAAAATGGTGGCTCAACAAAACTCTTTTGTATTCAAACATTTTAAATTCCAGGTTGCTCGGACAGTAAAGAATCTGTCTGCAATGCAGGAGACCTGGGTTTGACCCCCGGGTTGGGAAGATTGGGAAGATCCCCTAGAAGAGAGTATGGCAACCCACTCCAGTATTCTTGCCTGGGAATCCCCATGAACAGAGGAGTCAGGCAGGCTACAGTCCACAGGGTCGCGAAGAGTCAGACATGACTGAGTGACTAAGCACAGCACAAGTTGAAAGAGCATAAATTAATTCAAATGTTTATGAGACACCCTCTTAACTCAAAATTAGGAAAAAATGTTCCATGTTCAGTTCAGTTCAGTTCAGTCGCTCAGTCATGTTCGACTCTTTGTGACCCCATGAATCGCAGCACGCCAGGCCTCCCTGTCCATCACCAACTCCTGGAGTTTACTCAAACTCATGACATCGAGTTGGTGATGCCATCCAACCATCTCATCCTCTGTCGTCCCCTTCTCCTCTTGCCCCCGATCCCTCCCAGCATCAGGGCTTTTTCCAATGAGTCAAATCTTCGCATGAGGTGGCCAAAGTACTGGAGTTTCAGCTTCAGCATCAGTCCTTCCAAAGAACACCCAGGACTGATCTCCTTTAGGATGGACTGATTGGATCTCCTTGCAGTCCAAGGGACTCTCAAGAGTCTTCTCCAACACCATAGTTCAAAAACATTAATTTTTCATGTTATGTGTGTTTAAATCTGAGACTAGGTACCATGTGGCCTAGTCTGCGTCCCAAACTTAACCTCCCCCACAAATTTTCCTTAAAATAATCAACATGTTCTTTTAGACAAGAAAGAACATATATAATACAGATAATTTTCTTTTCCAAAAATAAGCAAAGAGCATTCTGAAAAGATGGTAGCTGTGGAGAGGTCATTTTTTGAACCTCTCTTGCATCCCTGTAAAAATAAGCAGATAGATGACATCTACCACCAAACTAGATGTAAGTTGTCCTCACTAATGAAAAGCATGAGAACACACAATGCAAAGATTCCAATCTAGGAGTCTCATTTCAAAGCCCAAGCTCTCACTAAGTACATACACTAAGTATATGTGAAGCTACCATCCAGTGTTTCCATCTTCCTGGACTTGCTTGGCTGCTGTTGTGTAAAGATGACTTTTTGTTGAGAGTAGAAAAACAGGATCACTCCCTCTGCAGTGTATTCTAGGCACAAAGAAATGAAGCTTTTTTAACAGCAACTTTCCCTGAGGAGGGTCATTTGTTTGTTCATTTATGCTGTTCTCCCCCTTTTTCAATTATGAGCCCTGGAATCTGCTCTGTGATCCCCCAGGTGGGATCACTGAGGCCGACACCACTAGCTAATATCACAAGAATTTATTCTCAAACTACAACTACATGGTGATGAGAAAAGAATTGGTGGGAAATGACTGAATCCAACCCAGAGTGTGGATTCTATATTTTTTGTTACACAAAAAAATTGAACATAATTATATACAAAGCACAAAAATGATGTGCTGTGAAAATCTGGTTTAAAAACTGGTGATATTTTATTAGAGAAATGATGGCAAACATGAACCAATGTGGATAAAAGAATCTGCATCCAAATTTTCCTTCTTCTGGGAACTGTATAGCCTTCTTTGTCACCTCAAACCTTCCAAGCATTGATCGGCAATTCTTTGTTTTCAATCCTCTCATTACTAGTCCTTAGTCTGCATTTTAGAACCTTAAAGCTCACTAATTATGTCCTTCTTTTGGGTGTGCAAAAATATTGTTGTCTGTCTGTCTTGTTAGTGCAGGAATGGCTTTCTCCTTTTCAAAATCTATGCCTTCTTTGTGCACAGGTGTCCTGACAACAATCTGCCTCCTCTTGGCTGCTAGGAATAATGGTGTTTTATTCTGATGTCTTTGGCAGAAAGAGCCACTTACACTTTGGGGCCTAACCTGAACATAGAATCTCTCCTGAGATATTTTCTGTGTTACACCATTAAACATCCTCCTAGCAACTGTGCTTTAGGAACATTATTTTCCAATTTACCCACTCGTAAAGTCATTAAGGCAAATGAAAACATCGACATGAGTTTTCAGTACACGGGTTTCTTCTCACCAGGCATGAATCTGGATATTTGAGTGCCCTCAGGGGTTCGGGCAGTGCATGGGATATTCAAACTTGGAGTGAGTAGCATGAAATGGGAGAGCCAAATGTCATGCAACACGCCAAATGGTGCCAGATTGGAAGCAGGTAGACAATCAGATTTCAAATCACCAACCCAAACCAGGCTAGGCAAAATGAAAGTTCCTGTATTGAAAACAAGCAAGAGGGCTTAATGATGGAGGATTTTCAAGCAGACAGTAGTGATGAAGTAGTGATTTCCAAGCAGAATGTGGAAAAAAACTAGCACAGAGCTCTGGGACTTTGATATCTGATTCAAAAGTATTTGGGCTGGGAGATTTAGAAGTACTTATGGGTGAGCAGCAGAATGAACATTGGTTTAGTTTTTTCTTTTTGACTCCTTAAGCAAGGAAACTATGTCAGTAGGAAAATATCGGGGGTGGGGGGACCTATGCTTTGAGAGACTGAATTCTGATTTGGCAAGTCAGTTGGAAAGTACATTTATGTAATATGGGTAAAGTCAATGTTAAAATACAATTTAGTTGTTCCTCTCTAACAAATTAATCTTGGTAAATGTAAGCTATGTGAGTATTCTACAGCCTTAGAGATGTTTGTTCTCCATTTGGAAAAATGTATTTGAGCAGGGGTGACTGGAAGAATGTGTATGTCTTCCAATGTATCTTGATATTCTTCATATATAGCTAAAATCTTGTGAAAAGAAGGACTTGGGTATTATCACACCTATATAAACATCATGGGATATAAAAATTACTTTTGTCTTTACAAGACACAGAGAGTTGGTCTTATTTCTTGGATTCTATATTGACAAAAAATGGCAGCCCTTCCCTCAGGTTCACAGACAGATTTTTAAAATTTCATTTGTATTTTTAAATATAGCCCATTCATGAAACATTTACCTTTGAACAATAAAATTTTAGCCTTCTAGATTCAAGTAAAAAGAGAAACTTTAGATCAAATATATTGAGAAAATAATTTGGAAAATGTGGTTCTTTTGGCCTAAAGAGGATAGAAAAATGTAGATGCCACAAACATATTCCTTAAACCTACCCATTCAAGTATAAGAATTTTAACTTATTTTAATTCATTCTAAAATTGTATTTTATTTCTGAAACAGAAGAGAGTACTTCTAGTTACTTCTGAATGGTCATTGAGAGACTTATTCTCTTCACTACGTTCTCATTAATTTGTCACCACTCTCATGTCTTCTCATCCTGCTTTATACAGAAACATAGAACACTATGGAGTTCACCAGATGGGACTCCTCCTTTAACAGTATGTTGAAGAGTGGGACTCAGCCCTTTCCCTCTAGGATCTGAGCAATCTGCTGCTCTAGGAGGGCCCATGTTCTGACAGCTAAAGAAGTGGGAGGCTAAGATCCAAATTACATATCCACTGAAAATCACATACCTGGCAAGATGGCACTAAAAATGCCTGCTGAGCAATTGAGTCAGCTGTCAGAAAAATAGAGATGCTGTTGGAAACATGAGTGCCTGACTTTTAATCATCTCTATCTGGCCTGCTTTCAGAAGAAGTAAAGACTGCACTAGTATCGCTCCCAGCTGGTCCTTCACCCCATCCCCAGCACGTAGGCAAAAAAATGTAAGGGAAAATACAGAGTATTATCACAGGTTGTAAAGCGAGGTTTGCAGGTTGACCAGGTAATAGACTACCAGAAGATAAAAGACTAGGAAACACTGCTTGGGGCTTCCCAGGTGGCTCTGGTGGTAAAGAATCCACCTATCAATGCAGGAGATATAAGAGATGAGGGTTCGATCCCTGGGTTAGAAAGAGCCCCTGGAGGAGGCAATGGTAACCCATTCCAGTATTCTTGCCTGGAGAATCTCATGGACAGAGGAGCCTGGTGGGCTACAGTCCATAAGGTCACAAAGAGTCAGACACAACTGAAGTGACTTAGCTTGCACACACACAGTTCCTGAGTTTAGTTCTCATCCGGTAATATTTCAGATATTAGAGTGAATCAGCTAAAGCAAGATTACACTTACTATGTTCAAGACATTGCATATAGTAGAACGTGCTCAGACCTTCAAATAAGTAGAAAAGTTCAATCTTTGCTCAACCATGAACTTAATGACAGGTTGTTTTGTGTAAGGTTTAATTTCTTCACCGATATATTTAAGGGTGTGGTTCTTTTTTTTTTTTTGGCAGAGATTTACAAGAAATAAAGTAATACATTTTAAGTTCCTAGCATGTAGCAGACACTCAATGGACACTACATAAGAGTCATGATTATTTTGTGGTTAGTTATTTTGTTGTTGCAGGGTGGAAGTAAGAATGATGTCAAGAGAGTATACTGGTTTCATCTTGCTATGACAATATCACAAGCATAGTAGTTTAAGCAACCCAAGTTTTTTATCTTCTAATTCTGAATATCAGAAGTTCAACCCAGATATCACAGGACTACGATCAAAGAGTATTAGCTATTTCTTTCTGAAAGCTCTAGGGGAGAATCTGTCTTCTTGTCTTTTCCAATTTCTAATGATTGCCCATATTCTTTGGCTTAAGGCCCTCTTCCTTGGTCTTCAAAGCCAGCAATGTTGACAGTTTCTTTTCTTGCTACTGTGTCTCTGCTTCTCACTTCTACTTCCTACTCCCATTCTAAGGATCCTTGTGATTATGTTGTGCCCACCCAGATAATCCAGGATAATCTCCCTACTTAAAATCAGTTTATTGGCAATTTTCATTCCAACTGCAACTCTCATTGCCCTTTGCCACATAACCTAAAATATTCACAGCTCCCAAGGATTAGAACATGAACATCTCTGGGGGCCATTATTCTGTCTACAATAGTGGCTTCAGATATAAGCAATACCTAGATTCTGCAAATACAAAGTCAGATACGTGATTCCAATATTCAAACTGATTGTTTAAGCTGTCTGAATTATTGCTGAGAAAAACAATTTGGTCTAGTCATGGCCTGAAGCCTTAGAAAATTGAAATCCCTCTTGCTTCTTTCATGACTGAATCATAATTCCACTTTCTAGTGATGCCCTTGTATTTACTGTCTATCAATAATAGGCCCATTATAAACATATATACCCACCTAAAACATCTGTCCTTTCTTAGGGTAAATCAATATTAATTTCATTTGGAACTTTCATCAGATCTACAAGAGGAGAGGAATAAAGCTTCTTTCTTTCTCTCTTTTTGACCTTAACTTAAGCAAGCCTCAGGGGGGAAAAAAAGAAATTTATTTCATTTATGTATTTATGACACATTAAAAAGGATAAAGTGAAAGTCAGTCATTCTTCTAAGCAAATGAGATAGTAAAATTTTAGTTGTGCTCTAGGACAAGGAGAGTATCCTTTTAATATTCAAAATAATATTCATTAACATTGATTTACTTCACAAATATAACTGATAACAAGAAATAAGATTTGTCACAAATTTTGAAGTTGCTTAAAGGATATTATGGAGGCATTCAGTTATAGCTGGGAAATTTTCCTCCAAGCAAAGTCTATCTTCAGGCAAAAAGCAGCAGCCACAATTGTTATGCTATGCCCATTGCAAATAACACCTTTAAACTTGTCCACAGCTCTTATTTGCAGCTGACTGGTCATGATAAAGAAAGGTCTTTTAGATTGCTTCACCAGATGCGTAAACTGAACAACGCTAACACAGAAATTGATCAAAATCCAGCAACCAAATCATTGTAGTCTGAAAAACTCTTTAGTCTAAGATGTTTCCCATTTGGGGAAACTGTTACTGAGAAATTAAAGAAAATAAAAGTTCTCCAAATTTGTTTGAATTTCTCATTAACCATTAAACCTATAACTCTGAGTGAATTATATTTGGAAATTTTGTCATTCTTCTCTCTGGATTAATGTGATTGAGTAAAAAAAAAAATAATAATGTAGGATTGTATGTTTGCTTCCTCATTGGAAACTATGAGACAGCTCTGGGATAAAGGGCTTGATGTCCTTATTTCAGTGCTTATCAGAAGTAAATGAGCATGAATCACTCTGGGGTCTTGCTGAATGAAAATAGGTAGGTCTGAAGTGGTGCCTGGGTTTCTGCATTTTTGACAAGCTCCAGGAGAGGTGATAGCAGGCTCACCAGTAGCAACACTTAGTCTGGGCAATCCACTTCTCCATGGATTTCTCTACTTCTCTTTCTGTTACATGTCCTTCATGCATTTTGGTTTCTTTCCAGCTCTTTCCATAGTTTTAATTGTATTACAAGACATACTCAATTTTGCTGACAGGGTTCATAACAGAGTATAGTTTACAACTCAAATATTTATCAAATATTTGTTATATTTAACATGAAGGAGATATGGCTGGAATCTACCCTTTTTAAAAGAGGGATTTTGTTCTTGTTGTGTATATCATTGTTGATCTGCTTTTCAAGAATTCTTGGCTTCGATTTGCGAGCTATTTTATTTTTTCACTTCTTACTATGTCAATCATTTTAAGCCTAATGTATTGGGAGGTTTTTTTCTAGGTTTTATTGAAATATAATTGAAATATAACTTTGTATAAACTTAAGATATACAACATGATGATTGATATATGTGTATATTACTAAATGATTACCACAATAAGATTACTTAACAATTCTGTCACCTCTTATAATTACCATTTTGTGTGCATATATGTGTATGTTTGTATGTGTCTGTGTAGTGAGAACATTTAAGATCTACTCTCTTAGAAATTTTCAAATATATATACAGTGTTGTTAACTATAATCACTGTGCTGTACTTATAACTGGAGGTGTGCATCCTTTGATCAACATCTTCCAGCTTTCCTCACCGTCCCCCGCAACCCATGGCAGTCATCATCCTAGTCTCTGTTTCTATGAGTTTATAAGCTAGATATAAATGAATATGTCTTATGCATTGTACTTGATCCTGGGAATAAAAGATAAATAACACCATTTTATTGTTTTTAATGAGCTTGCTATGTGGTGCTAGTGGTAAAGAATCCATTTGTCAATGCAGGAGATGTAAGAGACATAGTTTCGATATTTAGGTCAGGAAGATCTCCTGGAGGAGGGCATGGCAACCCACTCCAACATTCTTGCCTGGAAAATCTCACAGACAGAAGAGCCTGGCAGGCTACAGTCCATGGCGTCGCGAAGAGTTGGACACAACTGAAGCAACTTAGCACACATGCACACGAAGCACAAAAGACAGAGCCATCTTTATGGAGCTACGTCTGCTGGGAAGGGATGATGAATGTCACAAAATAAGTGACATTTTAACTGTGGCTTCATGAAGGATAAGATTTTTCCAGGTGACATTTAAAGTAATCCAACAATAAGAAACTTAATGAAATTTAACATTTAATGAGGACCTAACACAGACAAGATGCAATGTTGTTCAGGAACAATGTTAGAAGTTGAATTTCTAAAGACAGGTTTTCATAATCAACATGAAAACCTCTCCATTTATATTTAAAATCATCATAAAATAGAAGAGGATTTCCCTACTAAAATTTCTGGAAGCCGTCCCTATATTTGAGCTTCCCTTGTAGCTCGGCTGGCAAAGAATCCACCTGAAATGCGGGAGACCTGGGTTTGATCCCTGGATTGGGATGATCCCCTGGAGAAGGGAAAGGCTACCCAATCCAGTATTCTGACCTACAAAATTCCATGGATTCTATAGTCCATGGGATTGCAAAGAGTCAGACATGACTGAACGACTTTCCCTTTCCCTATATTTACTACAAGTTCTGAGATATTTCTAGAACACAAGAATTGAGGTCAGAGGAGATGGGTATATTATAGAAAACACTTAATGTTGTTAAGCATCCACATTTGGGATTTAATTGAATTGAGTAGAAGATCATGATTTTATTTGCTTGAACACTCATTGTTTGACCTCTTAACCACAAAGAATGAAATCTGGCAACCTTGAAGCTTTCATGCTGTGACGGATGGGCTTGTGTGGGCACTGCAGTTGGCAGTTCTACTGTGCCCAGTCATGGAGTGTGAAAACGCTTTCAATGGGCTGCAGTCCACGGTCATCTGTGCCCCCAGGCTGAGGCCCCAGACATATTGGAGCAGAGATAAGCCAATCTCACTGTACCCTGTCCAAAATTTAGACTGGCCAAATGCATGAGCATAAAACAAAAAATATTTTTGTTTTATTCCACTAAATTTGGAGTTGTTTGTTATTCAATAGATAACTGGAAAAGTAATAAGGAGATAATGTTTGTAAACTATTTGGAAAAATTCATGGCTCAAATAAGTGTCCAGCTAATGCTATTTTCTTGTTATTTTCAGGAATAAATACTCCATCTAGTCCCTCCATCATCTCACTTTAACATCACTCATATTTTCTCTTATACCTTAAATATTAGAAAATATATAGGATTATCTCTATTTGACCTGTTATAATTTTTTTCCGTTTATTTTTATTAGTTTGAGGCTAATTACTTTAAATATTGTAGTGGTTTTTGCCATACATTGACATGAATCAGCCATGGATTTACATGTATTCCTGATCCCGATCCCCCCTCCCACCTCCCTCTCCACCCAATCCCTCTGGGTCTTGCCAGTGCACCAGCCCCAAGCACTTCCTCATGCATCCAACCTGGGCTGGTGATCTGTTTCACCCTTGATAATATACATGTTTTGATGCTGTTCTCTCGAAACATCCCACCCTCGCCTTCTCCCACAGAGTCTAAAAGTCTGTTCTGTACATCTGTGTCTCTTTTTCTGTTTTGTATATATGGTTATTGCAACCATCTTTCTAAATTCCATATATATGTGTTAGTATACTGTATTGGTCTATCTTTCTGGCTTACTTCACTCTGTATAATGGGCTCCAGTTTCACCCATCTCATTAGAACTGATTCAAATGAATTCTTTTTAATGGCTGAGTAATATTCCATGGTGTATATGTACCACAGCTTCCTTATCCATTCGTCTGCTGATGGGCATCTAGGTTGCTTCCATGTCCTGGCTATTATAAACAGTGCTGCGATGAACATTGGGGTGCACGTGTCTCTTTCAGATCTGGTTTCCTCAGTGTCTATGCCCAGAAGTGGGATTGCTGGGTCATATGGCAGTTCTATTTCCAGTTTTTTAAGAAATCTCCACACTGTTTTCCATAGCGGCTGTACTAGTTTGCATTCCCACCAACAGTGTAAGAGGGTTCCCTTTCTCCACACCCTCTCCAGCATTTATTGCTTGTAGACTTTTGGATAGCAGCCATCCTGACTGGCGTGTAATGGTACCTCATTGTGGTTTTGATTTGCATTTCTCTGATAATGAGTGATGTTGAGCATCTTTTGATGTGTTTGTTAGCCACCTGTATGTCTTCTTTGGAGAAATG